>NC_077234.1:171285870-171979154 GCF_027887165.1 Monodelphis domestica
ATATATATATATATATATATATTAAACTTAGGTCAATACATCAAAGGTGGTCTGTTCAAATGTGATGTTTTAACTGTGGGTACCAACTTCTACCACACATCACAATCCATCTGTAACTTAATATAGAGTTTTATGAACTTCATTTGGGGTTTTAACTCAACTGTTCCTGAAGGTAAATTCAGCATTTTCTCTACTACTTATATTTGTGATTTCTGATCAATTATTAATGTGTTCATCCAGAATAAATCTAATGTAAGTGAACTATGCTGGTAGAAAATGACATTTTGTGGAAGAAAATAAAAAATCCAAAGTTTCACATTTAACTCTTTGGTTTCATTCAACCTTACTTTATTAACATGGTCCCAACTTAGAAAACATCAACTCTATTATTTATTTCTGAATTGAGTTTGAGCATTTTTTGTGTTCTATTAAATGTGTTAATACCCTAGCACAAGAAGTTGTTAAATGGTACATTGATGTGTTAAGAGAGTTACTGGTTCTCTTGTGCAATCATTTGCATATTTTCAGAAGCTTATGAAAATATCTAAATTGTCATTGTTTTATAATTTTCTGAAGAATATAAGTATCATTTTACTTCCTTTGAAGGTAATATATTATAATGAAATGATCTAGATATCTGGAGTCAAAGAACCAGTATTCAAATGACTTCTCCTTTAAAACAAACAAACAAACAAACACAAACAATTTGACCCTTGGTACATTGTAACTTCTCTAAGTTTACTTTATTTATTTTTAAAGAGAGGACAGTGAACTCCAGGTTTGAATCTCTGATCCTATGATCTTAGCCTACTGGTTTATAATGGAATATTATTTTATCCTGATAGGTATTTACTGTTGCTCTGCTAAATGCCTCACAAATAATAATCTCATATCAACCACCAACACTTTAATAATATAGATCAATGGACTAAATTATATTTAATTCTTTTCCTTTTTCATAAGAGAAAACATATGTTGCTTATGGTTGAAAAAGGTTTTATTTATGCAAATAAGTCTAGTGAAGATCAGTCAAAATTGGGAAGTTACTAAAAGTTCCTCTTTGTTATCTACTCATTTTAAATTATTTTTTTTATTTTTCCAGATTATACATTAAAGCATATTAATAGTCATTTTTGAAAAGTTTGCAGTGCATGTTCTCTTCTTTCTTCTCATCCTTCCCCCACCCCAAGAAAACAAGCAATATGATGTCATACATGTTTTATCATAAAATATTTATTTTCATGTTTTTCATATTGTGAAAGAAAATAAATATCAATCACACTAAAGGATAATTCATGGAGGAAATAAAGAATTGCATATGGCACCTACTCTAACCCTTTTTGCATCCTGAATCTCACTTGGCACTTCATTTTTCTCTATTTGTTAACTATTCCCTATTGAGTTTTTAGCTGAAGAGAGTTAATATGATTTTTCTTTTAAAACTAACTTCATTTAAATAGGATATTCCCTAATATGAAAAATAATTTAGGAATCACTGGACTTAATCTTCATGGTCAAAAATTGGCAAGAACCTTTATAAAGACATAGGCAGTGTACTAGATAACTTTAATAAGGTGATCAAGGAAAGAAAAGGAAAATATATATTTGAAAATATTTATAGCATTTCTTTCATGGTGGCAAAGAACTGGAGACAGATGTGATGTTCATTAATTGAAGAAAGGTTGAACACATTTTGATATATGATTAGTTTGGAATATTATTTTATCATAAAATTACACAAACAATGACAATTTTAAAAACTCGAACGACTTGAAGTAGTGCAAGCAAAGTGATTTGAGCAGAACCAGGAGAAAATTGTAAATAATAATAATAATAATAATAATAATAATATAACAAGATCAGTGTAAATGATCACTATTTCCAATAATTCAGGGATCCAGGACAACTCCAAAAGATGCATTATAACAACAAAAAAGGGTATTTATTTGGTGCCATAAAAGAAAAGAATCTGTCTGCTAATTTAAGTAGCATTATTAATTTCTTCCATTTTTTCTCTAGTGTATTTGATATGTGTCATGATGAACAGGGAAATATATATTAAATAAGTATGTACAACTTATGTAATATTACCTGTCAATTAAGAGAAGGGAAAAATTGGGAGGGAAGGGAAAAAAGAATGAGACTGATTTTTGCATTTAGGTAATGTGAGAATTTTTTTCTCTCAGATGAATGTATTTATAATTTGATAATATTTCATGATAAATTATATTATTAAATTATTTTCTATTATAATTTGTTAAATATTGAAAAATAAAAAATAGTAAAAAATGATGCAGCATTAGTCATAATCATGTCAAAAATGAAATAAAAGAACATTGATCAATCACTTAAAAATATAAATAAGAATAAAAGAAAATGGAGAATGGAACCTAGATAAGCAAAGTAGTGTTGGAACTATTAGGTTAAATTTCAAGTATATATGTTTTAAAAACTGCATTTAACTTCTGTGTTAACATGGCTGCAATCTAGAAGCAAATCACTTCCTATCCCCAGAACCGAATTAAATAGACTACCTCAAAAGAGAATAAAAATCACCTTTGGAAGAAAGGAGGGCCTCTCCAGTACCCCACAGAAACGAAGGTATATGGGACTTGAACATTTCCACACTATAAGGAGGAGGAAAAGCTTGCACAAAAATGTGAACTGAGCCACCCTTCGCCCCCCACCTCCCCCACCAAACCAGAGTAAGGTATCAGAGTGCTCATTGGGACAGCGAGTGAGTGAGGAACATCTCTGTCTGGGGGGATATACCAGGGTCCTTGGGATCTAAAGACTGCAAGAAAATGACCTCTCAGGGAGGTTTCATGGGAGAATCCTGTGCTGAGCAAAGCTGAACACAGGAGAGGTTGCGCTGAGCAAAGGGGTGGATGAGCTGAACACGGGAGAGGTTGAGCTGAGCAAAGGGGTGGCCAGCTCAACAAAGGGGTGGCCGCGCTGAGCACAGGGGCCTGCACTCTAAGAAACCTCAGAGCCTGGGAAGAACTAGTCTGAGGCAACCTAAATTCTCAGAAAACCTACCCATATCACCCAAACCCCAGACCAAAAAGGAAAGGGGAATAAAACCACCAAAGGGATTGCTCACATGGCCCAAAATCAAGTCTCCAGGAAGAAAGGGAAAAAGGTGACTATTGAAAACTTTTATGGTGGGAGTACCCAAGGAAAAGAAGAAAAAGAGGATGAAACCCAAACAAAATCAAAACATGCCTCACAAAATGGAAATTATCCACAACCTCTGGAAAAACTCATATTGGAGCTTACCCAAAAGATGGAAGCCTTCTGGAAAGAAAAATGGGAGAAAGAGATCAGCAGTCTGATAGACAAGACTTTACAATTGGAGAAAGAGCTGGAAGCATTTAATAGAAGGGCAGACAAAGCTGAAAAGCAAAACCAGTCCCTAACGACGAGAATTAAGCAACTGGAAGACAGTGAGCATGCAAAACAGCAAGAATTAATAAAGCATAGCCAAAAAATTAATGAATTAGAAGAAAACACAAAATATCTCATTGAAAAGGTCACAGACCTGGAAAACAGAGGAAGGAGAGACAATGTGAGAATTATTGGTCTGCCCGAAAAACCGGAGATAAACAAAAACCTTGATGCTATACTACAGGAGATTATAGAAGACAATTGCCCACATGTTCTAGAGCAAGGTGGCAAAAGAGAAATAGAAAGGGTTCAAAGAAAACCCTCTATACTAAATCCCCAAAAGACAACCGCCAGGAATGTAATCACCATATTCAAGAGCTTGGAAGAAAAGGAGAAAATCCTACAAGAAGCCAAAAGAGGAGCAACAGATATAGGGGGGCTCCCATAAGGATCACACAGGACTTAGCGGCTAACACACTAAGAGACCGCAAAGCATGGAACACGATATTTAGAAAGGCAAGAGAGCTGGGTCTCCAACCAAGAACCTAGCAAAACTGACTATATACTTCCAGGGGAAAGTATGGACATTCAATAAAATAGAAGATTTCCAAGCATTTGCTAAGAAAAGACCAGAACTTAGTGGAAAATTTGATATCCAATCACAGAAAGCAAGAGAAACATGAAAAGGTAAATATGAAAGAAAGGAAAAAGGAGATAAATCTTATCTGTTTCTTTAAGTCAAACTCTC
This sequence comes from Monodelphis domestica, assembly GCF_027887165.1. Lineage (NCBI taxonomy): Eukaryota > Metazoa > Chordata > Mammalia > Didelphimorphia > Didelphidae > Monodelphis > Monodelphis domestica. The sequence goes on from NC_077234.1 coordinate 171,290,006, forward strand.
TTCTATAAGGACTACATTTACATCAAATTATATATATTAATATGTGGGGAAAATGTATTGTGTAACTCTCAAAAATTGTATGCACCATGAGAGTAGTTAGAAGAATCATGCATAGGGAAAGATTGGGGCATCAAGATGATTTGGTGGAAGGGAGGGCAAAGAAAGGAAAAAGGAGGGGGGGAGTGTCGACAATACTGAGACTTACTTCAAGAAATGGGGAGGGGACTAAATAGAGTAATCTTTCCCATACAAAGATACACATGGGAAGGGGAGGGGAAGATCTGTCATATGAGAAGGAGAGGAAGAGAGCGTGAAGTGGTATTACTTAAATTTTACACTCAGTGAAATCAACTCAGAGAGGGAAGAACATCTAGATCCAGTTGGATCCTGAATTCTATGTTATCCAACAGGGTAAGAAAGAAAGGGAAATTATGGATGGGGGGAAGGGAGTATAAAAAGGGAGGGAAGGAGAGGTGGGAGGGGAAGGGACCATAAAAAGGGAAGGGCTAGAAAGGGAAGCATAGGAGGAGGCTAGGGGGAGTGACCTAAAGTAAATCATTGGTTCAAAATGATATAGCTAGGGAAGAAAGGTCAGAACTAGGGGAAAGATATCAAAATGCCAGGAAATCTGCAAGTGACAATCATAACTTTGAACATGAATAGGATGAACTCACCCATAAAATGCAGACAAATAGCATATTGGATTAGAACCCCAAACCCTACCATATGTTGTCTTCAAGAAATACCTATGAGGCAGGTTGATACTCACAAGGTTAGAATTAAAGGATGGAGTAAGACCTTTTGGGCCTCAACTGATAGAAAGAAGGCAGGAGGTACAATCATGATATCTGACAAAGCCAAAGCACAAATAGACCTGATCAAAAGGGATAGGGAACGTAAATACATGGTATAGCATCCAAATTTCTAATAGAGAAACTAGGAGAATTGAAGGAGGAAATAGACAGTAATGGGGTGCTCAGGGAGGGGTAATATCTCTGGTATGGAGGGCTTGTCGTGCCCTTCTAGGGCAGCTCTCCAGCCACTGACCCTCACCTGACACCCAGCTCTCACTTGTGGCTCCTAGTAGCTGCTAGCATGTGGCAGCGGCCACACCCCGGGAAATGGCTTCGACAGGCCGGCTAAACCTTGCGAGAGTAGCCATTGGGTCGACGTCGACCCCTGGTGAACTAGGGCTTTGCTCACCCAGCATGTGAAGACTGCTTTGGCAGAACAGGCGGAAGAAACCAACAAGAAGGTTCAACGGCTGAGATGGCGATGCAGCAAGGCACTGTGGAGTGCTTAGGTCGTGATGGAGCACAAAAGACAACATGTCCATCCAATGCAGCTGAGGAAGTCTCCAAGTGTAACGACTTTTTGTGCCAATGGACTCAGGCTTCCAACGCCGAGAGAGTGGGACTGTCTCTGTGCATCGACTTTTCCACTTAAATCTTCATGCACAGGTGTCTTTGTGCACAAAAACGCACAAAAACGCACAAAGACAATCGTCATCCTCAGTTCGAGAGACAACCAACATATAGCTAATAAATCATGTTTAGTTCCAAAATACTCTAATTCCATCTCCCCTTTTGTGATAGTCTCACTCTACTCTCACTTTGGTACACTGATATGGCAATCTGCTTCCTCAATTCCCAATTGCTAAAGTTAGTTTTTTATTGAATTTCCATGGTTGTCCCTCTTCTCAGATATGCAAAGCCAAATTATTTCACTGAATCTGCTTTTTGTTCACTGCATATTCTCCCTGTGTGTGTCACTTTCTCTCTCTATGTCTTTTTCTCTGTCATCTTATCTCATCTCATCTCATTTTATCACATCTTTCTTTCTCTTTGTTTCTTCTTTCCTGCTCAACCCCTCCATTATGAAAGGGTGAGGATAAAGGAGAGAGAATTCCTTCTATTACTTCTCTCTGGCAGAATGATAAAGTATTCATCACTTATAACTGAATCAATTAATCCCAAGTACTGGGAAACATGTTTTCTAAAGACTCCTTATATCTGAGTAATTTCTGGATTTGATCATAGAAATATCTTCAAAATTCTTAAACTTAAAATATAGATAATTTTTCACTTCATTTAATACATCAGTTATATCTTATTTAGTCTTCATATTTTTGATTACTTCAATTAAGCTAGGAGCTATGGGTGAATAATAATATATCTGCACTAAAAATGGAGTCAAAGGAAATGTATTTTATATACAATAAAGATGTATTCTTTCAGGAATGATGACCAGAAGAAACATTATGTCCATCTGTGAACTTATAGGCTAGGGAATAATTTGTAGTTTTAAAATTGCAAATATAATATTCAATCTAAAATGGTTCACCTCTCTTTTACAGCTAGGTGCTACTCAGTGAATAGTAGTAGTTTCCTTTTGAACTTGGTATCTAAACTGACAATATTCCTATAAGCATGATTAATCCAAAGACATTAATATAAGAGAATCATGATTAAAATAAAACTGCAATATTTTATAAGAGCAAAAATATACATGTTATTACTATAATTACTATAACATGGAACAGGTTGAGCTAGGTCAAAATCACACATCTTCAACTATGGTCAATAAAATTTTTACTTTCTTTTTGGTTCTTGGCTTTAAAGAGAGAATCCTTATTGCAGCCATTTATTTTGTCATTTAAGTGTATGCCTTGAACACCTTCCTGGGGATCTTGCAGCTGACTCCATAGCTTTTGTCACAGTTATGTTTATCTACTGTGATAGTCTCCTTCCTGTTTATAGCAGGAAAGAACAGCTAGGGAGAACAATGATATGTCAGTCTGTTTTTGTTTTTTGCTTTACTTTTTACCAGAAGTCCTTTTTATTTAAAGAATAATCTCTTTTAATAACCATAATAATGATAATAATAATAATATTTACTAAGGGCCTACCTAATGTGAAGTACATTATAAATATTGTCTGATTTCATCCTCACAATGCAAAGAAGTAGGTGTTATTATCATTCCATTTTAAGATGAAGAAACTGAGACAGAGTTTAGGCAACTTGCTCAGGGCCACACAGGTGGCAAATATTTGAGCCTGAATTTGAATTCATTTCTTTCTGACTCCAGGCCTGGAGCTCTATTCACTCTACCACTTTCTTTGCTCTCACTGATGTTCTGCCCCTAAAATAATTTTCCCTTATTATCAAATTCCCTTGTTATCAATTTATCAAATTTGTGTAAATGATGTCCTAAACATTTTTCTACCATGCTCCTCCCATACTTCTCTTTCTACCCGAGTACTGAAAGAAAATAAGTTGTACCACAATATACTCACCCTGAATTTTTTATCCTAATCCATTTTTTGCCCTTTTTTTTTGATCAGAGCTTAATTTTCCTTGTCATTTGTTATACAGCCTCTCAGTTAGAAAGGACTTTGGAGATTATTCAGTTTACTCCCTCCCAGAATTGGAATTTCTCCTGTCCTATACTCAAAAAATGATCACCCAGTCTTTGTCTAAAGATAATCAGAGAAGGGAAGTCAGTTCTATAAGAAGCAATTCATTTCACTTTGTGAGATATTAAATTGACTGGAAGTGTTTTTCCTTATATCAAATTGAAATATGCCCATCTTTAGCTTCACCTTGTTGCTTCTAGCTTTCTCGGCTAACCAAAACAAGTTTAATCTCTATTCCATGTGTCAGCATTTCAAAATATTTAAGATGGTGATCATTGCCCTTAAATTTTCTCTCATTTAGCATAAACATATTAGATCTTTAAATTTGTGGCACCCAGAACTAAACATAATACGCCAAGTTTCCTTTGAACAGAATGATAATCAAAATAAAAAACAAAAAACCCAACATTTATCCCTATTAAATGCAATACTAGAGTAATCATGTTTTCTAGACTTCCAATATATTTTGAGATATATACACTTGGTAATTTAACAAGTTTCCTATAGTGACAGGTTTGGAGATAGATGAAAATATAATAAGCATGCCATTAATGCTTTCATGATAATTGTTGATCAAAATGTTAAACAGCCCAGGGCTAAAGTAGATGTCTGCATCACTCCATTAAACCTATTTTTTTTTCTGGTTGACATTGATCCATTAAGCTAAATATAATGACTATCATATATCCCACATCCCTCTATATTTTTTACAATATAGTATGAATAACATTGTCTAATACTTGTTAGAACCCTAAACCTACAATATCTAAAATATTCACCTTGATAAAGAGGGAGAGAAAAAGACAGAGAGAGAAAAATGATGATGATGGAAAAAGTGAAAGGAGCAATTATTGTGGAATATTCTGTTATTGTCGAAGTCATGCTAATTCTAACAGATCATCATTTCACATTCTAATTGTCTAATGAGTATCTTTTAAATAGAATTTTGAAGTATTTTGCCAGGATTCATTTCAAGCATATCAAGTATACAAGGTTAGACACTTTATCTCTTTTACAATTTTTTTTAATTTTAGTCATATGACTTTAATTTTTGATAATAATATCCCTCTTCCATCTCCTATCCTCTCTAATGAAGTCAAAAAGAAAGTCAATGAGCATAAAAATGATGTCTCTTCTGGAAAAAGGTGAAGAAATTACTTACACACAAACTATTTGATTCAGACATGGTAGAAAGAAATTGCTTATCATGCTAATAAAATGAAATATATTTGATTTTGCATATATATTCATATTGCATAAATATGAAATGAAATGATCATTTTGCTATCTGAATGTTCATTTTGAATTGAAGTAATCCAGGTAGTATGTTGTACCAGTCTTGTTTTAATATAATTTTATCCTGCCTTAGAGTGTTGACTATTTAAATGGAAGAGATGATATTCAAGAGTGTATAAATAAATTATTGGGAAAATATTAATGAATTGTATATATAAAAGGGGAATAGGAATTTTAAATAAATAGTAATATTATCTTGAGGCAACCATAAAGGTCCTACTATTTTTCAACTAATATAAATTTAAGCAGAGGAAAACAAGATTCCTCTTTTTAAACAGGGGAAATTCCAAATAACCTAAGATGTCAAAAGGGGAATCTACCTGGATGGACTATCAAAACTTTTCTTTACAACAAATATGTAGAACATTATTCTTCATATAGTAGGTGCTTAATATTAGTTAAAAGAAAGAAAATAATTTGTCTTTCTCTGTTGTATACTCTACTTGACCTGAGAGATGAAATATTATTTTCCTACAATTGTAGAAAACTAAGAATGCTCTATAATTACTCTCAAAAATATTGGATGAAAGTGAAATTACATATTATAGGAAGATTAGGAAAAAGAAAATTACAATGAAAGTGACAAAATAATAGTGATGATGAAAATGAATAAAACATGCTAATTTGAATAAAAAACAAAATAATGTTTTCACAACAAATATATATCATATCGTAATTTTGTGTAATATTTTTCAGTGTAAATATATGCTTAATTTTTGCACTTTTCATTTTGGGGAGGGTGTGGGGCTCTGGCTTACCTGAATCAATAATATGTATCTTTGTATGTACCTGCATATCTATGAATATATGTATATATATGCATTTCCAAATTATCTTTCCAAGGCAATATATATGTATATATGTGTGTGTATGTAGAATATAGTCTCTCTATATATGCATATATTATATGATTCATGTGTGTTTTCATTCATGCATTCATTTATTTATACATGTGTGCATTAATACACAGATTCATACAGAAATTGTCTCAACAATTGTCCAGGATTTTTCTAAATGCTTTGCACTCTCTGTTTTGCTATGTAAATTTTATTATCATTGTTATTATTACCTCTGCAGAGATAGTTGCCTATCCAGAAATTCTTTTCATCAATGAAATCACAGAAACAAACTGGAAAGAAATAATTGGTTGAAAAATATTATTATCCACAATTAGAGAGATAAGAACTTCATCATTTTTCCTTGCCCAGTTACCAACTATTTTTTTTTATTTCCAATTCCAATTCCAAGCTTTTTCTTTGACACTTAATTGCATTTATAATTTACTCTCTAGTTTTATGGTTTCCTGAGTCCAGAGAACATTCATACCTTCCTTCTACAGCTTCAGATAAATACTTCATCTGAAACTAGTGATCCATTAACTATGGACTTTACAAAATACTTTGCTTTGACATCTTATATTATTCATGTTATGTAATCCTTTATGGACTTTAAATGAGCTTTAAGGAACACAAAAATTTGCGTAGAAGAATAAATTTCACATAGACAGGGTTTGGGAAAATAGGGTACCCTTTGATGTGGAAAATCTCTGTAAAAATTTTTGGCCCTCCCTTCATACCAGGGAAAAATTCTGATTTTTTTTCCTTTTTTTTATGGGGTGTTTAAAGTATCTTACTGTAAAATTTTGTTAGAGGCTATATGTAGATCAAGGTTAAGATACCTCCACATTTCTAGACTTGATGTGTTATTGGCTCACTTTCCATTTATTTTTTAAAACTTTAACATTTTATTAAACTTTGAAAAAAGAAATTTCATATATTTCTCATATTAAAAGATACAATATTTTGATATAAAATACTATACATATATTTTATTCATTTCTTAATTTCTATGAAATTCCTGTGTCATGTACTAGCTTTCATGTGTCATCTACAGTTTCCACAAAACTCCCCCAAAACTCACATCTAATTCCTTATGCCAGTCATCAACAAATGAAACCATTATGAGCAAAGTCATAATATGGAGAGGATACCGCTATTCACTGTTTCGGTAATGTAGGTAAGGACACACGTGATCATTTCTATTTCATAAATTAAATTGTTGAATCACAAAGTATCACAAGAGGTAGATTTATTGAAATAGAAGGAAAGTTTAAGACAATCTAATTTAACCCTCTTGTTTTACCTATAATTTGAGGCTGATCAGTGGGAGAGTTGAACTGAGATTATGGTCAGTGTGTTCTGCACCATATAACCTCTATAGAATGGCCTGGTGGGTTTGTGAAATTCTTTTGGGGAGTGCATGATGACATATATGGGAAGGGTCTTACTTCCAGTTGTAGAACAAGCGTGAGGATTCTATAACTATTTACAATTGGTTTATTATATTTTAAACATTATTTTATTTGGTCATTTCCAAACATTATTGATTGGAGACAAAGATCATTTTCTTTTCTTCCCCCCCACCTCCCACCACCTCTCCCATAGCCCACACGCAATTCCACTGGGTATTGTTACAAGGGAATCACTTTAAAAGACTGATATATATTAATTTAAGGTCGCCAAGGAATCAGCTATGTAATTCCTAAATGAAAAACTCAAGTCAGCCGTCAGCCTTTTTTGGAGTTTAATTACAATAGGAGTAAGAAAGGAATTAGAGATAGAGAGAGAGAAAAGGGGAGAGAAGGGAATAGGGCTTAAATACCCCTTCTGTTTAGGCTGGGCCAAAAGGCCCAAGCCCTTAGATAGCTGGGGCAAAGAAAAGAGATCAGTCCCTATTACTCACGTGACCAAAATGGAGAAACAGTCTCAGAGGCCCCCACCTTCAGCTTCCTTCAGAGCAAGCTTCTCAGAGTACACTGCCACCACTCCCGACCAACTCCTCAACCACCCCGAGTCTCTAGACTCCCCTGATCTTTAAGGAAACCATCCAAGTTGCCTCCCCTCAGTTCTCACATCTACCAATCACTGTCCATCAATTTCCCTGTGCCAATGGAGGCTCTAGCTTAACCCAGGACCGCCCAGAGGCTTTGCACATGTCTTTTGAAGGTCATATTTTCAAATGATTAAATCTTTGCTCCTTTGTTACAGCCCTTTCTAAATCCTATTAACCTGAGTAGGGTAGAGATTGGAATAATTAAATTTTGATCTAGGCTGCAGCCCTTACTCAATCCTATTAGGACTGAATAGGGTGGAGATTGATTCCAAATATCTCCATTGTATCAATTCTAAAATCAATCAAGACTCAAAGAAATTCCTGTTCTATGCTTAAGCATAGGTCAAAGTCCTTTCCATTGTTCAGCAAAGGGTTTCTGTCCTAAAGTAATCTTAAGAAGGGAAGAGAAGGAACCTCCCATGCCAATGGGGTTCCCATTCCAATAGACTATCAGTAAGAAATTTTACAAGTATGAAATATCCCAATGGTGAAATTTCCGACATTTATAAGTCTAAGGAATTTTGAGGTTTACAGTATCACATGTGTTTTTGATTTGAAACCATTTCTATGTTGTTGGTATTTGCATTACAGTGTTCATTTAGAGTCTCTCCTCAGACATGTCCCCTCAACCCCTGTAGTCAAGCAGGTGCTTTTCCTCGGTGTTTTTACTCCCACAGTTTGTCCTCTGCTTCTGGATAGTGTTTTTTTCTCCTAGATCACTGCATATTGTTTAGGGACATTGCATTGACACTAATGGAGAATTCCATTACGTTTGATTGTACTACAGTGTATCAGTCTCTGTGTACAATGTTTTCCTGGTTCTGCTCCTTTTGCTCTGCATCACTTCCTGGAGGTTGTTCTAGCAATGAATTAATGTCCCTACTTTGCCACATCCCCTCCAGCATTCATTACTTTCCTTTGCTGTCATGTTAGCCAATCTGCTAGGTGTGAGGTGATACCTCAGGGTTGTTTTGTTTTGATTTGCATCTCTCTGATTATAAGAGATTTAGAACACTTTTTCATGTGCTTATAAATAGTTTTAATTTCTTTATCTGAAAACTGTCTATCCATGTCCCTTGCCCATTTATCAATTGGAGAACAACTTGATTTTTTGTACAATTGATTTAGCTCTTTGTAAATTTGAGTAATTAAACTTTGTCAGAAGTTTTTATGAAGATTGTTTCCCAATTTGTTGCTTCCCTTCTGATTTTAGTTACATTGGTTTTGTTTGTACAAAAGCTTTTTAATTTGATGTAATCCAGATTTTTTATTTTGCATTTTGTGACTCCTTCTAAGTCTTGCTTGGTTTTAACGTCTTTCCCTTCTCAAAGGTCTGACATGTATACTATTCTGTGTTAGCCTAATTTACTTATAGTTTCATTCTTTATGTTCAAGTCATTCACCCACTTTGAATTTATCTTGGTGTAGGGTGTGAGGTATTGATCCAAATCTAATCTCTCCCACACTGTCTTCCAATTTTCCCAGCAATTTTTATCGAATAGTGGATTTTTGTCCCAAAAGCTGGGATCTTTGGGTTTATCATATACTGTCTTGCTGAGATCACTTGCCCCAAGTCTATTCCACTGATCCTCCTTTCTGTCTCTTAGCCAGTGCCAATATTGTTTTGTTGACCGCTACTTTATAATATAGTTTGAGATTAAGAAAGAGTTTTTAAACATCAGCTGAGTTAGGTTTGAACATGCATAAAAACAAAATAAGGACATCTAATCTCTTTACATACTCAGAGAAGGAGAAGATACTAGTCTTTTCCCTAGGTAGAGGGGAAAGGGTGGATGCTCAACTTGAGCATTAATAGAACATCTATTGATTTGCTCTCATTTGTTTCTATTCTTTCCTTCTATTATATAAAGAAATATTGGAAAAGTCAGAAAAGCAAGATTCCAAAAGTCCAAAAACAGGATTGCTAGAAATCACAAGGAGTGACTTCCTTGACTCAGCAGCAGAGAAGATTAACTTTATATCCTGCAACAAGAGAACAGCAAGGTCCTGAGGTCATATTGTATTTAGAAGTCAGTTTGATGGGAAGAATGATTTATACTAAATATTTTGCTTTTAAGGCTAATGTCCCTGTAACCAAGGTGGTTGAAGAAAGAATGTGATTACCTAGTTGAGAAAGAATGTGTTTGCATGTCTGTTTTGTTTTGTTTTTCTATACTCTCTTAGTAAAAATAATTTTGTATTTGTATAGATAATTTATTTTAAGTAGCTACCAATGATATTGAAGAGACACTAACTCATCAAAATTCTACTGGATGCTAATAACTGAGTTCCTTGATTATTTAAAAGAAATAAACCTTGGAACTTATGTCCGGTGTAGAAAGGGAATACTCAAAAATTGGGAATTGATCTAAAGAAAAAGTCTTGAATCCCTAATCACTTTAAGAGTATACCATGAATGGTTAGAGAAATGAATCAGTAGCCTTGGTTTTGACCTCATTTTATAATATAAGCAGTGATGAGATTGGGACCCTCAGAGCTTATTGAGGTTATGTACACTGAGTGGCAGAAACACAATGATTTACATAAGGTCATCTAGGAAATTCTTTGACTATTTGGCAACTGGGAAATTCAAGAAAATGTATGTTTAGGATATACTGGGTATCAGGTCCTGTCTAGATTGAGTAGGTTGAAAAAACAAATATAAAAGGTCCTAGACCTTGCCCAAAAGAAGTTATATTTTAGTAGGGGGAGGCAACACACATAGGGGACTGGATATGTGGGAATAGGTCTTGGTTTAGATTTTTATGGCATTTCATTGACATCATTATTCAATTACTTTTGCCAGAGCAAATGATAGATAGTGGAAGTAGTGAGCCATGGATGAATTTAAAGCATGGTCTGAGATGGTCTGGGTAAAGTGGGTTAGTTGAATTTGTACTCACTAATTGGACAGCCTTGAAATTGTGTTTTGAATCCTTGATTTTTGGAAATTACCTAAAAAGCTCATTTAATTTTGGATAGTATTCAAAAATAAAAGATGGAAAGTAATATTAGATGAAAAGAGACTGGCCACTAGGAAGATTGGGGAAAAACATCTGAAGAAGATAAGATGTGATATGAGTTGTGAAGGAAAGTGAGAAAATTAGGAAGGGTCTAAGTGATATGATCATTCAATTGTTGTGGGACAGACTATATAAAGGAAAACAGGGTCTTGAGTGAGGAAAATCAAGTAGGTGAATATAGTTGAATTTTAGATGTTAAGGAGTTTAAGCACTGAAAATGTGCTTAAAAAAAAGTAAGCCACTTTATGTGAACTTCAAATGTCTAACAGTGAAGTTTATGTATGGTTTTGCAATGAAGAAGTCTCAGGAATTCATTGATTAAGATGCTGCCATAGTCCAGTACTTTAGAAAAAATAACCTTGCAACGCAGTAGTGGTTGGATCAGAGGTTAGGAAGAAATGTAAGCAGGTAGTCCAATTAGATGACTTAAACTGTGACTATACTTGGATAGTGACTATCTGAGAGAGGAGAAAAAGGTGTATATGAAAGGTATTATGAAAATGGAAATGACAAAATTTGGTGAAGCATTTGTTGTGAATAGTGGAAGCAGAGAATCAAAGATGGACCACCACTCCCTACCCCTCCCCCCCAGATTGTGGGCCTGGCTAACTAGGAGGATGGTGGTATACTTGAGAATAATAGGGAAGATTAGAAGATAGCACAGTTTGGGGATGAATATCAATGAATTCTATTTTGCACATGTATTTTGAGATGCCTATAGTATCAATGAAAAGTAATATTGGAGACTTTATAATTATGTATTAGTAAAAAGAAAGAGAGAAATAAGTTTTCCATAAAACCAAGGAACAAACAAGAAAAAAATAAATAAAATGAATGAAAACTTAGAAAATTTACAACTAAAAAAAGAAATGAGTGGCAATAGAAAGGAATATACCTTCTTTTCAGTAGTACATAGACTGCCATAGTCTGGGACTTTAGAAAAAATAACTTTGGCAGCTCAGTGATGGTTGGATCAGAGGTTAGGAATAGATAGAGAATATTATGAGATGTAAAATTAATAATTTTGATTATAATAAATTAAAAAAAATCCTTTCATACAAATAAAACTAATCTAACCAAGATTAGAAGGGAAACAACAAACTTGGAAAATTTTTTATAACAAATGTCTCTGATAAAGGAATAATTTCTCAAATTTATAAAGAACTATGCCAAACTTTTAAGAATACAAACCATTACCCAATTGACAAATGGCCAAATGATATGAAGAAGCAATTTTCAGGTGAAGAAATCAAAGTAATCAATAATCATATGAACAAAATGTTCTAAATCACTCTTGATTAGAGAAATGCAAATTAAAACCATGTTGAGGTTTGGCCAACATTGCAGTAAAGGAAAGTGATAAATGTTGGAGGAGATGTGGCAAAAATGGAACACTACTGTATTGTTGGGGGATTTGTGAACTGATACAATCATTCTGGAGGGCAATTTAAATGGAACTTTTCCCAAAGTGTATATATATATATATATATATATATATATATATATATATATATATATATATATATATATATATAATTGTATATATACCCTTTGATCTGATAATTACACTACTGGGTCTATATTACAAAGAGATAATATAAAAAGGAAATGAATATAGTTGTACAAAAAAATATTTGTAGCTGCACTTTTTTTGTTAGCTAAGAATTAGACATTAAGGGGAAGCTCATCAATTGGAGAATAGCTGGATGAACTGTGGTATATATTGGTAAGGGAATACTATTGTTTTTTTTAAGAAACAATAAGCAAGATGATGCCAGAAAAAAGCTAGAGAGATCTTCAGGAATTCATTCAAATTTGGAATAAGAAAAACTGGGAGAAGGTTAATCACAATATCAGCAATATTGGACAGTGATTATCTGTGAACACTTGGTTACTCTCAGCAATGATCTGGGAAAATTCTGAGATTTATAATGGAGAATGCTATTTACCACCAGAGAAAGAACTTTTGGAGTTTTGGAGTCATCTTTCCTATCAATGTGTTTTGTTTTTTTTTTTTTGGATCTGGGTTATGTATGACTTTGCTCTCATGACAATGACCAATATGGAAGTGTGTTTTGCATAATAATAAAATGAGAAAAAAGGAGATTTTCAGCCTTTTTAAATTACAGTAAAAATATAGTCCAAGATTACAGCCTTATTTCACTCCATGTTGCTACTTGCCAGAGATCATAAGATAAGAGGGCTCAGAGAGAGAGCGGGGGTGGGGGGGGAGAGAGAGAGAGAGAGAGAGAGAGAGAGAGAGAGAGAGAGAGAGAGAGAGAGAGAGAGAGAGAGAGAGAGAATCAATCCAAAGACCATTAGAGAAGCAAAGAGAGCAACTCACTTTCCCACACTGGCTTTAGAAACCTGAGCTCCTCCCCCAGGATCCTTCCATTGGCCAAGAGCTTTGACATATGACTTCCGTGGTGCTCCAAAGAGAAGTGACTCTGTGGCTCCTCTATCTATCTGCTGAGATGCATCTTCTGGGATTAAAGGTAGTTGAATGTCTCCGAATGCTATTTCACAAAACTAAAAGGATATTAAGACAGAGATCTACAAAAGTTAGCTGGGGTTATGTGATTTTATAGGAAAGAGATTAAGATGGGCTTGTATAGATTTAGGAATAATCTACATAGAGATAAATTCCATGTTCAGTTGAATTCTTTCCCATCCATTATAAGCTTATAAAGTAGCATATTCACCATCAGAGGATAAGAAATGAAGATTCTTGTAAAAGACTCTAATTTTATTGAGAAATAGCCTCAATCAGATCATGTGAATTTTCTAAGGCCAACTAAGTGGTGGAATAGGTTAAAAAAATTAGCCTTATCCAAATCCAAATTTAGCCCCATACTAGATAACTGTCATCAATTTTGATATTTGCTAAGAGATTCAAAGCTCACCTTGTCCCAATGAGATTATTGTTATTAATAATAATACTAGTAAAACATTACTCTGTCTGGCACATTTCCAGTGACCAAAATATATTTACCTTTTAGTTCATGAAAGAAATTTAATTTTACTTTTTTCTAGATTTATAAAATGAAAATAAATTTTAGTCCCATAGGTTCAAGCTTTTAATTTAAAAACAATCTTCTGTTATATCAAATAGAAGAAAAAAGGTTATTTACATAATGAAAGTGGTTTTTTTTGTGATTTTCATGTGAGAAATGAAAATACATTTAGGAGTTGAAGGAAGAAAGAGTTTAATAAATATAATGAAAATCTTTTCATTAATTAACATTTGTACATGTGTCCCTCTCTTTTCTCCTGAAAATATTCTCAGAATGCTAAATAACACCTTTTTGTTTTGATTTCAATAATTAACAAGAGTAGAATACTATACAATATAGACATTTAAACATGTCCTGTACAAAAGAGAGTTCCTAAAAAGCATTCTAATAGTATACTTTGGACTCACACCCATACATTATTTGTATTTTAAGTATTTGGGAAAAAATATCCAAATGTTTTTTTTTTAAGAATTATGAAGACATTGTAGATATTTGGAGCTTTCCCTTAATTCCTAAGATGAGAAATCTCATTTAACCTCAGTATGTTGTCTAACTTAATGTTTGCCATATTGGATTGTTTTGCATCTGTCATACCATGCCATGGCAGGTTGCATGGTGTCTTATAATAAAAGTTGACATGATGTCTAAGGCTGCCCTCACACCTTGGAAAAGAAACACAGCATGAGAGCAGATGGTGTCCTTTCTGCTACAATGACAATGCTTAGAATTAACTATTTTAAATGCATTTGGAGCCAGAAGGGTTATTGCTACATCTTATATTTTGAGATAAATCCATTGGGTTATGAAATCTAGAATAAGTACTGTTGCATCAGGTGTTTATTAGTGACTTCTATTATATATTTATATATATATATATATATATATATATATATTATATGTGTGTGTATCCCAGATCTCTCTCTCTCACTCTCTCTCTCTCTCTCTTTCTCTCTCTCTCTCTCTCTCCTCCCTTAAATGCTTATCTTGAAACAATAGATCTCCAAATTATCAAGATAACTTTTACATTCTTTTTCACACATAATAAGAATAACCATTACACGTTTATTTTGAGTGAAATATCAGTAACAAAATGTGTTCTAGTTAAAGGATAAGATCCACCTTTAACACTGATAGTTGCATATTTTTACATATCGTCTATGAGGATGCCAGTTAAATATTTATCAAATGATAATTCTTACAATATACATAGTGAACAGATGCAGCCAAATAAGGTCAAATGTAACTAAACTATTCTTGTATTATATTAAATTTCAGACTAGGTCAGTGAACACCAAAAATAAAACCTAATTATTCTCAGATGAAAAGTTCAATGTCACTATTATGATCTGACCTACTTTTAAGGGCTTAAATCTTTTGACAGCAGGGAGTATGGATAGATATTATCTATCTATCTATCTATCTATCTATCTATCTATCTATCTATCTAATTGTCATTTTATCCACTTTGTTGAAAGATTGGGTTCTTTCATGATTATAATAATAAACAATTTAAATCCAGTGATATATAATTTTATCAGTCAAAGTTAACTACTATAAAATTATAAAAAAATTATGAAGGGATTAGATGAAGGTAAAATATGTTACTAGGAAAAAATGAAACGTAACAGTTTCATTGTATTCAGTTGATTAAACTAATGAAGTAAAAATAAAAGTCCATTAATTTCATAATCAGTATTTATGCAGTTAGAGTTAATACTTATTGGATCTAATGGCTTTTTTCATTTAATATTTGATCTGGGCATGAAAGTTTCCACTGCCCATTAGTTTTGTTTAGAAGTGAAGGCATGCCATTGTCTGAAAAATGAATGTTATTAAGCAAGTGAGTTGGACTATTCAAAATGGAGAATATAAATTAAATCAATTAATTCACTAGTTTATAATTTATTTCCCTTGAAGTTGAAAAAGATAACTCAAAATTTTCTTTTTTTCACAAAAAAATGTGAGCTACATTTGAGTAGTTCCACTCTACTGACAAGTTCTGCATAAAAGCAACATTAAAATATTTGACAATTTTATTTTTCTCATTTAGATTCTTCTAAAGCAGTGGTTCTCAACCTTTCTAATGCTGTGACCCCACAATACAGTTCCTCATGTTGCAGTGACCCCAAACCAAAAATTCTTTTGGTGGCTACTTCAAAACTGTAATTTTGCTACAGTTATGATTCCGAATGTAAATACCTGATATGTATGATGTATTCTCATTGCTACAAATTGAGAGGTTGAGAACCGCTGGTCTAAAGGGTTCATCTGAGACATAAAATACTGATATTTGTATTACAAGTAGATGTCTACAGGTGACACAATAGACTTAAAAGTTCCATTCTATTTCTCCCTCATGAAAGATATTCAGACAGAATTATGACACTCTCCTCCTTAAGTTTTGTAAAATTTTCTTTTACATTTTAAAAGTGCTCACAAATATTCTGTATGGGTACTTTAATAAGCTTAATGCAAAATAAAATATTACATTTTCAAATATAGTTATTTTAGCTTTGCAATCATTATCCAAATTTATTTCTTGGGGTCCTTAACAACATGTTTGTACAGTCTTCTCTTTTTAGCAAGCCTGCTCCTCCTATATGCTACAGGAATGAACTTAATCATAATTTTTCAGTCAAAAACATTCATTTTGTGCATGCAAGAAAAATTGTTTCATTTGTCTCCCTTAAATTTGATTAATACACAGTACATATTCTGCCACCGGAGTCAGTTGTCTCAATTCTCAAATCTTCATCTAATTTCATTCCACCAAGTCTTCATTCAGGAATAGAGTTATCAATAATCTGATAGCATGGAGAAGGCCTAGATGTCCCAAGGAGATTTCCAGAGGAAAAAAAAACCCTGAAAATCTTGAAGGCATCAATCTCTGTAATATTAATCTTGTTTGAGGATAAATATTAATACAGTCATTTAGGGGACAGCTAGGTAGATCAGTGGACAGAGCCAGAGCAAGAAACAGGCAGTTCTAGATTAAAAACTGGCCTCTGACACTTCCTAGCTGTGTGACCCTGGGCAAGTCACTTAATGTCCATTGCCTAGACCCTACCACTCTTCTGTCTTGGAACTAATACATAGTATTGATTATAGGGAGGAAGGTAAGGGCTTAAAATAATAATAAAGAAAGAAAAAGCCATTTAGAAATCCTAGCAGTGTCACCAAGGAGTCCTAGTTGAGGGAGTCAAGGAATTCTCATTTGGAGATTAGGTCCTTTTATGGACCTAATTTATGGACCTATTTAAAAAGGATGACTGCATCAAAGGTGAAAGGGAAAGTTGTACTCTCTCAAAACATATGGTCATAGGATGAAAGATCATGGATTCAGAGTCATAAAAGATTTTTAGTTCAATTCCATTTTAGAAAATGGAAGAGATTAAATGATTTTCCCAAGGCCACACAGGTGGTTAGTAATACATGGGATTTAGATCCAGTTTCTTTGACTTTGGAGACCCTTTCCACTGCTATTCCATTGCATAGGAATAGCAATATATAACAAATCTCATCAGAACAATCAGGCTATATTCAGGAAAATAATTCAATCTATCTACCAACTTTTTTCTTTTCTTCAAACTTGGATTATAGATTTTTTTAAACCTTACCTTCCATCTGAGAATTAATGCTATGTGTTGGTTGTAAGGCAGAACAGTTGTAAGGGTTAGGCGATCAGAGTTAAGTGACTTGTCCAGGGACGCAAGAGTTAGGAAGTTTCTGAGGACAGATTTGAACACAAGACCTCCCATCTCTGGGCCTGGTTCTCAATCCACTGATCCACCTAGCTGCCCCTGATAGATTTTTCTTCAGCTGCCTCAGAAATTTCAAACTGTTTCTTGGTCAAGTTTTATGTTGGTTCTATTAACTACTATTTATGTTCACTTTTTAGCTTGCAATATTTATTGATGGTCATCTAATTATTTTATAGAAATATTTGTTTGATTTATTTTTAATGAAGTAAATACTTTGTTTTTCTTGTGAGCATATTCACCTCTGTCTCTGAATTCACACTGTCCCCTGGAACAAACCCATTCCAGTATGATGTTACAGTATATCTGAAGGAAATTCATAGATTCTTCTGAAAATTTCTTGGGAAATCAGTATGTAGACATTTTAATTTTCAAAACATGTGGTTTCTGAATGGGTTTTAGAAACATGAACATGTTCAACTCCCCATTTTTTAGAAGAGAAACATGAGGACAGAAGAGGTTTTTTTGGGGTATGTGTACAAGGCCCAAAGAAAATTACTGAATGTAAATACTATTCTAATGAGTCAAATCACCTATTTTCCCTGGGACTTCTCTAGGAAAGAGGCCAGTTTTCAAATGTACAGAAATACCTTCCTCTTTCAAACCTCATCAGAGGCATCTTATCAATTGTCCACTGCTCACCAATCTGGGGGAAAACTATCTCCTTAGTGTTTTGCATCTTTACTGAAAACATATAAATAAATAATCCTAAATTCAGCAAGAAGAACTTCCAATACACTTTGAAGATTTTTGAAGTGGCTACTTTTAAAAGAGTTTTATGAAGCCATATGGAAAACTGTTAATCAGTGAATATTATTAAGTAATGATATTTCCTGAAACCTTTAGAAACTCCTATTTAGGTTAATCATTGGGAAGTTTTTTTATTCTTTCTGCAAGGGCTCATTTTAAAAGATAAATAATTATGCAATAAAAATAGAATGCTCCATTTTTAAAATTGAGAATGCATTTTTCCCTAAAGGAATATGTCAATCTACCAATAAACAACATTTGAGGAAAAAAAGTTTAATTAGATTGTGTAGATGAGATAATCATTTTCCTAACATGGAAATGTGGTTCATTAAATTTGAAATTGAAGTTTAGAATACCAGGAGTGGAGGGACTTCCAGGTAATCATGGCTGCAATCTAGACACCACACGCTTCCTCTCCCCGGCACCGAACGAAATAGACTACATCAAAGGACCATAAAATCACCTTTGGAGGAACAGAAGGACTCCCCAGTACCCCACAGAGGCAAAGGTACGTGGGGCTTGAACATTTCCACACTAAAATAAGAAGGAAAAGCTTGCACAGAAAAGTGAACTGAGCCGCCCTTCCCCCACCCCACCTCCCCCACTAAACCAAGTGAGCTACCTGAGTGCTCACCGGGATAGCGAGTGAGTGGGGAACGTCTCTGTCTGGGGGGGGGGGGGCACTCCAGGGTCCTTGGGATCTGGGGACTGCCAGGAAAAAAAAGTCTCAGGGTGGTTTCACTGGAGAATCCAGCGGAGCTGTACTTGGGGCGGGCTGCGCTGAACACCGGGGCGGACCACACGCTGATTATCTGGGCGGAGCTGAACACCTGGGCAGTGTGGCTGTGATCAGGGACCCAGTGCTCTAAGAAACCTCGGAGGCTGGGAAGAACTAGTCTGAAGCAACCTAAATTCACAGAAAAACCACCCATATAACCCAGATCCCAGACCAAAAAGGAAAGGGGAATAAAACCACCAAAGGGATGGCTCACATGGCCCAAAATCAAGCCTCCAGGAAGAAAGGGAAAAAAGTGACTATTGAAAACTTTTATGGTGGAAGTACCCAAGGAAAAGAGGAGAATAAGGAGGAAATCCAAAAAAATTCAGAACACGCCTCCCAAAATGGAAACTATCAACAAGCTCTGGAAGATCTCAAACTGGAACTTATCCAAAAGATGGAAACCTGGAAAGATAAATGGGAGAAAGAGATCAGCTGTCTGACAGATAAGAATGCTCAATTGGAAAAATAACTCGAAGCATCCAATAGAAGGGCAGAAAAGGCTGAAAAGCAAAACCAGTCCCTAATGACCAGAATTAAGCACCTTGAAGAAAGTGAGATGATAAAACAGCAAGAATCAATAAAGCAAACCCAAAAAATTAATGAATTAGAAGAAAACATAAAATATCTTACTGAGAAGGTCACGGACCTGGAAAACAGAGGGAGACAAGAAAATCTCCGAATTATCAGTCTCCCAGAAAAACTAGAGGTAAACAACAAACTGGATATTATTCTACAGGAGATTATAAAAGAAAATTGCCCTCACGTTCTGGAGCAAGGGAGCAAAATAGAAATAGAAAGGATTCATAGAACACCTTCTATACTAAATCCCCAAAAGACAACCCCTAGGAATGTAATTGCCAAATTCAAGAGCTTCCAAGTAAAGGAGAAAATCCTACAAGAAGCCAAGAAGAAGAGCTTCAGATATAAGGGGGCTCCCATAAGGATCACACACGACTTAGCGGCTAACACACTAAGAGACCGCAAGTATGGACATTCAACAAAATAGAAGATTTCCAAGCATTTGCTAAGAAAAGACCAGAGCTCTGTGGAAAGTTCAATATCCAAGCACAGAAAGCAAGAGAAACATGAAAAGGTAAATATGAAAGAAAGGGAAAAGGAGATAAATCTTATCTTTTTCTTTAAGTCAAACTCTCTTCTATAAGGACTACATTTACATCAAATTATATATATTAATATGTGGGGAAAATATTTTGTGTAACTCTCATAAATTGTATGCACCATGAGAGTAGTTAGAAGAATTATGATAGGGAAAGATTGGGGCATCAAGAAGATTTCGTGAAAGGGGGGGGGCAAAGAAAGGAAAAGGGAGGGGGGAAGCATCGACATTACTAAGACTTACTTCAAGAAATGGGGGGGGGCTAAATAGAATAATCTTTCCCATACAAAGATACACATGGGTAGGGGAAGGGAAGATCTCTCATATGAGAAGGAGAGGAAGAGAGCGTGAAGTAGTATTACTTAAACCTTACTCTCAGTGAAATCAACTCTGAGAGGGAAGAACATCTAGATCCAGTGGGATCCTGAATTCTATCTTATCCAACAGGGTAAGAAAGAAAGGGAAATTAAGGACGGGGAGGGGGAAGGAAGTATAAAAAGGGAGGGAAGGAGAGGGGGAGGAGAAGGGAGCATAAAAAGGGAGGGGAGAGAAAGGGAAGCATACCAAGGGAGGGGACAAGGGGGACTGACCTAAAGTAAATCACTGGTTCAAAAGCTAAATACAGCCAAGGCAGTACTTAGAGGAAAGTTCATATCCCTAAGTGCATATATTAACAAATTAGGGAGGGCAGAGATCAATGAATTGGAAATGCAAATCAAAAAACTTGAAAACAAACAAATTAAAACCCCAGAAGAAAACCATACTAGAGATCCTAAAAATTAAGGGAGAAATTAATAAAATAGAAACTGATAGAACTATTGCATTAATAAACAAGACTAGAAGATGGTACTTTGAAAAAACAGACAAAATAGACAATGTACTGGTCAATCTAATTAAAAAAAGGAAAGAAGAAAGGCAAATTAACAGCATCAAGGGTGAAAAGGGGGA
Organism: Monodelphis domestica; assembly: GCF_027887165.1. Classification (NCBI taxonomy): domain Eukaryota; kingdom Metazoa; phylum Chordata; class Mammalia; order Didelphimorphia; family Didelphidae; genus Monodelphis; species Monodelphis domestica. The sequence goes on from NC_077234.1 coordinate 171,311,001, forward strand.
CCTCACCTCTAATAAAGAGGAAATTAAGGCAATCATTAAAAACTACTTTGCCCAACTATATGGCAATAAATATACCAACCTAGGTGATATGGATGAATATTTACAAAAATATAAATTGCTTAAACTAACAGAAGAAGAAATAGATTTCTTAAATAATCCCATATCAGAAAAAGAAATCCAACCAGCCATCAAAGAACTTCCTAAGAAAAAATCCCCATGGCCTGATGGATTTACCAGTGAATTCTATCAAACATTCAAAGAACAGCTAACCCCAATACTATACAAACTGTTTGACATAATAAGCAATGAGGGAATTCTTCCAAATTCCTTTCATGACACAAACATGGTTCTGAACCCAAAGCCAGGCAGGCCAAAAACAGAGAAAGAATATTATAGACCAATCTCCCTAATGAATATAGATGCAAAAATCTTAAATAGGATACTAGCAAAAAGACTCCAGCAAGTGAGCAGTAGAGTCATTTGCCATGATCAAGTAGGATTTATACCAGGGATGCAGGGCTGGTTCAATATTAGGAAAACCATCCACATAATTGACCACTTCAACAAGCAAACCAACAAAAATCACATGATTATTTCAATAGACGCAGAAAAAGCCTTTGATAAAATACAACACACATTCCTATTAAAAACACTAGAAAGCATAGGAATAGAAGGATCATTCCTCAAAATAATAAAGAGTATATATTTAAAACCACCAACTAATATCATCTGCAATGGGGATAAACTAGATGCATTCCCAATAAGATCAGGAGTGAAACAAGGATGCCCATTATCACCTCTATTATTTGACATTGTACTAGAAACACTAGCAGTAGCAATTAGAGAAGAAAAAGAAATTGAAGGCATCAAAATAGGCAAGGAGGAGACCAAGTTATCACTCTTTGCAGATGACATGATGGTCTACTTAAAGAATCCTAGAGAATCAATCAAAAAGCTAATTGAAATAATCAACAACTTTAGCAAAATTGCAGGATACAAAATAAACCCACATAAGTCATTAGCATTTCTATATATTTCCAACACAGCTCAGCAACAAGAACTAGAAAGAGAAATCCCATTCAAAATCACCTTAGGCAAAATAAAATACCTAGGAATCTATTTCCCGAGACAAACACAGGAACAATATGAACACAACTACAAAACACTCTCCACACAACTAAAACTAGACTAGAACAATTGGAAGAACATTAACTGCTCATGGGTAGGATGAGCCAATATGAAGAAAATTACCATCCTACCCAAATTAATTTATCTATTTAGTGCCACAGCCAATGAACTTCCAAAAATTTTTTTACTGATTTAGAAAAAACCATAACAAAGTTCATTTGGAAGAACAAAGGATCAAGGATATCTAGGGAAACAATGAAAAAAATACAAAGGAATAGGGCCTTGCAGTCCCAGATCTCAGACTATATTATAAAGTAGCAGTCATCAAAACAGTTTGTCACTGGCTAAGAGACAGAAAGAAGGATCAGTGGAATATACTCGGGGTAAATGATCTCAGCAGTAACGTATAAGACAAACCCAGAGAACTCAGCTTTTGGGATAAAAATACACTATTTCATAAAAACTGCTAGGAAAATTGGAGGACATTGTGGGAAAGATTAGGTTTAGGTCAATACTTCACACCCTACAACAAGATAAATTCAAAATGGGTGATTGACTTGAACATAAAGAAGGAAACTATAAGAAAATTAGGTGAACACAGAATAGTATACATGTCAGACCTTTGGGAAGGGAAAGATTTTAAAACCAAACAAGACTTAGAAAGCGTCACAAAATGCAAAATAAATAATTTGGAATACATCAAATTAAAAAGATTTTGTACAAACAAAACCAATGTTACTAAAATCAGAAGGAAAGCAACAAATTGGGAAGAAATCTTCATAAAAACCTCTGACAAAGGTTTAATGACTCAAATTTACAAAGAGCTAAATCAATTGTACAAAAAATCAAACCATTCTCCAATTGATAAATGGGCAAGGGACATGAAAAGGCAGTTCTCAGCCAAAGAAATCAAAACTATTAATAAGCACATGAAGAAGTGTTCTAAATCTCTTATAATCAGAGAGATGCAAATAAAAACAACTCTGGGGTATCACCTCACACCTAGCAGATTGGCTAACGTGACAGCTATGGAAAGTAATGAATGCTGGAGGGGCTGCAGCAAAGTAGGGACACCAATTCATTGCTGGTGGAGTTATGAATTGATCCAACCATTCTGGAGGGCAATTTGGAACTATGCCCAAAGGGTGATAAAAGACTGTCTGCCCTTTGATCCAGCTATAGCACTGCTGGGTTTGTACCCCAAAGAGATAATAAGGAAAAAGACTTTTACAAGAATATTCATAACTGCACTCTTTGTGGTGGCCAAAAATTGGAAAATGAGGAGATGCCCTTCAATTGGGGAATGGCTGAACAAATTGTGGTATATGTTGGAGCTGGAATACTATTGGGATAAATGGAATAATAAAATGGAGGAATTCCATGGTGTTTGGAGCAACCCCCAGGAAGTGATGCAGAACAAGAGGAGCAGAACCAGGAAATCATTATTCACAGAGACTGATACACTGTGGTACAATCAAAGGTAATGTACTTCTCCATTAGGGACAATGCAATGTCCCTGAACAATCTGAAGGGATCTAAAAAACACTATCCACAAGCAGAGGATAAACTGTGAGAGTAAAAACACTGAAGAAAAGCAACTGCTTGACTACAGAGGTGGAGGGGATATGACTGAGGAGAGATTCTAAATGAACACTCTAGAGCAAATACCAACAACACGGAAATGGGTTCGAGTCAAGAACACATGTGATACCCAGTTTAATCATGCACTGGCTATGGGAGAGGTGGTGGTGGTGGGGAGGAAAAAAATGATTTTTGTTTCCAATGAATAATGTTTGGAAATGACCAAATAAATAATGTATTTAAAAAAATAATAATCGGGGGCAGCTGGTTAGCTCAGTGGATTGAGAACCAGGCCTAGAGACGGGAGGTCCTAGGTTCAAATCCGGCCTCAGCCACTTCCTAGCTGTGTGACCCTGGGCAAGTCACTTGACCCCCATTGCCTAGCCCATACCACTCTTCTGCCTTGGAGCCAATACACAGTATTGACTCCAAGACGGAAGGTAAGGGTTTATATTTTAAAAAAATAAATAAATAAATAATAATCAAATAATTTCTAGCTTAGCTCAAGTTCTAGTTCTAAACTTTGTGTTTCTACTTTATTGGTGTGGGGCTCCAGTTCCTTTACATTACAATAAGTCATTATATAAAATAAAAATCATAATAATTCAAAAATTTAATTTGCCAATTACCGGGTGATACTTTTAATTTTTAATGATCTCAAATATTTTGAAATATATTTTAAGCTCATAATTTCTCTATTACTTGTAGTTTTCTATATTTTTCATGATGGAAAATTGAAGCATTTTGAAAATATAATTGAATTTTTGAAGAAGAAATAATATATTTTATCATTCTAAAATTTAAAACACTTTTAATTTGTTAATTCTTTTGAGCTATCTAGGAATCCTACAAAGTTAATGATTCAAATTTTTTCCTTTTCATTGTACTGATGTGACTCAGAAACCCCTTCCACACAAGGCATGAGGAATTTTATGACGGACTAGATCCCAAGTCTTCTAGATCATTGCCTATTGATTCTGCCTTAAGTATGAACTACCATTTGGAAAAACATGAAAGTTCATATAAGGAAATATTCACAATTGACTTTGAGGATTAGAAAAGCTTTCATGGATGATTGAACATTTCAATTATAAGCAGGGATACTGACTTATCTAAATGCTATTCTATTTTACAGCTTTGCATAGATATGTTCATACAGTTGATGATTAATAAATATTTATTTTATGCATGAATAAAATAATTAATAAACTTGAGTTGAACCTTGAGGAATGCAAATGAGTAGAATTTCATCACTCTCAGGTAAAAAGGTAATTAACTGTAAGTCTAAAAATTGGAAGAAAGGGAATAACACATCACAAGAGATTATAAGGGAGTGAGTAGTGGTCCAAATTGGTTGAAACAAAAAGAATATGTGAATTAGATCAGTATGAAATAAGATCAGTGTTTGGGTTACAATCAGAATTGGAAGTTTCAAATCAGAGATTGCAGAGTTGGAACTTGAAAAAAAATCACCAAATTTGGAATTAGAGGATCCAGCTATTAATCATAGTTCTGCCACATCCATTATTTTGTGGCCTGGGGCAAATCACTTCTGATTCCAGGCCTCCAATTTCCTCATCAGTAAAATGAGAGAATTGAACTACATGACACCTCAGGTGCCTTATTGTTCTAAATACTTTGATACTTTTGCCTTATAACACACAATTAAACAATATCTAAATATGTCTGTCTGGCTTTGTCAAAACATATGGCTTCTGACCTTTATTATCATTAAAAATTTTACATAGATAAGACTCCTTCAATAAAAGTGTGGCTTTTGTTGAAAGTTCATTCCTCTTTATGGTCTCTAGTAGGAAAATATTAAGTAAATTTTAAAGGCAAAAATGAAATATTCTGTTTTATGACTAGTCATAAAAATATAAATACTGATAATGTAAACATGTTAAAGATTTAAAATATCTAGCACTCATAGGTGCCAAATGATATTTAAAAATATGTGAATTCAGACATGGCCCCAACCTACACTATGTAGGAGCCACCAGATTTTTTTTCTTTACCTTTCTTTTCTCTTTTCTGCTTCCCATTCTACACAAGGTATCCTTTATTATAAACCTACATAATTTGTGTTTATGGGGGCATTCTCAGAAAATCCATTTCACCTGAAACTTTTACTGAATTAATGTGATTTCTCAGGGGATCTGTGTGTGTTTGGGACTGACACAAATACAAGAAAACTGGAATTTTTGCAAATTGTATAGGCCATAAATAGGCCAGAATGAAAAGTATCTTTGGACACTTGGATGTCTTCCCAATATGCCATGAAGGTTGACTTTACATGTATATAAGACCAGCCTTCCTTGACAGATTATATCAAAGCATTTTCATTAATAAAAATTTTAGTAGTCATTCTCTGACATTTTGCTTTCCACATTTTAACCATCCCTCCCCTTCTTGATCCTCCCTAAGAAGGCAGGTATATATGTTATCATACAGTGTATATGTCCATGTTTCTTATGCTACAAAATAAGACACATATTCCTTACATGAGAAAAAAAAATTCATGGAGGAAATGAAGTGAAGAATAATATATTTCAATCTTAATTCAATCTCTGTAAGTTCCTTCTTTGGTAGTAGAATGTCTCAAAGTTTTAAGGGAAATAATATTCCGTAAATTGTAAACTCTCTAGTGTACTTGGCTTTGGTGCTATTAATTTGTTTTTCCTGTACCTTGTTGAATCTAGTCACATCAACAGAAAAATATGCTACAATCATTTCTTTCTCCCTAGGAGAAAAGAGAGAGACAATTTCATTCAGATATTTTAAAATTAGTATCCTTGGGTCTCCCCTACCTGTCCATGGATAAATTTTAGAGGTCCTAGGAACTTGGATAGGATAAGGGCAGCTTTATTTTTTTATTAATTTCTTAATAAAACAGAGACTTTCCTTCAATTATTTAAAAGCATTTGTACGAGGAGTCAATTTGTTTCACTAAATGACCAAAATGGCCTATAACACATAATCATACAAATGGAAACCATTTTATAGAGGAATGAGGAGAGAACCCAGAGAGCAGATACATGGTTTGAATTCTAGGATTAATTAAATGAAAGAGTCAAATCAAATAAAAATTTCATCAGTAGCTTACATGCAAGGAAAGCTAAACAACTTATAAATGTAGTCCTGGATTGGAGGCTCAGGAAACTTGTACACTCACTGTGGGTTTGACACTAAATAGCTGTGGAAATTTAGGGCAACCACTTTTTGCCTTTGGGCCTGAGTTTCTTAACATGTGAAATGAAAAAGTCAAACACCCATATTTACAAAAGCTTCGTTTCTTCATAAACTCATTAAGGATAGAAAATTAAGCCCAGATTTTCCCTCAACAACTAAATATGATTGATGGTATTGACCTGATTTTATAGCTTATGTAAACTGATTAGAATTGTTTTGTACCCTGTTCAAGTGTTGGAATAGGAAAGATCAACCCACACTTTGGAGAAGCATAGCTAAATTTAGTTTGCCTGCTTTATCCATAAAACCTAATGATGCCTAGGTACCAGAGCATTTGAACCCTGAAAGCCTGATATAATTTTATTTGTCATCAATGAACAGGAAATAAAATAATTGTATTGACCTTACCATGGGTCAGACATTGTGCTATGAGTTAATGCTGCAAAAGTAGGCAAAAAAGGGGTACCCTTGCATGTGAGAGCTTATATTATAATAGGGAGATAACATAAAAATGTAAGTGCATGAAAAGAACAGTATAAAGCAATATTTTCAAATAAGTCAGAGATGACAGAGGTTGGAGTTTAGAATAGAAAGCATTTCAATCGTAAAGAATAATATATTTATGGCTTCCTAATTCCAGCTCCCTAAAACACAATTACTAAAGATGAAAAAATCTGTTTACTTCTAGTTGTTTTAAAAAATATCATGCTGAAATATTTTATATGAACAGAATATTTTCCTTTAATTCCTGATATTTATTGGAGAAATAATTAATAGTTCAATTTCCAGAGTTCTCTTTCTCTTCTAGAGTCCTTCCAATTTGAGTTTAAGGAAGGAGGAAACATTTTATTTGTGAACAGAAAATCATTTTCCTGGACATGCCATGGATTCTATATAGGGAAGTTAATTCATTCTTTCAGAAATATTTGGTACATTTGCATAGTCTTTTCCCCTGACATCATGCTATTTTTCCTACATCTAACTTTGATTTTTTTTTTTACAAATGAAAGGAAATAATTATGTTCTAGAGCTGATGTCAGCTAAATTAACTAGGACAAATAGGTAAAACTTTACTTCCATTTCTAATAGAGTATGCAATTAATGAATAATCAGATCATCTTTTCCCCCCAAATCATGCTGACATCATAAGACTTACATCTCTTGCTCTATGTCTTCGAAAATATTCACTTACATTTAAAATTAGAATCTTGTGCTAGCATTTGAATCCTAAGGGGGGAAAAAGGAGTTGTGCTTTACTGCTTGGCTTTAAATTTCTCTTCTTCAAGATTATAATACCAAAAGAAAGGCTAGAACTGCAGCACTTGTACTCCCTTGTTTTAGCATTAGAAACTTTTAATACCTGAAATGCTAAGTCCACCAGGGTAATTTGAAAATATAACTAAATTGGTGAAAATGCAGACATAAGAGTCAATGTGGTTGTAAGAGAGTTTCAATAGGTGACATTTTATCATGCATTCAAAGAAATATATTTAGAATAGCAAGTAGCATAATGGTGCAATGCCATTTAAAAATTAATATAGAAAAATAGCTTATCCATATTAAAGCTTTTGATTTGAACTTGTCTATTAGTCTTTTTATTACAGATAAAATTGTCAATATTTAGCTTCATATTTTGAATGAAAATTACCATATTGAGTATCTATTGAATTCAAAACAATTATCTCAAGTTTGATTATTAAAACTGAACCTATTTTCATTCATTTATAGATGAATTGAATAAAGTAACCAAACCATTTATTCTCTTTTTCCCATCTTTATTTTTTATTTTCTATTTGAAAAATTGTATTTAATTAATTGATTTGAATATTTTTCCATTGTTACATGATTCATGTTCTTTCCCTCCCCTTCTCCCACTCGCCTCCCATAGTCAACGAGAAGTTCCACTGATTTTTACATGTATCATTAATCAGACATATTTCCATATTATTAATATTTGTACTATAGTGACCATTTAGAGTCAACATCCCCAATCATATCCTCATTAGACTCATGTGATCAAGTAGTTGTTTTTCTTCTGTGTTTCTACTCCCACAGTTCTTTCTCTGGATGTGGATGGTGTTCTTTCTCATAATCCCTCAGATTTGTCCTGGATTATTGCTTTACTGCTAGTAGAGAAGTCCATTCATTCAATTATGCTACAGTGTATCCATCTCTGTGTATAAGATTCTCGTGGTTCTGCTCCTTTTACTCTGTATCAATTCCTGGAGGTTTTTCCAGTTCACATGGAATTCTTCAAGTTCATTATTCCTTTGAGCACAATAGTATTCCATCATCAACAGATACCACAATTTGTTCAACCATTCTCCAATTGAGGGCATCCCTTCATTTTCCTTTTTTTTTTTGCCACCACAAAGAGCAAGGCTATGAATATTTTTGTAAAAGTCTTTTTCCCTATTATGTCTTTGGGGTATAAATCCAGCATTGGTATGACTGGATCAAAGGGCAGACAGTCTTTACAAGCTATTTGGGCATAGTTCCAAATTGCCATGCAGAATGGTTGAATCAATTCACAACTCCACCAGCAATACATTAATGTCCTAATTTTGCCACATCCTCTCCAAAATATATTACTTTACTTTGCTATCATGTTAGCCAATATGCTAGGTGTCAGGTGGTACCTAGAGTTGTTTAAATTTGTATTTCTCTAATAAGAGATTTAGAATCCTTTTTCATGTGATTATTGATAGTTTTTATTTCTTTATCTGAAAATTGCCTAGTTGTGTCCCTTGCCCATTTGTCAATTGCTGAATGGCTTAATTTTTTTTGAACAATTGATTTAGCTCCTCATTAATTTAAGTAAATATACCTTTTTTACTTTACTTACTTTTTACTTTACTTACTTAAAACTGAGAGGTTTTAGTTATAAAGATTTAGTTATAAAGATTTTTTTCCCAATTAGTTGCTTCCCTTTTAATTTTGGTTGCATTGGCTTTGTTTGTACAAAATCTATTTAATTTCATGTAATCAAAATTATTTATCTTACATTTTGCAATATTTTCTATCTCTTGCTTGATCTTAAAATCTTTTTCTTTCCCATAGATCTGACAGATAAATTATTCTATGTTCACCTAATTTACTTATAGTTTCCTTCTTTATATTGAAGTCATTCAACCATTCTGAATTTATCTTGGTGTAGGATATGAGATATTGATCTAAACCTAATCTCTGCCACACTTTATTTTTTCCAATTTTCCAAGCAGTTTTTGTTAAATAGTGTATTTTTATCCCCAAAGCTGATGTCTTGGTGTTTATCATACACTGTCTTGCTGAGGTCATATACCCAAAGTCTATTCCACTGATCCTCCCTTCTGTTTCTTAACCAGTACTATATTGTTTTGATGACCAATGATTTATGGTACAGTTTAAGATCCAGTACTGCTAGACCCCCCTAATTCTGATTTGTTTTTATTATTTCCCTTGATATTCTTGATATTTTGTTCTTCCAAATGAAATTTGTTATAGACTTATTTCTAATTCAGTAAAAAGTTTCTTGGTAGACTGATAGGTATGGCACTAAATAAGTAAATTAATTTGGGTAGGATTGTCATTTTTATTATGTTAGCTTGTTGAGTTTATTTTTGTATCCTGAAACTAAAATAAAGTTGTTGATTATTTCCACTAGCTTTTTAGTTGATTCTCTAGGATTCTTTAAGTAGGCCATCATATAATCTCCAAAGAGTGATAGCTTGGTCTCCTCATTGCCTATTTTAATACCTTCAATTTCTTTTTATTCTCTCATTGCTACTGCTGATATTTCTAGTACCATGTTAAATAATGGAGGTGATAATGGACATCCTTGTTTCACTCCTGATCTTATTGGGAAGGCTTCTAATTGATCCCCATTACAGATGATGCCTGTTGATGTTTGTAAATATATACTGCTTATTATTTTTATGAAAGGCTCATGTATTCCTATACTGTCTAGTGTTTTCAATAGGAATGAGTGTTGAATTTTCTCAAAGACTTTTTCTGCATCTATTGAGACAATCATGTGATTTTTCTTGGTTTGCTTGTTGATATAGTTAATTCTGTGTATGATTTTCCTAGTATTGAACCATTCTTGCATTCCTGGTATAAATCCTACCTGATCATAATGAATAACCCTTGGGATCACTTGCAGAAATCTTTTTTCTAGCATTTTATTTAAGATTTTTGCATCTATGTTCATTAGGAAGATCCAGTTGTTTGTTTGTTTGTTTGTTTTTTGATATTAGTTCACTAGTTTTCTTGTGATTGAGAAATTTTTATGTATGCATGCATCTCTCTAGTGCAGTGCCTTAAAAATATTGCCTTTAAAGAATAAAATAATTCAATAAATTTCTATGTAGTCCTAAAGATCTCATTGGACTTGAACATACTGTCTAATGGGATCATATTAACAGTGAAAGTAGAAATATTTAAGAAAAATGAAAATTTAGAAAGTGGTAATGTCATAAGGACTTTTTAAAACGGCAACAGATAGATGACTTTTATGTGATCCTAAAATTAAAAAGGAGCATTTGTACTATATATTATAAAGAAGTTTCATGAAACAACACTATTAGATACTAGGTGCTTAAAATTTAAATTGTTCCAGAAGAAATCAATGATTTATTTAATACTAAATCAATCATAAAGGGGCCAACTTCAAGCAAGTAATATTTTTCCTGGAAATATATCTGTCATTATGTGTACATACACAGAGAAATATGTCTATATGTTCTTATATGTGCATATAATTTTCAATGTATAAGATTGTGTGCTCCACAAATATTTGAACAAAATCATTATTTTGGTTCGTTAAAAAACCCAATATTTCTCTTCCTCTCTCTTTCTTCCTCTCTTTTTCTCCCTCTGTCCTTTTGTCTCCCTGTCTCTGTGTTTGTTTCTCACTTCTTCTTACTTCTCTTCTATTTTCTCCATATAATCATATGTCTTATAATAATTTCCTAGGAATAAATTTGAGTCATGTTACCTTCAGGTTTATCTCTTACCTAACACTTATATCTGACATACCAAAAACATTTTTCCAATTGTTTTTACCTATAATTCCAATTCTAAAAAATACAGTTTCTTGCAATGGTTTCTTAAAAACAATAATTTATAACCTAAACTTTATTTTGTAGCTAAAATTAAAAATGTTTTCCAGATTAAAAAATAAACTTCTTTTCATTTTCTATATTTATTCTGTTGTAGTTATACTTATCCTTCCAATAATTACTTCAGTTTTGGTTTATATTTCCAGTATCATCATTAACAATTTGTAGCTTCATTGTTAGTATGATTTAAGGGAAAATAAATGTCACTTTGAACTTCAATAAATTATTTGTATAATCATTATCCTAACCATCATTATCTTGGGGAGATATTCCTGCTCCAAAATATCAGGAGAAAGTTTTATATGACTCAGAAAGAGGGAATGAAGAATTGAATTTGTTCACATTAATTTTACTTTTATTAATGTCAGAGAATGCCTAATGATTATGGAAAAATCAAAAATACCAGATGATTTCTTTGATTAAGTTCCCAATGTCTGTCAGTAACCCAAAGATTTAGATATGATATAGACCCAATAATACTAGAAATAGATATATTCAACATGATCCTAAAACATGAAATGTTGTTGAAAATGTTCATTCATATTCTTGGAACTTATGCTAAAAGGATATAGTGGAGTTATTTGAAGAGAAGAGGCAGTTGTTCATTCTTTGTTTTGAAAAGGACCAGTGGAATTACAGGGTGATATCTTGACTTGCAGCATGAATTGGATTTAAATGAGGCAAAGTTGTAGAAAGTTGTCAGGCTCACTCTCTCTTCTAGAGTCAGTGAAGTCCAGGGGCAAGATAAGAGTAAGGACAACTTGTGATGACCCAGGATGTAGTGGATGACCTTTACATCTTCAATCAAGTTTAGTCAACTTAATGATATTTGTAATAAATTGTTCTTTCACCCATTCCACCAGGAGAAGTTTCACTGAAAAATTTGACTCTTGTCAATTATGCTTAGTGTGAATTAGCCTATTTTCCAAGATGGTTTTACTGGGATGTAGCCTGCTGCCCAGGTTATAGTTTCTTGGATACACAGATGAGAGTTGAGATTTAGTTGGACAGCAAAGATGGATGAATAGATCTGCAAAAGATTCAGTAAGCCTTCAGATAAGAGGTACTATTCCAAATGGAAAACCACATAACCTGTGAGAGATATTATGGATTTAGAATAAGAACACCTGAGTTAGAATTCCCGCTCTCCTGCCTCTTTAGTTTTGGGCAAATTAGTCCATATGTCTTAGACTCAGTTGCAAAATGATGGCATTAGATGACAAGACCTAACATCATCCCCAAATTATAAATGAAGAATGTGCATATTGTAATGTAAAGTCTCTTCATATATATGACATTATTTACTAAAAAGACTTCTACATGGAATTTAATTACTTCTTTAATTCTAACAAAGGAAAATTTTATATGGAAAGGTAATGGAAAACTACAGAGGAGGGATAGTATATTTGATTCTCTGCTTTATCATTCAACAACTTAGACTTACAAAATTGGGTTGGGGGTCTCTTGTTGACAAACTTATGGGAGGATATTGACCAGAGATGCGTAGTATGAGGCAAGTCTGGGTGGATATTTATCTTTATTTTGAAAGGAAATTTCACTTAATGAATTTGTAATTGCAAGTGAATATTTGAGAACCCTTCAATTATTTTTGACAAAATTGAGCTTCATTTTATCTAAATCTAAAATATTTTCCCTCATAGGAAAAATTAAATGTTGTGTTCTGTTAGAAATGGGGCAGATTAGAATATCAATGATATGAAAACCTTGAATGACAAAAGCATTCCTCATCATTTGAATGTTTTCATATAATCATTTGTTTCATGTTGTTGTGCAAGCAGAAAACAGCATTAGTCTTTGTAACACTGTCCTTTTTATGTGTACTATATATGCATACATGTGTATATATATTTACATAGTCAAAATGATCAATTGCTTCAAAAATGTTATCTCCATACATAATTGATCTGATATCACCATTTCCCAAAATCTCATTTGTATTTTAAGACAAAACAAAACTAAGCCCTTTGAATTAAAGGTTAGATTTCAACTAAAAATAACAATCAATCAATCAATCAGGACTATTTGTCAAAATATTTCATTTTGAAGATATACAGCTCTGGTTTTTCAATATTTGAATACATAAAGATTGGAGCTAAAGGGTTGCTTTCTAAGAATCATTTCATAGTTTCCAGGGTTGTCATTGGTACATAGATTCTGAAAAGCTGAACTTCAAATGGATATGGATGCCACAACAAATACAAAGCATTCTTTACATTTCTTCTTTCTAACACCAATTCACATTGATAGTTGCTTTTATATGGGATTAAATTTATGACATTGTGGAACCAGATCACATGAAATAAATATCAAATATTATCCATTGGAAGAGTCCCAGAAGGTGCCTCGAATTCTAAAATAATTTTATAGAGCTAAGAAACAAACAAAAAAAAAAACTAGAAAAAAATAAGCATTAAGTTTTTTTTTTGCAATTCTAAATCTTAAGTGAGAAAAAAATAAATATGTTGTATTATTTTTTTTTAAATCCCTTACAACTTTACAGAGATTATGCTAAAAAGGAACATTTTAAATACCTGGATGAAATAGGTTTTGTATGAGAAGCTAATTCATCTTTCATAAAACTTAACACAAATATAGCAAATATAGATTGAAGGATAACTTTCCATAAACAGGAAGAAACCCTTCAATGGGAAAATTGTTCATTCCTGTCATATGGAGAGCCTGCAAGAGTGTTTTCTACTTATAATGTAAGCTTTTTTTTAAATACATGTTAAGATAAATGTTTAATATGCAAGGTTTTGAGGATAGATGCTGAGAGCAAATCTTGTAGTAAATAAGTATTTATACTACATACTTTCTAATGATGCACATGCATACACTGAAGAGCCTAGAAAAAAACTACCTTGGATTCTAAATTTGCTTTGGACTAAATAGACTCTTAATTAAAACCAATAATGAAACTAAGAAAAATGACAAATGCTGGTGAGGATATAAATAAATTAGTACACAAATGCACTCTTGGTGAAACTGTGAACTTGTCCAAACATTCTGAAGAACAATTTGGGACTATGCTGAGAGGGCTATGAATCTCTGTACACCCTCATTAAGCAATACTACTACTAGGTCTATATTCCAAGGATGTCAAAAGAAAAGGAAAATGACCCATATGAATAAAAATATTTATGAAGTTCTTTTTATAAAGGTGGTAAAAATTGGGAAACTGAGAGGATTCCCATCAATTGGGCAATGACTGAATATGTAGTATGTAACTGTGATGGAATACTACTGTACAGTAAGAAATGAAAATGGAGATGATTTCAGAAAGACCTAGAAATACATATGAAGTGATGAAAAGTGAAATTAAAAGAACCAGGAGAACTTTTTACTTAATAAGGTGAATATTTTAAAAATAAACATTAAAAGACTTAGCTTCTCTGATTAATGCAGTGATCAAGATAATGCAGAATGCATCATAATTAAAAATGCTATCCATCTCCATAGAAAGAACTGATGAACTCTGGGTAAATTAAAACATATATTCTTTTCTTCATTTGTTTTTCTTGCTTTATTCACATGGATAACTTGCAAATATTTTCCCTTACTTCAGTGTATAATAGGTATCATATTTCTTGTCTTTTCAATGTGTGTGGGAGAGTGTGGGGGAAGGAGAGAATTTTGAACCTAAAATTGAAAATTAAAATATAAAAAGATGTCACAAACATTTTAAAAACCCTCAGAACTTCTTTGCTCCTTCAATGAAGTCATTCAGATCCAAATATAAGCCATTGTTTGTGAAAACAAGAGTTCTATTTTCACTTCACAATATATATTATTTAGTGTTTTATAATTTCTCTTGCTGATTGGCAAAGTGGTAGATCTTGCATTTAGCAGTGTTTTTATTTTCAAACTAATTTATAGTTATCAACCACATCAATGTGTCTTTGTCCACATAAAGGATTTGCTAAACCTGAAAAAAAAAGCTATGGAATCTACTTATTCCTTGTTCCACAAGGCAGAAAATTGTTTTTTACAACTTTGCAATAATTTGAAATTTTTTAATATTTTTAATTTAATTTTTTAATTTGATTTAATTGGTTAATATTATTAAATAAACAAGATTAACACAACCTCTGACACTCACTTCCCTAATCCCTACTTCAATAAGTAGATGACAGTTTACTGATTCTCCTCAGATACTGGCTAACTTTGTGAAACTGGGCAAGTTACTTAAACCTTTTGTTTTAAAATTATTACTTTCTGTAAACAAGTGTATAAACACACACATACACACATATACTTGCATATATGCATACATGCTTATGTATTTTCCTGTGTACATACATATACACATACATACACCTACACGGGGATAGCAATTTATCATCTGCAGAATAACAAGGAGCCACTAGGTAATCATTAGAATTATTTTTAAAAATACATTTAACACTTCATTTGTTGAGTTCCCCTCTTTATTCTAGTAAAGCATGACACATTAGAAAACTAGAAATTTTCAGGAATTAAAAAAGAATTCAATAGTCTTTGTGTAGTTTTAAGCTTTAATAGATTAATTTTTTGTCTTATTATAGTTTTAACTATAACTACACTAAAATTTTTGGAATATACTGTATATAATATGAACATTGGCTAAATGATAGTTATATGAAGTAACACTGCTTGTAATAATGCCTTTTGTCTCTAAAGACATGGGTAAGATGTCTTTTTATTCAGTACAACTCAATAAGCGACAGCTGAAGAAGATAGTCCAAATTTAGGTGAGAAAAAGAGTGGTATAATTGGCAGAAACAGTCTTAAAATTAGGACAAACTGAGTCCAAGTTCTGCCTATTTTAGATACATGCTGGGATTCTAAGAAACTCACTTAATGACTCATGGCTCTAATTAACTCTTTAAGTGTATATATTTCAAAGAAGCTGCTGACCTTATTGCTCTCTACGTAGGAAATAACAGGGAGATTCCCCAAAAGTTACTATATCAAACATAAACTAAAATTTTAAATTCAAATGTTTTCGTATTTCAGAATGAGAAATGATCCATTTATTTTTCTGCATCATTGTTATTCTATTACTAAATATACTTGAAATATGATATTTCAAGTTTATAAGTTTATATAAAATAATACATAGTCATCTTGTGTATCCCTATCACCAGAATTAGCTTGTGGCAAATTCTCACTATATATAAATATATGTAGGTATAGGGGGTATGTATATATACTTCATAATATATATTTTGTGTATGTATATTGAAGCTTCCTCTATCCAGCGAGAAGCCTCAAGGTAGGAAGATAGAGGAAGGATAGAAGTTCTGTATGCCACGAGGGGGATGGCGGAGTCAAGTTAGAGATATGAGGTGGCAGGAATGAGTCAGAAATCCAGGCCTTATTAATTATCAAGGAGCCACAGCAATAACTCCTATCAGTGGACTACTCAGAAGGCTTATATCCATCCAGTGATACAAATTTAATATCACACAGGTCGGAGGCATGATAGAGAAAAGAGAGTGCCTGGCCAAAAGCAGGTCCCAGGTGGGAGAGGTAGATCAGGAAAGGAATCAAAGATGGAGCTTGGCCATAGGCCAAGCTCCAGCAAGGACAGGCATCAGTGAGAGCTGAGATCCAAGTGGAAGAGAAGGTGGAGCTTGCTGTGGCCTGGTATTTAATCTCTTTGATATGCAAATATACACAATACATAGGGATGATTATCATTGGTTAATGACAAGGTATAGGTGTGGTTTTTCTTAGCCAGGTGAACACAAAGAAACCTGTTTTCCCGCCTAACCTGGGGGAAGCTGGGGTCAAGGGTCAGAGGCTTTCCAGTCCATGCTCAAGACTGAGCATGCTCTCTTCTAAGCCACTCTGTACACACTAACTGTTTCCCTTGCCCATAGCTAGGGGTGGACTGCTACATATATAATACATATAACTAATTTTATGTGAAACAAATCTGATAAATAAATGTTAAATAATCTAAATAAATTTTTTCTAGGAATTGACAATTTTTTTAACTAATTCCCTTAATAAATCAACTATCTTCTAGAAGGTCAACTAGCTCATAACTTTTCTTGGATTTTTTAAAACTAATATTGGTGTACAAGTTGCATAGGACACCTAGAAAACATCACATCCATAACCTTATGCAGTGGCAAGAATAACTAGAAATTCATAACTGACAATAAAGTAAGTTGAGACAATATACATTTTATATGTTTTTATTTTAATTTTTTCAAATTAAATATGGAAATATTATCAATATTTTGTTATCCATTTTGTTAAACATTTTTATTCATATTCTACTCTTTCAGCCTGCCCCAATTTCTTTTTTCCCTCTCCAAGTCAGCAGGTTATATTATATATGCATATGTATATATAAATATATATATACATATATGTACATGTGTTGTTATATAGTCCATGATCCTCACATGTGTTATAGAAGCCAAGTATCACTTACAATAAAGAAAAATTCCTTAAAGAAATAAAGTGAAGAATGATATACTTCAATGGACATTCAAAAATTGTCGGTTCCTTCTTTCATGGTGGATATTAATAATTCACAGTTAATCATCAAATTTAATGAGGCTACAGTGTACAACATTTTCCTAGTTCTGCATACCTCCTTTTGCATCACTTAATGAAAATTATGCTTTTTGTAATAATTTTGTTCATCACTTGATATAGTGTAATAGTATTCCATTACAAACATATACCACAACTTCTTCAACTATTTCCCACCTAATGAAAATTCCTTCAGTTTTAAATCTTTGTCACCACAGAAAGAGTTGCTGTTAATATTTTTTGTAGAAGTAGACTTTTTTTTCCATAACTTTGATCTCTTTGGGATATATACATAGTAGTGGTATGAAATGGGGAAGCATGGGTTTCAAACACAGATAAGTGGCAATGGGGAAAGTGAGAGCTATAGGCTTAATTATAAAGTCTTACCTACAACAGATGTGATTGTGTATTGTTAGTGTAATCTTCCTACTGTGATCTCCTGCAGAACTAACTGGCACCTTGGCCAGCATCTAGCTTATGTTATGGCAATTAACCTGAACATAAGAACATATCATCAAAAGGCTTTAAAATTTCATTAGACCTCCATTCTCTGCCCAATTATCTATCATTTATATTTACCTTGAAATAATATACCCCCTCAGTCTATAATGCTACCCTAAACCTTAGAGTTGCCTTACTTATTTAGTCCATGAAAGATATGAATAGTTTTCTCAACCCAAACAATTTCCAATATTTTTTGTTGAATTTAAGAAACTTCCTAGACCTTTGTGAGAGATATGAGAAATAAAAAGGAGCATTTTGTATATTATATTTTAAAACAATTTGTACAAACAAAACCAATATAAATAATATAAAAAGGAAAAGAAAACTTGGAGAAAAGATCTACCAGAAGTGCTTCTGTCAAAGACCACACTGTTCAAATATATAGAGAACTTTGTTAAATTGATAAGAATACAACTCATTCCCCAATTGATAAAAGACCAGAATATGCAAATAGCTTAGAATGGCAGTGGCCAAGATGGTGAAGTAAGAAACATCAGCGATTCAACTACCACCCAAATGACAACAGAATAACATAAATGCTTAAAATTAATCTTGTAGAGGTAATCAACAGAAGAAAGGGTAAAAACACACAGAACATTAATCTCAGAGACTTTATTTTAAATTTATAAAGTATTTATTAGTAAATACATAGAAGTTCTTGCCAGCCTAAGTACTCCAAATCTACAGGTCATATTGCAAATCTTACTTTCCAGATCCCCATCCCGGTGTTGTCCTCACCAGTCCATTGTTGCACCAACCCATGCTATGCTGCTTGTCAGAGATAGCTTGTATAGATAAAGACTGGAAATGCTTGCCAGGAAGAGACCTTCTTCCAGAAACAAACAAACAAAAAAAAATGAATGGGAGCTCTTTGCTTCATGCCGGTTTTTATACTTAGGCTAAACCTTTCCCATGAGATTTTCTTTTTTTAAATTTTAATTAAATGATTAATTTAGAGCATTTTCCCAGAATTACAAAAATCATGTTCTTTCCCTCTTCTCCCCTCAACCCCCTCCCATATCCAACATAAAATTCCAATGGGCTTTACATGTGTCTTTGGTCAATACCTATTTCCATATTATTGATATTTGCACTAGGGTGATCATTTAGGGTTTATAACCCCAATTATATCCCCATTGGCACATGTGATCAAGCAGTTGTTTTTCTTCTGTGTCTCTATTCCCACAGATTTTCCTCTGAATATGAATAATGTTCTTTCTCATAAGCCCTTCAGGACTATCTTGGATCATTGCACTGATGCTAGTAGAGAAGTCCATTATGTTTGATTAGACCACAGAGTATCAGTCCCTGTGTACAATGTTCTCCTGATTCTGCTCCTTTCACTGTGCATCAATTCCTGGAGGTCATTCCACTTCACATGGAATTCTGCCAGTTCATTGTTTCTTTGAACACCATAGTATTCCATCACCCTCATATACCATAATTTGTTCAGCCATTTCCTAATTGGAGGGCATCCCCTCATTTTATAATTTTTGCTACCATAAAGAGCACAGCTATGAATATTCTTGTACATGTATTTTTCCTTATTATCTCTTTGGGGTACAAACTTAGCAGTGTTATGGCTGGATCAAAGGAGAGGTAATCTTTTAGCATCCTTTGGGCATATTTCCAAATTGCCTTCCAGAATGGTTGGATCAATTTGCAACCCCACCAGCAATGCATTGATGTCTCAATTTTGCCACATCACCTCCAACATTTATAACTTTCCTTTGCTATCATGTTAGCCTGTCTGCCAGGTGGGAGGTGGTACCTCAAAGTTATTTTTATTTGCATTTCTCTGGTTACAAGGGATTTAGAACAATTTTAATGGGTTTATTGATAGTTTCGATTTCTTTATCTGAAAATTGCCCATTCATGTCCCTTGCCCATTAATCAATTGGGAAATAGCTTGATTTTTTTGTACAATTGATTTAGCTCTTTATAAATTTGAGTAAATATACTCTGGTTTCTCTTAAGATCTTAAAAACCTTTTGCCTTTCTCCTGAGATTTTCTCATTGGATAGGGTTTCACTTCAGTTCCTCTATGCCACATCCCTTGATTTCCACTAGTCAGGAATCATGCCTGCCACTCTGGCAAATTTGAACATATTACTTAATGTGGTGAGTCTTCTGTTATTGGGGACACTTAAATTTTTAATTCACACAGGAGGCTGTTTGAGAAAAGCACCCACACAGTCTGGATGTAACAGAGCCTAGGAATGTTCTAGAATGTACAACAGTGAAAGGAATTCAGCACAAGATCCAACCTTGATGGGATTCAGCAGAAACCAATTCAAACCAATACAAACAGCTCATAAATTGAACCTAACCTCCACACAGCAGTGCAACCAGACTGCCTCTACAGAGTTTGCAATCAGGGACAGACTGAGATATCTGAGCTGATGTTAGGAAGAGTACTCCCTCCACCCAAAATTTTCATTCATTATCTCTCTATTTGACATAATATATTATATGATAATAATTGTTTCTTTACCTAATGTACATCATTATTACCTAATTTTATTACCTATATTATATATATATTATCAATATATATAATATATTAACTAATCTATTCCCATATTTTATTATTCTATTATTTATTATAAATAAATATATTTATACATTTATATATTTTATATATTTATGTATAAATAAATAATTATTTATTAATAATTATTATATTATTTATTTGTATTGTTTTATTAACTCCTCCCTCCCTGATATGGCAGGTACTGATTTGGGTTACACCCATCATATAAGGCAATGCATATTTACACAATAATGATGTAGTGAAAAAAAGACATTTTATATGAAAGAAAAAAAATCATGAAGGAGATGGAATGAAAAGGGTATTCTTCAATCTGCATCTAGACTCCAGTTCCTTCTGTAGCAGGGTATAACTTTTTAAAATTATGAGTATCTTGGAATATTTTCAATATTTGCATTGCTGATACTAGTTGTCATTCACAATTGATCATTATACATAATTACTGTTATGTGTATAAAGTTCTCCAGGTTCTGTTCATTTAAAATTACATTAGTTCATATAAGTCTTT
This sequence comes from Monodelphis domestica, assembly GCF_027887165.1. NCBI lineage: Eukaryota > Metazoa > Chordata > Mammalia > Didelphimorphia > Didelphidae > Monodelphis > Monodelphis domestica. Next base: position 171,332,116 of record NC_077234.1, read on the forward strand.
CTCAGATATTGTTTAAAATGATTGCACTCTTCATCATTTGGTGTGACACAATAGTATTCCATTATAAACATATACCACAACTTGTTCAGTCATTCTTGAAGTAATTATGAAACATGTCTCTGAGTTCCATTATATGGGTTATCATCTGGTAAGTTTTGATGAAATAAGAGTGGAAGAGTGGTAATTAATAACTATTTGATGATGTGTATTAAAGAAGTTAATTGCCTACTTATTAAGAATTTTTTAAAATCTACCATCTTAGTGAGTACATCCAGGAAATGACAGAGAACAGCCTAAGACTCTTGAAAAATAAAGACTTCACAATGTTATTGTTTCATGTTGAGAAAAAGGGTACTGACAGAAGAAATCTCAAAAACACTGTCAATGATGATGAAGTACTGGGCAAGAAAATGAATACCTCTGGAAGAAAGGTATTCTGTCCTGAAGGAAGGACTTAAACACACACACAAAAAGTGTGATTTGGAGAACAGATATGTAGTTTAAGAAAAATGTTTGAGAATTGGTTTTGGGGTTCCAGACTATACATTCCTCAAAATTAAGGAATGATAGACTGCTTGTGCCTCAGAGCTCAAATAATAAGGATTGTTAATAATACATATTATTGGGGACTTATAAATTTAATTGGAATAATATTAACTACAAAATGAAAGAAAATGGAGAAAGGGTAAAATGTTCACTATAGATTCAAAAAGGAAGATAATTGGGAGGAGGAAGGATTGAAAATAGCAGAAAAGATGCACAGAAATTCACAGGAGACAAAATACATGAAAGGAGTCAACAACAAAATATACATTTTTCATCCTTTTATGAACTAATGAAAAACTTATGATTGGCAAAGAAGGTGAACTACAAACACTGTGTAAAAATGTGTAAAAATGAAAAGATCATTGAAAATTTCTAGGTTAGGACCCAGGGCTAGAATAAGACACTAGCCTTTTGATTCAATAATAGGACTGCTGGATGTCTCTCCAAAAGAAGTGAAATTAGAGAAAGTTATTATGTATTAATTTTGTTTTCTAGCCTAAGAATAATAAAATGAAATGAAACAAACTAAAATATCATTTTGTTTATTAGGAAAAGGAGAAATTTTAAAGAAAGAATAGGAATGGTTCATAGAGTGGGTAATGTTCTCATAACAGAAATAGATTTTTAAAAAGTTAATGACATTAAATTCTGTAATTGTTTTCCTACTCACCATAGTGGCTATTTCATACATTTATTCTTTCATTAGATGAGAGTAGAAGTGTATGTTAAATAAAAACAATTGAAAAATTTAGAATGGAATTTTATTTCTGTGTTGACCTAGAAATGGAAATTAAAGAATTACTTTTAAGGACATTGATTATACAGGAGGAAGTATTGGTATTACAGGTTATGGGCACCTTCCTGGCATCTCATATAGAGAGTGTAGTTGCCTATACTTTATCCAGTGTAGACATTTATAATTATTCAGAGATGGTGAATACTCTAAGTGATTAAAGGCACTGAGTTGTAGAAGTAAAATAAATTCATTTTAGGAATAATAAAACATTATGTTGAGTAGGCTTTGTAATTTGGAATACAGATTGATTTCCATGCCTGTTCATTGTATCATGAATAAATTTCTATTTTTTTTGTAACGTATGGAAGAAGGTAACACAAATAATAAGAATGATGATAATAATTAAGCAAAGAGAAAAAAAGGAGATAGAGAGAATGATATTTACCAACCAACTGACATAAGAATAGAATAGTGAAAGAAGCTCAAGTTTTATATTGTAAGAGTTCTACAATTTATGGAGGACATATAATAACTATGATTTAGGAAGCAAATAATATATGAATAGGAGAACAGTTGGCTACAGTATCAATGGAGATGGAATTAAGGAAGAGGGAAAAGTAAATAAATAATTGAAAAAGAGATCCAGGGAATAATGTTACTGATTTGTATTCTGAATATGGTGAGTAGAAGAAATATCTTAATAGCATTCTTTTCTGGGCAAGGAAAGAGAAGGATCAACATCAGAAGAAAGAAACATGTAAATAAAGAAAAGGAAAGAGAAATTAAGTAATTAAATTCAAGAGTCTTGGAATTGAAGTAGATGGGAAGCATCAAATCATCAAATAAATGTAACAAGAATTAATTATAGGAACAAAATGCTGAATTAAAGAAAGTATTATAATCAATACAAGTGAAATAAATGAAAGTACTATACTTCAAAAAATAATAATATTAAATGTGAATAGATAAAATAGTCCAATTAAAAATATGATATAAATGATAAGAAAACATAGGTACACATAAAAAACAAAGACATAAAAGGAACAACTGATAGTAGAATATGTACTCTGAATCAGGCTCCCTTTCTACTCTCCCAAATCACACCCCAAAATAGATTAGAAGATTATGAAAAATGATACAATTGATATGTATTTCAAATTTTGCCATAAAATGAAAGTGTATAAATATGAATCAGTGTTGTGTTTTATCTCTTAAAATATTTTTATTTACTATGCTAAATATTTCCCAATATGGGCAAATGTTTTAATAATTATTTTTAAATAATTTTGAGTTTTCATTACTACCTTTCCCATCCATCTTTTTGGGAAGAAAAGTAATTAGATATCAATTATATGTTCAAAATCATGCATAACATTGCTTATGGCAGTGATTGTGAACCTTTTAGAGACCAAGTGCTCAAACTGTAACCCCAAACTTTCTTATTTATCAAAAGTGCCAATATAGAAATTTAACCTGAATATTGAGGCTATAAATTAGAAAACAAAAACAAAAAACAACTGATACATTAACATCTTCTGTCTTAAAAGAAAACTACAAAAACAGAATTTTCAATGATATAAACAACTTTTTATTAAAATGTAAAAGTTTGCATTTGACATACTTTTGAACAATTGATGTGATTTTTGCTGTTGTATAGTGAAAGGAAATTCTTGTTTCTCTTTTTCTATTCTGAGTTTACCCTTGTGAAAAGGGAATCCTTTATTCTCTTTGCCGAGTTGGGGTTAAAACTTTGGTTAACACTAACTTAAGTACTTCTACTTAGAACTTCAGTAGATTGTGAGGACAGGATCAACTCCCCTCTGTCTACTTTTTGTGGGAAAAAAGACCCCTACCCCCTTATACTTGATTGGATTTTAGTAATAGTGATAGGTTTAAGATAATAAGTATTGTGATTCTAAAGTGCTTAGTATAAATTCCATTATAATCTTAATACAATCAGTAAAATTCATAATTTTAAAGGGATTTCTAACTAAAGCATAAAAACTACTTCTAACTGGATATCTAACACCTCTCTAAGTTCCTAAGTTTTTACTTCCCTTTATCATAAGATGCTGACTATCACAATCTCATGTCCCAATATGGCACAAACATCACACACTCTTTGCTGTTTGGAATTAGTTATTTCTTCCCCCAGATCAGATGAGAGAGAGGAAACGGTCATTTGACTTGACTAAGTCATTAGTCAAAAGACTAATATGGATTTTCCAAAATGAACTAACCAATCAGCTTTGTAATTGGTTAACTGTTTCTAAAATAAGGTCTATATAATGTTATGTCTTGTGATCTTGTACAAAAGTATTCATTTTGTTATAAAAACCAGGTCTTAGCCTCTGGGCATTGTCTCTTCCCAGGGTTCAACAATGTAATACATGGAAGAGAATGCTTTTATTGGAGGTCTTGGTCCTCTTCCAATAAAATCTAACTTTCTACCTTGACTTGGAGAAATTTGGCTTTTTGACTTTATTTACCTAAATTGTCTATATGAAGTCTGTGGGTTTCTATTTCAAAACAGTTGGCGACTCTGGTGGAATAGAGTGACAGCCTTGCCACCTCTGATGGGTTTCTCTTTCATACAGAAAGACATTGATCTCTAAAGGGTACCCACAGCATTTATTCTTCCTTTTTCTTTTTTCTGTATGAGAGAGAGGCTGAGTTTCAGTGGGCAGACAATGGTTCCTCTAGTCCAAGAATCCTGTCATTGAAGTAAGTTAAGAGGATTTGGAATTCTTCAAGGCTGGAGACTTGGAGATATTTCAAAAGCTATCTCTCATTTTTCTTCAATTGTCTTTTAAATTCATGATAAGCCCGAAGTTTGTTAAAAAAGAGGAACTAAAACTTTTCTTCTTGTAGTTTGTTGAAATGAGAAAAAACATGTTTTAAAATTAATAAGGCATTTTTTTCTGCATGTCTTAGGTTGAGTAATATGTAAATTGGCAGAGAGAAAATTAAGTGTTTCTGTCTAGGTTATTTGTTTAAGGTGTTATGCTCTCTTAGAAATAGATTTTCTTTTGAGTTTTTTTAGCTCCCTATAAGGAAAAGCAGACTCTTTGAATAGATAAACTCAGATTTTCATTTATGGTTCAGACTTAAAATGTTTATGTCATCTATACTTGATCAAGAAGTTTTTGGGGAAGGTGAGTTGGAGGGCTAGATTGGGAGGCCCCCTGAGTCACGGAGCTAGGTTTAGCCTGGGGGATATTCACCAGAGTGTTGAAACTGTTCTCACTCACATTTACTTTATTTTGTTTTATTTTATTTTCCTTTTTTTTGAGTGTGAATTGAGGTGTACTTAGGGAGAAATCTGCATCTCCCATGTTGACCAGAGTGCTGGTCTCAGAGCCCAAGAAAACTTTATGGGTGCCTCTTAGCCTCAACTCCTTGATTTGGTTGTTGACTTGAAAGACCCCCACAAAGAGATGCATTTTGGAGGGCTCAAACCCCCAAGGAAACTGGTAGTAGCATATTTACATAGGGTCTAGAGTGCACAACCATTAGAGTTTCTTCATGACAAGTTTTTTAATCCTTGAAGGGAGGGACACCTCCCAATCATGGGCTCTAGATTTTTGAGGGGACCTATTCCAGAAGGCTCCCCCCTAGACAGATTTTTAAAGGCTTGGGATAAAGGAGATCTGCCTGTTGAACAAGGAAAACATATGGACAAATCTATTAAGTATAGTTTTTTTTTTTAATTTAAAGCCCTTAAGAATTTTTGGCCAAAATTTGGGACCCCAAATGTTATGATTAAGTTAAAAACCCTCTTAGAGAAACAATAAAATTGGAAACAGCTTGAATATTTAGGAGATTGGAAATATATGGTTGATCAAGAAAGTAAGAAAAATTAATTGAGCAGGAGGAAGAGGTGAAGAAAATACTGGGACCTTTGTTGCAAACCCCCCTTAGCCCCTCCTTTCTATTCTGAAACTGAAAAGGGGAAGAGTAGTATCCAAAATCAGGAACCCAGCAAAGGCCTGGCTGAGAGTTCAGTTTCTGGAAACTTTGCCAAGATATGGGTGGAGAACAAAGTTTTTCCCAGAATCAGGCAAGAGTGCAGACTAGGCATTAATTGATGAGACCCCCATCAGATTGGAGTGACAGAAACCACTAACAGAGTAGTGGCAGGCCCAGGAGGGGTCGGGACCTGGCCAGTACAAGATCTGGGATCTAATTATAACACTTTTGGGGACAGAATAGTTTAGCTGGTAATCAAAATTAACCAAAAAAAAGGGAGGGGAAAAATTTATTTTCAGAAGGTCTAGAAAATTATAGCAAGTTTCAAGAGATTGTGCAGGAGAAGGACAAATCACCTATGAAGTCTTATGACAGGCTGTGTAAAAATGCCAAGAGATTCACTAGGCTAGATTGCATTAACTCTAGGGATGACATAGTAATCAATGCAGGATTTGTAAACCAGTCTCTCCCACATATTAAGGAGTATTTCCTGAAATACTATCCAGGTTGGCATGAGAAGTCTATAGGCGAATTGAAGGCTATTGCTTTGTATGTGTTTGAAGGAAAAGATGAAGTGAAAGATAAAGAATCTGCTTAGCTCCACTTCAAGAAAGACAGTGACCTAAAATAGGTCATATGCAGAAAGAGTGTTGTCAGAGAAGGATTTAGTAGATGAGAACTTTAGGAAAATATGTGTAGCTGCTTAGGTGGAAAACAAAAACAGAAATTGGCCACAGAATAGAAGTTGGAATCCATGAAATCAGAGTTGGAAATCCAAATATAGGGATTGGAATTTCAGAACAGAGATAATGATCCCCAAAATAAAGAGACCTCTCCAGCAGGATGGGGCAAGGAAGGGGAAGGTTCACAGGAAAGCTATGAGACTCACAGGGCAGACTTTCCAGCTGCCAAGAATGATTTTGAAAATTGATGTTTCTGTTTTACCTATCCTGCCCATCCTAGCTGCTCCCCTTCCCCAAGTCATTTGTATATTGAAGGTGTTAAAGTTACTTATTTAATTGATACAGGAGCTTCACTATATGTTCTTAAATACATTTTAAGGATAAAGGAAGTATAATAAAGAAGATGAATGTGGTTGGAGAAGATGGTAAAAATCAACAAGTCTCCTTATGGTAACCTCTAGAAGTGAATATAGGTTCAATTACAATAATACATTCTTTCCTATGTATACCCCTGCCAACTTTTGGAGTCAAGATTTACTGTGTAAAGTAAATATTGTCATTCATTCTTTGTCTGATAACAAGCTTTTGTTAAATGTACCTGATGAAAAATTGTTAATTCTTTTTTTTTGTAAAATGTTCTAAGTGAATACTGTCCTGTCTTTGTAAATGTTTTAAATGAATATTGTACTGAGGATTTGCCTGATACTTCCTCTGAGAAGAATGACGATTTGTGTGATCTTCCTATTCCTAATTCCTTGCCTCAAGAGGTTTGGGCAACTCCTTCTACTGATGTTGGGTTGTTAAAATCAGCTATACCAATTTCTATTGCTACTAGAGGATGGAAACCACCATCTGTGCCTCAGTTCCCTCTATCTAAAGAAGCAATTGTGGAAATTGTTCTCATAATTGATTCATTGGTTAAAGAAGGAATTGTTGTTCCATGTAGATCTGAAGTCAATTCTCCTATACTTCCAGTAAAAAACAAACAAAACAACCTAAATTTGACACTGAAGGTAAGCCAATATGTACTGATTTGTCCAGGATTTTAGAGTAATTAACAACTATGTGATTCTTCTACACCCTGTTGTGTCTAACCCCACAACTATTGTGTCCTTTATTCCTTGTGGTGCAACTTGCTTTTCTGTTTTTCATCTATGTGCAGCCTTCCATTCTTTTCCTACTAACACAGAATCTCTATACCTGTTTGCATTTACCTGGATTGATGATCAATACACCTTTACAAGGCTTCCAGGGATTTGGCAGTTCCTCCAACTTTTTACTCCCAGATTCTATAGCAAGATTTGCCTACCATCACCTTGGAAACTGTATTTTGATTCAATACGTAGATGTCTTGCTCCTAGCTTCACTAGATTGGGAAACCTGTTCATGTCATCTGGTTTGATAGCTTGCTTAAAATGGGCATAAGATTTCAAAGAACAAGGTACAGTTGTGTAAGTCACAAGTAGAATATTTGGGTTTTATCTTGTCAGCAGGAAAAAAGAACTTTTACACCAAAAAGAGTTCAGACTTTGCACAACCTATCCATTCCTAAGACTAAGAAGCAGATACAAGCAATATTAGGGGCAGCAGGTTATTGTCATGCTTGAATACCAGCCTATTGGGGAATTATTAAGTCTCTCACTGAGCTGACAAAGAATTTGGTCACTGAGCCTTTGGAGGTGAAACAAGAATAGCCTGTAGCTCTGAGGGAGCTAGCTAACTCAAACTTTGCTTTTTATCCAAAGACCTATTGCTTACTACTCAGCTCAGCTAGACCCTGTACCAGCAGGAGCTCCTCCCTATTAACATACAGTGACTTCTCTGCTAGTCCATAAATCATTAGACCTAATGTTGGAATGTCCTTTGATGTTCCAGTGCTCCCATGAAGTTGAGGCTCTATTGATAAGACACAGAATGCAAGCATTTTCAGGTTAGAGAATTGCTAGATATAAATTGAATCTATTAGAAAATGAGAATATAACCCAAAGAGATGCAACACCTTAAATCCTTCCACATTACTCCCAGACCTTCCTGTGTCAGGAGAACCCTTGCATAACTGTGAATTGGTTCCTGAACTATCAGAAAGACCATGTTGGGATTTGTTGGACATTCCTCTGGAAAATCCTGATCTTGATAGTTCTTCTTTTGTTGAACAAGGCTGTCAATTTACTCAGGCAGCTGTAATTAAAGCTACTGAACCTATCACTCTAACAAAAGATTGTTACTTATCCAAAGGAAAGACTGTTCACATCTACTCAGATTCTTGCTATGCTGTGGGAATATGTCATGCCACAGGAATGTTGTGGTTATGAAGGGGCTTTCTCACCTCCACCAGAAAACAGGTAGCCTACTCTGACAAGATAAAGAACTTTTTGAAGCTATAAAATTGCCCAAAACATTGGCCATTGATCCTCTGTCCAGAGGAAACAAAAGAGCTGATTTAGCTGCTAAGTCAGCAGCCAAAGATCCCCATGAGGTTGGCTACTACAGAAGAGAAACCTGTTACAGGTAAAGACTCTGTTCTCCTTAAAGGAAATTGGACAGGAATCATCTATGAAGACAAGGAAGTGGACATTTGGATTAACAGTATGATGCTAAGCAGGTATCAGGGATCTGGGTAAGTAGTGAGGAAGGCAAGCCATTTCTTCCAAAAAATTGTTAGCAGCATGCCTGCAATTGGTAGTACATGCAGGTGGTCACTACTCTGCATGAGGAATTGTGGATACAATAAGAAGGGCCTGAATAGCATCTGGAATCACATTGGTAGCTTCTAATAATCACTGTTGGTTGCCCTGAATGTTTGGTTTTAATCAGCATGCTTTTAGAAAGGTTGCATATGGTGGTCACCCTCTAGTCTATATCCCATTTGAAGCTTTACAAATTGATTTTATAAATATGCCCAAAGTAGCTCAATGGAAATATTGCTTGGTTATTATTGATCATTTGACTCATTGGGTAGAAGTTCTTCCTGCCTCAAAGGCAGATTCTGCTTTTGTTACAGATCATCATGATTCTCCTTATGAAATGTTACTTGGTCATTTGCCTCTAAAGACTAAGACATTTGTTACTGTATATACTTCTATGCTTTGGGGTGACATGACAATTGCCAATTATCTTAAGGAACTGTAACATAGGTTAATGGAATTGCAACAAATGGGTACTATTGTTCAATCGGGCCCTATTGCTTTTGAACTACATCATTTTCAACCTGGTGTTTTTGTCTATATAATTTTTTTTCAGTGGAATATACATATAGTCAAATGGGAATTAACTGTCACTTTAAGGTTCAACCTTATTCTACTTCCCAACCAAATGGTATAGATCTGTTTGTCACAGTACATCTTACATCAGTTTGAGGCAGACTTTGCCTCCATGGAGTTTTTTTGGAATCTAACTTTTTCAACATTCTAGTTATTCCTCCAAGACATAGTTCCGTAGTCTTATGAGGAGGGATAATAATAATGATGATGATGATGATGATGATAATGATAATAATAATAATAATAATGAGAAGAAGAAGAAGAAGAAAGAAGAAGAAGAAAGAAGAAGAAGAAGAAGAAGAAGAAGAAAGAAGAAGAAGAAGAAGAAGAAGAAGAAGAAGAAGAAGAAGAAGAAGAAGAAGAAGAAGAAGAAGAAGAAGAAGAAGAAGAAGAAGAAGAAGAAGAAGAAGAAGAAGAAGAAGAAGAAGAAGAAGAAGAAGAAGAAGAAGAAGAAGAAGAAGAAGAAGAAGAAGAAGAAGAAGAAGAAGAAGAAGAAATTGGGAATAGACACAAAATTGAAATCCAAATTGCAACAGCAACAACACACATCTCATTCAAACTGAATTCCACTCTCAATATGCACATGGAGATTTATTTAAAACTTGGTAGAGTCCTTTCTGCCCCTCCTACTGCAGTGTTTTAGGAGTGCATTACATTATGCAAAGTACACTACTTTCAAGAAGTACAGACTATTGTAGATAAAGAACGAACCACTACCCAACCTGCCTTGAGGAGAGCCTATAGAACTTGGGATTTAACTATTATGTTGAGCTTACTACTGTTGCCTTTATTTTTGGGAAGTGATCATTTAGAACTCCCTGATTATTTGTTATACTAACTGTGAGCATTGTGTATGCTATCCTGGTTTATTTTGCTGGTCCTGAGGAATATTTACTGTTCTATTTGAACTCGAATCTAATATTGTTTGAAATTCTATGGACCTTAGTAATGCTTTACAAATGCCTTGGAATGGGTACACAGTGACCCCCAAGACACTATGGGAGTGGAATCAACTGGCCCTGTTACTACTGATAAAAATGGCTCCTTATGCACCACCTACTCAGCAAATGTTTCAACATAATTACCTAATGGTTCTGTAGCTACCATAATCACATCTCTGTGTAGGTATTGTATATGTAATGGGTTTAGGGAATGGAAGACTGTACCATGGTGTGCAGCTCTATAGAAGAACTATCATAGCTGTCAGGAGAAGGACTGTACTGACTACAACTTGTACAGATGGTCAGGGACACCATTTCCTTCAAACCTTTCCTTGATTGTCACCAGTATCATTTCTGAAAATATGCTGTTAGTGGAATCTAGATTAATGCTGACACCTTAGAACATCAAAGAAGATTTTTTTGGCCTCCCCTGCATACAATATTTTGTTTTCCTTCTTTATTTGGAACTTTCCAACAACACTTTTGTGCTTTTTGTCAATATGGTAATATTGTTTGCTTTGTGATATTGTCTGTCACTCTCTCATGGCCCTTTGTCTCAAAATATAGATATATCATTTAATGTTTATTGTTACTTTTATGAATATTAACAGGTTATCTTCCCAAAGGCATGTCTAGTACCTACTGACATCCCTGTTCTTGTGACTGATTTTGTAAACTACAGACTTAAACAGAAAGGTTATGATGACCTATTGGGTCCAGAAGAGAACTTCTTTGCAGGTATGCTCTCACTAGATCCTCTACATTCAGCCATGAACTCTACTGGAGATCAGTATGAATTCTCCTGTAACAACATGACTCAAAGAAGTATTTTAATCATGCCACAGATGAGATTTTTGAACAAGGAATCAACTGTAAAAAATAGACTCGAATACAGGACTACAATCCCCATGAGCCTTTGCTCCACTTCCCCAGAATGCCTTGTAATCTCACCTGGGCCGAGATCGAGAAGATATTTAAGCAAAGGCTTTGAAGGGCTCGGCTTCTTTTGGACTTCCGTTTGGAGCAGAGGCGTCTCTTCCATGATGTGAGGTTATTTTGTCTAGGCCTCTGGCCTAGGCACATGTTTCTTACTTGTATATTCTTAATCTTTAACCTTTAATAAACCTCTAAAAAATATAGTACTCCTTGCAGAGAGTAACTAATTTCTACCTGCCTCAGATGCCTCAGTCTCCCCCTCTCCCCTAAATTTTAATCTTTACAGTTTTTGGCGACCACTAGATTGGATGAGAACTTCTCAAAAAATGTTTTTAGCCTAGAGAATTTTTTTAAAGCCACGATTCTCCAAGATACTCTTTAGAAAACCATCTTGATCGGCTCCTGTTTCTGCTCCTGGCCTCTCACCTGGTGCCCGAGCTGCGCTCCGGCTCCCGGCCCTACCCACCCCTCTGTCTCTCACCCATCTGGCCTCCTACCCAGACGGCTCATCACCCCAGCCCCAGACCCACAAGCGCGACCCAGACGGCTCATCACCCAGATCCTCGGAGCAGATTGCTGAGGACTCATTGCGACCAGCTGGTAACAGTATTGACCACGTGGGTGGAGGGGAGAGACCAGAGGGAAAGGAGATTTTCCCTTAGGCTAAGCCTCCACGTGGCTGGGGGTATTGGCCACTGCGGGATCAGAGAGGGGAAAGAGAGAAAAGACTAGAGAGAAGAAACAGACTTTTCAAACAGGAACCTAAAAAGCAATGGGCTGTTTAAAAGGATTTTTGACTCTTCTGACAGTTTCATTGATTTTACCTGCCCGTCTGGGAGCAGACTCAGCCCAAAGATTCAACTTTAACTTTGGGGAGGAAAATGGGTGGCCCAGCGAACTGGAAGCCAGGCCCAGAGACGGGAGGTCTCTAGTTAAAATCTGGCCTCAGATGCTTCCCAGCTATGGGGCCCTGGACGGATCCCTTGAACCCCATAGCCTAGCCTTTACTACTCTACCTTCCGACAATAGACATTTAAATGGATAATTAAAAACAAACAAACAAACAAAAAAACCCCAAGGAACTATATTCTAAGGCATTTCAGACTCCAATGGTTTATTAAAAAATCTCTGTATTCTATTGCATTTTTTGTTTAAGGTTTAACTTTGTGATTTTAAGTTCATATATTACTGGATTGAATATTATTCTGTGAACTGAAGGTTGATTGAATTTATTTTGAATGTACTGAGTTTTGAAATTCTGTTGTTTTCCCCCTATAACTGTGTTGAAAAAATATTATTGTGAATAAGCCCATATATGAAAAAACAGCTTTTTTCTATTTTGCTGAGGATAGATGGACTTCAGAACTGGTTATAATTGTATTAACAACCTTTGGAAAATTTAATGTGCTAAATACCTCAAATGATTTGATTTTAAGGGTTTTTTAAATATGATTTTGGAATTTTTTTTTAACAGTCTGGTTATTTTTGCCTGCCCCTACCATGAGGTAAGGCCCATTCTAGTAGCTGAAGTGAAATGTATTTTATAACCCCCAACCTTCCCACATGTGAATGGAAGTTGGGCAGTTAATTTCAGGGCATTTGTACCCTTGGGAAAAGCCTCCAAGAACAAGGAGCACCCCTTTATTTATGCTCTTCAGCTCACTATTTTACTTCTACCAGGATGATATATAGATTTCTTGATTATGTTCTAAACCCAAGATGAGTTTTACTTTGTTTTAAAATATGTTTAAATACCAAGGTTGAAGGATTGCTACGTTTGTAAAAATTGTGACAAATGTCCATCAATTCATAGGTTTTAAAAATGTCATACAGCAACTTATGTGAAATATGAAAGTGTGTTTGTTTGCTATTGTAATTAATTGGGCTATTGAGAATTTTGGGGATTTTGATATCTACATAGTTGTACTACTGTATTTTTAAAGATGAAAAAATTGTTAACCTTGTTCAATTCATTTGCCTTCTACTCACAGTGATCATGGCCAGATACAAAGAGGAAATGGATCTCATTTTTTGGTGAGAAAGCCTTGCATATCTCTTGCCAATTGATTCATATACCTCATACCTCAGCCATGCATCCCTAACTGATTCTGAATCTTTCAATCACCCACAACACGGGGGAATGTAAAAAAAAATCATTATTTAAATTGCAAAGTTTAAATTCCTTTTGAGAAGAATTTTAGGTGAAGAAGATGCTACCTCTTTGAATCCAGAACTGAACTGTTGGAGAAGCCACCATGAAGAAGCCTCCAGACCACAAGTTGCACAAAATTGAACTTTGGGTGTGGTTGATTGAACATTTATTTGTATGTATACTTTTATGCCAAAGGGGACTGCCCCCTAACGGCTTTTTGTCAGTGTGTTCAGAAATTATTGGTTTTATTCTTTTTTCTCTTATCCTCACACTATTGTAATCTTTTAAGTTTATTATGTTTTTATGATCCTTTTGGGGAAAAATTAATTTTTCCACAAATGATCACACGGGGGGATGTAAAAAATAGACTCGAATACAGGACTACAATCCCCATGAGCCTTTGCTCCACTTCCCCAGAATGCCTTGTAATCTCACCTGGGCCGAGATCGAGAAGATATTTAAGCAAAGGCTTTGAAGGGCTCGGCTTCTTTTGGACTTCCGTTTGGAGCAGAGGCGTCTCTTCCATGATGTGAGGTTATTTTGTCTAGGCCTCTGGCCTAGGCACATGTTTCTTACTTGTATATTCTTAATCTTTAACCTTTAATAAACCTCTAAAAAATATAGTACTCCTTGCAGAGAGTAACTAATTTCTACCTGCCTCAGATGCCTCAGTCTCCCCCTCTCCCCTAAATTTTAATCTTTACACAACTGGGATTGTATAGTGGGATTTTTTTTATTCCTATGATGCATTTGTTCCCTGTTATATTGGTTCTAAAAGGATTTCACAGATTCAGCTAGTTAAGAACTGGATGGTGACTTACATAGAGACTAAGTAGATGGACTGGATCCACCAAAATGTTGGATGGGGCAGATTTATCAACTTGGAAGAAGGAAGACATCTGAAAGAATTAAATGCTGCAAGATCATGTTGACTGTGGAACTATATAATGTTAATGAAAATTATTAATGTATAATCTATGTGTGCCAGTTGACATTATCATGTTAAAGTTTGTCTCATATTTTAGATTATAAATGATCCAGCAGAAAACTGGTAGCAGTTTTCTTTGGATCAGAGGAGGGTTAGTGTGGGAAGAAAAGACCCCTACCTGCTTATACTTGATTGGATTTTAGTGATAGAGATAGGTTTAAGACAATAAGTATTGTGATTCTAAAGTGATTAGTATTCCATTATAATCTTAATACAATCAGTAAAATTCATAATTTTTAAATTTTTAAAGGATTTCTAACTAAAGCATAAAAACTGCTTCTAATGGCATATATAACCCCTCCCTAAGTTTGTACTTACCTTTATCATAAGATGCTGACTATTGCAATCTCATGTCCCAATATGGTACAAACATCACACACTCTTTGCTGTTTGGAATTAGTCATCTCTTCCCCCAGATCAGATGAGAGAAAGTTAAAAGTCATTTGACTTGACTAGTCAAAAGTTAAAAGTCATTTGACTTGATTAGTCAAAAGACTAATATGGGCTTTCCGAAATGAACTAACCAATCAGCTTTGTAATCGGTAACTGTTTCTAAAATAACATCTATATGATGTTATGTCTTGTGATCTTGTACGGAAGTATTCATTTTGTTATAAAAAAAACAGGTCTCAGCTTTTGGACATTGACTCTTGCCGGGGTCCAACAACGTAATACATGCAAGAGAATGCTTTTACTGGAGGACTTGGCTATCAGAGGTGACAAGGCTGTCACTCTATCCCACTCTATCTATGTCACCAACTTCTGTGAAATAGAAACCCACAGACTCCATATAGACAATTTAGGTAAATGAAGTAAAAAAGCCATATTTCTCCAAGTCAAGGTAGAAAGTTAGATTTAATTGGAAGAGGGCCAAATCCTCCAATAAAAGCATTCTCTTGCATGCATTACATTGTTGGACCCTAGTCCAAGAATCCTATCATCCAAGTAAGGTAAGAGTTGTGTAATAGTGTAATAGTAAGGTAGTTGTGAAATAGAAACCCACAGACTCCATATAGATAATTTAGGTAAGTAAAGTCAAAAAGACAAATAGATTTTTTAAAAAAGATAAAATGAACTTTTTTTATGAATTTGGTGACCAAATATGTATTTTGTATCAATTTAACATGAGAAGTTTGCTGAATTTAAGAAAAGACTGCCTGTTATGATATTATCCATTTCTATTTCAATTCAATAAAGTTTTTGTATAGAAATACAGAAAATTTTAAACAATATAATTTATTTGAGTGAATTTAACTCATACATCAGAAATAGAGGAGAAAATCAAACTCATTAGTTAGAAATGTTAAATGATAATGCCTGTATATTTCACTGCAGAGTTTTTATTTGTTTATAGTTTTCCATAGTTTCTTTTGAATATACCTATCTCAACTCATGGAAGGAAGAGTATGAGGAAATATTTCTGTAAGCAAAGTTTCAAGTCTGTTCCTTTTTTTAAATGGAATTGTGTTCGAAGGTATTGTTATCATCATTTCGATTCCATGCCTCAAATATATTTGTCTCTATTGTTTGGTGAAAATCTATGATTATTTCAAATGGATCCTGTGATTCATTCTTTCTTTTCTTTTGAGGTTTTTAGTCCAAGCAGAATATTTTGTAGACAATAAATATTTAATATGTTTTTTTAATTAATTAATTAATTCATTCATTCATTCATTATCACCACCACACTGGCAGTTATTTTTCTAGATGGTATAGAGTCAGCCTATGTCCATCTAAAAAATGATTCCCTAATACAAGAGAAAAAAAAGATAAAATCAGTAGAATCAGTACTTTTCCTAGCATGTATATTTGTAGTTACATTTAGTTGACCTATTGCGTCCTTCTTTCCTCTCCAGTTTAATTGTGAACATATCTTTTTTTTAAATAAAATTGTGAAACATTTATTGAAATAAAACTATAAATGAAATTTTTGCCTGTGTTTTTAAGACTTCCTATTTCAGCACTATGATCTTGTTTGGGTGCTCTAAGGAAAACAGCAAAGGATCAATACAAAGTAAATTTCTCCATCAAGTGACAGATATGACAGGAAGTTCAACTTTGATTTGGTTAGGTATGTACCAATGTAGTCATAACTGACCAAGAATGTCTGAATTCAGAATATTATAATATAAAGAAAATAGGACAGTAGATCAAAAAAGTTCGTGACATAACTGTCTTTGTGATAATGTGATGTTGGAGCATACAAAAACATTGTAATAAAAAAATTTGGTATTCTTAGTTTTCTCCACTTTTCTTATATTCTTTACATTATTCTATGTTCTGTACTTACAAATTATATGAGGATGTCATATATTCAGCTATCAGAAGAGTGCTTTGAATTATTTTCCCCTCACCCCTGGGAAGGAGGAAAAATTAAAGTTCTTTAATTAATATTCAATCAACACATATTTAGGCATTTTCCATTGACATAATTCTAGCCACTGAGGGAGAAACAAAGAACATAAGACATAGTTACCATCGTAAAAATATTAGCATTTTTGTTTCCTTAGTTTTATTATTTTAATAAAAGTTTTAAATTAGCATGATAATAAATATAAGATTTTAGTTTTGTGGAGTAGCATATCATCTTAATGAATTAGAAATGAGATACTTGACCCTAAAACAGGTCTACTTGGTATTAAGATGTAATTTGTACATGATCAGACTGCCTATATCTTTATCAAGTGTTAAAAACTTTCATAATCTCAAGAGCCTTATAATAGAGCTGATTTTATTTTCTAGACAAATGAACTGATCAGAGCCCTTTATGCACATATAAGTTCACGAAGATGACTGATAGTGACAGTTGTATTAAATATGTAGTCTCTAATTAACTAACTTTTATATGCAATAAATAGCTGAGAAAACCTCTTTTAAAATGTCCTTCACGTTATATGACAATTTATGTTCATTTAAAAAGTGAGGATTTTTTAAAATTTCATAGAATAAAAATATATAACATTGATTCTTAAAACTTAAAAAAAAAACTTTCCATTCATGATCTCATGTGATCCTCACAAAAAAGCCTTGTTATGTAACACTGGAAATAGCATTTTACATATTAGCTCTAAATTTAGGATTATAAAAATGAATGGACTTGGGGGCAACTGGGTGGATCAGTGGATTGAGATCCAGGCCCAGAGATGGGAGGTCCTGGGTTCAAATCTGACCTCAGACACACTTCCTAGCTATGTGACCCTGGGCAAGTCACTTAAACACCATTACCTAGTCCTTACCACTCTTCTGCCTTGCAACAAATATCCAGTATTGATTCCAAGATGGAAGGTAAGAATTAAAAAAAATGAATGTACTTACCCATATTAATACAGCTTTTATATTGCAAAAATGAAGTTTGGCCCATCTCTTTCCTGACCATAAGTCAGTAGTGATTTCTATTAATGTATAAAGCTTCAGAGTAAAAGATAAATGAATTGTTAAGAATGATGGCACTAAAATCCAGTGATAAGAGCAATCCAAGGATGAGGTAGGAAGTATCCATCATTTATGAGTTACTGAAATACCTATCCATGATCTCCTATAGCATCATGTTCATAGTGGGTAATTAATAAATGATTATTGGATTATACTATATAAAATGTATTTATATTTGTATTTATGTTCTTCCCTTTAAGGAGATTAAGCATAAATTGCCTTGGGCCAGATGAATTTTGGGGATAATATATTTAAAATGCTTTAACAGCCAAAATAAAGGCCAAAATGTGCACTTTTTTTGAATATTTTTGGGGAAATCTATGAAAACTAGTGACCTATTAAAGGAAAACAATCATTGTTTTTGGATCATGATGTATAATAAGATAATTATTGATATTTTAAAAATCATCTGTAGTTTTCAAAAGGCTTTTTTACACAACAATTTTGTGAGGAATGAGAAAACTGCAACTCAGAAAAAAATGAAGTGATTTGATTCAAGTCATTCTGTTTAGGTGCTAGAACCATGACTTAAAACTAGAGCATCTGATGAAAGATCAGAATTCAATCAATGATGCCTTTATTTTGTTGAATCATTCTGCCTGTATTTTATAAACAATTTCAGAAAATCTATCTTCAATAGACTTGTCAACATGGATCTTTCTCTTATCTTTTCATTATAGTGAAGGTGAGAACAATCCTGAAGCAATTATGCTTCTATTTCCATTACATTTGATTTTGATTTGGACTGTATTCCTCATGCTATTAGATTTCTTCACATTAAGAAAATGTCTTATCAAATTCTACTTAGGTTTAGTAACTGGGACAGCTACTTATTTTAATGATATTGATAGGAATGTGTCCTACTTGTTCAGGCAAACTTAAGTGCATTCTATTTTATTCTTTATTATGTTAATTATCTTATTGACATAAATTGGTCAAAGAAAGTGCTTGGTCTATAAATATAAACACTTTATTCTTGTTTCCTTTCTTTTATTTTATAATGGAAAATTATTGAAATATTTCAATTCATGAAATATGAAGAGAAAATACTATGCTCTTGAAATCAGAATATGTGTGTAAACACAGTTATATACATACATAAATAAGTATGTATACAGAT
Organism: Monodelphis domestica; assembly: GCF_027887165.1. Lineage (NCBI taxonomy): Eukaryota > Metazoa > Chordata > Mammalia > Didelphimorphia > Didelphidae > Monodelphis > Monodelphis domestica. The sequence continues at coordinate 171,350,879 of NC_077234.1, forward strand.
ATATACGTACATATATTTGTATATATATATGTATGAAAAACTTCAACTGTTTACTGGAACACATTTTTTGTTTAGTTTTGTCAATCACCTAATGAGTGCCATGCTTTGCTTTTTTTCAACATTACAAAGTCTATTTTGTTTGATATAGTATCTCCTCAAGAGTGTTTATTTTAACACATTGTCTGAATAAAAGTCTATGTAAATTCCCTATAAAAAGTCAACTCAAACTGCTAGTGACTCTCAAAAACTACTAATATTGGGTAAGTATTATAATATTAGGCCAATAGTTTCATTGAATTTCTTTTGTTCTTGATGCACAATTGCCCTAATTCTTCTTGCAATCACTCATCTGTCAGGTAGTGTATTTTAAACCAGTGGTGCAAACTTCACTATAAACAGGACTGCTAAATTGTACATAATGATTGCTTCAGATCTCAGACTGAATTAGAAAACAACTATTAATATTTTATATGTTCAAGTGTATTGTTATTTATTTTGTTAAATATATTGAAACTGCTTCTGGGTAAACATGGCAGTAGTCTAGACACAGGACTCTTCCTCTTCTCACCACTTACCAATATAGACTACCTCAAAAAGCAAAAAAAGAGCAACTGAAATTCATATGAACGAAGGAACTCTACAGTAGGACACAGCAATGAAGGCATGTGGGATTTGAGCATTTCCACACATTAAGGGTGTGAAAAAGCTTCCACCTAAATGCAAGATGATCCACCCATCCCCACCCTACCTACAGAGCCAGAGTCAGAGCCAGTCAGAGCCAGCATGAGCTAGAATCAGTGAATGAGAAATTGAAAGTATTAAAATTAGCAATGAGGAGACCCTTTGCTGATAATATGATGGTCTACTTAAAGAATCCTAGAGAATCAAGTAAAAAGCCAGTGGAAATGTTCAACAACTTTAGCAAAGTTGCAGGATACAAATAAACCCACATAAATCATCAGCATTTTTATACATCTCCAACACATCTCAGTATCAAAAATTTGAAAGAGAAATCCCATTTGAAATCACCATAGACAATATAAAATACTTAGGAATATGTCTGCTGAGACAAATACAGGAACTATATGAACACAACTACAAAACACTTTCCAAACAATTAAAACTAGATCTAAACAGTTGGTAAAACATTAACTGCCCATGGGTAGGATGAGCCAACATAATAAAAATGACCATCTTAACCAAACTTATTTACTTATGTAGTACCATACCCATTGACCCACCAAAAACCTTTTTTTTACTGAATTAGAAAAAAAAAACATAACAAAGTTCATTTAGAGTAACAAAAGATCAAGGATATCCAGAGAAATAATGAAAAAAATGGAAAGGAATGTGTCCTAGCAGTACCAGATCTTAAACTATACTATAAAATAGTGGTCATCAAAATATTATGGTACAGGCTATGAAACAGAAAGGAGGATCAATAGAATAGACTTGGGGTAAGTGACCTCACTAAGACAGTATATGATAAATCCAAAGATCCCAGCTCTTGGGACAAAAATCTACTATTTGTTAAAAACTGATGGAAAATTGGAAAGCAGTATGGGGGAGATTGCGGTTGGATTAACATCTCACACCCTAGGCCATGAAAAATTCAGAATGGGTGAATGACCTGATATAAAGAAGGAAACTATAAGCAAATTAGGTGAACACAGAATAGTATACATGTCAGATCTTTGGGAAAGGAAAGATTTTAAGACCAAACAAAACCAGAAAAAATCACAAAATGTAAAATAAATAATTTTTATTACATTAAATTAAAAAGGTTTTGTACTGACAAAACCAATGCAACCAAAATTAGAAGGGAAGCAACAAATTGGGAAATAATCTTCATAACAAAAAGTCTGACAAAGGTCTAATTACTCAGTTTTAAAAGAGATAAATCAATTGTACAAAAAAATCAAGCCATTCTCCATTTTAAAAATGGGCCAGGGGCATGAATACGCAGTTTTCAGTTAAAGAAATCAAAAGTATTAATAACCACATGAAAAAGTGTTCTAAATCTCTTATAATCAGAGAGATGCAAATCAAAACACCTTTGAGGTATCACCTCACACCTAGTAGATTTGCTAACATGACAGCAAAGGAAAGTAATGAGTGCTTGTGAATCTTAAAATTTCTTAGACTTGTGAATCTTAAAAATTCTCAGACTCTACTTCAGAAGATTTGATTAAACTAAACCCATTTTAAACAATGAAGGTACTTGATCAGAAAAGTGGGGACTTCTAACATTAAGCCACCCATACTTAAGCATACCTTAAAGGGAAGATAAAGTTGTAAAATTCCTTACTGAACAATGGAAAGGTACCCAGCCCATACATAAAGTAAAGCTAAAACCCTTAAGCTGGGTCTATTTTTAGATTTAATACAAAAAGTTGCTAAGTACTTATGAAGGTCAAATTAATCACTAAAAGGTCAAGCAAGCTTAGCAAGAGGTATGAGGTTCTAGTCTACACAGAGAAGGTATAACAAGGTGTGAATTAAGAATAGTCAGTCCTATGAAAACCTCTACTGAGATTGGTAGATGTGAAAACTTAGGGAAAGGGACATAGGAGAAAATTCTCTTTAAAAAAGGAGGTCAGAAGGCCTCTGAAAGCTGATTCAGCTTTGGAGCTGAATTAGAGGCTGGTCTCTCTCTCAGTGGCTGAAATGAATTCAGCTTTTGGTAGCTGAGTTGGTGCTTGGACTAGTTGGAGTAGCTGGGTCTCTCTGAACACTAGAGTTTTTTGCTTGGAGGGATCTTGTGGTGAGTGATAAAAGATTGACTAGTCTCTCTTAAGGCTCAGGCCTAGGCTCTTCATACTATATTTGTCTTATTCTCTCTCCTTTTTCTTTAATTCCTTTATTTGTATTAATTAAAATCTCCATAAAACACAGCTGACTTGGGTATATTTAATATTTGGGAATTTTCCCATGGTGGCCACTATATTTTTTATTTGAAACCATATTTCCGCAGTCACAGTTTAAGGCAACCACACTTTTAACTGTCACATGCTGGAGGGGATGTGAGAGTTGTGAATTGATCCAACCATTCTGGATGGCTACTTGGAACTATGCCCAAAGGGCACTAAAAGACTATCTGCCCTTTGATCCAGTCATTGCAGTGCTAGGTTTGTACCCCAAAAATATAAGGAAAAAGACATATACAAGAATATTCATAGCTGTACTCTTTGTGGTGGCAAAAAAAAATGGAAAATGTGGGGATTCCCTTCAATTGGGGAATGGCTGAACAAATTCTGGTGTATGTTGGTGTTGAAATACTATTGTGCTCAAATGAATAATAAACTGGAGGAATTCCCTGTGAATTGGAACGAATTCCAGGAACTGATACAGAATGAAAGGAGGAAAACGAGAAGAACATTATACATAGAGACTGATACACTGTGGTACAATCAAATATAATGGGCTTCTCCATTAGTGGCAATGCAGTGGTCCTGAAAACACTGAGGGATCTATAAGAAAGAACACTATCCACATTCAGAGGAAAATCTGTGGTAGTAGAAACAACAAAGAATAACATCTGCTTGATTACATGGGTTGAGGGGGGATAGGATTGGGGATATAGATTCTAAATGATGCATCAACAGAATGGAAATAGGTTCTGATCAAAGACACATGTAATACCCAGTGGTATTGAGTGTCTGCTATGGGAAGGTTGGGTGGAGGGGAGGAACAGAAAGAATATGATTTTGTAACCAAAGAATAATGTTCTAAATTGATGAAATAAAATTAAAATTCAAAAAAATTCAAAACTACATTTTAATTGGGTTCAGGTCACATTCAGAAGCACTGTCTAGTGTAGTGTACTTTGTATAATTTTTATCTCTACATAGGGAAAAAAAAAACACATTATTATTTTAGAGGTTCCAAAAACTATGAATAAGCATATTCTGAGGCATATACTTAATTTCCTTTCTCTACAATATTATCATCATGATCTACATATTTGTAAAGGATATCCTTGATTAAAGTAAGAATGGAACTGATATATATATATATATAATAGATGACATCTTATATATAAATGTTTGTATTTATCCTTTCATGTTTTTTAATATCCTCCCAACATAATTAACTTACATTTTTGTCATCTCTTTTTATAATATCTTTATAACTACCATAATAATGATGTTTCTTAGAAGGGAAATATAATAATACCTTTTCATATAAAAATATTAACAGTTTAACTTCATTGAGTCTCTTATAATCACACTTTCATGTTTGCCATTTTATGTTAGGCTCGAGTTTTGTGTTTGAATGTCAAATTTTCTATTCATCTCTGATCTTTTCATCAGAGTTGCCTGAAAGTCCTCTCTTTCTTTAAATATCTATTTTTCTCCTAAGAAATTATACTTAGTTTTCCTGGGCACATTATTCTTGATTCTCATCTTAGTTCCAAGCCCACTGCTCCTTTCATATCATAGTTGCTAAATTTTGCATCATACTATAATTTGATGTAATTTTAAATGTTTCTTTTTCTCCCCTTTCCATATTTTATTTCATTCCTGGGAACTCTTTAAATTGTTTGTAATATTGCTAGGAGATTTTGTTTTGTGATCTCTTTTTCAAAAGGTGATCAATGAATTCTTTCCATTTTTATTTTATCCACTGTATCTACATCACCACTGCATTTTCCTTTACAATTTATGAAATATAATGTCTAGGGTCCTTAAATTATTTTGAATTTCAGGCAGTTCAATAATTCTTAAATTTCCTCTTCTTGGCCTAATTTCCTGGTTTTTGTTTTTTCTGTGATATATTTCACATTTTCTTCTATTTTCTATTACTTTTTATTTGTTTTATTGTTTCTTGATATCTTATAGAAAAAAATTAGTTTCCATTTGCCCAATTATAAGTTTTAAGGAATTGTTTTCTTAAGTGATACCTCTTTTTTCATTTGGCAAATTGTACATTTTTTGAGTTCTTTTCTTCATTGATTTTTTTAAACTTATTTTTCCATTTTGCCTATTCTCTTTTTAAGTTCTATTCTTCAGTATTTTTGTTCTTCTTTTAATTCTAAACCAATCCTTCTTTTAAGGCAGTATTTTCTCATGTCTTTTTGTGTTTCTTTCACCAAATTATTAATTTTTATTTCATAATTTTTAAAATAATTCTCATTTCTTTTCTCAATTTTCCTGTAAGACTTCTGTATTTTTTATTCTTCTCCTCCATAAATACTAGTTGCATATTATTCTCATTAGTCTTTTTTAAGGCTTTGCTTAAAAAGTTTCACCATATTTTTTCTTATTTATTAAGGTAAAGTTACCGTCTTTCACAAGAATAGTAAATTTTTTATGGTCAAGTACATTGGGAATGATTTGCTCATATTCAGGTCTATTCTTTGAAATGGACATTTATATTGTCTTTGGGCTATGAGTCTGTAGTGAGGGAGACAATATCCCCAAATTTACGTCTTTTGTGTTTTCTTTGCTACTTCTGAGGGTCTGCAAGAGTCTTTTCTTTCAATAGTGGTATAATACTGGGAAATGTCTGAGCATTGATTTCTCTCTACTTTCTTTACTTTACCAAGGAAAATCTCTTGTTTTCCTGCAGCCCTAGCCAAAAGTGCTTCTTTTGGCCTGGAACTATGATCAGCAACTCTACTTCCTAGGGCCTCAAGCATAAATGCCCTTTTTTTTTCCTTATGACTATTATCAGGGACTTTACTCTCTTGTGACTCCTATGACCTGGAATTGTGACTCTTACTTGCTTATGATCAAAAAAGTTGCTAATCAGTGCAATTGTACTCAATGCCAACAAAAGGTCCAATTCAATCTCTTTCTGATTAATTTTCCAAATTTCTTAATGTCTCTGGACTGAGAAAACACAAATATACTATTTCTACTGCTCTGGCTGCCACCTCCAAGGCCTACTTCTGGTACTGTTGCTATATACTATTTTCACAAATTTCTTCTGTACATATACTAATTTGTCTTGTAGTAGAGAAATATCTCACTCAGACTTTATAAATCCTCTGTCACTTAGAAATCTGATTTACAAATTTTATAGATTTGGGGGGGTGGGGATGTTGAGAGAATTCACCTGGATTGTCACTTGTATTCTGCCCTCTGACCTCCACCTATATTCTGTGCAATTTTCTACATATTACATATCTACATATTTTGTGTTTTACTTTATATAATCTTATTTATTATCTCATATATTTATTTCCCCAATAAATGTATTAAAAGTATTTATAATGTACCTGTGATAGAGGCTGACACTAGAGAAAAAGTGCCAGATTGAAGAGTATATGAAGTTGATCACCTTGATGGGAGAGGGGCCCCAGGAGAGAATTTCCTGAGGAGAGAGGACTCTGACTAGGATAGCAGTGAGTGTCTCTTTGTCTTGAGACATCAAAGAGAGAAGGTGGAAAAAGACTTTCTCCTGAAGGTTACCCATTTTTCCTGCTGATGACTGGAAATCTTTTCCCCCAACACTTTCCAATTGAAGGGACTTTCTGAAGAGAAAACTGAGCAGACTTTACCTCAGCTCCTGTTACCCAGGGATGAGTCAACCTGACTTTCTCTCAGGGGGCTCAGGCTACCAAGGCCTGAATTCCCCCCAAACTTTAGGAGAGAGGAAAAGGTATTAGATAGACACAGGGATCCCCTTTTCCCACTTTCCTTTTCTCATTCTTCCCTGCCCGTTATTTCCTTTTGTATTACCTGATTGAGTTAACATTAAAAGTTATCTGTTCCCCAAGCTGAGTGTGAGTGTATGGATCAAGGGGAGATCTTTTGGTCTCAGTGGAGAGGGGACAAGAGGGACAAGAGCAAATTGAGGAGAGCAGTTTTAGCTAAGGACGGAAGGCAGAAGGGGGAAAACCTTCAATATCCCCTCTCTTCTTTCTGAGGCAACCTGTTACATCTGCTGTCTCCCCATAACCCTGCTTTGAGAAGGGGGTTCTCCTCTCATTCTCTCTCTCTCTCTCTCTCTCTCTCTCTATATATATATATATATATATATATATATATATTTCTATATATATATATATATTTTTACCTCAGGGTCTAAATGTCCCCTCTAGACTACATCCTTTATATATATATATATATATATATATATATATATATATATATATATATATATATATATATATGTAAATATGTATATATATATTTTTTAAAACAGTATCTAAATATTCAGAATTAAGAAACAGAAGTCCTCTAATAAATTTTGTCAAGAAGAAAACTAACAAACAAATAAAACAACCAATTATTGGATAAATTTTGTAGTTAGAATCTTGCTTCTACATTCTGGGCTTCTCCGTTGTTATATTTTTTTTTGCCAGGAAAATTGATTGGCAACAATTCAGCAACTGAATGTGATTTTTATTTAATAAACTTAAAGACACAAATACCCTAGATCTGTGTTGGCAAACCTATGGCACATGTAACAGAGGGAATTGTTCTCCTCCCCCTCTCCACTACAACTAAGGATATTTCTCACATGACTCATCTCTCTTTCCAGAAGTCCAATGGGAGTACTTCCTTCCCTGTCTGGGGTAAGGGAGTGGCCCTCATGTGGCATGAGGGTTACAGTTTGGACAATCAGTTTCTGTTTGCCATTTTGCTGCCATTGATCATTCATATACAGTTGGGACAGAGATGAAAGTGTGGTTAAAAGTTATGTAGAAAGTGGAATGTGAGAGAAACTTTAAGGACTGGAGGAGTAAAAAATCTAGATATTGAAAAAAACAACAACATAAGGACAAGGCCCTTTGGTTTTCTCATGGATTTTATGGGACAAAAAAAATCTAAGACCATTTATTCTCTTTTATGTCATTTTATGAAAGGACAACATAGATTTTTCTTGGCATTCCTTTTCAATTATATAAATCATGTCACAATTAAATATGTTTGGGGATTTTCCCTAGGAAATTTTCTGTATGAAAATAAATGGTTCCTTATTTGCAACTTCAAACACAATTTTCAGTAATGAGACTCTTTAAAGTCTTATCTTTACCTGCTATACTACACTTGAGTACTTCCAAGGTGCATTTAAGATAATATAAATAGATAATAATAGAAGCCAATAGAAAATAACATTAATTAGCTCTCCCAGTTGTATAGTGGAACTTTATTCCTATTCAAAGCAATAAAACCTAAATACTTTTTAAAATAAGTTTTAAATTTCCTATTTATAAAAGGTAAACATAAATATATCTTATAATAGTGGTAAAATGTAAAATAGAATTCCTTTTGGGAAACTATTTTGCCTTGATAAATTATATTAATTTATTTTAAGAATTATAGGAATTTTTACATAAATTCACATGATTTAGTAGGAATGCTGAGAAAAAATTTCCAACCACCATGTAACATTTTATAAAATGCTTATCTTTTCACTAATTCTATATATCAACCAAAAAGAAAATATTTTTATATTGGTAACAGTATTATGGTATTTCTATGCCTGAGAAAAGTTAGTCTTGAGATATCTGCAGAAAGCTAAGCATAAGGAGATAGAATCAAACTTTTAAATGTGAAAGAGAACTTAGAGGACACAGAGTTCAATTCCCTCATTTTATAGTTGAAGAAACAGCTAGAAGGAGATTAAAAGACATGTTATCAGTGTAATGGAGAAAAGGTTTGGGGATGGTAAAACAAACAGGATCTAGGACAGAGACAGCTGATGTTTGGGGTTGGCTCAGAGAGAGGAGAGGTGGTTTGAAGATTTTTCCCCCTTCACCCTTTACTCCTTAGCTATGGCTGTTCTCCCGGATTTGCTCTTGTCCCTCTTGTCCCCTCCACTACTAGAGACTCAAATATTCTTCTTAAGAAGATGTCTCTCCCCCTTAAAGCTGTTCACTCACATGTGATTCAAAGCTTTAGGAAAAGATAACTACTTTAATGTCAATTAACTCAATCAGGGTAATATCAAGGAATTGACAACTGCTTGATCAAATGGAGAAATGGGGATATGATTGGGGTAATAATTTTGAAATTCTAAGTAAGACATGAGGCTTTGAATCAAGAGCAGATAGTTGATATGAAACAGAAAGTTCTTAATTTCAAATCAAAGGGATGAAGAAGAATTTCATTTAGCAACTAGATTGCGAAAAGGTAGGATGGAAAAGCTTTTAGGAATACAACAAGAAAATCAAGGGTGTAAAAGATATGATTGTAGAAGGGACTTAGGAAAATTAGTCATGGATTGAAAAGATATAAAAATAATCTGGGCCTGGAAACCATTATACATAGATTATATAACCAGAATAGTCTCTAACTTTTATGTATCCAAAATTTAAATTTTGACACCTTCTTTAGGATGTTGATAATGATGATTGCATAGAAGTGATATATTTACTAAGGTTTTTATAATTGAATGAAAAAATTAAAAAATAATTTCATCTTGAATCAAGTTTACTTCATCCTATCAAGTTTGAATAGAGTTGAGAATTGTGTGAAATCTGGAAAAGTACAATAATGTGTATACAACACAAATATTTTCCACATTTATATGGTACAATGAAAAGGACTTCTGACAGGGATGTAGATTATTTGAGTTCATATTCAGCCTCTGTCACTACCTGTATGACCTTATACAAATGACTAAGTCTAGGAGGGTATTAGTTTCCTTATCAGTGAGGTACAGGTTCTTTCTAAATTAAAAAAATTACAATGTGATGATCTACTTCTAGAATGGTTTAGATGTCATCAAGGTAAGTACTTCGAAATACATCACTCACCCATCATGGACACCACTGTATGATGAATGTCTATGGCAATTTCTAAACATGAGAGAGGGTTCTACCAGGATGTTGATAGTTATATCCATATTCTTTTGACAATTCAGTATTCGTATCAGAGCAAGTTGCCTGCCCATCAGTTTTTATTTGTTCCTATCTTCTGACATGCCTTTCCTCAACCCCAATCAATCTATGACTTGAAAATTAGTACAAGAATTTTCATCGCTAATAGCATTATTCAGTGCTTCTTTAGCATAATTTCTAATTTGTAATACATCTACACATTTCAGTAACTCACAATGAAATTCCCCATTGCTTTTCTGAGAATTCTTAACTTTTAATTTTAAAATGTAATGACTTTAGGTTACATCTCATCATTTGGAAAATATTAATGTCAAAACTGCATATTTGTTTCAGGACAAAGATTGGAATCATTAAAAGAGCTATATAGTACATATACTTCTTGAAGGCAAAATAGTAGAGTAAGGAATGCTTCAAACTTGACCATCCTCACCTCCTTACAACTCTAAAAGAAAAAAAAATTCCTGAAAACAAATTGTAGAGTGACAGAACTACCATAAGACAGAGTGAATGAAGGTTTCAGCCACAGAAAACTTAGAGGAGAAGCAGGAAGGACCCAAATTGCTGGGATAAAAGATGAAAGCAATGGAATCAGTTGTATGAAGAACTGTCCCATGTAAACACATGTGGAGGAGCCAGAGGATTATCCTGTTATAAACCCACACTTAGAAGTTGAAGGAGTGACTGTGTGTAAGAACATCTGGGAGAACCTTCAGCTGAAGAAAAACCCAGGAGTTAACAATATTAGAGGGAGATGGCAGTTGAGAAGGTAAATCCAGCTAAATTCTATTTGCAGGGACAACCCAGGGACAGTATTTTCTCTTCTCCAGAAGGGAATCTGGCTACAAATACAGTCAAGACCATGAAAAAAATCTTTCCAAATTAACAAAAAAAGAGATAAAAATTGACAAAATCAGAAAACATATAGTAGAGATCATTTTAGAATAAGAATAAAAAGCAAAAATGGAAAGAATCCATTGATCACTTTTTTAAAAGACATCTCTTAACAAAATCTTTAAATAGTCAAAAATTTATAAGTTCCCATTCAAAGGGGAGTGAAGGAATATTGACAATAGTCAGACTTAAAGAATTAAATAGTGAAATAGTGTGGATCCATGGTTAGAATAAAAAAAAAACATAAATTACCAATATAGAGGAATGGGACATTTGGAATGTTATTCTAAATATCAAAAGATATAGACTTATAATTGAGAACAGCCTATCCAACAAAACAGTATAACCCTACAAGGTAAAAAATATATCTGTAATGAAATAAGTAACATATTCATTCTTTTTTAAACATTATTTTATTTGGTCATTTCCAAACATAATTCATTGGAGCCAAAAATCATTTTCTTTTCTTCCCCTCCTCCCACCACTTCTCCCACAGCTGACACATGATTCCACTGGATATCACATGTGTTCTTGATTTGAACCCATTTTCATGTTGTTGGTATTTGCATTAGGGTGTTCATTTAGAATCTCTCCTCAGACATGTCCCCTCAACCCCTGTAGTCAAGCAGTTGCCTTTCCTCAGTGTTTTTACTCCCACAGTTTGTCCTCTGTGGATAGTATTTTTTCTCCTAGATCCCTGCAGATTGTCCAGGGACATTACATTGACACTAATGGAGAATTCCATTACATTCAATTGTACCATTGTGTATCAGTCTCTGTGTACAATGTTTTCCTGGTTCTGCTCCTTTGACGCTCTGCATCACTTCCTGGAGGTTGTTCTAGTCTCCATAGAATTCCTCTATTATTCCTTTCAGCACAATAGTATTCCATCACTAACATATAACACAATTTGTTCAGCCATTTCCCAATTGAAGGGCATCCCCTCATTTTCCAATTTTTGGCCACCATAGAGAGTGCAGCTATGGATATTCTTGTACAAGTCTTTTTACTTATTATCTCTTTGGGGTACAAACCCAGCAGTGCTATGGCTGAATCAAAGGGAAGAAAGAAAGAAAGAAAGAAAGAAAGAAAGAAAGAAAGAAAGAAAGAAAGAAAGAAAGAAAGAAAGAAAGAAAGAAAGAAAGAAAGAAAGAAAGAAAGAAAGAAAGAAAGAAAGAAAGAAAGAAAGAAAGAAAGAAAGAAAGAAAGAAAGAAAGAAAGAAAGAAAGAGAGAAAGAAAGAGAGAGAGAAAGAGAGAGAAAGAGAGAGAAAGATAGAGAGAAAGAAAGAGAGAAAGAAAGAAGAGAAAGAAAGAAAGAAAGAAAGAAAGAAAGAAAGAAAGAAAGAAAGAAAGAGAGAGAGAAAGAAAGAAAGAAAGAAAGAGAGAAAGAAAGAGAGAAAGAAAGAAAGAGAGAAAGAAAGAAAGAAAGAAAGAAAGAGAGAAAGAAAGAAGAAAGAAAGAAAGAAAGAAAGAAAGAAAGAAAGAAAGAAAGAAAGAAAGAAAGAAAGAAAGAAAGAAAGAAAGAAAGAAAGAAAGAAAGAGAGAAAGAGAGAGAGGGAGGGAGGGAGGGAGGAAGGAAGGAAGGAAGGAAGGAAGGAAGGAAGGAAGGAAGGAAGGAAGGAAGGAAGGAAGGAAGGAAGGAAGGAAGGAAGGAAGGACTGAAGGAAGGAAGGAAGGAAGGAAAGAAAGAAAGAGAAAAAAGAAAGAAAGAAAGAAAGAAAGAAAGAAAGAAAGAAAGAAAGAAAGAAAGAAAGAAAGAAAGAAAGAAAGAAAGAAAGAAAGAAAGAAAGAAAGAAAGAAAGAAAGAAAGAAAGAAAGAAAGAAAAAGGAAGGAAGAAAGTAAAGGAAGGGGAAGAAACAAGAAAAAAGCAAAAGAAGGAAGGGAGGAAGGGAAGAAACAAGAAAAAAAAAGAAGAATTGATGGTAAAAGTATAACTAGAAAAAATTGTGCCTTTAAATCATGACAGCTGAAAATGCCATCTCATTTCCCAATTTAGAAGATGTATTTTAAGTGTCAAAAGTAGTGCACAAATTGGGTCATAGGAAATTGGTACATAATTATAGATCTCTCCTGAAAAAAGAACACAATGGCATTCTTAGAATTTGCTTTCATCTCTTAATTAATTACATAGCAAAGTGGAAACTGCAAATAGGACCACTTGAGGTTTATGTTACAGAGCTGTGAGTTTTCAAAGTCTCAGTGAAAAGTTTCAATTTTTCTAGGGCATTTGTTACTTTGGACTAAGTTATTGTATCTATCAACTAATGTCCTCTATTTCATTTTGGAAAGGAAATTCTGTGAATGAAATTTTTAAAAACCTAAATTATTAAAATAAGTCTTCACTGCTTCATTCCAATGTTTTTGTATTTCCAAAACTTTCTTCTGACATTTTAAAACTATATATAATATTTTTAAATGATGGAAACTTGCCCTGGAAATTACTTCTATAAGTATCTGAAATTATGTAGCATAAAACACAGATAGGGTACAACAATTGATAGACTTGTTGATTTTTTGTTCCTTAAAGTTTGGTGGTTTGTTTTTTTTTAGGTTTTCAGGGTTTTTTATAGCTATCCTTTTTGCAAAATAATTAGGTATGCTATGCATAAAGTACAAAATATTGGAGTATGTGAATATGATGAAATGCAAACAATGCAGTATAATGAAATTTAGAATCAATGCCAGAGTATGTGCATTAATTCTTGATATATTAATGAGGTTTGCAGACATTAAGTAGCAGGAGGTGTTCTATAATGACCAAAATTTTCCTTTGGTGCCTTCTCAAACATTCTTCACATTTTCTAAACTTACTTTGTCTAGCCATCAGGATGCTCTATAACTTCACATAAATCTAGACTATTGTAAAAGGTCAATTATAGTACTTCTCTAGGATCTATGATTCTTGAAGAATTCTCCCTCATTACACCACCCCAATGTCCATCAGTACAAATCAAATAATTTACATTAATTTCAACAAACTTTTAAATACCTGCCATATGCATTGAACAGATCTAGATGATGGATCATCAATTTAGGCCTAGAAAGGAACTTAGAAGCCATCTCACACAATCTCATAACTTTTCAATTGAAGCAAACTACTAAATCTTTAAACTAAGATCCATAAACTGTCAATAAACATTGATAGTTTAGAGGAATGGAGTAGTCCCTGCTCTGGTATCTAACAGCATCTGTACGGCAATCTAACAGCATATGTACAGAGGACAAATAAGACACATACAAAGATTAATAGACTACATAATTTGATCAAATATTCACATCTTTGGAAATCCTTTGAAGACTGAATTTTAATAGTAGGAATTCCAAGAGGGTAGATTTAAGATTTTTTTCATCTTTCATCTCATACAGTGATATAATGGATAAAATAATGAGCCTGGAATTCATAAAGTCTAGGTTAAAACTGTTTTATATATTTAGTACTTGTGTGACCCTGGCTAAATAATTTCTCAGCTATATAGTTGTTAGCAAAACTTTTTACGAAACTGTTTACAAAGGGGCAGCTAGGTAGCTCAGTGGATTGAGAGCCAGGCCTAGAGATGGGAGGTCCTAGGTTCAAATCTGGCCTCAGACGCTTCCCAGTTGTGTGACCCAGGGCAAGTCACTTGACCCCCATTGCCTAGTCCTTACCACTCTTCTGCCTTGGAACCAATACACAGTATTGATTCTAAGAAGGAAGGTAAGGGTTTAGAAAAAATCGTTTACAAAAGTTTCTCATGGTGTTGATGCTGCTAATAAATCTATAAATGCCTTATTAGAAATTTTTCATTTGATAGATTGTCAAATTAAATTTTACTATTTTAAATGGTAAACCAATTTGTTTGATTATTAAAATTATCTTTCAGCAAATCGATTTTTAATAGATGAGGAAACTGTTGTTTATATCCCAAATGACTTCCTTAAACTTATTTAGCATAGAGTTTATCAATAATGGAAGAAGGACTAGGCCTCAGTCTTGAAGACAACCTTGACCAGTCCTCTTTCTTGTAGATTCCACTATTCTCTTGACCTACATAAAAACCTGAAGAGTTGTTCATTAATATTTTGGGTTAAGTTCAACCTCTTCCCTCTGCCCACTAAAGGATGGCCCAGGACAGTATGATTCACCAGGTTTGTAACAAACTTTATGAAATGAAAAACTATTTTCTCATTAACCCTGTAATGCATCAGACTATTCCTGCCTGAAACATCAGTTTGCCATCAAGTAGAAATGTGCTAAGTTCTAAATGTGATTATCTCCTGGACAATCCATTAGACTAACTAGAGTTAATTTTATTTACTGATGGTTCTTTTATGAGGGATACACTACACTGGAGCTGCTGTAGTCACAGAATTTGCCACTATGTGGTCAGCTTCCCTGCCCTCAAATATAAGTGCTCAAGGTGCAGAACTTATAACCCTAAAACATTCCTGTATAATTGTCAAAGATAAAAAGGCAATAATTTATATGGACTCTAGGTATGTATTTGGAATTTGTCATTCAGTGGCTATATTTGGATTCAGAGAGTATTTTTAACTTTGTCTGGGAAATCTATAGCTAATGCAAAAATTATTAATGAAATTCTTTCTGCTCTCCAGTTACCCTAGGCTCTAGCCATAGTTCATTGCTTTGGCCATACAGGTGGCATTGACCCTGTCTCTAGTGGAAATGACTGTGCAGATACCACTGCAAATCTAGAGGCCATAGAAGAGGCTGAGTTAATTTTAATGTTAACAACCACTGATAATTTAAATTTATCACTTTCCTAAAATGAAAAGAAAGTAGAAAAATGGAAGCAAAAATTTAAAGCAAAACAGATTAATGTAGTTATGGGTGTCATCTGAAGGAAAACCCCTGCTCCCTAAAAGTTTTTATCAACAAATTTTCCAATATGTGCATAAAAATGGTCACTTTGCATCTCAGAGCATCATGGACTCTGTTAAAAGAGCATGGTTTAGCTCTTGGCAAAACTACTATAGCCTCTAAAGTGTGTACAGTCTGCCCTACCTTCCAAGCAAATAACCAACACACATTTTGTGGCAAGGCCTTTGGTGGGAGTCCACTGGCTTACACTTTTTTTGAATACATGCAAATTGATTTCATAAAAATGCCAAAGGTTTGACATTATAAATTTTGTTTAGTCACAGTGGATCAACTGACCAGATTACCAGAATCATTTCCTCCTTCCTGAGCCACAGAGACTTTTGTTGCCAAGGTGCTTTTAAAAAAGATTATTCTTCTTTGGCCTGACTGCACATATTGATTTGGACAGGGAAAGTCCTTTTACCAATTCAGTTTTACCTAAAAGATATTCTTCTTTGGGGATAACTCCCAAATTACATGTACCATATCATCCCAAGAGCTCAGGCCAAGTTGAAAGAATGAACAGAGAACTTAAAACTATGATTGGCAAATTATGCACTGAAACACATTTGAAATGTCCCGAAATTCTCCCTCTGGCCATATTTTATCTTAGAAGCATGCCCAGGGGAGACCTATACATCTCACCATTTGAGATGCTTTTTGAAAATCCCCCTGTACAAGCTCAGCCTTTTTCTCCTGCATTGTAAGGGTAAATTTAGGGGTTGAAATGAATATAAATTTATTTGGTTGCCAGGAATTAATTCAAATTCCAAATAAAATGTTTAATTCAGTTTTGAAATTTTATGGTGGTTTAATTAATATAGAGGGAAGGAATTAAGAAGAAGAGAGAGGGAAAAGGGTATAGGATTTCTCTGGCCTAGCCTGTGCCAGGGGAAGTTCAAAGACCTCTGCCACAAGGTCTCCTCAGAAGATTAGAGGTTTCCTAAGAGCATAGTGTTTTGGAAGGTAAAGGAGAAAGGAATCAACCTAAACTCTAAGAGAGCTCAGAAAAGATGCCTCACCTGACCTATTGATATTAAGCTTCTCCCAGTTACTGTACCAAGGATGCTCACCACCAAACCCAGACAATAGCTGTAGCCACACCAAGATGCCAAGATGCTCAGCACACTGCCACCAACCACCTCTCTGCCATAAGAGCCAGAGCCACCTCTCTGCGAAAAAGAGCACCCAGAGAGACGAAATGACGTGAAATATATAGACCATTTTTACATTACTTCCTGCTTCTCACATGTACCAATGGCAGCTTAAGCTTGACTTAAGACATCCCAGGGGGTATGTCATTTGTTTCTGATTTGTCATTTGCTAGTACATTTCTATCATAGGCCATCCTTCTCAACACTTAATCCTTAAGTAGGGGTGTACACATTCCTGTTTTGTTAGACTAAGCAGGGTGGAGTAAATCTAAAATTCACAGCGTATACATCAGTATTAGGGAGAAATAATTCTATCGCTTCCTATATATAGGAATTGCAGCATGAATTGTGTGAACTCCATGAATGTGAAACTGCAGTACAAGCAGGACCAATAAACTTTTCATTTCATGACCTGAACACAGGAAACAAGGTATATATAAGGAATTTCCAGCATACTGGAGCAACTCAGCCTTCATGGGAAAGGCCATTTCAAATATTTTTAACAACTATAACAGCTATAAAATTGGAGAAAATGACTCTTGAATTCATTGTTCACATGTAAAGAGAGTACCTTCTATTGAAACTGACTGTATCCCATCACAGGCATTGGAGATTAAAATCCATAGATAAGTGGACATTATTTTGGGGGAACATATTGAGTTTCTGAATTTCATTTTATTATTGCTTTTCTTTTTATTTTAATAGAATATTTGATTTTTCTTCCACTCTTTTCTCATTTCTTGTACTTAAAGTACATATAATCAGTATTATGTTTTTAATTTTTATAGTAATATGTTTAAATATATATATTTGTTCAAATATTAATGCATACCCAAAAGCTTTAGAATGTGGAAACCTGATATTTATATATTGATAAATGTTATGGACAGTATTACCATATACTGTTATATGTTGATATTATATGTTTATAAATGTTATGGGACCGTGACTAAAGTTTGCGTCTGATTCCAGGAGAAGGGAACAAAATATCCATTATATTGTGCAAAGAAGCACAAGGTCAAGGAGAACAACCAATCCCAATGGGATTGATTGATGAGAATATGCACAGTGCCTAGAAACACAAGGTGAAAAAAGACCAATCTATACTGGTTGAATTGAGGAGAATCTGTGCCAAGACAGCAGCAGACTTGTTTGAGGTTTGAGGTTGTGGTTGTTTGACATGTCAGATACAGGCCTTTCGAATACCACATTTGGACAAGTACTGAAGTTTGGCTATCATCCTGGATCCCCCTTTCCCTGAAAATGAAGGTAAAATTAGACCAGGGAATGACACTTCTTTTTCACATGAAATTCTAGTCCTTTGTTCTCTCTTATAGTATGGCAATTTCCTGTAGTCCTGACTGCCATTGGTGAAGTGCAATATTACTGCATTTTGTCCTACAGATTTGTGGGACAGAAATTAGTTTAATTGGTCCCTAATACAAGGGCCTGTTATGAATTTATTCTTATTCAATAATCTTTATATACATACATTTTTTATATTTTGATTCTGGTTTTGAATTTTTTCTTGCTCCCAAAATTTAACTTTTTTCTTCTATTTCTTTTTCTTTTTATGTTTCTTGGTGTTTCTTTTGATAATTGACTGATATACCCCATCTTTCAACCATGTATTCTGAGCTGATCTGGGTGTTGGTCCTTCTCAGGGAGGATTGTATATATTTTTATAAAATCAACAATATAAAATTTTGTTTGAGAAAATTCTTAGGAAAAGAAGCTTATTAACTCCTTGATTCCAGAAAAAGAATTGTTTGGAGAATGATTCCTGCAAAAACCTACACTGCATCAAGAATATCTAGAATGAACTCTGGGTTACAATTGATTGAACTTAAGGGGTTTGAATATTTATTTTGAATGTACACTCTTATGCCAAAGGATACTGCTCCCTAATTGGTTTTTGTCAATGTACCTAGTAAAACATTGGTTTTGCTTTCTCTCTCTTCTATTTCCCACTTATCTCTAACTCTTGCAGTTTCCTTTTAGAAGTTGCAATATTGTATACACCTGTAATTAGAAGATTTTTAGAGGTACAAGATGATTATGTTAAATGATCAATTCAGGACACTAGTTTCCCAAATAATCACAGGGATATTGTGAAGATAGGATTAACTCTCCTCTGCCCATTTTTAGATTTAATCACCAGAAGTATATATACCACACTTATCATTAAGTGAGCGATGTCTGTAACCCATGTGTGCAAAAGTGGGTGGCTAATCAGAACCCACTGCCCCCTGGGCAGTCCTAAGCAAAACTATGTACTATAATTGGTCAACACAAAAGTAGAGGAAGGCATAGGAAGTGATGCAAAGAAGCATCTTTAAAAAGAGTTACAATTTCCTGTGATGGCAGTTCTTTGTTCTTTGGAATTCCAAGAATCTCGTTACTGAACTTGAGTCCTTGGATTTGTTGAGACTGTTCTTAAATCTCTCCATTTCATGGATTTTCTGGAGGGACTAATCTCAGGAGAGGCCTCTTCTCTTGAGAGAGGTTGTGTGGCTGAAGCCATTGTTTCATACATCACGAGAACCTTGGCTCAAGACTGGGGTCCATCTGCCTGAGGACTAATTAGCCCTGCCTGAGTTCAGTCAGGGGCTGGAATAAAATACTTAGTGTGTTAGGTTAGATATATTACCATAGCCTTTCTCTGATTTTCTTACTTTCATTCTTTCTCCTTTTGTAAATAAATTATCATGAAAAATCATTTGGAATTGAATAGTAATTCCTGTTGACCACCCTCTTAAATAATTTAGTCCAGCCCTTTTTAACTCCTTACCTTTTGGCCCTTACAGAACACAACTCTTCAAATGTTATGTAAAGCTAATTCTTTCTAGAAAACCAAAAGCCACCCAAATAACAGTTTATAGAATACGCAATGAATATTTTATTATGCTCGTGTCTCTTCAGTTTGACAAATATGTGGGAATAAACAATAACATGTCATCATATTTTTATTTAAGAACTTCAGATTTTAATTAATTATCCCAAAACATAAATATGATGTCAGTACTTCAAATTCACACTTCAATGCTGAAGAAAATAGGAAAAACCTATTAATCTTAAATCATTGCATATGTAAGATATATGTGCCTCAATAATTAAGCACTGTACTCTTAAGTGGCAATATACTATCAGGTGATGTCCATCTTTCCAGTGAAGAGAATAGATGAACTGTTTGTAGTGCAATGATGTTTGTATAGAGACATGGATTGGAATATGCAAGGTTTAAAAGATGGTTGAACCTTCATACAAGAGGATCCAACTAGAATTAAATCTATCATCTCCTCCTCCTACTTCCTCCAATGTAATCTCTGATCTGGGTATAATGGCTCAGAAGGCAAACATGTCTCCCAATTATTCATGGGCAAAAAGATGAACTTTGGCTCTTATTTCCTAGTTGAAGTCCTTCCCACCAAACTCTAGTTAGACAAAAAAAGATGATCACAGATGAAAAAGAATGAACAAAAATGTTTCTCAAAATAAAATAGGAGGAAAAGACTGAAAAATTTCTACAGAATAAAATTCCAAATACCACATAATAAATGAATGCTTCAAGAACATAGGATAAGATCTCAACTCAAATTAAGGACAGAATATTATTGGTCAGAGGAGTTCATTTTTCAGCCTTTTCACTTTCCAGAGTTCAAGAACAGATATATTTATCTTTAGCTGCTTTTCTCAGTCTCTTTTTCTGTCCCTGTATTTGTCTCTGTCTGTATCTCTCTATCTGTCTCTGACTCTGTTTCTGTCTCCCATTTCTTCTGGATCCCAGGCACACGATTCTTTTCACTGCAATGGTTATTGATCTATACTATAAAGTAGGGTAGAAATGGGAGACTAACATTTCTATAAAGAAACTCATTTTTATTAGTGGTTCTCTAAATGAGCTAGCTATGATCTTTGCGAATGGAATTATGAAAAAAGAGAATTAAAACACATAAGTTAGTTGTGCTTGCAGTTAACACCATAACTTCATTTATAAGACTAGAGAATTTTATGAAAATTTATTTGAGTGTTTCAACACAATCCAATTAAATACAATTCCATTATTAGTAGAGCATTATCTATTATTAGTTGAGGAATCAGCAAACTTGAGTACACATAGAGCTCTGAAACTAAGATGCGAATGAAAATTTTAGATGTCAAGTTATTGCTTTGGGATTTGCAGCCAAGACACAGAATGAAAGAATAAGAATCCAAAAAACACCTTGATGGATTAGAAAATAAGAATAAACCTAATAAGAAAGACATAGTCCTATCATGGATTCAGAAATATAATTTCACAAATATAAGCTAGGATGGGATCTTATACACACAGTTTTCTTTTAAAATAGGGAACTTATTCAACCACAGAGTCAATATAAGTCAGTATGTGAGGTAGTTTGCAAAAAAGCTATTTGAGATTTTGGAATTTATTAAGAAGCATTATTTTGAGAAATAAAGTTATTTTCTGTTTATATTCTTCCAAACAGTATCTAGAGCATTGTATTCATTTCTGAGTATCCCAATTTAAGACACTGACAATGTACAGAGTATTCAGGAGAGAAAATCTAAATAGTGCAAAATTCTGAGTGCATACCATATAATGCCTGGTCAAAAGGATTGAAGATGTTTTTCTTGGAAAAGAATTGAGTGAAATGTGCTGGTTAATCTTTAACATTTGAAGGGCTATTATTTGAGAGAAAAATTAGTATTGTTTATTTTGCCCTATGGACTAAAGTAAGGAATAATGCAAAGAGAAAGGAAAGATTAGTCTTCAAATTAGAGGGTAAAAATCTAACAAACCTGCTATCCTAATTTTGGATGGGTGGGTTGAAAAAAATTGTGAGTCTGCTTTATTTAAAAATCTTCAGGAAGAGAGTGAATGACCACTTGCCTGGCTGATGATAGTGGGAATTCATCTCCTACATGGGTTAGACTGTCTGGTCAGTAGACACTGAGATATTTTCTTATTTTGACTGGAAACAATTCTAATAAGAATAGTTTGAAGAAACAAAAGATGCTTTACCAGAAGAAAAGAAGGCTTGGAAAAGACATGTAGCTTTCTTTAATTGCTTGAAATGTTTTTTAAATAGGAAAATAATCTTATTGTTCTTGTACTAAAGAGGGTAACACTGGAAAAATTAATGAGTTGAAGATAAGCAAAATTCATTTTAATATACAGTAAAATGAAAATTAAAAGCAACAATTTTGTTTATAATGATGAAGATGCAATTTGTGCTTCTATTGGCATTAGACTATCTCAGAGTGTTTCACCCTGACAAATTAAACTTAATTGATCTTTTAATTAAATTGAATTAATTGATTTCTCTAATTGTATTTAGTTCCCATATGTAGTAGTACTGGATGATCATGCTATATACATAAAGTGTATCAACATTTTTAATCCATAAAGAATATTATTTTAAGAAATAAAAATAAAGTTTCTAATCCTAATCTCATCCCCCACTCCTACTGACATGCTAGGTTCCCAGAGATTTGGCTACATCTTTCCTTGAGTTCCAGAAATTTTCCTTTGGGAGTTTGGGGTAATTCTATGTCATCAGTTTAAGTTGCCACCATTGTGCTTTTCCCCAAGATATGATTTGAGAAACAAATTAATCAACCAGGCTCAAATATATATACATATATATGTACATATATATATATATAAATATATATATATGGGGGGGGTATAAAGGTGGTATAATTAAAAAAAGTTGTTTCAAGATATCCCTAAAAATGTCACTAACACACTTTCAAACAAATAATCTTGCAGAAAGTAGATTCAAGCTAAACAAACAAACAAAAACATGTGGCAAAAGAGTTTCTTTGCCTGCTTGTTGGCAGTGTCCATTTGTTTTTAATGTTATCAAGGGTGTACAAAGTTGCCTATATGATTAATTTGTGTCCAGTTTGTCCTTCACTCCCAATGCAGGCACTGCTGTCTGCTGATCTAGGAATAACAGTAGCATACTAATGGGAGGATGAGAAATCTATCATTTTTGAACCCTTAAAATTCTAAATGTTCTTGTAACTTCAGAGAAGTTAGGGGAGCAAGATTCATTTCAATAATTTCTTTCTGACTTATAGATTGATTTTCATAATTATTAAAAGCCTGGAAATGCCACAGGGAAGTTCTTACCTAAAATAGTTTTACTATCTACTTTGCTCTGTAATCCAGTTAATGCTTTTTACAGTTTTTATATTTTCTTGTTCATTCCATTTACATTATCATCACTATTGTTAGTTGGATTCTGCTTATTTCATTTTGTATCAGAGAAGTCTCTCCATACTTTCATATAATCTATTTGTGTTACTGTTTATTTCATTTTTCATGTTCAGAAATTATGAAATTTGTTTATTTGATCATTTTGTTTTATTATTCAATTCTCTATGCTTTATAATTTATACCTCTATTCTTCATCTTTCCATGATCTTCATTCCTTTGGTCCCTTTATTTTTCCATTAATTCTTAAGCATTGGTATTTTGACTTACAAACTCATCTCTTTTGTTTAACATTTTAAAAAACAAGACCCAAATTTTCTTTTTTCCCTCTGGCCCCTTCAATACCCATTGAGAAAACAAGCAATATTATACCCTTTATATATGCAAAATTAGGCAAAATAATTTTCCATATATTGCCAAAAAAATAAAGAAAAATGAAGTGAAGATGCTTAAATTTCCATTTGAAATTAATCAATTCTTTAAAAAAATAATTTTAACATACTTAGGAAATGTACATATTATATTATCTAATGTTTTCAAAGCAATTGTTGATATTATTTCATTATGTATAATATCTTTAAACCTAGCATTATTTACCTATTTACCTCTTAAATAATTTTATTTTAACATTTGTCTTTGTCTGAGATCATGAGTGCTACCAATTTCTAACATCTTCTGAGTGCCTTTCTTTTTTCATGTCATGACTGGATGAAGAACCATATATCTATTCCTTTTCAGATTTCATTATTGATCTTTCCATGAACATTTTTAGTTATTTATTAGGATTTCTGTGGTAAAGCTGACCTTCTCTGTGACATTGGCTTTTATCATTTTTACTAGAAGTTGCCATAATATACACATGCACATTGTAAACTCCTTAAAAGTTTGATAAAAGACATTTTTTTTAAAATTCAGGGAATTTTATTTAGGAATGTAGAACTACCTATTCACTATATATTATTCACTGCTCCTATATTGGATTAAATTGCTTTTATCAAAATCTTGACCTCAGATAATGTCATTTTTTCTGTAACTCCTTATGAAAATATAATAAATTGAATGAATGAACTGAATTAGATCTAATAATTCTCGAGAGTACAAGTTTCTCATGATATTGTTCAGGAAAAAAGTACTTAGTGATGAAAAATATTTAAAATATAATATTTAAAATACTAGAGAAATAAATGAAACTAATAAATATTGAGTATTCAGAAATGTTATAAGTAAATTAATCTTGTAGGCTTATTACTAAAATTATGAGTATTTATTAGTAGAGAGTATCAGAGAAATAAGGTTCACAGCCTTTCTTACTTAACTAGGATCAGATTCTAGCTTCCAGCCCTGCATATAGTTCCCTCCATGCTGCCTCTTGCCAGAGAATACAAGAAAGATAAGTGTTCACAGAGAGAGCAAGCCCAGAAAGGTGCAAAAGCAAAGAAAACAACTCCTCTTCCTGAACTGTCTTTTCAAACCTCTCTTTCAGCCCCTCTTCTGGATCTTTCCAAATCCTTCAATAGGCCAAAAAGCCTTCATATATCATGCCATTGTACCAGGCCTGTCCCAGTGTCAGGCCTGTCTAGGTCTCAAGCCTGTGCTGGGAGGCCACTATCAGGCCTTCAGACACTTGACTCTGATTACTATATTGAGTCTTTCCAACAAGGAGGTCCCCTAGATAATTCTAATTCACACCAAAAAGTAATTTGTTTTGATGTATTTTACTTGAGTTCAATTATTTTCTTTTTCCTCTAAATATAACTTCATATAAACATGTCAAGCAAATATATGGCACATCTTTCACATGGCATAAAATATTATGAGCGTTATACTTGATGTCATAAGATTTAACTCTGAATCCAAGCTCTATTTCTTGCTGGCTGTTAGAACTTGAGAATGTTTCCCAATATCTCTAATTCGAATTCCAGTCTGTGGTAAAGGTACAAATATCCCCAGCAAAGGAACAATCCCAGAAATTCAATCAGTTCTTGAATCCTTATTACTTCAGGCCTTACTACCCTCATTTATAAAATTAATCCAGTCAACTCTGTGATCACCAAAGTACTCTTTATTTCTCAATTCTGTGTTCTTACTCTCTTGGAGGTCCATGTAATTTACCAGAAGGTACAGATATTTTCTAAGACTCTACAAATACCCTGAGAATAGTGCTATAGAAGGAGTAAGTGCTTAGAGTGATGTAGAGGTTGTATTTCTGCCAAACATTTGTGGTCGCTGCAGGCCAAAGCAAAGACTCCTGGTGGAGCTAACTAGCCACATATGTCATTGAGCATGTAACAGGGGCCACAGTATGGTCAGTTTCCTTTTAAAGAGACTGAAATGTAATTGGCTTCAATGTGTTTGCAGCCTATAGTTGGTAATAGAATATTAGGCTTCTACAAAATCAATTACTGAGCAAATAAAGATTCATATCAGATTATATCTGAAAAGAAATTCAGAGTGGATTAGATAAGGATTTTAATAGCTGAGAAAGCTGCATTTTCTCAAAACATGCTAATAGAGCAGTCTTGTCATAATGCTTGATATGAAGTTACAAAGAAAACACCCATAGTATAGGCTTGCCTTGTCTTAGTGACAGAGAGACACTATATGTAATAAGGACTAGACAACAAGAATTTTGACCCCTTGTAAAACTAAATCTGTCTTATAACAAGGTCCATTAGAGTAGATTTTATTGTACTTAGTTTCAGTATTTCACTCAGTAATGCTAAACAAATGGTAATTCCCTAAAATTATTCAATTAGCCAGAGCAGGACAGATACATTATTTGATTATATATTCCAATGAAGGTACCCCATCACATATGAGGCCTTACAAAAATTCTAGGCCTACAGTAAAATTATATTCTAATCAAGATTTGTCAAATAGGAAGTCACTGGTAACCTTGGCTAGAACACTCTCCACAGATTGGTAAAAAAACTTAAAACTTGAGGATATAGAAGCAACATGACCTCTATCCAGCTAGAAAAACCCAGCTTAACTCTCTCTCAACATACCTCTCCAAACACTTTAAAATAACTCTTTATGGGGGGGGGGGTCGGGTCTGGGAGGAGGGAAGGTAAAGAACATAAATCCTGTAATCATGGAAAAATAGTCTAAATTAATTAATTAGATAATTTTTTTTTCAATTCAAAAATAAAAATAGAAAACTTAAGAGAAATAAAATAACTCATTAAATTATATTTTGGATCAGCAAAATCAACAAAAGATCATTGAGATATTTCCCAGTCCAAGACAATTTAGGTTTTCAGTACAAAAGCTTATTGGGGTTGTAATCTTTCTGGAGCTCAGCAGAGCACCATCAGTGGGTCCTGAATGTTACTGTAGCAGTGGCAGCAGCAATTGCTTCCAGAGCTTTAAGCACAAAGATTCATGAAGGGATTAGACAATTATTCAGGAAGAGACCACAAAAAACCTTCTGTTGGCAGTAGTTGCAGCTGTGACTGATTATAATTTTCCAAAAATGAAGGAGTGAGAAAAGAGGAATGCACTGAGAAAAGGGCAAATGGGTAGGTAAAATGGGAAAATTTTCTCATATAAAAGAAATTCAAAAGGAAAAACTTCTATAGTGGAAAGAATTTAAAAGGTGGCAGGCAATGATTTAGCAAAAATCTCATAGAACTCATTCAAATAAAGATATATACACATAGAGATGGTTTCAAAAATGTATTTACCCCAAAGGGAAAGTATAGGGGAAGTGGATAAAGAGATATGGAAGGATGGTAAAAGGGAGGATGTATTAATGTAGTCCCTCACCAGAGGCAAAACAGAATTGTGAGAAGAGAAATGATACGAAGAGAAGAAGAAATAGAAACTAAAGAAAATAGAATGAGGATGAATACACAGTAACCATAGCTATGAATGTGAATGAGATGAGTTCATTAAAAAAAAATGAAAGCAAATATCAGAATGGCTTAGAAGCCAGAATCCAATGAAGTGTTGCTTAGAAAAAAAAAAAAACAAACTTGAAATGGAAAAACAGAATAAAAATAGTTGTGTAGCAGAATCCAACATACCTCAGTTGAGGTAATAATAAAAAAAGAAAAGGCAAGAGTAGAGATGATTTTAGATAAAGCAAAAGCAAAAATCATCTAATTAAAATAATCAGAGAAATTATATTTTGTTTGAAGATTTCAGAATCAATGGAATAAAAAGAAAAATAAAGCAATTTTCTCTCATACAGACATTATTTCTCACATTTACATGGAACTGAGCCAAAACTATTTTTTAAAAAAAAGCTATTTATCTTTTGATGAATGGTCAAAGATACAAACAGGCAGTTTTCAGAAGAAATCTAAGGTATTAATATACATGTGAAAATGCTCTCAATCACTACTGATTAGCGATACAAATTAAAACCAGTCTAGAGGACCAACTCGGAGATGTCAGAAATGAGAAATTATTTTTAAAAATTAATTAATTAATTAATTAAAGTATTTTTTCTTGGTTACATGATTCATGTTTTTTCCCCTTTCTTTTCCCTTCCCTCTCCTATATAGCCAACAAGCAGTTCCTCTGGATTATTCATGTATTATCACTCAAAACCCATTTCCATAGTATTCATTTTTGTAATAGAGTAATCTTTTAAAAACCTAAACTCCACATCCTATATCCATATAAAGAAGAGATAAATAATATGTTTTTCTTTTGCATTTCTATTCCCACAGTTCTTTTTCTAGATATGGATAGCATTCTTTTTCATATGTCCCTCAGGATTGTCCTGCATCATTGCAAGTAATGACAAATTCTTGAGGGGTTAAGGAAAAATAATTTCACTAATAAACTGTTGGTGGAGTTGTGAACTAGACTTATCATTCTGGAGAACAATTTAAAACTATGCCCAAAAGGGTATAAAGGTGCACATATTATTTGATTCATCAAATGAAAAGGAAAAGGACCTATATCTTCAAAAATAGTTAAAGTATGTCTTTTTTCTGATGCCAAAGAATTGGAAATCAAGAGAATGTTCATTAGTCAGGGGATGATTTACAAGTAGTGACTAATGATTTTGATAGAATACTATTATGTTATAAGAAATGAAAAAGAGAAATCATTTTGGGGGGAAAAAGAATATGTGACAATACTTTTATGAACAAAAATCCAAGAAAATTCCAAATAATTTGTGATACAAAAATACTATAGCCATCCAGATAGAGAACAAATAAATTACAAACTCAAATTTAAGTATAATTACCTTTATTATTATTTTTTGCTCTTTGGGAAATATTGTTAGTTTATAAATGTTTTTCATGATTTCACATGTTTAATATTTTTATAACCTTTACCTTCTGTCTTAGAATCAATACTGTGCATTGGTTCTAAGGCAGAGGAGTGGTAAGGGCTAGGCAATGGGGGTCAAGCGACTTGCCCAGGGTCACACAACTAGGAAGTATCTAAGGTCAGGTTTGAACTCAGGATGTTCCATCTCTGGACCTGGCTCTCGATATACTGAGCTACCCAACTGTCCCAACATGTTTAATATTTTTATCATTTTGCTTGCCCTTATTAGGAATAGAGGAATGGGAATAGAACTTCATGATGAAATGGTAATTGAACACTCAGTAATTTTAACTTGTCAAACTATTAAATCATTACTTTTCCTTTCATGATTTGTATATTCAGTCTCTCTAGTACTCTAATATGCATTAAAAACTGTTAGTGAGAAAAATCCCTACCCCCTTATATGAGGATTAGATTTTGATTTTGATGTTAGCCATAGTCTTAAGAAAATCACATCTGTAATTTTAAGAGAGTTAGCTTAAGTCATGATTTTAGCAGGCTTTTTGTGAATATTCTAGTATAAGTTTTAAGGTTTTGAACTAAGTAAATAATTGCTTTAGCATAGGACACCCTTCAAAATTCGTATATCATTCACCTAACTCATGATTCAGGTTCAGTCTGTAGATCTAGCTCCGGTTTCAGAATCGGGTACTATCCATCACTACCCACTCTTCTCTTGTGAGTCTATAGTCCAGAGACATTCTCCCCTCCTCCCCATGCCCATAATAACCATCGGGTGACTCTTGGGTCATGGTCAGAAGATTTCTTTGACCAAAAAAGTGGTGCTTCTTAGTTGTCCTAATTAATGGACTTCCTAGTTAACGTAGCCAATGGACATTGCTTCTGGATGTTTCTATTCTGAGAAGGGTATGATGATAATTTCATATTATTTTGCTAAAAAACTTGTCTAACCCTTTGGGGGTATAAAAGAAAGTCTCTCATAGTGCTCAGGGTCTTCTAGTCTATACTGAAGGTCTAGCTTTATTGGAAGACTTTCCCTCTTTCAATAAACCTATATCCTTACCTGACTTAGAGATTCTGACTCAGTTTCTCTATACCAGGGTTTAGAAAAATTATGCAACAATACTTCGAGTTGATAGTACCAATGTAAAATGAAAGCTTACCACCGCAAAATATTTCCTCAACTAGTCCTAAGTTAGCTTCTTTATTTTTTTTATAGTTAGGCATCTCAATCTTAATTTTAAAAAATGTCCAGCAGTGGATTATAGTCCCTTTTATGATAACAGAGAACATATTGACTCCAAAACTAATTCCTTCTCAACTCATTGGTTAAAAATTATCTGAATTTAACACAATGACTATGCCCACATGTCTAATGTTATTCCCAAACACAATGGTCACCTTAAAAGAATGGATTATCTTTTGTATACTATTGTATATTAAATTCTATTTTCTATATGACAATTTTATTACTTCTAAAGAAATGTCCTAAATTTTGTAACCTTCTCTCCCCCTCCTATCTCCTGTCTCATCCCTCTGTCTACTTCACCCTCCTTTCCTAACTATATTAGTCCTAAGTATAGACCTCTTAATGGAGATGCATCATTCAAACAAACAAGAGATCTTTAAAATAAATTTAATTATTTCCATTTCAATTTAGGACACAAATAAATTAAAAATTAATTTTTGATTAATGACATATTAAAGCATTTCTTGGTAACTTTGGGCCTACTAATATGAGATACAGTTATTGTTTGTAGCTTTAAAAATGATAGACATTTGTGGAACAAAATATTTTTTCTCCTATTATTGTGTTTGTTTTTGCAGAAAGGAAACTTTCAAGGTCAATGAAAGAGAGGGGAAGACATTTTTATTAACTGCAGTAACTCCTGAGAATAGAAGATAATACAACAGTTCTTTAAAACAGCATCATACAGGGATGTTTACATATGCAATGTTCATAAAATCATGTTGATCTCTAACCAATGTATTTACCTACAGATTAAATTGTAAATTTAAAAGGAAAAGTGATGCTTCCTTCTCTTTAAAAGAATACAATAAACTATTTTGCCATATTTGAGACAAAAGTAGAAAAAGGAATCTTTAGTCTAACAATAAAAACAATATCAAGTAAAAGAATAAGTTATGCTGAGTGAATAATGATCTCTTAAATGTCAATCTGAAATGAAAAAATAATGTTATCTGTTAAAGAGTCTAAAGATGAAAAGTTGTTAGTCAAGATGATGTCATAGTTCTAAGAAACCCTAAAATCTGGACTTGTTTTGATTCTAATTTTAATTTGTTGTAAATTCCAAAAGAACAGATAAATTGTTTTAGTTTAGAGTGCCACCCTTAGAGTCATGGAGAGATACTTCAGTTTCCATTATGAATTCACTTTATCACAGTATAATAAGTTAAGCCTAGTATCATTAATGTGTAGCCTTTGGATAGTTGGGTAAAAGAGCTAGAGTAATAACTTTTGAATCAGTTATTTTAGGTGCTAAATCCTAAGATGCTGACACTTAATTATAAAAAAATTAAAAATATTATTTGGTTAATTAATTTTGGATGGATTTAAAGTTTTGCCACTAGACTTTGGCAAATGTCCATCCTTTGGCTTATAAATTTCCAATTATTATTTAAAAGTCTAAAATATATTAGTAAGTGTTCCCCAAAGGCTATTGAGATACATCTTAAGATGAAATTAATTTACAAAGTCCATAAGGTCCACATCAATATTGTAAAATTCACCATTGTGATTAATATTTAGTTGAAATATTAGAGAAAATATGTTAGTATGAGCATTTCCTGTTCTTTGAACATCCCACAAACAATGAATTTTTAAGTCATCTAAGGAAATGAACTGTCCTATACACAGTTTTATTTTTCCTTCATATAATGTATGGTGTCTCCATTATTTTCTTTATCCACACCAATTTGTAGTCCTGCACCCACTCATATTTATAGTAGAAATCAAATTACTACAAATTTACATTTAGCTATAGCCCATCCTCAACACTGCCATGATGTTTGTGTGTGAAAACGTAAAGGAAAATGTATTTTAAAATGATGTTTTATAAAGCAACTGAAATTGTTATTTCTTCCTCCATATTTCCAAAGATTAAACTTGTTTACTTTGTTTTGTTAGTTGGTTATTGTTGGAAGAGGTAAAGCTTGTGAATACTAGAGGAAATTTTTAGTATGGAAATTCCTTGTTTTAATAGCATAAAATTCTAAATTTGTAGTGTTTAAAAGCCTGTCCTGATGTCAGGACAACCTAGGTTCAAGTCCTGCCTTTGATTAATAGTAGCTGAGTAATCTTGGGTGGGGTGAATCACATCTCAGGAAATCAGACAACTTTCTAAATCTAAACATCACAAATGTTTGCAAACTATTTCTCAGTGTCAACTCCTTCAACTACCAGTGAACAATTTATGCTTTTGAATAATGTGCTGAATTGTTGCATAGGCAGAGAGTTTCACTACCAGAGTGCTTGATAGGAGATTTGCCCATTGGCTTATATAATAAGTAGAATGGGAATATAGCTGAGGAGTATAGCCTTATGGAAAGAGCACTAAGATTGGTCTAAGAAGATCTAGGTTTAAATTGTAGCTCTTCATCTTGGTCACACATCTTGTGTGACCCTGTGTAAGCCATTTAACTTCTGTGGGACCCAATTTCATTTTTGTGTAAAATTATAAATTCATGATATTTGGATACTTCTTAATGGGCTAGAAATAATCAAATAGGAATTTCACTATATTTTTTTCTTTGAGGAGTTGTCTATTCCTGAGTAAAACAGTTTTAAAACTGAAGACTATAGACATATTTCTATATGTTGTAACTTCAAAGATTTACTGCTCTTGAACCAGCCCTTTTCAATTAATCATATCTATTAATTAATGTTTACTATTTCTGCTGCTATGTATTTTGTCTTTAGTCCTTCAAGAATATGTGATTTCTTAACTTGGATACTTCATTGGACATTGCTCAAAATCTTCCCTCACTTTTATAAAAAGATAATTTGAAATGCTTAGAAGGAAAAGAAAATTAGAGGTAAATCCAGTGGTGATCAACCTCTTTAAGATGGATGATCTGATTCTCTCTTACCAATGGTCATATAACTCCAAAATCCAAATACCTTTTCTCAATCTTTACTCTTCTTGGTGGAAACCAAGCTTTTAACAATATTAATCACTCTGTTTTTCTTGAAACTCTTTTCATTTCTGAGACATCACCATCTTCTGGTTCTCCTGTCTACTTGATCATGGATCTTTTCTGTCTTCTTTCCTGGATGTTCCTCCAGACACTTCACTTACTATGTGGGACTATAGTTCCTCTTCTCATTTTTCACCTACACTAAAGATCTAATAATCTCATTAGCTCCCATAGCATCAATGATCATTTCTATACTCATAATTCATCTACCTAACCAGCTCTAACCTCTTTACTGATCTTGGAACTTAATTATTCAATAATCATTCAGACATTTCAGCCTGGATATTTAGTATACATATAAAATTCAACATGTCCAAAACTGTAGAAATTATTTTTCCCCCGAAATCTTCTGCCTTTCCAAATGTTCCTCTTACATCACCACCTTCCTTCCCTTTCCATAGGGAGTCCCTCTTTCATATTAGGTTTTATCTTTGGTCCCTCACCTTCTGTAACTCTCCCCCGTATCCAAGCTATTGGTGATTTCACCTTTCAGTCATCTCTCAAATATGGTCCCTTCTTTGCTCTGACACCATTATCACTCTAAAGCAGTCCTTCATCATATCATAGCTGTTCTATTACAACAGTCTGCAGGCAGGCCTATCTTTCTCAAGTTTTTGTCCACGCCAATAAATCTTTCATTCTTTTATAAAAGGGATCTTTTTGCACAGGCTGTGCATACTCTATTATCAATATACTACAGTGACTTGCTATTATCTTCAGGATTAAATACAAAATCCTCAGTTGGGTGTTTAAAGTCCTTCACAACAAACTGTATGTTTTCAGTCTTCTTATAACAATCCTTGCCAAGTTTTTTTTTTTTTAATTTATCCAGTAAAACTGGTTTCCTACTTGTTCCATAATCAGGACACTCCTTCTTTCAGTTTGAGACATTTTTTCTGACTGTCTTCTATGCCTAGAATACCTTCCCTCCTAACATCTACATCTTAGTTTCTTAGCCTTTCAATATTTTGCTAAACTTCTGGCTGTACAGAAATCCTTCACTAATATTTATTGCTTGTAATTCCTTTCATCTCTTAATTGTTTCCCACTTATTCTGTATATTAAAAGGTTTTACATATTTGTTTTCTTGCTGTCTTCCACATTAAATTGGGAGCTACTTGGGTACAACAGTCTATATTTTGTTTTTTGGTTTTTCTGTAGCCTCACTCTAAGAATAAAATTATATGTGTGTGCATGCATCCCTCTCTTTCTCTGTATACATACATACATACATACATACATATGTGTATCTATTTGTGTATGTATAATACTATTATATTGGTATATTGTAGGTGCATAAAAATGCCTATTGAATGACTGATGTTTAACATACTTTCTCTTACTAAACACCTATTTAATCCTTCTCTAGGTAATTATGACCTAACAGAGCTCATATACTACTAGTGTACTCTCTGAGAACATACAATTACTATTTCATAATTAGGAATTGGGATTGGCACATAATGGAAGAGTATCATGTAAAAGCATTCCTTTGGTCTAGAACAAGGATTCTTAATCTTTTTAGTGTGTGTCTGAGGACAGTTTGCTAGTCTGCCAAAGTTACTCATCTCAAAATAATGTTTTGTGATGAATAAAAACAAATAGCAATGATTATAGGAAAAGTAATTATGTGAAAGTTTTGTTTTATTATTTTTCATAAACCACATAAAAATCTCAGACCAGATAATAGGAAGTCCAGAAATTATGGTATATTGGTCTTATAGTCCCTGGGGAGTCATCATTTATTGTTTATATAGGTATTTGCAATTCATTTCTTAATTCAAGAAACTTCTCATTATAGTTCAGTCAGCTTTGTCCATGAGGTTTTCTTGGCCATGATATTTGAATGGTTTGCCATTTCCTTCTTTAATGGGTTAAGGCAAAGAGAGATTAGCAACTCATTTATGACATCACTGCTAGTGTCTGAAGCCAGATTTGAGCTCAAGCCTTCCTGACTCCAGGCCCACTGAGCAATCTAACTGCCTATTCGAGAGGATTACAGATATGTTAGTATGATACACCAACAAACTCAGAGAGAAAGAAGACTGTTAGCATCAAAGGGCTAAGGGTTGTTACAGAGTTTATCACTCAGCTCAAGATGGCAGAAATGAATAGAGTATTATGGTTCCTTTTTATATTATTTGAATATTTTTGCTCTTAATGTAATGACATTCAACATAATTTATTGAATTTTTACTCTAACTGATAAGCATAAATCTACCTTTTTACCTTGAACATCATATCATGTTAGCATATTACTTTTATTAGTCTTCAAGGTTCAGAGGCATCACATCGTTAATAAATTTTTCATGAATTATGATTTTAAGATTAGTTTCAATGGAAACTCTTTGTGAATTCTCACTATTAGATATTTTACACACTGAAAATGGGAGACAGAAAAGGGGGTTATTATGTATTAGTGTTAGGTGATGGCTAGTGTAATTTTTTTTTGCTTAATCATTTTCAGTTATGTTTGATACCTTGTGATCCCATTTGGGATTTTCTTGGTAACGATGCAGGAGTGGTTCATGATTTCCTATTCCAGCTCATTTTACAAATAAGGAAACTGAAGCAAACAAGGGAAAGCAACTTGACCAGGTCACATAGATAGTCAATGTTTGAGGCTGACTTGATTTCAGGTCTTTCCGTCTCCAGGCTGGGCATACTAGCCACCACCTAATTACCCAGGATGATATAATATATTATTCAATTGTTTTAAGGATCTGAAGTATATTCATTAAATCTCTGTCCTAGTGAAAACTTAAAGACTTACAATACTTTGGTGGGTAGGGGAAACAACAATATTCAGATGATCGCTATTCAATGTCATTAATGTCTTCAAAATTACATGAATAGATAATTGTACTCAAGGTATCATAGGGAAAAGTCAGACAGTTAACAATTGTACTAATCTGTATATATAGATGATCCTTTTATATTTCAAATATCTGTAATTTTCTGACACAGAACACAATCTGATTACATCATATTAAATAGTGTTCATGACTGGCTGAAAATTTTTTAGGATATACAATCTTCTACTGATACAGATTTGGAGGGTCTGTGGTCACCTCTACACAACAAGGAGACTTCTGTGGAAGAATCTGATGTCATAGATAGTAGTGTCATATAAATTATGAATTTGATTGGACATTTTTTACATGTTTTTACTTATCTCAGGTTATCATAAGCTTACACATTTTCCTTCATACATTCTTTACCAGTTGTTGACAAGAATTACTCATAGAAACTAACCTAACTTTGACATAGACATTGATATCACTGACACAGAGGATTTAAAAAGGACTAGTGTGCCAAATAAGACAGTAAAATATATGAATATTTTATATTTTAAGGAAGAAGTATTTCTGATGTCCAATGAGAAAGAATATAAATCACAATGAGGTTCTAGAAGAGTGATGTGAACCTTTTAGAGACTGAGTGCCCAAATTGCAACACTCATGGCACAAGTGAGCCACCACCTTACCCCAGACAGGGGTGGGAGGAAGCATTTCTATTGGACTGCTGGGTACAGAGGCAGGTGATGGTAGAAAGGTCCTCAGGTCTTTATGGAGACGGGAAAGAGAGCAGGCTTCTCCCGGAATCTGTGCCATAGGTTTGCCAACATGGTCCTAGAATCTCTTGTACTTTTAAACTGCTTTGCTTGTCAGTGTGATCTGCTCACATGGATTAAACTACCAATGATTCTGACATCTATTTTTTAAGCATTAATATCTATCAAAGCAGCTAGTCTCCCATGAATCTCTAACTTCCCTTTGGATATGTTAAAATGTATTTTATTGAAACATCTTAAACTGAAATCATCAATGATGAACTTCTTTTCTTTTCTTGCCAAAACAAACAAACAAACAAACATTATAACCCTGACAATTTTCTGAATTTTTCTATTGTCAAAAAAACACTAATATCTTCACAATTACCAAGTCTTGCAAATGTGGAGTCATTTTGAAGCTATAGTCACTCTCATACTCCATATGTGATCTGTTACTAAATCCCAACAATTCTTCCAATTTCTCATGCAAATTCTCCTTTCTTCTCTAATTCTGCTACAATTTTGGTTCAGGCCATCACCTCGTATTTGGAAAATTGAAATATTTTTTGATTGATCCCTCTGTCTAAAGGATTTTCTCATGCTTGTCCATCCTTTACTCAACTATCAAAATAATATTCTTAAATATATCCTTGACCACATCACACCCATATTCAGTGCATTCCATTGGTCCGCTATCAACTCTAGTATGAAAAAACCTACCTTCTGTCATTTAAAAAAATATTCTTTAAAAACTGACTCTCTTCCACTGCACCAGTCTAGCAACTTCTTTACATTTATATTCTTTAAGTTCCAGTGGCATTGCCTCTCTCCTGTTTCCTGAACAGGACAATCCATTTCCTAACTCTGAACATTTTTCACTTTTTGTGCTTATCTCTGCAATTTTTCCCTCACATTTTCCTCTTAGCTTCCATGGCTTCATTTAGAATGCCATTATAATTTCATCTTCCATAAGAATCCATTAGCAAAAAAAGTCTTTACAATCCCTTTAATAATATTCCTTTCACTCTATTGATCATCTCCAAATATTCCATATTTAATTTGTTTAAATGTTGTCCTCCCCACAGACTATGTGGGCCTTGAGAGTAGAGAGTAGCCTAGCTCTTAGAACAGAGTCTGGTACATAATAGATACTTTGTTTTTTATAGAAAAACAAGTAGATTAGTAGGAAAGAGTAAAATTAACAAGGGAATGGAAACAAAATTACCACTGAAGCCTCTTTTCCAATAAAGTGTTAGGATGGTTTTTACTGGATCAAAAACATTTTTGGAAACTTCCATTTGTTTAATATTTCTGAAACTAGCAATGCTCTGAAAAAGATTGTATGTTGCTCTGTTCTTCTGAGCCACTGGGATTGCTCACAATACAACACCTGTAAAATGTAGAAAATTGTATCACAAAGATAATAAAAGTAGGGTGATATGCAGGTTGAGTCCTATAATAACTTGTGCAAACAAAAAACACTGATAATAGGAGCAGTGAGATAAGATCTAAATGAACCTGGAATACTTTGTCCCTTTTTCTTAGACCTGTGTCTCCTATATTTCCCCTTTGAAATAGAAATGGTTGTGCCTGTACACACATGTTCATCTACATAACTTAAACATATTCATGTGTACATATAGATTAATATATTGCACATATATTATAAATGCATATATGTCAGTGTGTGCATATACATGTATATATGTGTACATGTGCATTTCTTATGTGCTAGTGCATGCATGTAGATAAAAATAGATAAATGAAGGATAATTTTTTAAATACAGAACCAGCCTTCAACAGGAAGACCTGAGTTCAAGACTTTCTGTTGCCACATAATTGCTCTATAATGCAGGATTTATCATTTAACTTCTAAGTGCTCAAGGTACATCCCTAAGAATGTAAGTTCAAGAAAAGATGCTGACCTTTATTCACAGAGGATATTTACTTGCCAGGGATTTTTTTCATTGAAAGAAAAAGGCGTTCTTTGGTGGACAAGGCAAATATGTCAGAGGCCTGTCCACATATGCCCCCAGAAAGCTTTGAAACCTCCATCACCACTGTAAGGTGGTAATTTCACCCTTACAACAGATTAGTAGAGTCTCAAGTTGGTTTAGCTCCCTCCTGGGCTCAGGCTTGGAGCTCATTGACCAACTCAATCTGACTCCTTAATTAAACAGCAGTAGGTTTATTAACGTTAGTAATTAGGAGTTTCAGAAGGATGGTGGGCTAGGAAGATCCCTAACCTTTTACCAATCTTTCTGTCACAGTTTCCTCTGATCCTCAAGGATCTCTTGAGGCTCCAGCCAAGCTGGAACTACTCTGTCTTCCTCTCTATCTCTATTCCATGTTTCTGCCTAACTCCCTAAGCTATGGCCACCAACAGAAGTCACTGCTGTAGTACAAATCAAGTTGGATAAGACACCAAGAGATCAGACTGATGCGGTGCAGGATAAAGGTGTCAAGATGGTATCGTGTAGTCTTCAAGGAGTTCCAACATGTCTCTGGGATAAAGGAAATCCCTGGCTGAAGCTCACAGGACACAGGACTCAAAGTAGGAGGTTTGAGACCTCAGGAGAGAGAGAGAGAGCCCAGTCCACTGGCTTTAGCTGAAAGGCTCTCTCTTCTCTTACTCCCCCTATCCCTGGAAATCCCTTAACTGTCCCAACACGGAATTCCAAATTCTCTTACATTCTGCTCCTTGCCTGTCAGCCAAATCTGCCTTTCCTCACTCTGCCACACCACCTTTTCTGCATGCTGATATTCCTGACTTTCATCACTGATCGGTTTTTAAAGGCAAAAGGGGAACTTACAGTGAGAGGCGAGACTTATATGGTTCACTCTTGACACAAGGGACAGGAAATTACAAATCAAGGACAGGACAGGTCACTCTGACCTGAAGCTTCTTACATTCCATTTTTCCACTATTGCTGAATTTCAGTGTCAGTAGGATCCACCAGTTATGAGACTTTTCAGGGATATGAACACCTACAATTATAGAGAAGATCTCTAATACTAAATATCATTATTTTTATGTAAGACTATCACATCTGTGATTGTTATGTTTTTGATGAAAATACCTTTGCCCACAGCTATTGAATAAGCTAATGAGTGTGACTATCTTACTACAATTTGAAGTTTCAAGATTTCAAACTAAGACTATTTTTAAGGTAATGCAAACAGGGAGCTGCTTAATTAAATTTTTTCTCACAATCGCCCCCTTCAGGCCTCCTCAGGTAAGTGTGAAAATGGGCCTATACAAACTAAATGCACAGAAAGTACTCTTCTATGGCCAACATGTAAAGTAGAGGGGCATCCCTCTACTGGGGGACACAGGTGACAATTTAAGGGGAAGAAGAGGTAAGCAACAAGTAAAAAATAAACAGGTGGAGGCAGTCGGAGATCCAGGTATGGATATATTATAGATTGCTGGTGATGGATGGGGCTGGTTTAACAGTTGGCTATCTGATATGATGAGAGTTGTTCACAGGAAACTGTAGCTGCAGACAGTTATCCTTTGAAGATGGGCTGCATGAAGTGATTGAATGCCAATCCCAGGCAGGCATGAGGACCACTGGTGGCTAATAGTCCAGAGTTACAAGAGTGGCCTAGAAAAGAAATTCTGCCCCAAAACACATTCATCATCTAGATGGTTCTTCAGGTGTAAGGGATATTATACTTAACCAAGCCATAGTTGCTAGAATAAGTTTTATTGTCACCACTCTCAGCATAAGAGTACAGATATTTACTTACAGACTTAGGAGGTTTGATTGGCAGTCCCATGGCCCCAATTTGTTCAGTTTGGAGTGGTAAAATATTGTACAAGTGAAAATGAAGCTATACAAATGATATGAGAGGAGAAGTGTTTGAAGACAAGGAGAGAAACAATTTACACAACTGACTAGGAGAGTAAAGAAGGTAAAAAATGAAATAGATTCCACTGCCAGCGAAAATTTCACTGGAAATATAATTTAAAAAAGATAATGTCATTGAAGTAACAAAAAGGGAATCTTAACTTTCAAAACTCTAAATTTCAGTACTCCAATATTATTTCATTTAGGTAGTTAACAACTTTGAAATGATAGGAGAAATACCAGGGGCAATTCACACTGAAAAAAATGTGTCAAAGAGAGAAAGTGGTTGGGGATGGTAGAGTCATCGTCTTTTCTGTGGAGTCTGTTCTATATTTTTAAGGGAACAGGATCAGTTTCTATGGTGTGACTTGAAAAATGAATGATTGTTAGGGCCTTGGGAAGGATGATAGTGTCCAGAAAATCTTACAAGAATGGGCCTATGTTGATGTATTTTCCAAACCTGTATTTCATATACCTCATTTCTTTTTTTGGATATCATGTATCTTAGTCAACTTATTCCTGTACCTTCTACTTACATATACTCTTTCTAACTGCTCTAATAATGATTACAATTTTAAGTTACCAATATTATCTTTCCATAAAGTAACATAAAAAGTTTCATTTTTTTGAAGCCCTTAAATTTTTCTGTTTACTTTTTTATGCTTTTATGGAATATTTTAGATAACACTAAGAATAAATATCCACATATTTTTGTTAGCATAGTGGTTATAGTGTTGGTCTTGAAGTCAGAAGACATGAATTAAAATCCTTCCTCAAACACTTATTTCCTGTATAACCATAAGCAAGTCACTTAAATTCTGCTTACCTAAGTTTCTTCGACTAGAAAATGAGGATAATAAAGGCATTTTTCCAAAATATTTTTGTTAATTTATTTATTTAGAATATTTTTCCATGGTTGCATGATTCATAATCTTTCCCTCCCTTCTCCCCTCCACCCTCCCTGAACTGGTGAGCAATTCCACTGAGTTATACATCTATCATTGTTCAAAACCTATTTCCATATTATTCATATTTGCAATAGAATGATTACTTAAAGTGAAAATTCCTAACCGTATATCCATAAAACATGTGATCAATCATATGTTATCCTTCTGTGTTTCTACTCCCAGAGATCTTTCTCTGGATGTATATATTGTTCTTTCTCATGAGTACCTTTAGATTTCCATGGATCATTGCATTGCTAACAGTAGAGGAGTCCATTATATTTGATTGTGTCACAGGTATCAGTTTTTGTGTACAATGTTCTCTGCGTTCTGCTCCTTTCATTCTGCATCAATTCTATGAGTTCTCCCACTAGTATGGTCTTGCTATCCTTTTCCTCCTTGACCACCTTTAATTTTTCCTTTAGAAATCTAGATGCTATACTATTTGATGCATACATGTTTAGTAATGATATTATTTCATTGTTTATAGTACCTTTTAGCAAAATGTAATTTCCTTCCTTGTCTCTTTTAGTCAAATCAATTTCTATTTTGGCTTTGTCTGGTATCATGATTGCTACTCCTGCTTTTTTATTTAAGATGATGCCAATAAATTCTCCTCCAACTTTTTACCTTGAATCTCTGTGTCTCCCTGCTTTAATTGTGTTTTAATTGACTCTGCTACCACTTGTGTTTAATGTTCTGTTCATCTCATTCACATTCAGTGTTATGATTACTGTGTATTGCCTTCCATTGTATTATCCCCTTTAGATCCTACTCTATTCCCTTTCACTCTGTTCCTACTCACCAGTATTTTGCTTTTTGTCACACACTCCTCTTCCACCTCCCTGCAATTACCACTCCATTTCCTTGTCTTGTTCCCCTTCTATTTCTCAGTAGATGATAGAATTCTATGTACCACTGAGTATGTCTGAGCCAGTTACATTGAGAGTAAAGTTTAAGCATAGTGTGTCACCAACCTTTATCATTCCCTCTCCATATTGATTTTTCAGACCTCTTTATGTTATATAATTTACCCCCATTCTATCTCTCCCTTCCCTTTCCCTCAGGGCAACCTTTGAGCCCTATCTTTGAGCCCTTGATATATATATATATATATATATATATATATATATATATATATATATATGTATATATATCACTCCTATGCATATATATACATATCATATCATACATACATATGTTCCATATAATCACATTTTCATATACATCATATCATCATATATCACCATGTATACCATATCATCATAATCAGCTTACCTTTCCACTCTCAGTAATACAACTAATAAACAGAAAATTATCCAGATGAAGGGAAAAAATCACCTAATTTTCTCTTCTCAGTAATAGTAAGAGGAACTCTAAATTCAAGACATTGATAAAAGATATGCTTATGTTTTTATTAGCTATAAGTAAGAAGCATTTTATTAACTTTTATAAAAATTGGGTTGGCAGTAATGGGAAGACCAGAATCCTTTAGGAATTTCTTATGAAAAAACTTGCTGATAATGTGTTTTTACTTTTTGGATTCACTTAAATGATTTGTGGATTCATATAGGGAGGTTAACATTTATCTATCCTTGTACCTAATGTTTCTTTTTGATGGTAGGAGGCCACAAAGGTCCCAGGTCCAAAGATATATGTTTCTGCATCTCCTTGGTGACTTGAAATTCTTCTTACAAAATCTCTGAAAAGACCATTTTAAGATTAAGAGTTCTGGTATGATCTGGTTACTATTTAAGTTGTCCTATGTGTCCATGTGAGAATTTTTTTAAATCATTTGATCTCATTTATATAGAGAATGTTTTTAGTATAGTGTATTTTAGTGAAAATTTTTCAAAATTCAGCCAATCTCTTCTGAATTAAAATGGGGAGGACGATATATTAATTATCTCCATCTAACCTACATACTAGGAAGGTTCAGTTGAGAATTAGAATATAGTTGTGAAATATTTGCTTTTACTTAGAAGACAGATCAAGGAGGAATCATTTAACTGATGTTGAAAGCACTTTTATGAAAAACGAATCATTGAGGACTTGTGCTTTCCTTGCTATTAGACAAAATTGCTTCTGGCTTAAAGAGATCTAAGGGAAAATGAGGATTTTTGTGATAAAAAAAAAGTAATCAGACTTGTTCAGTATTGTTCCAGTACTTAAATGCCATAGAAATAAATACTATTAATTTATATAAGGCAATAATTCCCTTTTAAGAAGCTCATTTCAGTTCATTCTTCATCTGTTTAATCAGCTAACAGAAAATATTTACTGTGATGTTTATCACCAAAATAGATTTTAAATTG
This sequence comes from Monodelphis domestica, assembly GCF_027887165.1. Lineage (NCBI taxonomy): Eukaryota > Metazoa > Chordata > Mammalia > Didelphimorphia > Didelphidae > Monodelphis > Monodelphis domestica. The sequence continues at coordinate 171,393,940 of NC_077234.1, forward strand.
TCCTTTTCAAAAGAGAATACCCAATAACCTTATAAAACTGTCACTAATAAACATTTTAATCTAGAAATCTTAAGCTAAGATAAACAACAGAAAGATGTTGATTTAAAAAAAAATGAAACCTGAAACCAGTCATTTCTCCCAAAGAAGAAATCATAGATTCAAGGAAATGGAAGTGGAGTGTGTGTGTGATTATTTTTAAACATTTCTTGGGAGATGGTTAGAGTATATACAGTTAGTTACACTAGGACGCTGAAGATTCAAGGATGTTATTTCCTCAGCACAAGCAGAAGTGTCCCTTTATATTTTACCTTTGATGTATACAAATTATTTTTATTTGTGTAGAAATTTTCCAGGACAGGACTTCCTCCATTTATGCAAATAGGCAGCTTTTTTTGAACTGCTAGTCTTATAAACATATCTGGGACATGAAAATTTAAAGAAAAATTATTGATAGTCATATTGCTAGCATGAGACAAATGTGGTTCTTTCATCCATGTTTTTCCTACTTCAAGATCTGCTCTTAGTCTATTGTATCCTGTTGCTTCTTTAGTATATTTGTGTGAAAATTCTAGATTTTTACTTTTTTGTGACTACAACTATTATACACTAATTTATAAAATAATCATATTTAATACTCAAATTACAATATGTATACATATGCATGTTTGTATACAGATTACCCACTTGTATTCACATCTAATTTTTAAAATTTCTGCACATGGGGCAATTCTGTTTTATACTAGAAGACATTCACATAATACTTTTCTGCTCTACATATGCCAATCTGAATGGAGAGGATTTAGGGAAGTCCCTTAACTTCCTTTTGTAATATTTTCCTACTCTGTAAAATGAAGAGTTATAATAGATGGCTTATGAGTTATCTTCGAGTTTTAGATCTATTCTGTCATCTCAATTGATTTAGACCTATCATTCATTACGGAACTTCTCATGAAAAAAAAAATCCTCCTTCGAAAGCAGTTTAGTAGCTTCTCTGTAATTTATAGTCTTTAAAAGTTGTCTGGGGAGCTAAGGTTAATGATTTATTTGCTCAGAATCATGTGTAATGTAGATGAAATATGTGGACCCAGGACATCTTGAGTCTAAAGCTATCTCTCTATTGGATATGTTATGTTACTATTGGGAATTTAATAATATAAAAATAATTCTATACTAATTGTTGAAAGTTGAAATTTCTCATCATTTGCTTGCTAATAATCAGGCAATGGATTGAAAATAATAAAGGAGAAATTTGACTTCCCAAATGTCTCTTCATTAATTCAGAATGGCCCCACATGTTCATTACCACTATAGTGGCATCCTCTGTTATTTTACATCCCATTTCTGTGACTTTCATTTCATTCATATCATTTTTCCTAGAATGTGTAATTTCATATTAATGCTAGAATCTAAATCCAAACCAATTCCTATTTAGCGGCTCTGTGGTGTTATAGACAAGTGACATTCATCTTCCTACCTTTATGACCGACTGTGTGTTCCTGTGGTTTTGAATTTATGATAAAAATCAATACCAAAAGAATGATGAAAAACACATATAAAGCTGTTGCTTCTTTTCTCTTCCTATTTAAATATAAAAGTTGAAATCTCCCTTAATATAACACCACCCTTGGTATGAGTATTGTCATTCACTTTTGGTAGAATTACTTATCTATATTTTGAATTTAATTATTTTAGTTATGTCACTCACATAATTTCCCTTTGTAAGATTTCCATACTCTGCCATCAAAATTGCTGGTTAGTATTTTGGAGGGTGCATAGTGATGAACTCCTGCAAGATATCAGTAAACTTTAGCTCTCATCCCAATCATATCTGCAGCTCTTCAGCACCAAGGAAAGCCTTTATACCCTGGCATCTTGCCAAGGCAAGTCATTATCTAATACTACAACTAATTTTCTCTTATCAAACAGGGCATAGTATATTGAAATACATTCTAACTGGCATAGATTCAGGAGATTGAGGGTCCAGGATGTAGACCTGGTCAGACCATGTAGAACCTGTTTTCCAAATTTTTGGAGCTAACACAAATAGTTTGTGCACTAGCATGAAGAGAAATGGGCTCATACATTTTATAAGCACACTAGGAATGACATTTAATCACATACATATGATGGAAGCTTTTCTCATTTCACAAAATTTTTAAAATAACAATTTGTGTTCCAAGTGGAAGTAATACTGGTGGCAAGAGCAATAGGGTCACATAAATAATGTATGAGGCTAGTTTTAAACTTAGTTCTTGCTGATTACATGCTCATGGCTCCATTTCCAGCATTACCAGATGTGTGGGTAACATTATTATTTTTTTAAGTCTGGAATTGCAGAAGTCCAGGATGACTATTCGACTCATCCAAATCATTGGTAAATTAGAATAAAATAATCTAACTTTAATCAATTGTATCTGGATAAAGTCAGACTACCTCCATAGAAATCTATGCTCCTATTATTTATGGATGTTTCTGTTTTATCATGCTTTTATATTACTATAATATATTTATTATACTAGATTAGGTAATCTGTTCCATTAGTCAACTTTTATATTCCATAGCAACATAAAACGTGTTTTAAAATATTATTTGAGAATACAATCCAAAATGTTATAATTAGACCTCCTACATGTCTACTTTATTGTATTTCCCCTAGATTATTAGAACAAGAAAAAGATTATTTTGTGTATGTTTTGTCTACTAGATAACAAATGCCTAGTTTAGTAGGGATTAGCATGTTTAAAATAATCTTCAAAAATTATTTTATTTAGTTTTAATACTGTTTTCTTTTCAATTAAGCTCCAAAATATTTCCCTCCTTCCCATACCTCCCTTGGTTATTAAGAAAACAAATAAAATACTGTCAATCCTACATGTAAAACAAAGCAAAACTTTCCATTTTAGCCATGTTTAAAAATATTTTTAAAAATAAGAATACTGAGAAAGTTGGACTTCTATTTGCACTCTGACTTCATCATATTTCTCTCTGGAGGTGTATAGAATTAGTTTTACATTCTGAATCCATTAATTTCTACTTTGTTCTCAATAATGTAAAGCAAAACACCTTCAGAAAACTTGAGTATTTTAATCTCTTCATTGAAATGAGCACATTCAATGTCAGATTACTATTTGTGATGCATATCTTCTGTATTTCAAAAGGAAAATATTCTTATCAGTTCAATAGAAATAAATTTATTATTTTTTTAATTGATCCAACCATTCTGGAGGGCAATTTGGAACTATGCCCAAAGGGTGCTAAAGACTTTCTGTCCTTTGATCCAGCTGTAACACTGCTGAGTTTGTACCCCAAAGAGATAATAAGGAAAAAGACTTGTACAAGAATATTCATAGCTGTGCTCTTTGTGGTGGCCAAAAATTGGAATATGAGAGGATGCCCTTCGATTAGGGAATGGCTGAACAAATTGTAGTATATGTTGGTGATAGAATACTATTGTGCTCAAAGGAATAATATACTGGAAGAATTCCATGAGAATTGCAACGACCTCCAGGAATTGCTGCTGAGTGAAAGGAACTAAATGGGGAGAACATTGTACACAGAGACTGATACACTGTGGTACAATCTAATGTAATGAACTTCTCCATTAGTGGCAATGCAGTGATCCTGAACAACTTGGAGGGATCTACAAGAAAAAACACTATCCACATTCAGAGGAAAAACTGTGGGAGTAGAAACACAGAAGAAAAACAAGTGCTTGAATACATGGGTCAACGGAATATGATTGGGGATATAGACTTTAAATGAACATCCTAGTGCAGACATCAACAACATGGAAACAGGTTTTGATCAAGGACACTTTTAATACCTAGTGGAATTGCACATCATTTACAGGAAGGGTGGGGGAAGGGAAGGGAAGGAAAGAATATGATTCTTGTAACGAAGGAATAATGTTCCAAATAGACTAAATTAATTAATTTAAAATAAATAAAGAAATTTATTATGCCCAAGAAACACATAGGCATACAAATATATCATAATGCAAATATGTGTATAGATGAATATGCCCCATATGCCACAAACTTTGTGCCTCATTCTTTGGACTTCAAAGCCACATGAGGGTACATCAATAGATGATAATGCACAAAGACAACTGTCATTCTCAGTCACCGAGAGACTACCACTACTATATACCTACACACATACATATGAAGATGTACACACTTTGTATTCTTTATTTTTTCTGAATTTGGTTCTTTGAGAAAACACAGATTAGCATCAAATTGGACTCGACCTATAAGCATACTAGTTACCATTTATATAACTTCAAGATTTACAAAACACTTTTCAAATATGATTTCATATAAATATCACAAAAATCCTGTGATGCAGATGCTCTTTTTAATCCTTGTTTTAGAGATGAGTAAAATGAGACTTATAGATTAAGGGATATATTTTTTATCATAGGAATAACATTTATTTGAGAAATATAACTAAATCTGGGTTCATATGTTTTGAGCTGAATTCTGTTATTCCATTTAGCCAATTTGTTTAGGGCTTTTTAATGTCTGGTGAAGTAAATTAAAATGTTGATTAAGGGACATTATAATACACTACAAAAGTAGCAGGGTTCCAAGGCAGGATTAAAACTCATGCCTTGAGACTTCAAATTCAGAAACCTATTCACTATGTAGTGTAGCTTGAATCATTCATACACATCCATTTAAAAAGAGGGAAAATAAGAGTTATTTATAACTATGGTATTCCTTTCCATCTAATTTTGGCGAATGCTACAAAGTGCTTCAAATGTGATAAACCATATGATTTAAATATTCTAGTATTTGAACCAGGATTATATGCTGACAATCATTCAAGAGGCACTTACTATTAGACTACTTTGTACTAGCCATTGATTCAAAGGAATGCAAAATATGATATAGAAAGGGACACGCAGAAATAGAGGCAGTCAGACATTTATATATATATATATATATATATATATATATATACATACATACATACATACATACAACTAGCACCATTTGGGAGAGTGTAAAGCACATGTCGGAGGAGGCAGTGAGGTATACTTTTTAATATTACTTTTCCTAAAGGTAGAAATGTTTACTTTTTGTTTGCTACTTTTCCTTATACATAGTTAGTTATTTTGGGAACAATCAGGTCACTCAGTTTAGACAGAGGGTCCAGAGTTTTAGATGTGATATCTAAACCCTGTTTGAGATGCATAAATCTTCCAACTGTGTTGCCAATCAGCTCTCACAAGATACCAAAGCAATGGAGTCTATCACTATCAGTTTCAAAACATCAGAAAAGAATAGGAATTGTGATATTCTTTCTTACTCTGTCTCTTTGTCACTGTCTTTCTCCAGTTCACTATCTTTATATCTATTTGTCTCTGACTGCTTCTATTTCTACATGTCTCTTTCTGCAAGCTTCTCTAGGTGTGTCTCTCCATGTCTCTGTCTCTCTGACTTTGTCTCTCTATTTTGGAGAGAGAGAAGAAAGCATGCTGCTGCCTCTGGTTCCTTTAGGAAACAAATACAATTTCTATTATGCTCAGAATTTAGCAAAAAAAAATAATTTTAATGACAACTTTTCTCAGAGAGAGAATGCTTGCCTGTTCACGTTATGTCTTCATTTCCTTCACTTTGTCAGTGCCTTGTGAGAACATAAGATCTGTAAAGCAACACTCTGTCCTCATTTCTACACATTGTTTGTGTACAAGGCCCGGAACTGCTATTTCCCCTCACAGTACATTGATTTTTAATGTTCTTCTAATTTAGGCTGAAGATGCAGTGATCTTAGCTTGGTTTGGCTGTGCTGACCTGCATTTGAACTTCCTCCCAGATGCTCTTGAGTCTCCAGCAACAATCTTTTAAAATATATACTTGGGGTAAGGAAATCACAAAAGGACACAATCAGAAGGTTTTAATTATATTTTTAAATGACTTCAGGGTCTGTCAATAACAAATATGGGGATTTGGAAAAGACTGTTGTCTCGGTGGATTTATGCAGATGAAATAGGCTCCCAAACTTCTATCTCAAAACCTTCTTAGATCTACTGCCATTTATCTGATTTACTTAGGCATGGCAGCTGGTGTGCCCTTTTGGGGCTAGCTTTGTAAGATTAAGCTCTGCCACCTTGACCTAGCATAAATACTGCGAAACTGTGCAGCCCAGGTTTATCGTGGGATCTGGTGCATGAAATTAGTGCCGGAAAGTAGGATAATGCGGTGCCAATGACATGGGTACGTCTATCTAGATAATTCTGGAATTCCAAAAGGGGGGAAAAGTTCACTGAGACTGCAATGCCCTATTTTAATAGTGACCTGAAAAAAAAAAGAAAAAAAGCTCCAGAATATACAAAATCTCTGGCATGCAGAGGATCAACATACATCTTGATAGTATTTTAAAGTGCCCTGTGTCTTCTTTTGGAATAATAAACATCTATACATGGATCACTCAGTATTTTTATTAGAATCCTACTGTTTTTAATTGTCTAGTTAGAAATTATCAAATAAAGTGGTAATGAGAAAATTTTAATCCAAAGTATTCATAATATTTAAATTGTGAGGATGAAAATTTTGAACTTTCTGGGTTTTTGGTTTTCTACTGTTCTCTTTTCCAACTTAGAAGTAACAAATGAATGTAAATGATAGATTTTTGGTTGTTTTTAGAAAAAAGGAACTGCTGTAGTTGTTTTGCTCAAAAAAATGTTTTCCTTGGTATCATCCAAAAGCTTAATTTCTATTAGATATCTTAAGTGGCATTTTCTAAAGTATAGATTTTCATTAGATGATACTATAAGGCAAAAAAAAAATATCTTCTGAATAGAAAGGAACATGAACAATGTTTGGAAGTAAAAATAAATATTTGCTGAATATAAAGAATCAAATGAATACTAGAGGTAAAAGTAAATTTCTATCCTCACGATATCCCTGCCTTTCATTTATTCTAATCATTCCTACCTTTTTAATTATACAAATATGTTGAGATGAATATGGATGAATGCATTGTCAGAATAGGGTATTTCTTAGGATCCTAAGTATTTATTGAATCATTACACCATGTAAGTTGGATTTTTATCTCCACCAATTATTTTGTCCTTTAATACATACAATTTAAAATTCTAAAAGACTGACTCAACTCTTTGAATATTGAAGTACAGAAACCTACATGTTCTTTCTAACAGATGCATTAGCATATGACTAATGTTTAAGAAAGAACATACACAACTACTGAAAATAAATAAGCATGTAACAAAAGCCACCCCCTTCATTTGTCCAATAATGTCCCATAACCTAATAACAATGACCCAAAATGGCACATGTGCAGCTCCCCTTTATAAGAAAATATTAAAGTTTTGCCAGTTCACAGTTTTCTTAGATTAAAAAATGAGCCTTTATAACAATATTTTATGTACTTTCCTCAACCACAGTAAAAATTTGTTTCTAAAACTAAAATTTAAAAAAATGTACTTGAGAAGAAAATGAATTCTAGCAGAATCCTATTCTATGGATTCTGTGGAATCTATGGATTCCAATATGGAAATATGTTTTGAATAAAAGTACACATATAACATATATAAGACTAGTTATGCCTGGGGGGGTATAGAGAAGGAAAAATCTGAATTCTAAAATGTGAGAAAATGTTTTCTGACCAAACAAATTCTGCAAAGTCAAACAACTGAGAAGATACACAGATCCACCTAATCACTAACAAAATATCTTCCAAAAAACTTTGATATATGGCCTCAAAATTAATTCTGGAGCAGTATAATCTACAAAAAAGATGGCATGAAATATTTTCCAACCCAAAATAAATAAGAAGGCTTACACAAAAGATCTAGTGTACCCTGGTGAAAATGGAGCTCAAAGAACCAGCCAAAGCAGGTACCACTATGGGACTTGGCCTTGGAGGCAGTTGAATCAGCAGCAAAATTTCCAGACCTCTCAACCACAAATGGTAAGGGGTGCCAGAGGACAGTTTTGAAAATTAAAAGGAGGGACATCTTGGTGACTCAGTAGATTGAGAGCTAGGTCTAGATATGGGAGGTCCTGAGTTCAAAGCTGGCCTTAGAGACTTCCTAGCTATGTGGCCCGGGGCAAGTCACTTAATCACCATTGCCTAGACCTTACTACTCTTCTGCCTTAAAATCTAAGATGGAAGATAAGTGCTTTAGGGAAAAAAAGAAAATTATCAGGGTCCCTTTTCTGATTCTAGATCAAAGATTCTTGTCACATTGCCCATATATATGATTCCAGGTCTTATTCTGGGCTGGAGAGTGGGATGTCTCAAGGTCAAATAGAGCACTAGTACACACAAGCACTTGTTGACACAGGAGAACAGGGAACTCTGTTTATAGTCACTCACTGATCAGAGCATTGGCTGGGGGAATATTAATCCCACTTCTCCTTATATCAAACCAACTTAAACGAATTGAAAACCAACAGATCCTCAGTGATAGTTGTGAAGGTAAGTGCACAAAGAACTTGAAGCTTGGAACATTCACCACAGGTACAGAATCCAACTATAATAGGTTTTTTCTTTGTATTTAATTAAAAGATAATGAAAAGCTTCCAAAATGAGCAAACAATAACACAAATGAAATTCAACATAGAAATTTATTTTGGTGACAGGGAAAACTGAAAGGCAAACTCAGGAGAAGACAATAAAGTCAATACTGTTGCTTCCAAAGTCACCAAGAAAAAATATGTTCTCAAGCCCCAAAAGAATTTATGAAGGAACTGAAAAATGATTTTAAGAAGAAAAATTAGAGAAATAAATGGGAGTGATACAGGAAAATTGTGAAAAAATTAATAGTAAGTAATATTTTTAAAAAATGGAGTGGAACAAATGGTAAAAGAGATCCAAAAATTCAATGAAGAAAAGTATTATTTAAAACCAAAACTGCACAAATACACTGAGGATACAAAAATTCACTGAGGAAAAGTAATCTTTCAAAAATGAAATTTTAATTTTTTAAATAGTTGAATTGGTCAAATGTAAAAGGAATTTCAAAAGGTCACTCAATAAAATCATGTCTTAAAAATTAGAATTGGTCAAGTAGAAGCTAATGATTCCATGAGACATCAAGAAACAGTCAAGCTAAGTAAAAAGTGTGAAAAAAAAGATTGAAGTGAGAAATATAACACTGGAAAAAACAATAGACCTGGAAAACAAATTCAGGGGAAATAATCTTAGAATTAATAGACTGTCTGTAAGCCATGTTCTTTTTTTTTTTTAAATAGACAACATCTTTCAAGAAATTCTCAAGGAAAACTGCCCTGATATTATAGAAACAGACTATCTAAGTGTGATGATCTGGTCAAATAATGGAGATGAGAGACACTGTGTGCACAAGCCCATGTACTTAGGCATCACACAGTGTTCTGACATAGCATGGAGGTCTCTTTATTATATAGGCTAGTGATATAGGCTAGTGACTACATACTTCTTTGCACACAATCAATTTTCTACATATATGTTTCCCTAGTACTTAACACTAGACACACAGCTGAATGAGATAGTCAATGAAACATTGTTGCTATAAATGAATGACATAAATAGGGTGATCTAGAGATTAGTTCTGCCTGACCTAGGAGAATCATTATTACTTTTAGTCAGCTTTCACAATCAATCACAATTACTTAGGAGATGGGTAACAAAACATTTCATAACTAGGCACAAGGTTAGAAGGTAATTTGAAACAGACCATATTTGGGGTTTCTCTCAATTTACAAGTTCTATTTTGTGTTACTTTAAAGCACCTGGCAATGTTGCCTGGTTTCTGTCCATAAACAGAATTCAGTGGAGTGTGTCTTAAAGGTGATTGATGTTCTTGGCTTGCCTGGCTTATAATGGGAGTGAATGTAACTCTGTGGACAGGGAAAGATAGGGGGTAATGGATAGTAATCTTTAGATTTTAATTCTGTGAATGTAATCTTTTAGAGTAATAATCTGGGGGGATTAAGGTGGGGTATATGTGTGTTAACACTATAAGTCTTTGCTCTCATATTATTTCTCCTGAATTGGGGAGGGAACACTAATATTAACAATGCCATTAGAGAGAGAAGTCACACATAAGGGGGTTCTGTGGGTGCCTCATTTTTCCCGAAAGTCACTTTGCAACTCTAGAACTCATGTGCAACCATGTCAGACAGAGTGGGCTTGATGGCTTCCCACAAAATGAAAATGGAGAAATCCCCAAATGATAATTCCTAACAATATTGCAACCAAGTTCTAGCACTTCCAGGTCAATGAGAAAATAATGCAAACAGCCCAAAAGAAACAATTCAGATGTTGTAGTGCCACAGTCACAATAACATAAAAACCAACAGTTTCTACATAAAAGAATCTGACAGCCTGGAATATGAATTTTGGAGGACAAAGGACCTAGGGCTTCAACCAAGAATCTCTTACCCAAAAAATTGAGCATTATCCTTCAGGGCAAAATGAATATTCAATGAAAGAAATGACTTTCAAAAATCCTGATGAAAGACCAGAGCTTAATAGAAAATTTAACTCTCAAATACCAGAATCACAAGAAGCATAAAACGATAAATAAGAAAGAGGACTCAAAAGACATTCTTTAAGTTAATATGTTTACACACCTATGTGGGAAAATGATTCTTGTAATTCCCAAAAATTTTATCAGTATACTATCAACTAGAAGATGGAATAGAAAGAAGGTAAGGGTGTGAATTGCATATATCAGGATGTTATAAAAATTAAATTAAGGCATAAGAAAGAAGAAAGCACTGGGAGAAGGGAAAAGGGAAAATATGATGGGGTAAATTATCTCACATAAAGAGGTATAAAAAAGCTTTTACAGTGGAGGGAAAGATAAAGGAGGTGAGGAGGGGAACACATGAACTTTACTCTCATAAAAATTGGTTCAATGAGGAAAGAATATACCCCACTCAATTGAGTATAAAATTGAGTATAAAATCTGTCTTGTGCTACAAGAAAGTTGGGGGGGGGGAATGGAACAAGATAAGGGAGTGAATCTGAAAGAAAAGAAGACAAGTTGGGGGAGGCGGGAGTTGGAAACTAAACAGATTGTGTATATAATGCACAGAAATCAGAAACTAAACAAGATGGAAAGTAATACACCAAATTTTTCTAATAAAGGCCTCATTTCTCAAATACATTTAAAAAGTGAGCCAAATATATGAGTGGGAATAGAAATGAAGAAGGAAAACATTTGATTCTTCATTTGTTTATATGGGTATTGCATGTGGGGTTTTGGTTTTTAACAGATTATGACAAAAATGATTAATATGGAAATTAGTATTGAGTGATAATACATGTATAACCCAGTGGAATTGCTTGTGAACTCTGGGATGGGGGAGGGGAAAATGGAAAGGAAAGTACATGAATCATGTAACCATGGAACAGTACTTAAATAAAAATTTAAATCTTAAACCAATTATTAAAAAATAAACCCAAAACAAATATATATGAGGAAAGAAGTCATTTCCCAAATGATAAATGGTGAAATAATATGAATAGGGACTTCTCGGACAAAGTAATTAAAGTTCTTTATAATCATGCAAAAATTATCTAAATCCCTGTTAATTAGAGAAATAAAAGTTAAAAGAACTCTGAGATGCCACCCAACACCTTGGAGATTTACTATTATGACATAAAAGAAAAATGACAAAACTCAGAGGGGAAGTTGGAAAACTATGACACTAATACACTATTGGGGCAGATGTGAGCTGATTCAGCCATTTTGAAGAGCAATTTGGGCCTTTGATCCAAGAACTTGGAAACAATTTATACCCCTTTACACAGACATAGCATTACTAGGTTTATATTCTAAAGCAATAGGAAAAAATGTGGAGGAGGAGTACCTACATGTAAATTTTTTTAAAAGCTTTTTTTTTTTTGTGGGGACAAAGAATTGGAAGGTGAGGGGATACTTATCAATTGAGGAATAACTTAGCAAATTATTGCATATGATTGTAATAAAATACTTCTATGCTTAGCAGGAGAAGCTTTGAAAAACTGTGAAAATTTTGCATTAACTGAAGCAGAGTGAAATGAGTAGAAATAGGAGAACATTGTACATAGTGACAAGAATTCTGTACAATGAGAAATTGTGAATGATTCAGCTATTCTCAGCAATACACTGGTCCAAAACAATCCCAAAAGACTTGTGATTAAAAAAAAAAATACCATCTGCTTCCAACTGATTGAGTCTGAATCCAGACCAAAGTAAACTTTTTTCACTTTCTTAATTTTTTGGTTTGAGTTTCCTTCCACAAAAAATTAATATGGACATTTTTTCATATGATTGCATGTTTAAAACCTATTTTACTTTGTTTACTATCTCAGTAGGTGGAGTGAGGGAGAAAATTAGAGACTCCAAAATATTTTAAAAATGAAATAAATATTTTTACATGTAAATGGAAAAAAGAATTAATTTTTAAAATGTTTCTATGTATAACTGATTTTTTAACTAAAAATAAACTACCAATAATATTTGCAAGCCTAAAATACTGTGGGGAGGGAGAACCAAATATACTTCTTATAATTCATCTAGTACCTTAACTCTACACTGCATATTACAGACATTCTGGTTTTGAAATATTATTGTTCTATGTTCTTTCTTTCAGATATAATAAATAAATGATCTCCATAAAATGCTGAGGGGGTTAGTTGTACTACATTAGTGTCTATTCAGTGATTGAAACCAAATGAAAAACATAATACTTGTCAATAGAAAGAATAAAGGTTAATGATCACATACATTCCTTAGGCCCAAGTAATAATATATAATAATAAATTGGGTAAATAAAATATGCACTATTTTTTCTCACATGGTAGATGTTTGTCTTTTTTCAAAGAAGACCAACAACATCATGGAATGATGAGCTGATTAGTACATGACTTGGATTAAAAGGAAGCAGATTCCACTAAATCATCAGCTTTATTTCATCTTCCTGAATTTTTGAAATCCAGTGGCACAACCAAAGTCAAGTTGACTGGTGATGGACTGGAAATCTGTGGATTATTTTGGTGTCTCATATGTCTGAACAAGTTCTAGACTATCCCAATACCTGTTTCAGTCTTCTTGACCTTTGGACCAAATTGTTCTCATCTATCCATTCTGCCAAGTGATGTCTTCACAGGCTTTGGATGATCTAATTCATTAATGACTTTGAGACAGTTTTACCAGGTTGTGACTTCTGCATATGTTATAGCACTTTTTAATAGTTAGGTGACAGGGAGATAGCAAAGGGACATGAGTAGTTATGAAAAGGGTTCAGCAAGTCATTATACAGAGATATTAATACTCCCTGCATGCCCTATTTATCTTTAACATTTTGGAAGTGAGAATTAAAAGAGATAGTATATACAAAATATTTTCAAACCTGAAAACAAAACAAACATTTATTTTTATTTTTTTTATTCTTGCTCTTCATTGTAGAGGAAATTATAACATATTTTCTTGAAGTTCCTTTATAACAAATCATTATTGATTATTTTTCTATTTTCCTTATTTGTCAAAACAATATTCTCTGAAACAGGTAAGAGCTATGTCTGTCCTTAACTTTATTTGATTCATGGGGAAGTATATCCACAAAAGTCCAATAATTTTCCTAATATTGGACAGTAAGTAAAGAATGAAAATGGGATGACATTCAACAAATAACTTCAAGGAATACACTTAGTCCCTACCATGTAAAAAATGTTCTAACGACAAAAAATAAGCAGAAATGAAAGGTATAAATTCCTACAATAAATTAAGTCAAAGAACTTGCAATTCAAGGCACTTTACGCACTGGTTAGTGGTATTGCATTAGAAAGTATTTTCCCTTTTGGTATTGTGGAAAGTGAAAATAATATCAAATGCCCAATGGAATCATATACTACTTTATTAATTATCCTAATTGGAAGAATAGCTGTATGAATGGTATATCTATTAATAATCATGAGTCATTCATTAAGGTTCAAAATACATAGTTTTTGTTCTTTGTATTTGAGATGACTGAACGTGGTAATTTATTCTTGTGGTTGATTACAAAGCTGTTGAACAAACCACAGAACAGGCAATCATCTTTGCCACAGACTGATTATGTAACAACTCTTGTCAAAGCAGAAACTATTGAAAAGGTTCATTCTTACCACTGATTTTTCCTTCTTAATGTTGAAATTTGCTTAAGTCCTTTTGACAATTCTCTTTTCTGGAACAGGACTTCATTCTCAACATCTACATTTCAAATACATTGAGGGAATGACACAAATTGCTTATTTCAAATATCTATTCTTAGTGGTCTCAATTCCTCCCATTGAATATGTAGACATGTTTAATTTTATATAGGCTAAAGTTTATTACCATAATATTAAAAATATTTTTTAGAAAATATCTTTTAGGTAGGAGGTCCATTTAAAATGATGGTGAAATTTTTAAATTCTTACATCTGTAAATAATCAATCTGATTAATTGATTAAGTAGATATGGGACCTTACAGAATAAAGCAATAAATTAATAAATTAAATTAATGAATTTAACAATTAGTATTGTTATTTTTTTGTGTATACAGCATGTAACTGGATCACAAATAGAGTTATTATTTATAATCTCAGAAAATGAAAACCTGAAGTACCTGTGTCAAGTCATCAAGTTTGGGTTAAAGTCAACTTTTAATTCTTAAATACCAAAAAGTATACCTTAAAGGTATATATCATAAAGGAATGAAAAAGGTGACAAATGAGTGCATAGAAACAAAAATTCTTGCTAAAGTTATTGCTAAAGATGAATTACAAAGTACACATTAACTACAAACCAGTCTGTCAATTATTAATTTTTAATATTCAGTAAAATTAAATTACAAATAAACTTTTCAAATTTGTTTAATATAGTTGTAACATTTTATATTCATTTATAGAATTAAAATAGTATAATAGTAATAATAATAATAATCACTATAGTAAGCATCTGTTTTTTTCTCCTATCTAGAAGACCTGTCAGCATGAATCCATTTGGAAGGTAAAAACATTATATTGAGATATTTTGTGCAAAAACAATAAATATTATATTGGATAAAAGCAATCATCTACTTTTCTGGATCTGTCACAAAAATCAGGAATTAATTTGGTCTAAATCTTCGTTCTTTCACCAGGCATGAATTAATCACATACCCTTTGTGAATTAAATAATAAAACAAATATAAAAGAGCACATATGCTGTCTCTTGAAATATTTTAGAATTTAATAGGAATTAGAGATAAGAATAAAAATAAAATAACCATAATGCAACATCCAGAGTTACTATGTTTTCTATATAGGTTTCATAAAAATGACTTGAGAAATTTGAGGAGTAAAGTTATCAAAATATATTACCCTCTTCAAGACCTGAGGCAATGGGGGAGTGGAGACGCAACAGGTGGAGGTGACCACTGGCAGTTGTAGTCACAAACCAGCATGTAGGCGGCCCATGGATCAGTGGTGTCTCGGCACTGTGGGAAGCAGGGATGTTCGGCAGCATCGTGGGCGACTGAGCAGCCCTCTCTAGGATAGCACTGCTCACCCTAATCAAGAGAGGGGACTAGAAAAGGTGTCCCAAACATTGCCTGCCCTACAAACACCCGGTCAGCACACCGCGGCTGGCGGGTCATCCCCTCTAAGTGGTCGAAATCAAAGAAAAAATACAAAGAAACTCCTACTAGGAGCATGGAACATCAGGACATTACTTGATAGAGAGAATACCCCAAGACCTGAGAGAAGAACAGCTCTAATAGGTAAAGAACTGGCGCAATATAACATCGACATCTCAGCCTTAAGCGAAAAACACTTACCAGAAGAGGGATCACTTAGTGAACCCACTACTGGATACACCTTCTTCTGGAAAGGTAGAGCCTCAAATGAAGACAGAATCCATGGTGTTGGCCTGGCCATCAAGACCAGTTTGCTCAAACAGCTGCCAGACTTGCCTGTGGGCATCAGCGAGAGGCTCATGAAGATCCATTTGCCTCTCAGCAAAGACTGGTATGCCACAATCATCAGCGCATATGCCCCAACACTGACAAGCACAGAGGAGACCATCGAGCAGTTCTTCTCTGACCTGAGTGCCATCCTGCACTCAGTACCCACAAATGACAAGCTGATACTACTGGGAGACTTCAATGCCCGCATTGGCCAGGACCATGAAAGATGGAAAGGAGTGCTCGGCCAACACGGCATTGGCAAAATGAACAACAATGGCCTACTGTTACTCAGCAAATGCTCAGAGTTCAAACTTACCATCACGAACACTGTGTTCAGAATGGCAAACAAATATAAAACAACGTGGATGCACCCATGATCAAAACAGTGGCATCTCATTGACCACATCATTGTACGCCTGTGAGACATCCAGGATGTACAGAAGACCAGAGCCATGAGAGAAGCTGAATGCTGGACAGACCACCAATTGGTTAGATCGACTCTTCAAATGCGCATTGTGCCTCGCCATCCAAAACGCACCCAGACAGTTTGCACATTTTACAATGTGAGTCATCTTAGAGATCCATCTTCTTTGAAAACATTCCAGTCCTGCCTGGACAACAAGCTGTCTTCCAAGGGACCACTCACTGGAAGCTCAACCGAGAAATGGAACCAGTTCAGAGACGCAGTGAAATAAACATCAAAGGCAGTCCTAGGCCCCAAACAATGCAACCACCAGGACTGGTTCGATGAGAACAACACTGCTATTGAAGACCTATTGAGCAAGAAGAACAAAGCCTTTATGGAGTGGCAAAATAACCCAAACTCTGCTCCTAAAAAGGACAGATTCAAGTCTCTCCAAGCCATGGCACAGCGCGAGATCAGGAAGATGCAAAACCGATGGTGGGGAAAAAAGGCAGAAGAAATCCAGCGATTTGCTGATATGAAAAACTACAAACAATTTTTCAGTGGCCTCAAGACTGTCTATGGGCCATTAAAACCCACTATCACTCCCTTGCTATCCTCTGATGGTGATACTCTCATAAAAAATAAAAAAGGCATCAGCAACAGGTAGAAAGAACACTTCAGTCAGCTTCTCAACTGACCCTCTTCAGTTGACCAAAGAGCCCTTGATCAGATCCCCCAAAACGGCACCATTGAACAACTTGACGTCCCTCCTTCAATAGAGGAAGTCCAAAAAGCCATTAAACAAATGAGTGCAGGCAAGGCACCCGGTTAAGATGGGATCCCAACCGAGGTGTACAAGGCCTTAAATGGAAAGGCTCTTCAGTCATTTCACATAGTGCTGACCAGCATATGGGAAGAGGAAGACATGTTCCCAGAACTCAGAGATGCCTTCATCATAGCCCTATATAAGAACAAAGGCTCACCAGCAGCCTGTGACAACTACAGAGGCATCTCACTACTCTCCACTGCTGGAAAGATCCTTGTCCATCTTATACTCAACAGACTTCTGTCATCTGTTTCAGAGCAGAACCTGCCCGAATCACAATGTGGCTTCCGACCAGATAGCAGCACCATCGACATGGTCTTCACATTGAGGCAAATGCAGGAAAAATGCCTTGAGCAGAACCTGAGTCTCTACATTGTCTTCATAGACCTGACAAAGGCCTTCAACACAGTGAACAGGGACGCATTGTGGGTGATCCTCAGCAAGCTCGGTTGCCCAGCAAAATTCGACAAACTGATCCAGCTCTTTCATGTCGACATGACAGGGGAAGTCCTATCTCGTGGAGAGACTTGATCGCTTCAACATCTCCAATGGGTGAAACAAGGCTGTGTCCTCGCTCCGGTACTATTCAACCTATTTTTCACCCAAGTATTACGACATGCTGTGATGGATCCAGACCTGGGCATCTACATCAAATACCGACTGGATTGCTCACTATTTGACCTTTGCAGCCTGACTGCAAAAACAAAGACAACAGAGAGACTCATCCTGAAAGCTCTCTTTGCAGATGACTTTGCTCTCATGGCCAACCAAGAAAATCATCTCCAAACCATTGTGGACAAGTTCTCCAACACAACAAAACTGTTTGGCCTGACTATCAGCCTCAGCAAAACAGAGGTGCTGTTCCAACCTGCACCAGGGAGGCCAACTAACCAGCCATGCATTATAATCGACTGCACGCAGCTTTCTAATGTCAACACTTTCAAGTACCTGGGCAGCACCATCGCCAAGGACAGGTCCCTAGACCACGAGATCAATGCCAGGATCCAAAAGGCCAGCCAGGCACTTGGGCTGCTGTGCTGCAAAGTCCTTCAACACAGAGGTTTAAGCACTGCGAGGAAGCTCAAAGTGTACAATGCAGTGGTCCTTAGCTCTCTCCTGTACAGTTGTGAGATATGGACACTACCTGAAGCACATGAAACAGCTGGAGCAATTCCAACAATGCTCCCTCCGGGCAATCATGAGGATATGATGGCAGGACCGAATCACCAACCAGGAAGTCCTCAACAGAACCAACTCCACCAGCATCGAAGTCATGGTCCTCAAAACCCAGCTACAATGGTCTGGACACGTCATCCGCATGGACCCACAGCGAATACCAAGACAGGTATTCTATGGTGAACTGTCAGCTGGACTCAGGAAACAAGGCCGGCCAAAGAAAAGATTCAAGGATCAGCTAAAGTCCAACTTCAAGTGGGCTGGCATTACACCAAAGCAATTAGAACTCGCTGCCTCTGACAGAAGCAGCTGGCAAACCCACATTAACCATGCCGCTACCACCTTTGAAGATGAGCGACATCAACGTCTTGCCACTGTGCATCAACGCCGACACCAGGCCACAACCACACCTCCCTTAACAACTGGCGTCCCATGCCCCATGTGCCACAAACTTTGCACCTCAGCCTTTGGACTCCAAAGCCACATGAGGGTACACCGTAGATGAAACTGCACAAAGACAATAGTCATTCTCGTTCACCGAGAGACTACCACTACTACTACTCTATTCCATTGATATACCCTTCGGTCTCTTAGCCAGCACCATATTGTTTTGATGACCACTGTTTCATAGTACAGTTTAAGTTCTACCTTCACATTTTTTTTCATTAGTTCCCTTGATATTCTTGATCTTTTGTTCTCCCAAATGAACTTTGTCATAATTTTTTTTCTAATTCTATAAAAAAGTGTCTTGGTAGTTTGATAGGTATGCAACTGAATAAGTAAATTAATTTAGGGAAAACTGTCATTTTTATTATATTAGCTCATTCTACCCATGAGCAATTAATGTTTTTTTCCCCAAATATTTAGATATAGTTTTAATTGTATGAAAGTGGTTTGTGGTTTTGTTCATATAATTCCTGTGTTTACCTTGGCAAATTCATTTCTAGATATTTTATATTGTGTAGGGTGATTTTAAATGGAATTTCTCTTTCAAACTCTTGCTTCTGAGTTTTTTTTGGGGGGGTGAGAAATATAAAAATGCTAATGATTTTTGTGGGTTTATATTTTATCCTGCAACTTTGTTAAAGTTGCTGATTATTTCCATAGCCTTTTAGTTGATTCTCTAGAATCATCATAAGTAGATCATCATAAGTAGACCATCATAAGTAGACCATCATAGTATTTGCAAAGAATGATAATTTATTCTCCCCAATTGCCTCTTTATTTCCTTCAATTTCTTTTTTTTCTCTAATTGCTACTGCTAGGTTTTCTAGTACAATGTTAAATAATAGAGGTTAAAATGGACATTCTTGCTTCAGTCCTGATCTTAATAGGAAGGCTTCTAACTTTTCCCCACTGGAGATGATACTTGCTGATCTTTTTAAATATATACTGTTTATTACTTTTGAAAAGGCCCTTCTATTCCTATTCTTTCTAGTGTTTTCAATTGGAATGGGTGTTGTATTTTGTCACAGGCTTTTTATGCATCTGTTGAAATAATTTTGTGATTTCTATTTTATTTTTGATATGGTCAATTATATGGATGGTTTTCTTAATATTAAAATAACCTTGCATTCCTGGTATAAATCTCACCTGGTCGTAGCGAATAATCCTCATAATAACTTGTTGTAGTCTTTTTGCTAGTGTTCTATTTAATATTATTGATTCTATATTCATTAAGAAGATTGGTCTGTAGTTTTATTTCTCTGTTTTTAGTCTGCCTGGTTTTGGAATCAGTACCATATTTGTATTATAAAAGGAATTTGGTAAAAACCCTTTGCTTATTTCTTCAAATAGTTTGTATTGTATTGGGATTAATTGTTCTTTAAATGTTTGATTGAACTTAATAAATTGATATTCTTGAAAGAAAGAAATAGTAAAGGCAGAAAAGCTTCTAAAAATAAAAAAATAAATGTTTGATAGAATTCATTTGTCAACCAATGTGGCCCAGGGTATTTTTTTTTTATTAGGGAGTTCTTAAATTTTTTTTCTGAAATCAAATTGTTTAAGTATTCAGTTTCCTCTTTTGTTAATCTAGGAAATTTATATATTTTTGTAAATAGTCACCTGTTTCACCTAGATTGTCATATTTATTGCCATATAGTTGGGCAAAATAGTTCTTAATAATTACCTTAATTTCTTCTTCATTAGAGGTGAGGTTGCCCTTTTCATCTTTGATCCTGTTAATTTAATTTCTTCCTTTAAAAAAATAATTAACCAGTACTTTATCTATTGTATTTGTTTTATTTTTTCAAAGAACAAGCTTTTAGTTTTATTTATTAGTTCAATAGTTCTTTTATGTTTAATTTTATTAATTTCTCCTTTGATTTTTTAGGAATTCAAATTTAATTTTAATCTGGGGATTTTTAATTTGTTCTCTTTCTTGTTTTTTTAAGTTGCATGCCCAATTCATTGACTTATTCCCTCTCTGATTTGTTAATGTATGCACTCAGGGATATAAAATCCCCCCCCCCCCTCCCGAGTACTCCTTTGACTGCATCTCATAGATTTTAATATGTTCTTTCTTCATTGTTATTCTCTTCCATGAAATCAGTAATTGTTTCTTTGATTTGCTCTCTGACACACTAGTTTTGAAGAATTAGATTATTTAGTGTTCAATTTATTTTAAATTTGCCTTTCACAAGCCCTTATTGATTGTGATTTTATTGCATTATGGGCTTAAAAATTATACTCACTATCTCTTCTTTCCTACATTTTTGCAATGTTCAGCAGCATGTGGTGCTGAAAAAATTATATTCCTTTTTATTCCTATTCATTTTTCTTCCAATATCGATTAGCTCTAGTTTTTTTTTTAACATTTCATTTACTTCTCTTACTTATTTTTCACTTCTTTTTCAGTTTGATTTATCTAGTTCTGAAAAGGAAAAGTTAGGGTCCCCAACTTGTATAGTTTTACTCTTTATTTCCTTCTTAAGATTCTTTAATTTATTTTAGAAATCTGAATGCTATGCCATTTGGCGCATATATATTGAGTACTGATATTTTTTCATTATTCATATTGCCTCCTCATCAAGATGTAATTACCTTCATTATCTCTTTTAGTGAGATCTATTTATGCTTTAGCTTTATCTGATATTATAATTTCTACTCCTGACTTCTTTGTCTAAGTTACAGCCCATTAAATTATGCTCCACTTTCTTACCTTTACCCCATATATGTCTAATGGCCTTAAGCATGTTTCTTATAGACAACATGATATTTTCATCAATTCTGCTACTTCCTTTTTATAAGTGATTTCATCCCATTTATGTTCATAGTTATGATTAATATCTTTGTATTTCCTTTAAATTTGACTTCCTCCTTTGATTTTGCCTTTTGTCTTATTCTTCTTACCCTTCCCTTATCACTTTTAGTCAGTATCCTCTCCCTTACCCCTCCCTAATGTTACTCATCTTCCCACTCCCTCCTTTCATATTATTCCCCCTCTTAATATGGTGCCTTTTAAACAACATCCCAACATCTTCCTCACTTGTATTTCTTTCCTCCCCACCATCTTGTTTATTACCCCTCTACCTATATGTAGGGCACAATATAATTCTCTGCTCAAATGGATCTGACTGTTCTTCCCTCTCTTAGCCAATTCCAATGAGTGTAAGATTTAAGTATTACCCATTGACAACTTTCTCCTCCCTTTGTGAGAAACTGATTAGAACAATAAAGAGATTTGCAAGCAGATGCAGGGAATGGAGGCTTAAAGGACTGTCAATCAAAAAGAGAAGGGAAGATTCCAAAGAAGAATTTGTTCAGGGAGACAGTTAAGAAAGTCAGCATCTGAAACTTCATTTCTGCTCTCCTGAACTGTGAGAGGAGGAGCTAGCAGGCCAGTACTCTGAATTCCTGGCTAATAACTTAACATTGGAAAAAATTGGGTCATAGCTCTAAATATCCTTTTCAATTAATTAACAATATCCCCTCAGAGACAAATCAACCTTACTTCCTTATATTTAATTTTATAATAGATTAGGGAAACCACAAATTCCCTCTGCCCTACCCCAGTTGAATAGAGAAGGACAGTCCTGAAACACTGTCTTGTTGATGGATTTGGGTTTCTCTCTCCCTTGCAGCACTTTGTTTTTGATTGGTGTATAAAGGTTTTCACAGAGGAATAGATTTTTGCTGCTTCAAAGCCACCATCTTGACTTCACCTAAATATCATTAAAAATATTTTTGCCACAGTGTAGTTGTGGTGACCAATGTGATATAATTTATGAATTGTTGAGCAAAATACCTGGCACATAATAGGTCCTCTATAAATATTTATTCTCTTCCCTTCCATTCCCCTCTGTTTATATCATCTCAGACAGGATCAAGAGTTCCTACAGAAATATATGATAGATATCGATATATATTTACCCATATAGTCTTACAAGAGAACTCCTTAGAGTGGGCATTGCACAAAGGTGATTGATATTATAAGGGCTATATCATAAAAATTCTACAGAAACATATAAGAAATATTTTCATAGATAGAAAATTCCTATCGACATGAGTAACAATTATGAATTTTTGTGATTCCAGAATCTAGTCTACTATTTTTAATTGAGATTTCTTGGAAAGCATGAGTGCATTTTTATCCCTCTAGGGTATGGGGAGTGATTTGGCCTAATATAAAAATAAAATTTTTAAACCTTATGTGTCTTATAGACAAGTCCCCTGTCATATGACCTTCATAACCAGAAAAATGGGAAAGGAGATGGAAACCTCAACTAGGAGGTAGAGAGTTCTTTTATGTGAACTGAAGACTTTTTTTCCTGGAATATGTGAGAATATACATCAGAGTTATAAAAAACAATGAAGACTTTTCTGTATTAATCACATTTTTAAAAACAATTATCTAAAAGAATTTTTTCTAGAACATTTCATTCCCCCAAGATCAGCCCTATTCTCTATGATCTCTGACTCTTTGGAGGATGTGGGCCGTGTTTGCCATAAGATCTATCTCCTGTTCTATAAATGGCTTTATAAAACGACTTTATTTAAGGACATAAGTCAGATACCATGAAGAGCTATAATATAAGAATATAATAATAAGGATGTGATAAATGCCATATGACATTTTGAAAATGTAGCATAACATAGCAAAAAGGGCACTTCGTGATGTTTTAGCTTAATTAAAAGGGTTATTGTTAGATAAGAAAAACAAGTAATTACTTTGACCTAGGGTCACAGGGGTTTTAAAACAGATAAATAATTTGGGCTTGGCATTGAATAATAAGTAAGATTTTGAGAGGTAGAATTGAAGGAGTTTCAATTCTATACAAAGATAATAGTGTGAAAAAGTAAAGCATAGAAGCAAGAAAAAAGCTGCATCTACATACATGCATATATACATACATATGTATGTATGTATATATACATATATATATATATATATATATATGAAGGAATGTAAGTCAAATATTTTGCTAGAATAGAGAGTTTCCATTGGATAGTAATAAGAGAAGAGGATTGAATTCACAGCTTTGTTCATTGTACTCCAACGCTTAAAAATCTTAAATGATTCTCTCGCTATTTGTCAAATTAAAGCCTTCAAAAATTCTCTATACTCTAAGAAAATGGTAAATATGCTCTTCATGTTTTCACACACACATACTTTTAACTTCCATGCCTTTCCTTCTCCTTTTTACTGACCATTAAAAGTCAAAAAATCACTCTCCTCTTACATCACCACTTAAAAGTCATTACTTGATTTTTATCATTTATCTAACAATAGGAGATTCTGACTTAATGATTTTTCTCTTGTGATAGACTCATCTTTATATAGATTTATATTTACAAAACATTTTACATTCTTTTCCCATGTTTAATCTTCACAACCATATAGACAGTATATAGATATAGATAGTACTAAAATATTTCTCTCTTTTCAGATAAGAAAAACTCAGTGAACAAATTCTTAAATCACCCAGTCAATAAATAATCAAGCTAAGTTTTAAAGCAAGGTCCAATAGTTTTTCCAGCATATGATATTGTCTCATGTAGATGTTTAATAATCTGAAATGTATCAAAATTGGGGATAAATAGTGTGATTCTTCTAGTTTAGGGAATCCCAGCTCAGTAAGTACCTATTAAAATAAAAGGTAGTGCATTTTTTGCAACATTGAAAGCTATGTTAAGAGTATTGGGGTTATGATGAATAAATAAAATGGGAACATTTATTGATGTCAAAAGAGTTGCACATAAATGACAATTTGAATCCATATTCATTGTATTTTTAAAGGCTTAAAAATATTGTTGCTCCTTAATACTGCAATTGCAATTGTAATTGTAACCTTCCATTTCATCATTATATAGACTATATATTTCAGGAACACTCACTTTAATTTTTAATAGACTAGAAAATATATAAAATAGAACTAGAGATACTATTTAAACTCATTTTACCCATCTTATGAATGCACACAAAGAGTTGTCATTATGTGGACTAGGATGATAGAAATTTTTAACTGAAAGGAAATTTAGAAATCATTTAATATACTCCCTTCATTTTCAGGTGAAGATATTTAGGTCTCCTAAGGTTACCTTATTTGCCAACAGGAAGATTACATGTTTACTTTAGGATTTTCCATCTGCATGCTTTTAGATATTAGCTATTTTTCCACACTAAGAAAACATTTTGCTTTTGTCTACATGAAGTGAGATACAATGACTTTGGAGTATTATGACCTGTGTTACAAATTTACCACTAATTTTGACTGTTTATGTAATCATCAGCAAGTTACTTAAATTCCCTAAGCCTCAGAATAGGAGGCAATTAATGATATAACTTCTTAAATTCTTGACAACTCTAGCTCTATTGTGCTGGTAAATGTTTAATCTCTATCTCTCTGGAAAACAAAACACACTTTTAAATTAAAATTGCATTATTAAACTTTGTTTTTCCATCACTGTCTTCTATCGTCTTACTGAAAATGAAACAACTGCTTCTTGCCAGCTAAGTCAAAATTGGATTTAGCATACAACTGTTATCCTATGATCTTTATTCTCTAAATCTCCATGGGTCACAGCATGTAAAGGCTGAATTTTTCTATTCTGTTAGATTGATATCCATATCTCAGGAATTGTTTTCAAAACCTTGCCTTCCATTTTAGAATCAATACTGTGTATTGGTCCCAACATAGAAAAGTGGTAAGGGCTAGGCAATGGTGTTAAGTGATTTTCCCAGGGTCACCTAACCAGGAAGTATCCAAAATCAGATTTGAACACAGGACTACCTATTTCCAGACCTGACTCTATCCCCTGAGACACTGAAATGCCTCCTGGAGAATTAAGTTTGTGAGAGACAACAACAAAAATCTTATCCAAATGAGTATAACCCATTAAACTAGAAGGGCTTGTGGTTATTCAAATTGTTCAGAGATTCATACATAACACTATCTGTGTGCCAGCTTGAGTATGAAACTAGATCTTCAATTATTCAATCTTGCAAATTCATAGCAGCCATGTGAAGTCATACAACTATTGCCTTCATTTTAAAGATGAAATAACTGATCATTAATTATATTAATAAACATCTAACAAGTACTTAACTATGTGCCATTCACTGTGATTATAGCTGGTGATAAAAAGATGTAAAAATTGTGCCTGTCTTTGAGAAGCTTGTATAGGGCAGACAATAAGTAAATGATCAGTTAACCAAAAAAAAACATATCAATAAATATCTATATCCATACACATACATATATATTACATATAGCACATATATATATATATACATACTCATATACCCATACATTTATCTGTCGGTACTTACATGTATGATGTGTAGCCATATATATGTATGTGTGTACATAAACAAATATATAAAATATCTGTATAGTTGGAGAGATGAGAGAGATGAGAAGAAGCACTTACCATGTAGGAGGTTCTGTACTATGCAGATTTTACAGATGTTAACTCATTTGAACCTTAAAACAATCCTATAGGGTAGGTGCTATTATTTTTCCAATCTTACTCTTGAGGAACTCAGATGTTAAATGTCCTGCCCACGATCATATAGCTAGTGAGTATCTGAGGTCAGATTTGAATGAGATATTTCTGACTCCAGGGCTACAACTCTATCTACTGTACCCCTAGATGCCCAGGAAAGACATTCTGTAAAAAGTGTGTTGGGATCAGGATATGATAGAAACCAGGAAAACCAAGAGACAGAGGAGTTGATTGAGGCAAGCAGGAAGAGAGGGCAGTCTGGACAATGATATAGAGTTGGCAAATGGTATCAGAGTCACTAGTGATATTCAAAAGAATTAGGAAAGTTAAGAAAACATAGGAAGTTTTTTTTGTTCTTGTTGTTTTCATATATAATCTAAAGAGTTCTATTCTGGACATAGTGAAGTTCAGATGCCTATAGGACTCCCAGTTTGATATTACCAAAAGTCAACTGGAAATTCTTGGCTGAAATGTGGAAGAGAGACTAGGCCTGACTTTATATATGCCAGAATCTTCTACTTGGAAAAAGCAATATTAATCCTTGAGATGAAAATTAATCACATTTAAACTCCTAAGATGACAATGAGGAAATATCAGTACTCAACATGTATGCACCAAATGGCATAGCATTCAAATTTCTTTTTTTTTTTTGTAAGAAATTGATGTTTATTTTCAGTCATAATTTTTTCAACACCATCAAGAGCATCTGGGATAAAACTTAGGACCACTCTGCAGTAGTTCCTACCCACTCAATAGCCTGAGCAGTAGGAGCTACAGACCAGTCCTCAGTAGCCGGCTGAGCACTCCAATCTTC
This sequence comes from Monodelphis domestica, assembly GCF_027887165.1. NCBI lineage: Eukaryota > Metazoa > Chordata > Mammalia > Didelphimorphia > Didelphidae > Monodelphis > Monodelphis domestica. Next base: position 171,421,023 of record NC_077234.1, read on the forward strand.
ACAGATGGAACCTGTACTCCCTCAGGCCAATCAGCCACCTCTGCATGAGTAGCAGTGAATTCTGGGGCAGGTGCAGTCCATTCACCCTTGAACTACTCCTTTGTCACTGCTTTCTCAGCTGTGGCCTGCTCTTCCTTTTAATCTCTTCTGGATCCCTGTAGAAGTAGATATCGGGCATAACGTCCCATGGGTGCTCACAGGAGATAGTACCACGTATTTGTAGGACTTCATGGGCCAACATCCACCACATCAGACCCACTGAGTGAGCTCCCTTATTGTTACATGGAATGGCAATGTCCACAAAGCAGAGTGGGGAGTCTGTGTTGCACAAGGCAATGGTTGGGAGGTTAACATACAATGCTTCAGTAAGAGTATTGTGATCAGCCCAAGGATCAGTGACCACCAAGAGGCGAGGCTCCCTGAAAGCTGCCTGGATCTGGTTAGTGAAGGTTTCTGGTGTAAAGCATCCAACAATAGGTGTGACACCAGTGGCAGCAGCAAATTTTAAAATAGCTCACTGGCCAGTATTTCTGGATGAGATGACACTCACATCAGCTGGATTTTCAATGGCAACAATGGCCCGAGGTGCCAGCAGAAGCTTTTCCCAAGTTTTCTTCAAAATTAATGATGTAGATGCCATCACTCTTTCTTTTGTCGATATACTGTTCCATTTGGAAGTCCAAATTGGTGATACCCAAATGGGTCCCTGCAGCAAGGAATTTGAGGACATCCTCCTCCTTCATCTGCAAGACATCTAGGGCTCCAGACATTGTGGAAGTTTCCTTTTAGAGTTACGACGGAAACTGAGTACAATGCCATATGGAACCCTCTTCTGGGGACCATGGAAAGGGAGCATCTAAATTTCTAAAGCAAAAATTAGTGGATCTCAAGTATGAAATAGATTGAAAAATTATACTAGTGGGAGACCTGAAACTTCCTCTATCAGAACTAGATAAATCAAACAAAAAATAAATGAGAAAGAGTTAAGAGACGTGAATGAATTCTTAGAAAAATTAGAGTTAGTAGATAGGTGGAAAAAAATAAATAAGGACAAAAAGGAATACACCTTCTTTTCAGCAGCTCATGGTACATTCACAAATATTGACCATGTACTAGGGCATAAAAACATGCCATACAAGTGCAAAAGAGCAGAAATAAGAAATGCAACCTTCTCAGATCACAATACAATGAAAATAATAATTAGTAAGGGTACATGGAGAGGCAAATAAAAATTAATTGGAAATTAAACAATACAATTCTCCAAAGTCGGTTAAAAAACAAATTATAAATATAATTAACAACTTCATAGAAAAAAATTACAATGATAAGACATCCTTCCAAAAATTTATGTGATGCAGCCAAAGCAATACTCAGGGGGAAATTCATATCCATGAGTTCATATGTTAACAAATTAGAGAGGGCAGAGGTCAATGAATTGGGCATGCAAATTAAAAAACTAGAAAGTGAACAAATTAAAGATCCTCTGGATCTAACAGATATCTCGACTCTTTTTTTACTTAGTGTCCTCTCTTCCTTTAAGATATGGGAGCTTTTTCTTAAAGACACATTATCTCCTGCTTGGTCAGGTTTTTCTTTCTTTGTTTCTAAATAAGGAATTGCATAGTCTTATTGATTTAAACAACAAAAAATTGGCTATATTCCATTATCCCATGATGACTTCAGATGGTTTGATGAAGACTAAATTAGAGATATTAAAAAATAAAAGGAAAAATTAATAAAATTGAAAGTCAGAAATCCATTGATTTAATAAATAATACTATAAGCTACTACTTTGAAAAAATAAATAAAATAGACAAAGTGCTGGTCAATCTAATTAAAAAATTAAAGAAGAAAACCAAATTGCCTGTATCCAAGAAGAAAAAGGAGACCTCATCTCTAATGAAGAGGAAATGAAGGCAATCATTAAAAATTATTATGCCCAATTATATGGCAATAAATATGGCAATCTCGGTGATATGGATGAATATTTACAAAAATATAAATTGCCTAGACTAACAGAGGAAGAAATAGACTAACTAAACAAAACCATATCAGAAAAAGAAATTAAACAAGCCATCAAAGAACTCCCTAAAAAAAATCCCCAGGTCCAGAACGATTCACAAATGAATTCTACCAAAAATTCAAAGAACAACTAATCCCAATATTATACAAATTATTGCACAGAATAAGCAAAGAAAGAGTTGTACCAAATTTCTTTTACACAAATATGGGACTGATTCCAAAGCCAGGAAGGTCAAAAACAGAGAAAGAAAACTACAGACTAATCTCCTTAATGAATATATATGCAAAAATCTTAAATAGGATACTAGCAAAAAGACTCCAGAAAGTCATCACGAGGGTTATTCACTATGACCAAGTAGGATTCATACCAGGAATGCAAGGATGGTTCAATATTAGGAAAACCACCCACATAATTGACCATATAACAAGAAAACCCACAAAAATCACATGATTACATCTATAGTTGTAGAAAAAGCCTTTGACAAAAATACAACCCACATTTCTATTGAAAACACTACAGATAACTTTTTAGAGGTGGAGTCAAGATGGCAGCCTAGAAGGAGCAGAAGGTTAGACTTCTGAATACCCTTCCTAACTGATCACAAATTGAATACTCCCAGGGGATGGAAAATCAAATTTAATGACAAGACAGAGCCAAGGAACCCTCCTGCTGCGCTTAATTCAAAAGGTACTCCCCCCAAAAAGCCAGAATCCATGAACACTCGGGTTTAAGGGGAAGACAGAAGGATGGTCCCAAGACCCATCCCCCCTCCCACCCAGGGTGCTGAGATTCCAGAGGCAGTGGGAACTTCTGGGTGGGTAAAGGTATTGATCTGAAGGCCATACCTTGAAAGCAGGGCTGGCCAACTTCAGAGCATAGAACACAAATGGTGGGGAAGGAGCTAGAGAGGGAGAATAGACCTGGCAGCCTGGCCAGAGATGTGCAGATCCTCCATATTTGCTCCAGCCTTCCAGGAAGTTTTGGACTCAGAGCACACCCAGCCCAACTAAGCTGAACTTAATCCCATCAAAAGTCTCCAGAACTCAGGGAAGCCCAGGCTCCACACCCATCCTCATTGAGTGCTGGACTTTAATCCAATAAAAAGCATCCAGAGGACAGGGAAGCTCAAACCCCAACAACCCCTCACCAGAGACTACACTGAGAGATGTCCTGTTAAGGCTCCAAAAGGGGAGACTGACAGAAACCCCCCAAAACAAAAAAAAAAATGAGAGGAGCAAGTGCACAGACAAATACAGGGAGTAAAGAAGGGGTGAATTTGAGCAAAACAGAAAAAGAAGAAAAAAACTACAAAAGACAGATTCTACTCAGCAAAAGGAACACAGGGGGAGAGATCAGCCAAGTATAAATTGGAAATACCAGCAAATTGGATACAGACTATGGAAGAACTCAAAAAACAATTAAGAGAGGCTGAAGACAATTGGGAGAAGAACTTAAAAATTAAAATAAGTCATCTTGAAAAAGAGGCACTTGAACAAAAATGAGAAAATAGTGTCTTGAAAGCCAAAATCAAACAGCTGGAAAATGAGGCAAAGGAGATGAATGATGAGGTAAAGAGGATGAAAGAAGACCTTCAAAGAAAATCAGGCCAGAAGGGAAAGGATGACCAAAAAGCCAGGAATGAAATCCAGTATTTAAGAACCAGAACACAACAACTGGAATTAAGTGACATCACGAGGCAGCAGGACACTATAAGACAAAACAAAAAGAATGAAAAAATTGAGGAAAATGTGAAGCATCTCATTCGCAAAACAGACAATATAGAAAATCATTCGAGAAGATATAATTTAAGAAACGTTGGTCTACCAGAAGACCATGACAAAAGTAAAAGCCTGGACATAATACTACAGGAAATTATTCAGGAAAACTGTCCTGATATCCTAGAACAAGAGGAGGAATTGGAGACTGAAAGAATCCACAGATCACCTCCTGCATTTAATCCCCATTTGATAACACCCAGGAATATTATAGCCAAATTCAAAAACTATGAGACAAAAGAAAAGATATTACAAGCTGCCAAGAAGAAGCCATCCAGATACCACAGAACCACAGTGAGGATAACACAGGATCTGGCTGCATCTACACTGAAGGACCAAAAGGCATTGAATATGATATTCCGGAAAGCAAGGGAACTAGGTCTACAAACAAGAATCAAATACCCATCAAAACTGACTATGTTCTTACAGGGGAAAGTATGGTCATTCAACACAAGAAAAGAATTCCAAGCATTCACAAAGAAAATACCAGACCTGAACAAAAAATTTGCTGTCCAAGCACAGAACTCAAGAGAACCATCAAAAGGTAATTTTTTAAAAGGGGGAAAAAGAAAAACAAAACAAAACAAGAAAAAAATTTTAAGAGACTCAATAAGTTAAAATTAGATGTATCCCTGTAAGAAAAGAGGTCATTGGTAACTCTTAAAAACTGTTGCTATCACCTGGGCAGCTAGAAGAATTACACTTAGAGGGAACAGTGACAAATTATATATTATGAAAGGACAAGAAATAAATATGTATATAGATATATGCATGCATAAATACATATACATGTATATATATACATATATATATATATATATATGTATATATATATATATATACACAACCAGAGCTAAAAAAAAGAGGTAATGACTAAAAGAAATGGGAAAAGAAACAAATGGGGATAAATTTATATGCCACAAAGAAGCTCATGGCAGGAGGGGGGGAGAACATCCATACACTGGAAGGGTAAAAAGGTTGGAGATATGAAATACTCAATGCTTACCTGCTTTGAAACTGACCCAAAGAGGGAAGAACAATCCAATTCTTTGGGGGAAGAGAATAGATTTGCGCTCTATAGGGGAGTAGAAGGATAAAAAAATGGACTGGTGGGAAGGGAAGCAGTACAAGGGAGGGAGAGGGTGTGAGGGCAATTTTAAAAAGATTACAGGGGAAAATAATGGGGGCAATAAGAAGGGAGGTGGGTAGAAAGGGAAGTAAAATAAGGGTGGGAACTAGGGAGACTGACTATAAACAAACATTTGTGTAGAAGGAAATAGTGAAAGAAGAAAAGGCAGGACCAGGAGTAGAAATCAAAATGCTGGGAATTACACAGCTTGTAATCATAACTCTGAATGACAATGGAATGAACTCACCCATAAAATGCAAGTGAATAGCAGAATGGATTAGAATCCAAAACCCTACCATATGTTGCCTTCAAGAAACACATATGAGGTGGGTCGATACTCACAAGGTTAGAATTAAAGGATGGAGTAAGACTTTCTGAGCCTCAACTGATAGAAAGAAGGCAGGAGTTGCAATCATGATATCTGACAAAGCCAAAGCAAAAATAGACCAGATCAAAAGGGATAGGGAAGGTAAATATATTCTGTTAAAAGTGAGTGTAGATAATGAGGAATTACCACTCATCAACATGTATGCACCAAATGGTATAGCACCCAAGTTTCTAATGGAAAAAATAGAAGAATTGAAGGAGGAACTAGTAAAACCATATTAGTGAGAGATTTGAACCAACCACTATCAAATTTAGATAAATCAAACAAAAAAATAAATTAGAAAGAGGTAAAAGATGAGAATGAAATCTTAGAAAAATTATAGTTCATAGACATATGAAGAAAAATAAATAGGGACAAAAAGGAAGACACCTTCTTTTCAGCACCACATGGAACATTCACAAAGACAGATCATACACTAGGTCACAGAAACATGGCATACAAATGCATAAAAGTAGAAATAATAAATGCAACCCTTTCAGATGATAAGGCAATAAAAATAATGATCAGAAAGGGTACATGGAGAGCCAAATCAAAAATTAATTGGAAATTAAATAATATGATACTCCAAAATCGGTTAGTTGGAGAAGAAATCATAGATACAATTAATCATTTCATTGAGGAAAATGACAGTGGTGAGACATCCTTTCAAACCTTACGGCATGCAGCCAAAGCAGTACTCAGAAGAAAATTCATACCCTTGAGTGCATATATTAAGAAATTAGGGAGGGCAGAGAACAATGAATTGGAAATGCAAATCAAAAAACTTGAAAGCAAACAAATTAAAAACCCCCAGAAGAAAACCAAACTAGAGATCCTAAAAATTAAGGAAGAAATTAATAAAATCGAAAGTGATAGAACTATTAAACTACTAAACAAGTCTAGAAGCTCAGACATTGAAAAAACAGACAAAATAGACAAAGTACTGGTCAATCTAATTAAAAAAAGGAAAGAAGAAAGGCAAATCAACAGCTTCAAAGATGAAAAGGGGGACCTTATCTCTAATGAAGAGGAAATTAAGGCAATCATCAAAAACTACTTTGCCCAACTATATGGCAATAAATATGGCAATCTCTGTGATATGGATGAATATTTACAAAAATATAAACTGCCTAGACTAACAGAAGAAGGAATAGAATTCTTAAATAATCCCATACCAGAAAAAGAAATCCAATAGGTCATCAAAGAACTCCCTAAGAAAAAGTCCACAGGGTCTGATGGATTCACAAGTGAATTCTATCAAACTTTCACAGAACAGCTATTCCCAATACTATACAAACTATTTGACATAATAAGCAAAGAGGGAGTTCTACCAAATTCCTTTTATGACACAAACATGGTACTTATTCCAAAGCCAGGCAGGTCAAAAATGGAGAAAGAAAACTATTGACCAATCTCCCTAATGAATAGAGATGCAAAAATCTTAAATAGGACACTAGCAAAAAGACTCCATCAAGTGATCAGGTTGATCATTCACTATGATTAAGAAAGATTTATACCAGGAATGTAGGCCTGGTTCAATATTAGGAAAACCATCCACATAATTGACCATATCGACAACCAAACTGATAAAAATCACATGATTATCTCCATAGATGCATAAAAAGCCTTTGATAAAATACAACACCCATTCCTATTAAAAACACTAGAAAACATAGGAATAGAATGGTCGTTTCTAAAAATAATAAACATTATATATCTAAAACCATCAACTAACATCATCTGCAATGGGGATAAACTAGATGAATTCCCAATAAGATCAGGAGTGAAACAAGGATGTCCATTATTACCTCTATTATTTAACATTGTACTAGAAACATTAGAAGTAGCAATTAGAGAAGAAAAAGAAATTGAAGGCAGTAAAATAGGCAAGGAGGAGACCAAGCTATCACTTTTTGTGGATGATATGATGGTCTACTTAAAGAATCCTAGAGAATCAACCAAAAAGCTAGTCGAAATAATCAACAACTTTAGCAAAGTTGCAGGACACAAAATAAACCCACATAAGTCATCGGCATTTTATATGTTTCCAACACATCTCAGCAGCAAGAATTAGAAAGAGAAGTCCTATTCATAATCACCCTAGACAAAATAAAATACTTAGGAATCTTTCCCGAGACAAACACAGGAAGTATATGAACAAAACTACAAAACTCTTTCCACACAACTGAAACTACACTTGAGTAATTAGAGAACCATTAACTGATCATGGGCAGGACTAGCCATTATAATAAAAATGACCATCTTTCCCAGATTTATCTATCAATTTAGTGCCATACCCATTGAACTTCCAAAAAACTTTTTTACTGAATTAGAAAAAATGATAAAAAAGTTCATTTGGAAGAACAAAGGATCAAGGATATCCAGGGAAATAATGAAAAAAAAAATACAAAGGAATGTGGCCTTGCAGTTCCAGATCATAAACTATATTATAAAACAGTGGTCATCAAAATATTTTGGTACTGGCTAAGAGACAGAAAGAAGGATCAGTGGAATACACTTGGGGTAATTGACCTCAGCAAGACAGTCTATGACAAACCCAAAGACCCCAACTTTTGTGACAAAAATCCACTATTTGACAAAAATTGCTAGGAAAACTGGAAGACAGTGTGGAAGAGATTAGATTTGGATCAACACCTCACACCCTACACCAAGATAAACACAGAATGGGTGAATGACTTGAAGATAAAGATGTAAACAATAAGTAAATTAGGTCAACACAGAATAGTATACATGTCAGAACTTTTGGAAGGGAAAGACTTTAAAACCAAGCAAGACATAGAAAGAGTCACAAAATATAAAATAAATAATTTTGATTGCATCAAATTAAAAAGTTTTTGTAAAACAAAACCAATGTAACCAAAATTAGAAGGGAAGCAACAAATTGGGAAATAATCTTCATAACAAAAACCTCAGACAAAGGTCTAATTACTCAAATTTATAAATAGGTAAATTAATTATTTAAAAAATCAAGACATTCTCCAATTGATACATGTGTAAGGGACATGAATAGGCAGTTTTCAGCCAAAAAAATCAAAACTATTAATAAGCACATGAAAAGTGTTCTAAATCTCTTATAATCAGAGAGATGCAAATCAAAACAACTCTGAGGTAGCACCTCACACCTCCCAGATTGGCTAACATGACAGCAAAGGTAAGTAATGAATGTCGGAGGGGATGTGGCAAAGTTGGGATATTAATTAATTCATTGCTGTTTGAGTTGTGAACTGATCCAACCATTCTGGAGGGCAATTTTGAACTATGCCCAAAGAGTGAAAAAAGACTGTCTGTCCTATGATCCAGCCATAGAACTGCTGGGTTTGTCCCCCAAATAGATAATATGTAAAAAAGATATGTTCAAAAATATTTATAGATGTGCCCTTTGTGGTGGCAAAAACTGGAAAATGAGGGGATGCCCTTCAATTGGGGAATGGCTGAACAAATAGTGGTATATGTTGCTGATGGAATGCTATTTTGCTAAAAGGAATAATAAACTGGAGGAATTCCATGGAGACTGGAACAACCTCCAGGAAGTGATGCAGAGAGAAAGGAGCAGAACCAGAAAAACATTGTACACAGAGACTGATACACTGTGGTACAAGTGAATGTAATGGACTTTTCTGTTAGTGTCAATGCAATGTCCCTGAACAACCTGCAGGGATCAAGGAGAACAAAACACTACCCTCAGGCAGAGGACAAATGGTGGGAGTAAAAGCAGCGAGGAAAGGCAACAGCTTGATTACAGGGGTGGAGGGGATATTATTGAGTAAAAACTCTAAATGTACAACTTAATGCAAAAACCAATAACATGGAAATGAGTTCAGATAGAGTACACATGTGATACCCAGAGAAATCACGCATTACTAATGGGAAGGGTTTTGGGAGGGGGGTGGAATGATCTTTATTTCTAATTAATAATGTTTGAAAATGACCAAATAAAATAATGTTTAAAAGAAAAAAAAAAGAAGGAAGGTAAAAGCAAATTAGGCAAACACAGAATAGTATACACGTCAGATCTTTGGGAAAGAAAAAACTTTAAAACCAAACAAGAGCTAGAAAAAATCACAAATTGTAAAATCAATAATTTTGATTACATCAAATTAAAAAAGTTTTTGTATGAACAAAACCAATGCAACCAAAATTAGATGGGAAGCAACAAATTGGGAAACAATCTTCATAACAAAAAGCTTTGACAAAGGTCTAATTATTCAAATTTATAAAGAGTAAAACCAATTTTACCAAAAATCAAGCCATTATCCAATTGATAAATGGGCAAGGGACATGAATAGTCAATTATCAGTTAAAAAAATCAAAACTATGAATAAGGACATGAAAAAGTGTTTTAAATCTCTTATAATCAGAGATACAAATCAAAACAACACTGAGGTATCACCACACATCCAGTGTATTGGCTAACATTACAGAAATGGAAAGTAATAAATAATGGAGGGGATGTGGTAAAATCTGGACATTAATACATTGCTGGTGGAGTTGTGAATTAATCCAACCATTTTAGAGGGCAATTTGGAACTATTCCCAAAGGGAGCTAAAACATTGTCTGCCCTTTGATCCAGTCATAGCACTGCTGAGTTTGTACCCCAAAGAGATAATAAGGAAAAAGACTTGTACAAGAATATTCATAGCTGCTCTCTTTTGGTGACAAAAAAATTGGATAATGAGGGGATGCCCTCCAATTGGACAATGGCTGAACAAATTGTGGTATATGTTGATGATGGAATACTATTGTGCTCAAAAGAATAATAAACTGGTGGAATTCCATGTGAACTGGAATGACATCCAGGAATTGATGCAGAGCTAAAGGAGCAGAACCAGGAGAACCTTATACACAGAGAGTGGCACACTGTGGTACAATCGAATGTAATGGACTTCTCCATTAGTGGCAATGCATTGATCCTGAACAATTTGGAGGGATCTATGAAAAAGAACACTATCCACATCCAGAGGAAAAATTGTGGGAGTAGAAACACAGAAGAAAAACAACTCTTGAATACATGGGTTGAGGGGATATGGTTGGGGATGTAGACTCTAAATGAACATCCTAATGCAAACACCAAGAACACGGAAAGAGGTTCTGATCAAGGACACATGTAATACCCAATTAAATTGCATGTTGGCTGTGGGAAGAACAGGGGGAGTAGACGGAGGGAAATAATGTAACTCTTGTAACCAAGGAATAATGTTCTAAATTGACTAAATAAATTAATTCAAAACAAAAAAATAAAAATAAATAAAATAAATAAGCTGCTTAGATAACAAAGGATGATAATATAGAGTAAAAAGAAAACAAAGTGTTCTTGGAAACAAAGACAACTTTGAAGACTGTCAGTGACTAGTGAATATAATATGAATGATGAATCAACAAATAAACATGATAAAGAATAGTAGAAAGGAGGAAAACCAGCAGAAAATTGTGTGAAGAAAAATGAGACAGAAAAAAGTGTCCAGGAAAAGCATGACCAGGAAAAAAGGATCAAATATTAAAGAGAGATCAAGAAGAATCACAATTGAGAAAACACCACTGGTTTTCACAGTTAAGTTATTTGTGATATCTTTAGGAAATATGGCTTTTCTTAAGTATTGAATTCAAAAGGCAGATTGCAAAGGGTTTAGAAGAGAGATCAAAAGAAGATCTGGAGGTGCTATTTATAAATGGCATTTTCATGAATTTCAATCCCAAAGGGAAAGATAATTGTATCAATTACCCACAGAAGGGTGACCAGGATGGTGATGGATTTAGAAATTCTAATATCTGAAGAAGGAAAGAGGTTTGAAAAAAATGTATGAAGGTTTGTTTAAGTTGGAATTGAGCAGATAATGCACAGACATGTAGAAATTTGTCTTCAAATATTTAAAAAGCTGTCATGTACAAGAAGACATAGATTTATTCTGTACTCTTCAAAGCCACGGATCATGAAAAATCAATGAGTGTTATAATGGAAGGAACACATTCTGACATGACATAAGGAATCATTTATAACTACTACAGATGTCGAACAATATAACAGAAAGACTCATGAATGAGCCACTATCACCGGACACAATATTATTGAACATCTGTCAGGTTTCTAAAGGATTCCTATTTGTGTCCAAGGTCAAACATTCCCAAATCTTTTGATCATTTTTACATATTTTAATGGAATACCATAATTTTCCACATATTCATGCTATGTTACCTGAATAAACCAGGAAGTTGTAAAATAAACCAGGAATATTTTCACACTCATGAATGGATATACTGATTTCTTTCTTAGAATGGGCACTGTAGCTAGAGTCAAAAGAGAAATACTTTAATCTAGCATTTGCTACTTCTACTTGTGGGAATCTGGACAAGCCATTTAACCACTATAAATGTCACATGAAACCCCAAAATATTAAATAGAGGATATGGACAAAATAACATTAAAGATGTCTTCAAACAAAATCTAGAATTTGTGAAGTAGAAAAGAAGGCAGTTTCGTAGTGTAAGATAAGAGAAGAGAAATTTTTACATGAACAAGAGATCATCTCTTGGAGGGACATGCTAAAGGAAGAGCTGGGGAAGGGAAAGAAGAAGTTGAGAGTTCTAAGGAAGGCAGAGGCTTGGAGATCCAACAGACAAGTCACTTGCAGTTTGGGGAAGGAGATTAGATAGGTGGATCCCCAGAATTTCAGGAGAAACCTGTTTCTTGGGAGGTCAACTGTCCTTTCTGAACCCCTGGATACCTCTCATTCAATTCTCAAGGATAGCAGTCTAAAGTCCTCAGTGGATTTGTGGACTGGGACTTTTGAAAAGAGCTATCCACAGATCTCTCTGTCTCTATCTCCCTTACCTGTCCCTGGACTCCCATATTCAAGTTTAGTCAGCTTGAGAGTAGGGACTAACAGGCAGTTGGCAAAAAAGATGGATTAAGGCCGAGAAGTCTTGAACCCCCAGACCTTGGAGGGTCAATTTGCTAGAGGGGATAACCATAGAACTTACCTGTTTACTCACTTTCCTATATGATATTCTTGCCACCCCTTCCCTACTTGAACCCCAATAAATAACCTGTTATTCAATATTTAGATCTGGACCAATCTCTAACAACATATTTAGGGTGATTGAAGATTTGGGGAGAGTCACACCTCTCCCCAAGAGGGGGGTTGACTTCTAGGTCTCAGGGATTCAAGATTGCCTGACCCAAAGAATTGACATCTTTTCTTGACAGTTGGGTAGCCCTAAGATCCTGAAAGGGACTGACAGTTGATGTCCCTGGGGGAAGCAGAGGCATAAGAAATCATCTTGCCTCTCAAGGATCCTGCCTTCCATCTCCCAGTAAACATTCTCTGGGGAGACATACTTTTCTTTCAAGGAGGCAATATTTGGCTATCTCCCCTCAGAAGGAAGGGAGGAGAAGACAGATCTCTTCACTCTCTCAACCCCATTCCCTCTTTCTATCATCCCTATCCATTCTTCTAATCCCTGTATTATAATAGTCATCTAAAAAAGTGTATGAATTATATATCCATAGCTCTTATGTTCTTCTACTATCCTATCTAACACACCTTACATAGCTAGTTCTCACTTTTAGTGCTTCTTTTCCCTTTTGATACAGACCTATTTCATTGATGCAGTGAAAGCCCATTGAGTAACTTCCTTTGCCAAAGCAGAAAAATGACTTCTTTGTAATTTAAAATGCCAAAAAGATATGTGCTTCATTAAAAAGCAAAATTACTTGATTTGTCACATACTGAGTAAATTTTAGAGGCGTAATTTGAACCCAAGTTTATAGATAGACTGGCTTTCTTTCCATGATGTTTCTTTGACTGTATTTAATGGTTGAGAATTATTAGATATTATTTTTAACCATTTAAAGGTGAAAAAGTCTTATAATATGGGTTCCAAAACCCTCTACCAATCATGAAATTATGATATTTATTAGATTTGTTTCCACAAATTTATACCTTTCACTGTTCAGTCTTAGAACATAAGTGCTATTAATTAAGTACAACATTATAAGGCCATTTCAAAAAATTTTTGTAACAAGATTTCTGTCTAATAGTTTTTCCTATTAAGTAAAGTTCATCTTTGATACTAACCATTTTAATTGCATGATTTTCAATACCAAAAGAAATTTTAAAAAATAACAAAAAATGACAAATATCAGTATATATATTTAAGAATTGCATTATTCCCCCCTAGATGCTAAAAATATTTTGGTACTTAATTTTTGCTCCTTTGTTCAAAATTATAAATTTAAGCTTGTCTTTGTCTATTTTTTAAATACTTTCTCCCAGTCACTGCCCACCTGGCCCCTTCTCCCTGGCCTATTTTCCTCCCAAATGAGGAGAAAAGCTTCTAATTGTATTCATTTTAAAGATACAATTTTGAGTGACAATTATGTTCCCAAATAGAGGATAAAATAGAACTGTTATTCAGACATTAGTCAATGAATCACATTGTAAAAAATGTTTCTATATTGTCACTATTGTCACTAAGCAATTGGCAATTCCTCCTAAGGATGACATCTTCTGAAATATCATAAGGGCAGAGCAGCTATATCTGGAGCCATGGAATAGGCCTAACCCAAGATGTACATGCAAGTTGAAAAGTTCAGCATAAGGCCTAAAGCATTTAGTCATTTAAGGGAGGAGGTAGAAATCACTCAGATGCTTAAAGGGGATACTCACCTTTAAAAGTTGGCACTGTATCAGTTATAGAAAGAAATGGAGATGAGTGATTTTTAAAGCAAAATTGATTAATTTCTTTCCCCAGCATATCTACTGTTATACAAAAAGATATATCTCTTACAAGGGGCAATATCCAATGGTATTATGCAGGCAGGAGAGGGAAAAGAGCCTTTTGTGTATAGTTGAAGCTTTTAATTGATGAATTCAATATTTCTTTTAGGACACTGAATAAGCCAAGGCAGTATGGCTGCAGGGACACAAAGAGATCAACTTTTGCCTAAAACCCTGAGATATGAACCAGTATACCCTTCATAATGTGATTTCTTTCATTAAAGAGAAACAACTTCATCTGTTGATGTTCATAAGCTAGTTCTTCACCATACAGTAGAGTCATTGTGTGTGTTATTGTGTACATCACAAAATGAATTGGATCCTGATTTGTATTAAGAAACCTCTACTTCAGTCACCTTCAATGTCTAGTTCACACCAATTCTCTTATTTAATTAGAATTCTCTTTTGATGGAGTAACAATTGTGGGGGATGAGTTGCAAATCAAACAAGAGAATAGCAGCTTCTTTGTTTTCCTCAAGATATTGTCTCTCCTTTTTATATTAAGATGCAGCTCTGGGGTCTGGACAAAGCTAGCAACATTCCATAATCTATGATTATCTTATGGATATATATTCAATTTTTCTGCCTTCTCTAGTGCTAAACTAAAAACTGTAAAAGGGTTTAGTTAGTTAGGACTTAAAATGAAACAAATTCAATCTTTTATTTAATAAAGTGGTATTCATTTCACATTTATTGTCAACTCTGTGTTTCATGCCCTAAGAAAGACTCAAGGACCTTTGTAATCAATGAAAGAAGATGACTTGCACACAGACAAATACAATTCAAAGTGTATTTTTCCAAATGAAAATTAGGTAGTTTCTTTAAAGTACAACATGTTAGTGATCTTAAATTTGGACCTTATAGAAACATAGAAAGCATTGAATATTTCTAAGTCAGAATCTCTACTCTGACATAGTGGAACAGAAGATTAGTTGGAAGGGGACAAGCCTCATAAACAAAGGCTTTAGGTTATTTTTTGACCAAAGAAATCCTGGGAATGATAACATCAAAGCTCAGTTTACTGAAACTCGCATGTGCTGGTTCCAGACCAACTTTATAGGCTGATTACATGCTACTCTTACTCAGGAACTCTACATTTCAAACTAATTGGCTTATTTGATTCATCCCATATGCAGTATTCCACCTCTCAGTAATATACCAATTATCTTCCATACTTACTATGTTCTACTTATTCACTTTTGTAACCTCTCACCTTTTGTAGCTTCTAGGACCATTTCTTTTTAAATAAAATAAAAATATTTTAAAAATAAAAAAGAAACAAAAAATTTGTAAAAGTTCAATAACATATCACTTTCCCTGAATACTTTCCTAAATAAATTCATCTTCTGAAGACTGATACAAATTCTTAGTATGAACACATAAAATAATTTTATTTTGCACTTTTGCAAAATTAACTTGGCATAATCAATATAGAAGTGGACTTAGATTCAGTATAAGAAAAAATGTTGTTTTAAAGATTGATGTTTGTCAAGTACAGTTTATGTGACCCTAAAAAAGGAATTTAAGTCCTCATTGATCTTGGGAGTTTTTTAATCTTGCATTGGGATGTATTTCTATCACTAGGGAAATTCTTTTGTCAGTGAAATCTTTGGTCCATGCCCTATTATC
Organism: Monodelphis domestica; assembly: GCF_027887165.1. Taxonomy (NCBI): domain Eukaryota; kingdom Metazoa; phylum Chordata; class Mammalia; order Didelphimorphia; family Didelphidae; genus Monodelphis; species Monodelphis domestica. Next base: position 171,436,742 of record NC_077234.1, read on the forward strand.
CATATTATTCCTTTATCTCTATACATATCATTTTCTCCCCTCTGGAATGAAAACTAATTGTAGTTTTCTCAAACCTTTGCCTATAGGCCCATCAGATACTCTAAAGATTCTGAGTTTATATGGATATTAAATAAATGCCTTAAATCTATCATCCAAATACACAAATTACTAATGGCCTAGTACAAAAAGCATCAAGAAAAGATTCCTCCTACCTTTTCCTATAGTAAACTATATATTTCTCCCACCCTATCTTTATATAATTCTATGATGTATGTCTTGAGGTTGTTATACATTCAACTTTGGAACCCTTTTAGGCAAACCACAGGATGTATAAAATGGACATGAAAAGTAAAGAGCGAATTATCTCCAACATGCTGCCATTTAATATATTTTTTCTACTGTGAATTTCATGATTTCAATGATCCTTCTCATATTTGCTCTTATTGGTAGCTCCATACCCAATCCAACATCCCTTTCCAGGGTTAAATTGATTCTCTTTTGGAGTTACAAAGATACACTGCCATAATTTTTTTTTAAATCTTCAGTAATATGGCTCTTTGTTAGGTCAGTTGTAATTCTCTTATCCCCAGCTACATTACAATGCATTCATTACATATTCAGGCTCCATATGTGGTGCTACAAGACTCATTTGGATCATGTATAAGGATTTGAGCCAATTTGGGGTATTCTTGAAAAATATATTAGAGCAGTTTGCCATTTCCTTTTTGTGTTCATTTTACAAGTGAGAAAACTGAGTCAAATAATCTTAAGTTATTTGCTTAGGTATACATAACTAGTAACTTGTAGGATCAGATTTGAACTAAAAAAGGAGAGTCTTTCTGACTCTTGGCTAGGCACTCTCCCTACTGTGCAACCTTGTTGTCTATGCACATTTACATTACCCAGGTTCAACCTGTTTCCCACTGTGGCAAAGCAATCCATACAGACCTTTCTAATTGACTTATTATTCCACTCACTTTGATAATATTTTTGCACCTTTCATTTTTGTTTTTTTTTTCTAGATTCATGTATATAGTAGTTCTGAAGTATTTTATTTTGAGGCTTCTTTCAAGATACGAATTTTGGATTCTCCTTTTCCCCTTCTTGTTTCAGGATATCAGTGAAGTATTCCATGATGATATCTTATGACATTGTGCCCAGGCTCTTATTTTTCTAATCATGCTTTTCATGAGTTCCAATGATTGTTAGATAATCTCTTCTTTATCTGTTTTCAGATAAGTTGTTTTTCCACTTAGATATTTTAGATTTTCTTCTATTCTTTTCATTTGTTTGATTTTGTCTTCATGTTTCCTGATGTCTTATATATTTATCATGTTCAATGTGCCAAATTCTACTTTTTAGGAAGTTCTTTTCATCCTTGAATTTTTGTGTTTCCTTTTTCATTTGGCCAGTCTTAGTGTAATAGATGCTATACTAGAAGATTTGCAGTAATAAGACTGGGACACAGGAAGCCAGCTAAGGCCAAGGCTGAATTTTGCGCTCCTTCCCCCCACACTACTTCCTGTCTCTTCTCAGACTGGTAAGATTTAAGTGTTTTCTCCAAGGGCTAGTCTCACAATTTAGATCTTTACTAAAGGGGTTTTATTCTTAAGTTACAGAGGAACTGGATAAGGGAAATGGGAGGAGGTGATAGGGAAATAAGGTTTCCCTAATTTTTAATGGTTTCCAGTTAATTGAAAGATTTTCACAAGGTGTTCAATTCAGGAAATAAGATTATTTTCTTTATAGGGAGATATTGATGACAAAACTGACAAAGATTGTTCAGAGCTAAGCTCTGTGGAATGGAAATCAGACTAACAGTTGGTGGGGGATGGGGAAACTGGGAGTGGCAGTTGGGTCTTGTGACTAGCACTTCCTTCTTGCCAGGAGTGGAAGTTGGGTCTTGTGACTAGCACTTCCTTCCTGCCGGGAGTGGCAGTTAGGTCTTGTGACTAGCACTTTCTGCCTGCCAGGTGAGACTTCCTTCCTGGTGTTGGAGGAGAGAGGAGCTTATTCAGCCTAGTCTGGTGTGGTGTGCCTCTTCTTGGTTCAGCCCGAAGACACTGGCTTCTAAAGGTCAGAACTGTTCTTGTTTGCTTTCTATCTACTGCTAAGATTCTGACTTAGAAAAAGCTGGACTGATATAGAGTAGACGGGAGTTGGAGAAGCCCTATGCCAGCCCCTGGGCCTGGCCTCAACTCTGAATCTGAGGAAAAAACTCCAATTCCAACTGGTTATTAAACTTGATATTATTTGAATTTGCAGTCAGATAAGTGGACTATCTTTTCTGGTAATAGAGGGAGCTGAAATTCAGTTCAGTCATCCCAGAACAAACAGTCCTTATCAGGCCTTTGCTGTTTCCTCTCAGCAGGGGGCATCTCCCTCCCTTGCCTCACCAAGCAATATACCCTCTCTCCCCTTAACTCCTCCATAGCTCCATACAAACCTCCCATTATCCCCCTGGTTTCCAATCCTTGCCATTTCCTTTCCCAATAAATATTACAGCTCCAAATCTTATTAGTACTCAGTCAAAGAGTGATCATGGATCAGGAGCAAGTCTGTCTCTCAGCCTCTTCCCAACTGTCAGAAGGGAAGAAGTGTCCCAGTTCCAGCGGCTTGGCTTCTCAACTGCTTCCTGACCAAATTCTATTGGAAGTTCATTCAAAATTTCATCGCTTACTTTTTCTTGCAAAATCTATCATGTGCTGTTATCTTTTACTGGCATCACTCTTTAGAGAGTTGTTTTCTTCATTATTTTTTACCTCCATTTACAGTGGGTCCATTCTATTCCTTAAGTAGTTGTTTTTCTTCAGGGTATTTCATGTCTCTCATTTCTTTTGGCCTATTCTAGTTTTAGGGAGTTGAATTATTCAGTGAATTTTCCCCAGGAGTTGAGGTTTTCTGTCAATTATCTTAGTTTTCATTTTCTTCCAGAAGTTCTTTTGGGGCCTGATATCCTTCCCACTTTCATATGTTTTGTTTTTTGTATTGTTGTCCTCTTCTGAGTTCATATTTTTGATCTTCCTTGTCACTAAAGTTATTTTTCTAAGGTCAGTTTTTTTTTTTGTCTTTTGCTCATTTTTCTAGTATTATTTTTCTGTTATCTTATCTAACTGTTGATGTGTTTCTCTGCTTCTGGGGTAAAGAAAGCACTGTTCCAAGCTCATAGGTACTCTTCTCTGGTAGTTGGGTTAGTCCAACTGCATTTAATTACCAATATGTGTCTGTTGGAGTGGTGGACTTATTGGTTTGCTCTAGGGAAGCTTATAGCTATTTTCTCCAGCTAGATTAACCTCCTTGTCTTACTAGTTTCCCTGTTGTTTTGTGGGTTGGGATGGTACCTGCTTTGCTGCTTCCTTGCCTTGGCCAAATGGCTTGGGTTAAGTAGCTCTCTTCCTTTAGGCTCTAACGTCTTAGATATGTTGCCATTTCACTGACTTACACTATGTGGAAGCATGTTTGTATCCTTTATGTTTTGACTTCACTCCCTATACAGAGTGGTTTAGGCTTGGCCATTACCCCAATCTGCTGCTTTGTTACTGCAGGTGCTCTGCCATCACATGGTAGTTTGTAGATTTCCTATCAGGTGAGTGACTTAGGCTGGTCTGGTCTCCCATCCTGTCCTTACTGTCTTCTACTCCTGTGTTGAATGACTCAAGCAGGGATCATTTACCTTCTGCATTTTTATTACCTTTGTCATAGTATCAGTGTATAGCCTGGTTCCAACACATTCTATGCTACCTGTGGTACTCTCACTTCTTACCCCACTAAATAAAATTTCTTCTGCTTTCTTTTGTTTTTAGGTGATTTATTTTCTTTTGTGTGTGTGTGTATGTGTGCACATTTTGGGGGGAACAGAACATCCTTTACTCCACCATCTTAAATCCCAGCTTACATCTCCCAGATCACATGTTGATTGATCTCATAAGATGTTGATGCATTTTTATTATTCATTTTCTTATGTTTTAAAAATATTTTTTCTTGGTAATAACCCCGTATGCTATGCAAGGCATGAATCTCTCTCTCATTTTATGGGAAGGGAATTTGAGGGCCATAGGGATTAAATGATTTCCTCAATATAGTATAATTATATAACCTAGCATTCTGGTTTCCCAATAAGTGCTTTTCTATCAATCAATAAACAAGTTGGTACCTTTTCTGCATCTGAGGTTTTTAGAAAACATCATTGAGAATTTAAAGGTTAATTCACTTGGTTACAGCACATAATCAGTATATGACAGAAGCTGGACATATACCTATGACTTCCTGCCTCAAATATTCTGTTCACAATGATTATATCATGATGCATTTCTGTTGTATACATAAAGTATAAAAAAGTAACACTGCTCTACATTCATGCCCTGCCCATATAAATGCAAAGGCCATTTAGAAAAAGTGTAGGCAGAGAGGGAAAGTTTTGTTCTATTGAGGTGAGGGCTAAGTTGACACTTGAAAACATAAATTAATTGTGTAGTGGAGGACTCATAATGAAAAAAAAATTACAACTATAGAAGCAACAGATAGAGTCTGAATTCAGATTGAAGCATTCAGTTCTTCACTTTCCTCCATGAATTTTTCTCTAGTGGAAGTGATATGTGTCTTCTTACATAATAAGATTAATAGAAATATGAATTCTATAGTAATATGTAAGATCTATATCATATTACCTGTCATATTGAAAAGTGAGAGGACTCAGAGGGATGAAAAATACAGACATCAAAATATCGGGAAATGATTATTGAACATTTTATTGACATGTAATCTGGAAAAAATAAAAATTAAATTTAAAATTGTACATTGGAAAAAAATTGACTAAGTTGATGATTTTCCTTAAATGCATTTTTAAAAATCAGTCACTGTAGGAGTCAAGATGGCAGCTTAGCAAGCAGCAAAAGTTCAGACCTCGAGGAAGACCCTTCCTTACCGATACAGACTGAATGCTCCTAGGGCACCAAAATTCAATCTGAACAACAAGACAGAAGCGGGGAACCCTCCTTCTGGACTCAAATCAAAAGGTATGCACCACAAAAGCCGGAATCCAAGAAAACTCAGGGCTAAGGGGAAGGCAGAGTGAAGGTCCCAGGACCCCTCCCCCACAACCCAGAGGGCTGAGCCCCCAGCACCAGCGGGAACCTCTGAGCAGGCAAATGTGCTGGTTTGCAGGGTCTACCTTGTGAGCAGCGGGGCGCTGAGCTCGGAGCATCCAGCTTGGACAGCGGGGAGGAAGCCAGGGAGAAATGGGCCCTGGCTGGGTCCCTCCATGGGGCTCCAATCTCACCCTTGCCTTGGGCACATCCAGACTAATCCAGTTAAATCTAATCCCATCAGAACTCCTCAGAGTTTAGGGAGGTGGGCAAAGGCACTTGTGGACAGCAAAGAAGCAGCTGGAGAGAACTGGAGAGAGCCTGGGCGGCCCAGCCTTGCAGGAGTCTTCAAAACCTCAGTGCTTCATACCACATACAGCCCAACCCAATTGAATTGAATCCAATCAAAAGCCTCCAGAGGGCAGGGAAACTAACATTCCTCCCCTAGAGACTGTACCAAGAGATCTGACAAAGCTCCAAGAGGGGATACTGACAGCCCCAAAACCAAAGCAAAATGAGCGGAGCAAGAGCACAGCCAAATACGGGGAGCAAAGAAGAGATAAACTAAAGCAAACAACAGAAAAAGAAGAAAGAAATTACAATAGACAGCTTCTGCACAGATAATGAGCAAAGAGCGAATGAAACAGAGGGGGAGAACCCAGCAAAGGAAAAATCAGAAATCCCAGTAAATTGGATACAGGCTTTGGAAGAACTCAAAATGCAATTCAAAACACAATTAAGAGAGGCTGAAGACAATTGGGAAAAGAACTTAAAAACTAAGATAAGTCATCTGGAAACAGAAAATAGTGTCTTGAAAGCCAAAATCAACCAGCTGGAAAATGAAGCAAAGGAGATGAAAGTTGAGGTGAAGAAGATGAAAGATGACCTCCAAAGAAAATCCGACCAAAAGGAAAAGGACGACCAAAAAACTAAGGATGAAATCCAGTCTTTAAAAACCAGAATACAACAACTTGAATTGAGCAACCTCACAAGGGAGCAAGACACTATAAAACAAAACCAAAAGAATGAAAAAATTCAGGAAAATATGAAGCATCTCATTCAAAAAACAGAGGATTTAGAAAATATTTCAAGGAGAGACAATTTATGAATTATTGGCCTACCAGAAGACCATGACAAAAGAAGGAGCCTGGACATTATATTACAGGAAATTATTAAAGAAAACTGCCCCAAAATCCTTGAACAGGAGGGAAAGGTGGAGATTGATAGAATCCACAGATCACCTCCTGTACTTAATCCCCAACTGACAACATCCAGGAATGTTGTGGCCAAATTCAGGAACTATCAGACCAAAGAAAAGATATTACAAGCTGCCAAGAAGAAGTCATTCAGATACCAAGGAACCACAGTGAGGATAACTCAGGATCTGGCTGCATCCACACTGAAAAAAAGAAAGGCATGGAATATGATATTCCGGAAAGCAAGGGAACTAGGTTTACAACCAAGAATCAACTACCCAGCAAAACTGACTATATTCTTACAGGGGAATGTATGGTCATTCAACAAAATAGAAGAATTTCAAGAATTCGTAAAGAAAAGACCAGACCTGAACAGAAAATTTGATGTCCAAGCACATCAAGAGAATCATCAAAAGGTGGGAAGCTCAGAGGCAGCAGAATTGGAGGGGAGTAGAGAGCTTAGGCCACTCCACTCCCCTACTCCACACACCTGAGAATGACATGCCTCACTTCACCCACTTCTTCTACACAGCAGTCCAATAGGAGTGCTTTCTTCCTCCCCTGTCTGGGGTAGGGGGACATGGTACCATATCTTGAGGGTGGGGGGAGGGATAGGGCATATGGTTTCTATAGGGTTCCTCATTGATGCATTATGGTCTGAAAGGTAAGCATTTAATTTTTCTTTCATTATATTTCTACCAGGAAGATTATGCTTACTTTTATTGGGTATATAATTCTAGGTTGTGATCCTAGGTTCTTTGATCTCTAAAGCATTATATTCCCATGACTTTTAGTCCTTTAATTCAGAAGATTACAGATCTTATGTAATACTGATTGTGCTCTATGACATTTGAATCATTTCCTTCTGGCTGCTTCTAGTACATTTACTTGGCTTGAGGGTTCTGGAATTTGTCTATAATAGTTCTGGGGTATTTTATATTGGAAGTGATAGTTGATTCTCCCAAAATTTATTTTCCCCTGTTGTTTGAGTATATCGGGGCAGTTTTGCCAGATGATTTCTTATAGTATGGTATCCAGGTTCTTTTTTATCTGATTGTTGCTTTCAGTTATTGTGATGATTCTTAGATTACTTCTCCTGCTCTATTTTCCAGGGTTGTAATTTTTTAAAGTGAGGTATTTTATATTTCCTTCCTTTTTTTTCCTCATTATTTCCTGATGTCTTATTGATTCATTAACTTCTATTTGTCAATTTTAATTTTTAGCAGATTGTTTTCTTCCTTGGGCGTTTATGCTTCCTTTTCCATTTGACAAATTATGTTCTTTAAAGAGTTATTTTCTTCAGCATTTATTTTCTATTTTTGCCTCCATTTCCATTTGTGTCATTCTATTTCTTAGGATTGTCACTACCTTCAGTATATTTTTGTGCCTGCCTTTCCTTTTGGCTTATTCTAGTTTTTAGGAATTTGATTTCTTTGGAGATTTTTTCTCCATCTATTGAGATCTTCGGTCAATTCTCTCTCTCCTTTTTGCACTTCTTTTTAAATTCTCTGAGGTAGTTTTAGGAGTCTGACATTCTTTCACATTTTCCTTTGAAATTTATCTGTTTCCTTTTTGACATAGTTGTCCTCTTTTGGCTTCATATTTTGTTTTTCCCTGTTACTAAAGTAACTTTCTAAGGTCAGGGTTGGTTTTTATTTGTTTGTTTGTATGTTTGTTTTTGGTCTTTTGCTCATTTTTCTAGTTGTTTCTTCCCATGTGTGTATGGACAGATCAGATCAAAGGAGTGAAGTATCCTTTACATCACCATTTTATCTAATGGAATGCAATCCTGTATTAACTCTTTTTTAAAACTTTACCTTCCATATTAGAATCAATACTGTTCCAAGACAGAAATGAATATAAGGGGTTAGGCATTACGGTTAAGTGACTTGTCCAGGGTTAGAAAGCTAGGAAGTGTTTGAGGCCAGACTTGAACCCAGGACCTCCTATCTCTTGGCATATTAATTCTTTAAATTTGTTTTTGTTTTCAATATATCTATGCCAAAGTATATGATCTTAATTTTTTTTACAAATTTTCCTTGTTGTATTGAAAAATGCATACATGAATATATATGCATATATGTGTTCTTTTTCTATCCTCCTTAAAATGGTCATAAATCTTTCAACTTTGGTTTCTAAAGGAATTCGTTTAATTCCATTAACACCCCCGCCCCTTTTGTTTATCTTTTTGTTAGATTTTTACAAAACTGAGAAAGGAATATTGAAGTTCTTGTTACTTTTAAAAATTAATTTTTCATTTCATCCTTTAATCATTACAAGATAGAAAATGAATAGAAACTACTACATGGATATAGGGAGAAGGAACATGAAAAATTTGGTTCTTCATGGAAGACTTCTTAGGTGTGGTAATTGATCTCTGGCTGGAAGGAAAATGGTTTGCAATAGATATAAATAAAGAAAAAAAAGCATTTTAGGAATGAAGTACAGCCTATATCGAATATGGAATTCAAAGATGTTATACTAGGTAAAGAAAACAGGATAATTTGGATGTCACATATAGGTTGGTGATTTATGTTGTAGTGTTTTAAATGACAAAAAGGGGAATCCATTTTCTTCTGGAAGAGAAAAGGAACTACTGAAACATTTAAATGGAGGGAAAACACAGACAGGCTTGAACTTAAGAGATAAACATTTTTCTAATTCATGAAAATTGAATTGTGTGGTGGAAGATGATTGAATGAAAGGCCTAAGATGTTTTGATCTTTTTATTCATCTATAATACATTATTAATCACACAGAACTCACATGCAAAATGATCTTTAGGTATTAAAATACATATTAAGATTGCCCAAAAGTCTAAATAGATTTTAAGTCTATTAAAAATTAAAATTTCACTTAAACTTTTGGGATGACCTATACATACATACATAGAGATAATATAGACAATACATAGAGATAATATAAGGTATCCCAAAATAATCAAAATAGATATATTATACCATCTATCTATCTATAAATATATATTATATAAATAAATAATGCAAAGGCAATGTATTTTACAAAGTGATGCACAAGACCTTTTTATGATAAAATTCTCAGTAAATTGAAAATATAGGGTTAATTACATATCTCTGGTGTGACAAGCCTTTTCTTTTTTTCATTCTTTGTGTAAAGTTATATAGCTTTGGACAAGCACAATAGCCTAAGCACACACACAGCCACATAAGCATCACATTTTCAGAGGACATATTTTGCTGAAGGAAATTTTATGGCTTGACATTTTTAAGTGATCCTCCAGAATTCAAGTTTTCAAGTGAATGAATTATAAATGAAAACTGGTGGTTTCACATAGCTCTAAGTATTATACCTTTGTGTGACTGAAAGTACAGAGGACATATTTTTTTTTCTATTTGGTTATCACTACATTTATCATTTACCTTGCTCATCTTTTTTCCTAGACTAACTTAGAGTGGATCTCATAACTAGAAGGTTTTCTATTATATGTAATTTAAAAGAGAACAAATAGTATGCAATCATATAGCATATTAGAAAAAATTGCCCATCACATAGCCAAAGTAATTTACATTTAGCCTCAAAGTCTTCATGGAAAACTTAATGGGGAATCCTCAGAGACTTTTGTTCGGGGAAAAAAAAGGAACAAAAAAATGTCTCCATCTGCTTCCAAAATAGAAAGAGGAACTCTATCAATATATTTATTCCATATTTCTAGAATTGGGAAAGAAATACATATGCATTCAAGTTAAGAAACATAGATAAAGTCAGAGCTCAGTTGGATAGGGAAAGAGCTAGGGATAAAAAAGCAAAACTATTCTGTCATCACACACTCTCTAAAGCCTCTAGAGAATCCTAACTGTCATGTGGCCAGTACTGAAGCTGTACTAATAGCTAAACAGTTCTCTATGTATGACTGGAAATAAGACCAAGTTTCATATTCAATCTCAGTAGAGTTATAGCAATATAGACCAATAGCTCCCATCTGTTCTTCCCCAAGATTCTCCAGGGATGCACAGCTAACTTGGATATCTTAACCTTTAATTTCATTTGTATTACTAGCTAGGGAGCACTGGTGTGGGGATTAGCAGGGGGTAAAGTAAATGACTAGGACCAGGTTTTTCTACTCCATTTGACACAGCTTTGAGAATCAATATGGCATGGTAGAGAAATAGCTGGCCATGGTCTCAAGAAGTCTGGATTCATATTTCCTCCATAATACATTGCTATGTGAACTTGAGTAAACACCAAGTTCTTGAGACAATTATCCAAGATTATTAGGAAGAAGGTGCTAACCTATAGTGGTCATGAGACCTTTGTCATCCAAGATAGACTAATAAAATCAAAAGTCTAGTCCCAATATCTCTTTTTAAGGCTCTGTAGCCATGACCTATATTTGAAGCTGGAAAACGTGACCTACAAAATCATTTAGGTGACCATTTTTTCACTCCATTCCATTAGAGTCCAATAGAGAATAGAGAACCTTATAGTTCCACTCTAAGTAGAAGAATCAATCCAACCATCCATCAATATAACCACTATGTAAATTAAATACACACATACTTTGTTTTTAATATATATATACAATAAATATCATTATTATATTGAGCATTTACTAAAAATAAACATAGAGCTATAGACACTACAGAAAATATCTGTGAATTGAAACAAAACCAAAGAAAATAAAAGTTATAACATTCTGTATCACACAACTATGACTTATGTTTATATACATATATTATTTAATTTGAAATGTAGGTGATATTTAAAGATTATTTAGATCAGTCCTCTTCTTTTATGAAAAGAGGGAGAGAGAGGAGAAAGTAGGTGGCCAAAATAAGGAAAGAAGAAAGGGAAAACATAAAAAGAAGGAAGTAGTGATATAAGTAGGGAGAAGAGGAATGAGGAAGGGAAGAAAGTCATGAGGAAGGTGGGAAGTAGGAAAAGAGGAATGAGTGAGAGAAGGAAGGAAAGAGGGAAGGAGGGAGGACAGGAAGGAAAAAGATAGGAAGAAAAAAGTACAAGTGAATGAAGGAAGAAAGGAAGAAATGGAGGAGGGTGGAAATTGTGTTCAAACACTACCTGAATGCTTCTACTTTCCTTACTCCTTTGGAAATTCAACCTCTAACTTGTTGTGTAGAAGGGGAGTAATGTGGAGAATCAAGATAAGGAGATGAAGTATGTGTGGGTGTGTGGTTGTGAATTTTGAGCAGTTAGTATTTATTATAAATTTGTGCTACAGTCCATTGCAAAAGAGGAGTAAAAAACCAATTAACTGATTTGTTAATAGAGGACATAAAGCCTCAGTTTCATGGTTTTAATATCTAGTTAGTGCTAGTCTAGCAATTATGTTTTGAGTCCAGACTTTCTCAAGTAAACATTCTACATATTGGTAGTCCAAGATATGCATTTCTTATGCTATTTTGAGTTTAATGTGAAAAAGAATTCCCACTGTTCAAATAGCAAAGGCCTGTCAGAACAGAGTCAACACTATCATCTTATTTTAGGTGATAGGTCTTAGGTACAGGGTGAAACAGAATATAGGAAAAATCACAACCCTCCAAATTTTCTAATGAATGTGAATATGGGATAGTATGTTAAAGAGACATCTCAAGAGTAACAGTTATTTTCTTGGATTAAGGTTAAAGTTTGAGATAATCTTTCTTTACCTAAAATGATATTTTGATAGTTATGCATGAAGATAACAAAATCCTTTATACTCAAAATATAGAAATAAGCTCTGAAGAATAAAATAGTAAAATACATTGACTTATTTCTCACTATGATCTAACATTTATTGTTCATTTATGTACTTCAGTGTTTTGTAAGGAAGAAAAAAGGTAAATATTAATGACAACTTCCTAATAGAGAAAAAATGGAAAATACAATGACTTGTGAGTCAAAACACTAAGTTCTAGATCTACCCCCACAACCAACAGTTAATATGAACTTATAAGGTTATTGTAACTATCAAAATATATATTCCCTTAATGAGCAAATTAGAATAAACCTCTAAGGCACCTTTCACTTTTAATGTTACTTGATTCTATGACTGCATACCATTAATTATGGTAATATGGTAAGGCTGACATTTCACTTCAGTAGAATAACTGCTAAGCTTAGAACTACACTTATTAGATCATTTTCTTAGGAAGAAAAGATCAATTAAAACTAAGAATCAGAAAAAAAAACATGTTAATGGATTTATTTCTTGTCATCAATAAAACAGAATATTTTATTTTCATGTAATTGAATTGGAACACAGAGTTCTAGGCTAGTGAGGATAGGATTAATATAAATATCAGTAACAATTATAGGGAAAAAAATCATATGGTATCTGTGACCAGTCTGGCTAGAGTCATAAAAATAGCAGCATTGACTAGCCTTCTGGTTAATGTCTAATCTCTTAGTAATTTTACTTCATCCTCTTTTCATCTCTCAAAGTGAGGTCTAAAGAACAGGCTTTTGTGGGGACAGCTCGGTGGCTCAATGTATTGACAGCCAGGAATTGATGAGGGAGGTCCTAGGTTCAAATCTGGTCTCAGACATTTCCTAGTTTGATTCTAAGATAGAAGGTAAGGGTATATATGGATATATATAAAGAACAGGTCTTTGAAACCTTGCTCAAAGGGCCAAAAAACTGTATATACCTTTGACCTAGTAATAATAGTACTAGTTCTGTACCCTCAAGATATCAAAGATAAGGGAAAAGGACCTACTTGTACAGAGATATTTATGGCAGTTTTCTTTATAGTAATAAAGTATTAGAAACTGAAGGGATGTATATCAATCATGGAATAGCTGAACAAATTTTGGCACAGGATTATAATGGAATACAGGAGAATTATAAAAATCTTTTAAATTCTTACATGAATTTACATGGACACAAGAGGGTTAAGATGGTGGAGTATGGTGTGTTTAGCTCCCACAAACCTTACAAACAAAATTAGAAAATAAATTACCTCAAAACAAAAGAAAGCAGGAGGAATATACTTCACTGTGGTGAGGAGGCACAGTAGCACAGGAAGTGCAGCACTGGGAGAAACAGAGGAATCAAATTAGCTTTGCCATTGCCAAATGGCCTGATGTAAGTAAATGATAGATAAGGGACAGCTCAATTCCAGCCCTACCACTTCCATGTGGTTTGAGATAATAAAAAATCAGAGATGGCAAACAGTCTACCATACTGTGAAATGATGTGAGTCAATGAGACAGAGACAGAGTGGAGTGCCACTTTCACAATGACTTGAGGTAATAAGAGGGGTACATACCAATATGCTGCCAAATGGATTATGGCAATAAAACAGTAAAGAGAGGGAACAATCTACATGGTCTGATGCAGTGAAAGACAGAGAATAGCCCAGCATAGGAAACAGCAGGAAAACCAATAGCAGGGAAAGTGGAATCCAACTGGACAAGTAAGCTCCAAACTTCACCACAAGAAATCAACTGGACTACCCTTTTGAAATATATAATGAGGGACTCAAACAAAACTGGGCCTACCCCAACCATCAAAGAAGGCTATACAACTATTTTAAAAGAATACTTTTTCTACCCAAGGAGCAGAGTAGAACCTCAACAGATAGAAAAGCTAATAAGGGGAAAAATAGTAACTAGGAAAATGAAAAACAGACAAAGAGAAAATAGTAACCTCAGAGAGTTACTTAAAAAAAACAATGAATATCAAAATATAAATGTGGACAAGGTTAGCAGTGGCAAAAATAAAGGAAATGTGAAGCTTCAAAGTATTTCAGTGAGGTTAAATAGAATACATTCATACTTAGGAAGTTGATAATTAACATATATATTATACTTGACATATTGTACTTAAAGCATTCCAGACACCTAAAGGAGTTGTTTTAAAACTTTATTACTATTAGGACAATTAGGAGTGTGCATAGAAAAAAAGAAGGGAGCATGCCTAGGATGATGGATTAATATTTTAAAAAATCAATTAGAATGAGTGAGAAAAAGGGAGAAGAGAAAAGAAGAGACATAGCTTCCTAATTCCTAAATGAGAAGTTACATGAGTTACAGGAGGAATAAGACCATAATACTCAATCACTGGGAAATGTCAAACATCCTCTATAAGAATTAGATTGATCCATCAAAGAAAAAATAAGAAGGAATTTAAGGAGGTAACAAGATCTTTAGAAAAGTCAGATATGATAGACATATGAAGAAAAGTGAATGGGAATATAGAGGAATGCACCTTTTTCTTAGTGGTAAACGGCACCTTCACAGAAATTAACCATAAAATAGGGCATAAGAACCTCACAACTAAATGTAGAAAAGAAGAAATAGAAATAGTAAATGCTGCAGGACTCATATCATTGCACTAATAAATAAAGGAGCTAGTCCTATGAAAAATAATAAAATAAGCAAACATATTTAATTTGATTTTAAAAGGAAGAAAACAAGATCTGCAGTATTAAAAATGAAAAATGTAAAATCACAAACATAGAAAAATGAATAATTTTTTGGCCAACTACATGTTAATAAATCTGACAACCAAAGTGAAATAAGTCACTATTTACAAAAAGCTATAAATTTCCATATTACCAAAAAAATGAATACTTAACACAGCAAAAAAAATGAATGAAATACCAAAAAATCCCCAAAGAACAAGGCAATAAGGAAAGATGAATTCACAAATGAATATAACCAAACATTCAAAGAGCAATTAATTCAAATACTATTTGAACTATTTTGAAAAAAAAAATATTAGGGGATAAGAAATTCTTCCAATTTTCTTTTATAACAAATATGGTTCTGTTATGTAACCAAGAAGATATAAATGAGAAAAAGAAAACTATAGACCAATATTCTCAATGAATATTCATGTAAAATTTTTAAATGACATTCTAGCAAGGAGACCAAAGATTAATGTCACAAGGATGACATAGCATAATCGGGTAGGGTTTATACTAAGAATGCAAGGATGATTCAATATTAGGAAAACTATCACCACAATTGACCATATCAATAACAAAACAAAGAGAAACCATATGATTATAATTAATTATTTAAATGCAGAAAAAGACTTTCAGAAAATATAGCACCATTTCCTTATAAAATCATTAAAAATATTGAGGAAAAGGGCTTTTTTTTAAAGTCATAAAATCATTTCTCTAAAACCATCTAAGCATTGTCTTTCAATAAGATGAGGAGTGAAATAAGCATGTTAATTAACACCTTTATTATTTAATAGTGTGCTAGAAATTCTAGCTTTAGCAAAGATTAGAAAAAATGAATTGAAGGAATTAAAATAGGCAATGAAGAAACAAAACTATCACTCTTTTCAGGTGATATGATGGCATATATAGAGAACAATAGAGATTCAATGAAAAAATTAAAAGAAACAATTAACAACTTTAGAAAAGTTGTAGGATACAAAATAAACCCATATAAATAATTAGAATTTCTATTTACAATCAATAAAGTTGAGCAGCAAAAGATAGAAAAGGAAATTCCAATTAAAACAACTGTAGATTATATAAAATACCTAGGGCCATACTTAACAAAACATACTTAACAACTATAGGAACACAATTAAAAAACATTTTGGCAGAAAAAGTCAGAAATAACTAATTTTAAATTCATTAAATGATCATGGATAAGCTCAACCAATATAATAAAAATGTCTATCATAATTAATTCTTTTTGATTTAGTGCTCTACTAATCAAACTACCTAAAGTTATTTCCTAGATCAAGAAAAAATAATATCTATATTCATCTGGAAGAACAAATGTGTAGAAATAAAAGGGAATAAATGAAAAAATTATGAATGAAGGAGTCCTAGCCATACTATATTTCAAATTATACTATTAATTTTTGTTGGCAAACTTAGAGCACACATACTGGAGAATGACAGAGGGGCCTGCTCTTTTCCTCCTCTCCACATGCACCTGAAGACATTTCTCATATGACCCAATCCTCTGCCCATTAGCCCAATGGGAGCCCTTCCTCCCTCCTTTGCCTTGGTTAGGGCAGGGGGTTCACATGTGCCATGAGTTGCAGTTTGGGCACTCAGTCTCTAAGGTTTTTAAAAGGTTTGCCATCACTAACATAGATCAAAGAAATAGGTTGGGAAATCAAAAGAGAGTAACATAGTAATAGTAATAGTAACATAGTTGCCGAGTGTTCAATAAACCCAATGATCCAAGCTATTGGTGAAAAAACTCATTATGTGACAAAAAATGCTGGGAAAAGAAAAAGACAATTTTGCAGAAACTAGGCACAGACCAGTATCTCACATAATACACTAAGATAAAGTCAAAATAGATACTTGATTTAGAAATAAAGGGTGCTACCAGGAACAAATGAGTACTATGATGAAAAGTTTATCTGACAGAGTCTTATAGATAAGGACATACTTTATAACCAAACAAGACATAGAGAAGATATTTAAAAATTAAATAAATAATTTTGATTCCATCAAAATGAAAAAAAAATCACAAACAAAACCAATACCACTAAGATTAGAAGGGGAAAACAAATTGGGATGGAGGGGTTTATAGCAAGTTCCTTTGACAAAGATGGCATCTCTCAAATATATAAACAACTGAGACAAATTTTAGAATACAAAGTATTACACAATTGAAAAATGGTCAAAAGCTATGAACAGATAGTTCACAAATAAAGAAATTTAAATTTAAAATCTATAATTTAATTTAATAATTTAAATCTATAATCATATTAAAATTCTCCAAATCACTATTTATCAGAGAAATGACAAATTAAAACAACTCTGATATTCCACCTCACACCTATCAGGTCACTAATGTGACCAAAAATGAGGATCATAAATGTTGAAGGGGATGTGGGAGAAATGGACTCTAATCCATTGTTGGTAGAACTGTGAAATGGTACAACCATTCTGGAAAACAATATGGAATCAGGCCTTAAAGGTAAAAAAATTATATATTGTCATTGGCCCAGCAACATAACTACTAGGTCTATATTCTAAAAGGATACAACAGAGAGGGAAAAGTCCTACTTGTAAATATATATATATATATATATTAGCAGTTTACTTTGTAGTCGCAAAAAATTGTAAACTGAGGAGTTCATCACTTGGGGAATGGAATTTGTGGTAGATGGTTGTAATGGAAAACTATTACACCATAAGAAATGATAAAATGATTTCAGAAAAGCAAATATGGAAAGACTTATTCAAACTGAAGTAAAGCAAAATGAGTAGAACCAGGAAAATGGTATATATAGTAAAAGAAATGTTGTATGATGATCAACTGTGAAGGGCTGAATAAACATTATCAAAACAAGGATCCAAGGAAACCTGAAGGGATTAATGGGGAAAAAAGAAATTATTAATCAAAGCCAAATAAGGAAGTGTTAAAATCTGATTGCAGATCAAAATACTCCATTTTCACTTTATTTCCTTCATGAGATTTTTTATTGTGTTATATCTATATCTATATATATCTTTTTCCATCACAGCATGAGTTATATGGAAATATGTATTGCATGAAAGCACTGATATCATGCATACCAGGCAATTTGTCTTTGGGAAAAGGGGAAAGAAAGAGGGGAATTTAAATAGAAGATATGAGAAAGCAGTTGTAAAAATTATTTATACATGTAGTTAAAGAAAAAAATTGAAATAAAATAAATAGTGAAGTGAACAGAACCAGGAAAATGTTATACACAGTAACAGCAATAATGCATGGTGATCAACTTTATACTCTTATTCACTTAACTATTATAAGCAATTCAAGGACACAAGACAATTCCAAAATACTCATGACAAAAAAAAATCTATCCAACAAAATCAGGCCAGACTATGTTATTCTCTTGTTCTCATTCCCCTTATTTTCATTAAACTTCAGTGCTTCTCTATCCTCCCAGAAAAAAAAAATATCAAAGTTCTATTTGGCTTTCTAAGGCCTCTATAATTTTACCTATATAGTATTATTTTAACTTCATCTTCTCTACATTCTCTGCAATACAACAACACTGTTTCCTTTGTGTTCCTCACAAGACACAGTCTCTTCTGATTCCAGGCTTTTTTTAATGGTTACCCCTCTCATGTATTTTGAACTCTTATTTCAATACTCAGGTTTCTCGGGCTTACTTTAAGTCTCAGTTAAAGTATCACTGTTTTCTCTGACTTATATCTTCTACTTTGGTGGAGTCAAACCAAAGAAGATTAGAGAGAGGATGGAAAAAGATAAATTTCTTGGTTTAAAGGTCCAGAAAAATGTAAGATGCACACCAAATAGAAGAAATTCAGAGTTTTTCTACTGAAATTTTCACAATTCTAACCACTGGATAGCTAATTTCCTGTTAAGTTTGACCTAGAAAAAAAGACTTTTTGCATAATCCCCAAAAATTTCTTCCAAATTATTTCAATTGTTTCAGTAGGGAAAAAAACTGAAATTAAAAAGTCTACAAATTTTCTCATTTTGTCTAATTTAAATGAGTAATTATATCAATTTAAATCTTGCCTCAAGCATTGCTCTTAAGGAAATCAAGATGGAGAAAGCTCTTAGAGACCAATGATACATTTTCTTGGTATGGCATATCATTCTCCCTAAATATGCTATTTGTTTAAAGTGAGGGAGAAAAACAAAACCTTTTTTCCTTACTATGTTTACTTATTTTTGACAGAGAGCACTCTAAGCATTAACAAAAGAGTCTGCATTAGCACTTCCATTTCCTCCCAGTAGTGTTGCCTTTTATTTTAAAGTCTGATATCCTGCCATTTGCGCTCAATAGGGAGTGCTTCAGTATCTTTCTCTATGTTAATAATGACTAGCATTGCATACGTGCAGATCTCACTGAAGTCATTAAAAAATAAGAGAGACAAAGAAAACTACATACACTGAATCATATTCATCAATATGAGTCTAGTATTCACTATGACAACATGATGTTAATAGTCTCATTTTCCCAAAGACAAAATTTAGAGGGGATTTAAGCACTGACATTTTCTTATTCTTATTCTTATTTTTTAATTTTTTGTGAATGTAAGTATATATTTATACATAAATATATGAAGGATATGTGAAGGATTTTAAATATGCATTACATACATAAATACATATATGAAATTATTGAAAAATATTTTTCATACATTTTGCTATTATATCCCCATGGTGCTCTCATCCCAGTATCAGTCATCTTTTATACTAAAGAATCATTTAAAAATTGAAAAAAATAGTAGAGTTGATATGACCAACTAAAGTAAAATTATGAAATTATATTAAATGATCCATATTCATTTTCAAATACTGAAACAAGTTTTTGAAATTTGATTTTTTTCCTTTATCTTGTCCTTTTTTTAAAGACAATTGTCTTATGCTATTTCATTGCTCACCTTCAATGTGTGTTGGAGATGCACAAGAGGGAGAGAGAAATTTGAGAACCCAAAATTTAAAAAAACCTAAATGTTAATTCTTAATGTAAGTGGAAAATGTTTAATGAACTAAATAAAATATATGTTGGACTAGATTGCTGTGTCACACCCAAACTCAAAATACAGGGGCCACATATAGACCCAATCCCATTAATGACTTTAGCTCTAATCTGCTCTTTTTCTGACTTGGGACAATTTAAAATCTCTTTGGCAACCTATTATATTCCAATTCTCCTGTTCCCATGGGTTTATTATATTGTTTGTGGAATTAGTGTGTAGATCTCATGACTTAGACCATGACATCTGACAACTCTTGAACTAAGGTAATAAATATAAAATATTATACACATTGGATTCTGTATAACATTTTTAGTTCTTAAAATAGGGCAGCTAGGTAGCACAAAGGAAAAATTATTTGACTTAGGTTTAAGAATATTACTTCAAATTCAGCTTTAGAGACTTATTAGCTGCATGATAATGGTCAAGTCCTTTAAATTGAATGCCTCAGTTGTCTCAACTTTAAAGTGACATAGTAATATCATTGATCTCCCACTTTTTGAGAGAAAGAAAACATTAATTATGAAATACTTTGCCATTTTTAGAGTAAATACAATTGTAGCAGAGATTATAAAGTGCTGGGACTGCAATAATGAAGACTCACCATCCTGAGTTCAAATCTGGCCTCTGATTCTTATTAGGTTTGTGACCTGTGGCAATCCTGTTTACTTCAGTTTTCATCTCTACAAAATGAACTGGAGAAGGAAATGACAAATTACTCCTATATTATGGTAAAGAAAACTCTAAATAGGATCATGAAGTCAGACATCACTAAAAAACAACTCAGCGAAATCTTTAATGTGCTATGAAAATGGTATGTAGTTATTAAAATACCCTATCAGAGAATGTTTGGTGAAATAACAAATAGATATATAATATATTGGAAAAAATTGGATTTCTGTGTATAAATCTATGTATCTTTTTCCTGTGTTATAGATACAGAAATAACAATAACAATGTTTATTATTACTATTCCAATTTTGTAGAATGTTTAATTATGAAAGAGTTTCTCATGCTATTTCATTTTATCTTCATAATGGCCCTGTGTAGTAGAAGTGTTTATTATGCACATTTTCAAGTGAGGAAATTTGACTGATAAAAAAGCAAGTGCTTTGCACAGGGTCATCCAGCTAGTATATGAGGCAGGATTTGAACTCATGTTTCTTGACTCCAAGTCAATGACTTTTACTAGAGATGCCACCTAGTGCATGATATAGATGAAGCTCAGTATATTAATATGACAGAATAACCAAATAAAAATAGTAGAACATAACCATTTAAATGGCTGTTGCTATATTATTATGAGATATCAATATGAGGCTAAAAATAGTAATTTTCTTTTATAACTAAATTTTCTTTTAGGACTTTTGCTCAACATTTTGTACAATATTTCAGAAGTGAAGTCACACCATCAAGATTGTTCTTCATGGAGGTACTTTTAAAAGAATGTCTCTGGGGGCAGCTGGGTAGCTCAGTGGATTGAGAGCCAGGCCTAGATATGAGAGGTCCTAGGTTCAAATCTGGCCTCAGACACTTACCATCTGTGTGACCCTGGGCAAGTCACTTGACCCCCATTGCCTAAGCCTTACCACTCTTCTGCCTTGGAGCCAATACACAGTATTGACTTCAAGACAGATGGTAAGGGTTTAAAAATAAAATAAAAAATAAAATAAAAGAATGTCTATGATCTCATTAAAAAAATGACGAAATTTCATTTCAAAGTTTGTTTATCTTGACATTTGGGATTGAATAAAGCTCTTTTGAAAGGTAAATGGCTTTTAAGTGCAATTTCTGAAAAAATGTAGAAAACTTCAATGATAATTCATTTAACATTAATTGTCCATTATTGTAGAATTGTTGGCTGTATAGTTTTGATTCTAGATAGATACTTATTTTGAATTTGGCTTCATAAAAGTTACTACAATATTATTTAAATACTTAGTATTTGGAACTTTAAAAATTTATCATTCTAAAATTAATTACCCAATTAGCTCAAACTAAATGTATTTTACATTCTTATAGAAAATATATTTGGACCAAAACATATGCTCATGGATATCTTACATTAGTGATTTTTATATTAACTTATCTAAACAAATATACTACATGAAGAATCATAATCTTATATTCTAGTGAATATTAAATAATAGAAAAGGAATTATAGTGTATTTGGTAGTCTATTAAATCACAAATGGAAACTTATCTGAGGGCCTGCATTTTTACCTTGGCAAAGCTAATTGCATTTTAAAAATAGACATCTCAGCAATTTGTTTTGTTTCTGAAGTAGTGAAAATATTACTCCACAATTTAACTTTTGTGGGTTAAAATTGAGGCAAAGCGATAGGTGGAAAGCTAGGATTAATATTCTCAATTCAAACTATGCAATTAAAAAAGTCACTTCAAAAATAAAGGCGTATTTTTCTAAACAGTTATAAATACAAACTGATGAAGGATACATTCATGATTTTTCCCTACCGACTGTCACAGCATTTGATTTAATCATTTAAATTGAAAATTAGTCATTGTTGTGATAAAAAAATATGTCTGGCCACAGAAAATATTATTTCATTAATCATAAAGGAGAGGGTGATTTTTAAAGAAAGGGTGTAGACTCCATTTGCTGACCAGAGCCTTAACCTCTTATCCCAGCAAGCTCCAAGTGCATCTGATACATCTCCATTGCAGAAGCCAAGAAGACTGAAATCCAATTGGACTTCAGTTTATCTCCTTTCTATCTGACCACTGACTCTCCCATTTCACTCCTTCTAAGCCAACTGTTACCCCTTCTCATTTCTCTGGATCACTCAGGGAGCAGCTGCCCAAGGAAAACCCATACTCCCTCATTGTCTCCTACCTCAATTGCTGGCCCTTCCTTCTGACTACAGAGGTCACTAGAGTTTTTATTCTATCCTTGTGATCAAAGTATCCTCAATAATTTCCTTCATATACCAGGAAACAGTGATTGCATTCCACTTCATATTAAATCAGGGTTATCCAGGGGCATGTCATGTGAAAAAAAACAATCTAATAGTAGGAATGTGTGACATTACATTTTTGTCTGTTATTCAATACTAAATTTCTAACAAAACCACACCACACTTTTTAACATTCACAAAATACTCCTTCAATTTATCCTCTCCCATGACTAACTCCTGTTGTTCTGCCAGCTTCAGTATATATACCAGGGCAATTATAATTTAAAAATCTAGGTTCTGTCAACATGTGGAGCCAGAATTTTTCTTTTTCTCAAAAAAAAAAAATCCCTCTTCCTGCCCTACAACATATACTTTTGGACTGTTGAAAGCACACTAATAAAGAACTTCTATGGCTGAGTAATGAGCAATATGCAAGCCCCCTTGTCATTCACTTTCTTTTAATAATGTTTTATTTTTTATCAAATATATTGGTGGAAAAAGCAATTTTAATATATTTTTTAAGTTGGAGCCAAATTATCCCCCTTTTCCAACAGTCCCTCTCTAAAATGGTAAGCAATTTGGTTTAGATTTTATATATGCAACAGGGTAAAACATCTTTCCATAATGGTTATTTTGTGAAAGAGAACTTGAACAAATAAAACAAAGATTAAGAAATAAAGTGAAATATCATATTTTAGTCTGCATTCAGGCTGCATCAGTTCTTTGGAGGCAGATGGTAATTTTCATCATGATTCCTATAGAATTTACTTGTATTACTTTATTACTGTGAATCACTAAGTCATTCATTAATATTGGTCATATAATATTACTACTACTGTATACAATGTTTCCTGGTTCTGCTCACTTCACTTTGCATCAATTCATGTAGGTCTTTCTAGCTTTATCTTAAATCATTCTTCTTGTAATTTATTTTAGCATAGCAGGTTTCCATTCCAATCATATACCACAACTTCAGCTATTCCCAATTTATAGACATCCCCTCAGTTTCCAATTCTTTGGTAAAACACACACAAAAAAACTCTAGAAATATTTCTGTACATTAAATATTTCCCTGTTTTAAAAATCTCATTGGGATATAGACCCAGTAGTGGTATTGCTAGATTAAAAGGTATATACTGTTTTTAAGATGTTGGGGACATAATTCTATATCACAATCTAGAATGATTGGATCTGTTCACAACTCCATCAGAAGTGTATTAAAGTCCCAATTTTCCAACATCCATTCTTGTATTTATTATATATTTCCCTTTTTCTGTCACATTAGTCATTCTGATAGATACCAGGTGATGCCTTTCAGAGATTTTAAAAATATTTATTCATCTAATCAAGACTGATTTTGAGCATTGTTTTTAAAGTAATTACATATAGTCTTTATTACTTTATCTCAAATAGGCCTGTTCATTTTCTTTGTCCATTTATCAATTGGGAATGATTTGCACCCTTATAAATTTGTTTTCGTTCTCTATATATTTGAAAAATAATTCTTATATCAAAGATACTTCTAAAATTTTCCAGCCAGCTTTTTCCATTTCTTTTAATTTTGGTTGTATTTGTTTTGTCTGTGAAAAAGCTTTTTTGTTTCATATAACCAAAATTATCCATTTTACATCCTATAATAATGCTATCTTTGTTCGATAATAAATTATTCACTTATCTATGAACCTGATAATTCATTTTTTGTGAATGCTAGTACCCCTTATATCCAAATAGTATATCCATTCTGATATCATCTTAGTATGGAGTGTGAGATGTTGGACTACACATAATCTCTTCCATACTGTTTGTTTCTAATTTTCCCAGCAGATTTTTTTCAAATTATGATTTCTTATATAAAATCTTAGATCTCTGGGTTTCTCAGAAACTAAATAACTATGATCATTGATTTCTATGAATTATATGGCTCATCTACTCTATTTATCTACTGTTTTATTTCTTATTCAATTCCCAAGTTGTTGTTTTTTTTAATATGACTGTAATACATTTTGAGATCTGGTATTCTTAGGCTACCTTCTAGACCATTTGTTCTTTCAGTTGAAATTTAATATTTTCTAGTACTCTAAAATAATTTTCAGACAATTTGATTAGCATGACACTGAGTAAGTACATTAATTTAAGTAGCAGTGTCATTTTCATTATTTTGGCTTGACCCACTCATGAGCAATTAATATTTTTCTGAAGAGTATATTATAATCTTCATATAATCCTTGGATTTATTTTAGCAGGCAGACTCAAAGATATTTTGTATTGTCTATAATCATCTTAAATGGGATGTGTTTTTCTTTCTCTTTTTGAAGGATTTTTTTTGTAGATATAATGAAATACTAATTATTTATGTAGATTTATTTTCTATACAGTTTTTATGAAGTTAATTATTTCAAATAGATTTTAATTGAATTTATAGAATTCTTTAAGTATATCATCATATCTTCTACAAAGTTATACCTTTCCCTCCCTTAATTGCCTATTCTAATTCCCTTCACTCCTTTTTCTTTTATTTTAGTAGATAGCATTTCCAGTGTGACACTGAAAAGCAGTGATGATAATGAGCATCCTTACTTCACCTCTGATGTTATTGGGATGGCATATAGTTTATCTCCTACAAATAATGCTTACTAATGGTTTTAGCTATATTCTATTTATTATTTAAAGGAAAACTCCATTAATTGGCATGTTCCCTAGTGTTTTGATTGGGAATTGTTAAATTTAAATTGTGGTTGGATTCTGAATATATATTAATTAGGTGGTTACCAGGGATTTAATTTCTAAATCCCAAAATAAATTACTAAAGTAAATGGAATTTATTGTAGTATATTTACAATATTTATGATAGAAGGAACATATTAAGGAATTAGAGAGAGAGAGAGAGAGAGAGAGAGAGAGAGAGAGAGAGAGAGAGAGAGAGAGAGAGAGAACTGGCTTCTTCTTATATCAGTTAGAATTTCTAAGCCCCAGTCAGGGAAACAGAGTCTCAAAAAGTTGGGCCTTTCCTGGAGGCTTCACACCTCCAGAAAGGTAGGGTCACTAAGTCAGCTTTTCACTCATCAATAAAGATAGTCTTTTTTTTTTTTAAACATTATTTTATTTGGTCGTTTTCATACATTATTCACTGGAAACAAAGATCATTTTCATTTCCTCCACTCCCCCCCCCGCCCGCCTTTCCCTCTCCCATAGCCGACGCATGATTCCACTGGTTATCACATGTGTTCTTGACTCGAACCCATTTCCCTGTTGTTGGAATTTGCATTATAGTGTTCATTTAGAGTCTCACCTCAGTCTTATCTCCTCCAACCCTGTAGTCAAGCAGTTGCTTTTCATCGGTGTTTTTACTCCCACAGTTTATCCTCTGCTTGTGGGTAGTATTTTTTTTAGATCCCTGCAGATTGTTCAGGGAAATTGCATTGATACTAATGGAGAAGTCCATCACCTTCGATTGTACCACAATGTATCAGTCTCTGTGTATAATGTTTTCCTGGTTCTGCTCCTTTCGCTCTGCATCACTTCCTGGAGGTTGTTCCAGTCTCCATTGAATTCCTCCACTTTATTATTCCTTTTAGCACAATAGTATTCCATCACCAACATATACCACAATTTGCTCAGCCATTCCCCAATTGAAGGGCATCCCCTCATTTTCCAATTTTTGGCCACCACAAAGAGCGCAGCTATGAATATTTTTGTACAAGTCTTTTTGTCCATTATCTCTTTGGGGTACAAGCCCAGCAGTGCTATGGCTGGATCAAAGGGCAGAAAGTCTTTTATCGCCCTTTGGACATAGTTCCAAATTGCCCTCCAGAATGGTTGGATCAATTCACAACTCCGCCAGCAATGAATTAATGTCCCCACTTTGCCACATCCCCTCCAGCATTCATTACTTTGCATAGCTGTCATGTTAGCCAATCTGCTAGGTGTGAGATGATACCTCAGAGTTGTTTTGATTTGCATCTCTCTGATTATAAGAGATGTAGAGCACTTTTTCATGTGCTTATTAATAGTTTTGATTTCTTTGGCTGAGAACTGCCTGTTCATGTCCCTTGCCCATTTATCCATTGGAGAATGGCTTGATTTTTTGTACAATTGATTTAGTCTTTATAAATTTGAGTAATTAAACCTTTGTCAGAGGTTTTTATGAAGATTGTTTCCCAATTTGTTGCTACCCTTCTGATTTTGGTTATATTGGTTTTGTTTGTACAAAATTTTTTTAATTTGATGTAATCCAGATTATTTATTTTGCATTTTGTAACTCTTTCTAATTCTTGCTTGGTTTTGAAATATTTCCCTTTCCAAAGGTCTGACATGTATACTATTCTGTGTTTGCCTAATTTTCTTATAGTTTCCTTCTTTATGTTCAAGTCATTCACCCATTTTGAATTTATCTTGGTGTAGGGTGTGAGGTGTTGATCTAAGCCTAATCTTTCCCACAATGTCCTCCAATTTTCCCAGCAGTTTTTATGAAATAGTGGATTTTTGTCCCAAAAGCTGGGATCTTTGGGTTTGTCATATACTGTCTTGCTGAGGTTGCTTGCCCCCAGTCTATTCCACTGATCCTCCTTTCTGTCTCTTAGCCAGTACCAAATTGTTTTGATGACCGCTGCTTTGTAATATAGTCTGAGATCTGGGACTGCAAGATCCCCTTCCTTTGTATTTTTTTCATTATTTCCCTGGATATCCTTGATCTTTTGTTCTTCCAAATGAACTTTGTTATGGTTTTTTCTAAATCAGAAAAAAAAAATTTTGGAAGTTCCATGGGTATGGCACTAAATAGATAGATGAGTTTGGGTAGGATGGTCATTTTTATTATATTGGCTCGTCCTACCCATGAGCAGTTAATGTTCTTCCAATTGTTCAAGTCTAGTTTTAGTTGTATGGAAAGTGTTTTGTAGTTGTGTTCATATAGATCCTGTGTTTGTCTCAGGAGATAGATTCCTAAGTATTTTATTTTGTCTAGGGTAATTTTGAATGGTATTTCTCTTTCTACTTCTTGCTGCTGAGCTGTGTTGGAATTATATAGAAATGCTGATGACTTATGTGGGTTTATTTTGTATCCTGTAGCTTTGCTAAAGTTGTTGATTATTTCGATTAGCTTTTTGGTTGAATCTCTAGGATTCTTTAAGTAGACCATCATGTCATCTGCAAAGAGCGATAATTTGGTCTCCTCCTTGCCTATTTTAATGCCTTCAATTTCTTTATCTTTTCTAATTGCTACTGCTAGTGTTTCTAATACAATGTCAAATAATAGAGGTGATAATGGGCATCCTTGTTTCACTCCTGATCTTAATGGGAATGGATTTAGTTTATCCCCATTGCAGATGATATTAGCTGATGGTTTTAGATATATACTGTTTATTATTTTTAGGAATGACCCTTCTATTCCTATGCTTTCTAGTGCTTTTAGTAGGAATGGGTGTTGTATTTTATCAAAGGCTTTTTCTGTATCTATTGAGATAATCATGTGGTTCTTGTTGGTTTGCTTGTTGATGTGGTCAATTATGTGGATAGTTTTCCTAATATTGAACCAGCCCTGCATCCCTGGTATAAATCCTATTTGATCATGGTGGATGACCCTTCTAATCACTTGCTGAAGTCTTTTTGCTAGTATCCTATTTAAGATTTTTGCATCTATATTCATTAGGGAGATTGGTCTATAATTTTCTTTCTCTGTTTTTGGCCTGCCTGGTTTTGGAATCAGTACAATGCTTGTTTCATAAAAGGAGTTTGGTAGAACTCCCTCTTTGCTTATTATGTCAAATAGTTTGTATAGTATTGGGATTAACTGTTCTCTGAATGTTTGATAGAATTCACTGGTGAATCCATCAGGCCCTGGGGATTTTTTCTTAGGAAGTTCTTTGATGGCCTATTGGATTTCTTTTTCTCATATAGGATTATTTAAGAAAACTATTTCTTCTTCTGTTATTCTAGGCAATTTATATTTTTGTAAATATTCATCCATATCACCTAGGTTGGTATATTTATTGCCATATAGTTGGGCAAAGTAGTTTTTAATGATTGCCTTAATTTCCTCTTCATTGGAGGTGAGATGCCCCTTTTCATCCTTGAAGCTGTTAATTTGCCTTTCTTCTTTCCTTTTTTTAATTAGATTGACCAGTACTTTGTCTATTTTGTCTGTTTTTTCAAAGTACCAGCTTCTAGTCTTGTTTATTAGCTTAATAGTTCTATCACTTTCTATTTTATTAATTTCTCCCCTAATTTTTAGGATCTCTAGTATGGTTTTCTTCTGGGGGTTTTTAATTTGTTCATTCTCAAGTTTTTTGATTTGCATTTCCAATTCGTTGGTCTCTGTCCTCCCTAATTTGTTAATATATGCACTCAGGGATATGAATTTTCCTCTAAGTACTGCCTTGGCTGCATCCCATAAGGTTTGAAAGGATGTTTTGCCATTGTCATTTTCTTCAACGAAATTGTTAATTGTTTCTATAATTTCTTCTCTAACTATCCGATTTTGGAGTATCATATTATTTAATTTCCAATTAATTTATGATTTGGGTCTCCATGTACCCTTGCCGATCAATATTTTAATTGCCTTGTGATCTGAAAAGGCTGCAGTTATTATTTCTGCTTTTCTGCATTTGAGTGCCATGTTTCTATGACCTAGTGTATGATCTATTTTTGTGAATGTGACATGTGGCGCTGAAAAGAAGGTGTATTCTTCTTTTTCCCTATTTATTTTTCTCCATATGTCTATTAATTCTAATTTTTCTAAGATTTCATTCACCTCTTTTACCTCTTTCTTGTTTATTTTTTGGTTTGATTTATCTAAATTTGATAGTGGTTGGTTCAAGTCTCCCACTAATATGGTTTTACTGTCTATTTCCTCCTTCAATTCTCCTAGTTTCTCTATTAAAAATTTGGATGCTATACCATTTGGTGCATACATGTTGATTAGTGATATTTCCTCATTGTCTATACTCCCTTTTAGCAGAATATATTTACCTTCCCTATCCCTTTTGATCAGGTCTATTTGTGCTTTGGCTTTGTCAAATATCATGATTGCAACTCCTGCCTTCTTTCTATCAGCTGAGGCCCAAAAGGTCTTACTCCAACCTTTAATTCTAACCTTGTGAGTGTCAACCCGTCTCATATGTGTTTCTTGAAGACAACATATGGTAGGATTTTGGGTTCTAATCCAATCTGCTATTTGTCTATATTTTATGGGTGAGTTCATCCCATTCACTTTCAAAGTTATGATTGTCATTTGTGGATTAGCTGGCATTTTGATATCTTCCCCTAGTTCTGACCTTTCTTCTTTAGCTTTCTCCTTTTGAACCAGTGATTTACTTTAGGTCAGTCCCCCTAGTCCCCTCCCTTGAGATGCTTCCCTTTCTAGCCCCTCCCTTTTTATGCTCCCTTCCCCTCCCCCCTCTCCTTCCCTCCCTTTTTTTACTCCCTCCCCCCACCTCCTCCTTAATTTTCCTTTCTTTTTTGCCCTATTGGATAAGATAGAATTCAGGATCCCACTGGATCTAGATGTTCTTCCCTCTCAGATTTGATTTCACTGAGAGTATGGTTTAAGTAATTCCACTTCACGCTCTCTTCCTCTCCTTCTCATATGAGAGTTCTTCCCCTCCCCTTCCCATGTGTATCTTTATATGGGAAAGATTATTCTATTGATTCCCCCCCTATTTCTTGAAGTTAATCTTAGTATTATCGACGGTTCCCCCCTCCCTTTTCCTTTCTTTGCCCCCACTTTCCCCAAATCTTCTTAATGCCCCAATAATTCCCTATGCATGTTTCTTCTAACTACTCTTATGATGATACCATTTATGAGAGTTACACAAAACATTTTCCCCACATATTAATATATATAATTTGATGTAAATGTAGTCCTTGTAGAAGAGAGTTTGACTTAAAGAAAAAGATAAGATGTATCTCCTTTTCCCTTTCTTTCATATTTACCTTTTCATGTTTCTCTTGCTTTCTGTGCTTGGATATCGAACTTTCCACAGAGCTCTGGTCTTTTCTTAGCAAATGCTTGGAAATCTTTTATTTTTTTGAATGCCCATACTTTCCCCTGGAAGTATATAGTCAGTTTTGCTGGGTAGTTGATTCTTGGTTGGAGACCCAGCTCTCTTGCCTTTCTAAATATCGTGTTCCATGCTTTGCAGTCTCTTAGTGTGTTAGCCGCTAAGTCATGTGTGATCCTTATGGGAGCCCCCTTCTATCTAAAGCTCTTCTTCTTGGCTTCTTGTAGGATTTTCTCCTTTACTTGGAAGCTCTTGAATTTGGCAATTACATTCCTAGGGGTTGTCTTTTGGGGATTTAGTATAGAAGGTGTTCTATGAATCCTTTCTATTTCTATTTTGCCCCCTTGCTCCAGAACGTGAGGGCAATTTTCTTTTATAATCTCCTGTAGAATAATATCGAGTTTATTGTTTATCTCTGGTTTTTCTGGGAGACCGATAATTCGGAGATTTTCTCCCTCAGTTTTCCAGATCTGTGACCTTCTCAGTGAGATATTTTATGTTTTCTTCTAATTCATTATTTTTTGGGGTTTGCTTTATTGATTCTTGCTGTTTTATCATCTCGCTTTCTTCGAGGTGCTTAATTCTGGTCGTTAGGGACTGGTTTTGCTTTTCAGCCTTGTCTGCCCTTCTATTGGATGCTTCGAGTTATTTTTCCAATTGAGCATTCTTATCTGTCAGACAGCTGATCTCTTTCTCCCATTTTTCTTTCCAGGTTTCCATCTTTTGGATAAGTTCCAGTTTGAGATCTTCCAGAGCTTGTTGATAGTTTCCATTTTGGGAGGCGTGTTCTGAAATTTTTGGATTTCCTCCTCTTTCTCTTCTTTTCCTTGGGTACTTCCACCATAAAAGTTTTCAATAGTCACTTTTTTCCCTTTCTTCCTGGAGGCTTGATTTTGGGCCATGTGAGCCATCCCTTTGGTGGTTTTATTCCCCTTTCCTTTTTGGTCTGTGATCTGGGTTATATGGGCGGTTTTTCTGTGAATTTAGGTTGCTTCAGACTAGTTCTTACCAGCCTCTGAGGTTTCTTAGAGTGCTGGGTCCCTGATCACAGCCACACTGCCCAGGTGTTCAGCTCCGCCCAGATAATCAATGCATGGTCTGCCCCTGGTGTTTAGCTCCATGGAGATGTTCAGCACAGCCGCCCCAAGTACAGCTCCGCTGAAGGGCTGGATTCTCCAGTGAAACCGCCCTGAGATGTTTTTTCCTGGCAGTCCTCAGATCCCAAGGACCCTGGAGTGCCCCCCTCAGACAGAGACATTCCCCACTCACTTGCTGTCCCGGTGAGTGCTCAGGTAGCTCACTCTGGTTTAGTGGGGGAGGTGGGGTGGGGGAAAAGCGGCTCAGTTCACTTTTCTGTGCAAGCTTTTCCTCCTTATTATAGTGTGGAAATGTTCAAACTCCACGTACCTTCGCCTCTGTGGAGTACTGGGAGTACTCGGGTGTCCTTCTGCTCCTCCAAAGGTGATTTTTATGCTCCTTTGATGTAGTCTATTTCGTTTGGTGCCGGGGAGAGGAAGCGTGTGGCATCTAGATTTTAGCCATGATTACCCGGAAGTCCCCTAAAGATAGTCTGAAAGGAAATCTGGGTATCAGTCTTCCAGTAACATCCTTCACTCCAAGTCCGGGTGACTGACTCACTCATCTTCCCTTCAGATCTGACTGACTGATCCTTCACTGCAAGACCAGGGTTACTGACTGTCTCCAAACTCATCCTAATGTCTGAATCTGAATCACTCTTCAGTCTTTTCCCCCTCTATTTAAAGACATTTTTCTCTTGTATCA
Source organism: Monodelphis domestica (assembly GCF_027887165.1). NCBI lineage: Eukaryota > Metazoa > Chordata > Mammalia > Didelphimorphia > Didelphidae > Monodelphis > Monodelphis domestica. Next base: position 171,469,125 of record NC_077234.1, read on the forward strand.
CCTTCTCTAAATTTTCACGTCTACCAAGACGCTTTTCTCCAGGACTGCCCATTCTTTAGTTCTCACCTTCTTCAGTTATATTTTCTTCAGGACTGTCCATTCTTTACTTCTCACCTTCTCTGGTTAGATTACATCTTTTTGAGTTACTTAACACCTCTTTTGTGGTTACTTAACACCACTTTTGTGATTAATTCACCTTCTGTAGTTACTTAACACCTTTTTGTAGTTAAAATCTAAAAATAGATTGTAGCTTACAATTCTAGATTCACTATAAAGTAAGAGCTAAATACCTTCATTGTTACAATCAGGAGATTATAATTTTAACTTCCCAATAAAGAGCTAAGTATCTTCATTGTTACTATTAGGAGATAGGTAAATCCAATCTTGGCAGAATGAATGTTGTATTTTGTCAAAGGTTTCTTCTGTATCTCTTGAGTAAATTATATGATCTGCTGGTTTTGTTATTAGTGTAGTCAAACATACTGATGGTTTTCCCAATATTAAATCAGCCCTGTATTCCTGGTTTGAATCACACTTGGCCATACTGTATGTTCTTTGAAATATATTCCTATAATCTTCTTGCTAGTACTTTATTTTTAAAAGATTGCATCAATAGTCATTAGCAAGATTGTCCTATATTTTTTCTTGATTTTTGGTCTTACTGGTTTAGATATCAGTAAGATATTTGTTTAGTAAGAGGAGTTTGGTGAGATGCCTTCTTTAGCTATTTTTTCCTAAATACTTTGTTTAGTATTGGGATCAATTGTTCTTTTAATCTTTACTAATATTCATTTGTGAATACATCTAGCAGGAGGAATTTTTTTTCTTTGAGAGTTAATTGATGGCTTTTTTCTTTTTCTGAAATGTGATTATTTAAGTATTCTTTTTCCTGGTCAGTTATTCTGGGCAATTTATATTTTTGAGATATTTATTCATCACAATTAGATTGTCAGATTTGTTAGCATATAATTGAGTAAAACGCCTTCTAATAATTATTTTCATTTTGTCTTCATTGGTAGTGTCTTCTTCCGTTTAGTGTTTGATACTGATAATTTGATTTTCTTATTTCTTTTTAAAAATCAACCAATGTTTATCAATTTTGGGGGGTGTTCCCCCTATAATCAGCTTCTGGTCTTATTAGTTCAATTGTTACCTACTTTCATTTTTTAATGCCATCTTTTATTTTCAGGTTTTCCAATTTACTGTTTAATTAGGGATTTAAAACATATTTTAATTTTTTTTAGTTGCATTCCTAAGTCATTAATCTGTTCTTTATTTTATTGATATAAGTGATTGTAGATATAAATTCTCCCTTAAGCACTGCTTTGGTTGTAACCTATAAATTTTGATATCTTTTCCCATTGTTGTGATTCTCCTCAATAAAAGAATAGATTTTTTTCTATGATTTGTCCTTTGGAGCACTTTTAGAATTGGATTGTTGAGTTTCTTATCATTTCTCTTTTCATTGACATTATCAAAATATCATTTTATTGCAGTATGATTGCAAAAACATTCATTTGATATTTATACTTTACTTTTCTGCATTTGATTTTGAGGTTTTTATTCCCAAATAAATTTTTCCCCTGTAGGTGTCATGCACTGCTGAAAAATATTCTTTTCTTTTCTTTTCCATTTAAGTTTTTCCAAAGATCTAGCATATCTAACACTTTTAAAATCCTATTCAATTCTGTGACTTCTTTCCTATTTATACTTTGGGGTTAGATTTATCTAATTCTATGAAGAAAATGTGGATTCTATATGACTTGGAACATGTATGTTTGCCAGTGTATTATTTAGTTATCTAAGTTACCTTTTAGCAAAATATAATTTCCTTCCTTTTGTCTTTTAATTGGATGTATTTTTACTTTAGTTTTGTCTAAGATCATGGTTACTATATCTGATGCTATTTTTTTTTTACTTTAGCTGAAAGATAATATATTCTGCCCCAGGGATTATTTTCTTCATTTAGTTAATCTTTCTTGTTTTCCACTTACTTTTATTTTCTAAGAACTTACTTTCTTTTGAGATTTATCCAAGTCTACTTTTTAAGGACTTGTTTTCCTCAACAAAATTTTAGATCTATTTCCCCTTATTTTTGTGTCCTTTATCTTGTTGTTGATTCCTTTATCAAGGTTTTTCTACATTACTCACATTTCCCACCGTTTTTCTTCTAACATATTTAATTTTTAAAATTCTATCTGAACTCTTCAATTAGAACTTTTTCAGCCTGAGATAAATTCCTATTTTTCTTTGAAGTTTCATATCTTTTTTATGTTTGTATGTTGAACCACTCTCTCACTATGGAAACTATTTAGAGTTAGCTTCATTTTGTTTATTTTTATGTTTATTTTATAATTTTTGAGCCCTGTTTCTTGATAGATGAGAGTGCTATTCCATTTTTCTTGTGCTGAGGGTTGGGACTTTGCTTCTGGCTTGTGCCAACCTTCAGGATCTAGCTACTGACTTGCTTTAGTAGGGGGTATCTCTGATGGCTTGTACTGGTAAGAAGTCTCCCTGCTGACTTGGCCTGATGGAAGAACTCACTGCTGACTTCTTTTGAGGCAAAAATAGTTTGTTGTACAACTGCAAAAGCAGAGAGTGCTGGACAGCTCTAGAGATTGAAGCCTCACTGCTAGCTAGCCTCAAGTGGTAGATGTTTAATTTTGGCCAACACCAGAGGCAGAACCTCAGTGCTACCTGAGCACTAGCTGGGGAGTATTGCTTCTGACTGTTCCTGAGTGTTGACCCCCACACATGGTTTGTTTTATGTTGGAGTCTCATTGCTGAGGGGCCAGGTTTTAATGTCCCCTAAGGTGTAATCTGCCTTTTCTGCTGCCTGTTCAGACTCCTCTCTCCTTCCACTTCATGGAAAGAGATCTCTTTTTCTGGTCCTCCAAGCTGCTCTGGTCCAGTAAGATGATTGGCTCCTCTAAAATTTAAAATAAGGTTTTTGTATAGGGTTGTTCGGAGGGGGAATATAGCATAGTTTAAGAGGCTGACTTCCTTATTCAATCCTGGCACTGAAAGTACCTAAAGTAATAAATATTGGAAAACTCAGAATGAACAGTTAGGAATGGATTAAAATTTATATTGCAGAAAATAATATGTGCATGAGTTTTTCCACTAAACAAATGCTTCTTCTAACTTTTCAATTTTCATCATTCACATTATCATAGTCTTAGTCACTGGATTATTACATTTTTACTTCTGGGATTTCACAGAACTGAAACTGTATTCTTCAGAGCCATAATCATTTCCTGAAGACAAAAGCCAATAGCTTTAAAAATTATATATCTAGGTAGTTAGGCAGTTGGATTGGTAAATCTGAGTTCAAATTTGGCCTCAACATTTATTAGCTATGCTACACTGAGCAAGTAACTTTGTCCATGTTTTCCTAAGATTCTTCCACTGTAAAATTGTTAAAATAAGTTCATCTATTGAAAGATTCCTATGAAGGCTAAATGGTATATTTGTAAAATATTTAGCACAATTCCTAGTAAATAATAGGTGCTGTATAAATGCTTATTCCTCCTTCTGTTTCACTGATTTTCTCACAAACATTCCTGTTTATCTTCTTCATAATATTAGACATTTTACCTATAGTATTTTTCATAATGTTTACTGTCTCCTCCCTGGATTGCTAAAAAGATGTGTCAGGCATAAAAACATTAATATCCAATATTACTGAGAAATAAAGTTTTCAAAACAGTTCAAAAAAACTTCTTAAAGAAGAATTTTAATGAATTTGTACCCATTTGTTAAATAGTTTAAAATATAACAATTGCAAATAGATTGTAAGAAAATTTAACATCCAAAAGAAAATATTTTTAAATTTAAATTCAACAAAGAATTAAAAATAATTAATGAATGCATTGAAAAATTATTTTAATTTAGTAATCATAGCTTATGATGTACTTATATTTGTGCATCTTTATTATAACATCCAATTATATAGTCCCTAGCAATAATGGTCATTAAAACTAAAAACTAAAACACATTTAAGCTAGAATCATGCATTCAATATGCTATATCCTAATTTGATTTAGCCACAAAGATTTTAATAAATAATAAAGAATATTCAATGTTTTACTCACAAAATATAATTAATACTATTTAGTAAAATCAGCAAAAATATTTAACATTAATAAAATATTTCCATTTTAATTTAATTTTTCCTGATAGAAATATGCATTTTAAACTCATAAAAGCCAGGATATTAGACAAATTATGTTCCATATGGTGAAATGACTTGTAATAATTAATTTTAATTTTATATGTGTGTTTAAATCACATTAAAGATTGCTTAGCAAAACAGATATTTTTAAAAGGAAAAAATCTCTCAAAAACATTAAAATACTGAAGGTCTATACTGTTAATATAAGTAAAAATTATAATGAATTTTATTTATTCCAGATATATGAATACTTAATTAACATAAATGTAAAATATTATTATGAAAAGTATTCCAAGTTATCTTGAGAAAATTATTTAAAATATCAATGTATTCACATATCTAACAAATGTCTGTTTCATCCCACAAACTACACGTATTAGAAAGATATGTTTCCCTGTGCTTCGGTGCCTTTTTAGGTTGTGGAAGAAAAAAAATGTTTTCACTCTGGCCTCTCCTAGTTGTGCTAGAAGCAGATGTTAATATTTTATATACAATTTTCCTTAACCCATAATTGGCAATAAAGACAAAATAATTTAATGTTTCAAGATTCCTCAGTGTTAACTAATTAAATGAGCAGCAGGCCTGGAGCATAGGACAATGGCAAACTTTCAGATGAATTAATTTTATGGAAGACCAGCTGAGTAATTGGACTCCAATTACAGGCTGTTTAGCTCCATCATCACCTTCATATATAATTAAATTCAATTGGTTGATACAGCTTCTATTTTTATGAGGGCACTTACCAGCTTTTTGAACCCTACTGTGACTTTGGAATCAGGCCAATCAATTATTAGTCATTTCTCTTTCAAATGGAAATTCTCTAGATTAGTCATATCTCCCATAATGCTCACATTTCCAATATATGTCCATACTATACTACCATACAGCGGAATATCTTATTTAAAAAGATATGTTTTTTGGGGGGTGGGGGGAGATACAGAGGACAAATGCTCATGTTTCTTTATCTCCAGTAAAAAAAGAAAGACTGACTGGTTTATATTATATATTCTGTGTTGCTTCATAGAGAGAAAAGGCTATATTTTGTTGTTGCTGCTTTTGTTGCTTCTGCTGCTACTTCTGTCATTACTGTTGTTTTACAATCATAACTTATACTATGGACAAGAATAGGAAGAGAAAACCTTATTATAATTTTATACAAACTGAACTAGAAACAACTTTGTGACTCAATATATTTTGGTTTAACTAAACTACTTAGAAGATAGTTCCTCCTCCACAGGGATAATGAATTGTTCTGTGAAAAATATATTCCAATTTTATAAAAAACCTACTCATAAAAATATTTTCTATAAATAAATATAAGTTTACAGTATAAAAATGCAAATAGATCTTAAGCATTGGATCTATATGTGCATAAATCTCCATTGTTATCTATTCCTGGGAATGTAAATTTACATAATGGATATTTTTCAGTATAGTTAGAGGCCATTTTAAGTTTGATCATTTCATATTATTTTATTAAGACAAACATCCACCCATACACACCCACTATATATATATGTATGTGTATATATGTATATATGCAAAAATGTTTCCCATCGTTTATTTTGCCTTTAAAATAAAATTCAGCTTAAAAAGCAAAACATAAGGTTCTAGTTAGCCTTATTCTTTCTAACACCTTTAAAAATTAGAATGACCAGATCAGATCAAGAGCTTTGTTTCAATGACTCAATAGAAAATGAATTATTAATAACCTGTAATTATCCGTTACAATCCAATGCAAATAATTAGAATGCTCCAACAGTTTAGAATGTTATAAGTACAGTAATTTTTTCCAGAATGTTTATTTTCAAACATAGATTTTTTTTCTAAAGTTTTCTTATATGCCTTATCAATAATATAATCATCAGATGAAAAAGAATAATTGAGTGTTCATCTAAAAAAGGGTTCGTCAGCTTCATACGGATTTGTGTCCTCTTAAGCAAGAGGAAATTTATGTCTATACATACTACCGAAATGGAAAAATAATAAAATGCAGTATTTAATAATATGAAAAATAGCACCTTTGTTAAAACTGTGAGACAAAAGTTGGGAATATAACTACATTTTTTGAGAGATTGGAATTTTCTGGAAACTTTCATAAAGCTTCTCTTTCCTATTAAATGCATAGTAGTAGTGGTAGTCTCTCAGTGATCGAGAATGACTATTGTCTTTGTGCAGTTTCATCTACGGTGTACCCTCATGTGGCTTTGGAGTCCAAAGGCTGAGGCACAACGTTTGTGGCACATGGGGCATGGGACTCCAGTTGTTACTAGAGGTGTGGTTGTGGCCTGGTGTCGGTGTTCACGCGCAGCGGCAAGACGTCGATGTCGCTCATCTTCAAAGGTGGTGGCGGCATGGTTAATGTGGGTTCTCCAGCTGCTTCTGTCAGAGGCAGCAAGTTCTAGTTGCTTTGGTGTAATGCCAGCCCACCTCAAGTTGGACTTTAGCTGATCCTTGAATCTTTTCTTTGGCCGGCCTTGTTTCCTGAGCTCAGCTGACAGTTCACCATAGAATACCTGTCTTGGTATTCGCTGTGGGTCCATGCGGATGACTTGTCCAGACCATCGTAGCTGGATTTTCAGGACTATGACTTTGAGGCTGGTGGAGTTGGCTCTGTCGAGGACTTCCTGGTTGGTGATTCAGTCCTGCCATCATATCCTCATGATTGACCCGAGGGAGTGTTGGTGGAATTGCTCCAGCTGTTTCATGTGCTTCTGGTACAGTGTCCATGTCTCACAACTGTACAGGAGCGAACTGAGGACCACTGCATTGTACACTTTGAGCTTCGTTGCAGTGCTTACACCTCTGTGTTGGCGGACTTTGCAGCGCAGGTGCCCAAGTGCCTGGCTGGCCTTTTGGATCCTGGCATTAATCTCGTAGTCTAGGGACCCATCATTGGCAATGGTGCTGCCCAGGTACTTGAAAGTGTTGACATTAGAAAGCTGTGTGCCGTCAATTATAAAGCACGGCTGGTTAGTTATCCTCCCTGGTGCAGGCTGGAACAGCACCTCTGTTTTGCTGAGGCTGAAAGTCAGGCCAAACAATTTTGTTGCGGTGGAGAACTTGTCCACAATGGTTTGGAGATGATTTTCTTGGTGGGCCATGAGAGCAAAGTCATCTGCAAAGAGAGTTTCCAGGATAAGTCTCTCTGTTGTCTTTGTTTTTGCAGTCAGCAGGCGAAGGTCAAATAGTGAGCCATCCAATCGGTATTTGATGTAGGCACCCAGGTCTAGATCCATCACAGCATGTCTTAATACTTGGGTGAAAAATATGTTGAATAGTACAAGAACGAGGACACAGTCTTGTTTCATTCCATTGGAGATGTTGAAGCGATCAGAAGTCTCTCCACCAGATAGGACTTCCCCTGTCATGTCTACATGAAAGAGTTAGATCACTTTGTCGAATTTTGCTGGGCAACTGAGCTTGCTGAGGATCACCCACAATGCATCCCTGTTCACTGTGTGAAATGCCTTTGTCAGGTCTATAAAGACAATGTAGAGACTTAGGTTCTGCTCAAGGAATTTTTCCTGCATTTGCCTCACTGTGAAGACCATGTCGATGGTGCTGCGATCTGGTCTGAAGCCACATTGTGATTTGGGCAGGTTCTGCTCTGAAACAGATGACAGGAGTCTTTTGAGTATAAGACAGACAAGGATCTTTCCAGCAGTGGAGAGTAGTGAGATGCCTCTGTAGTTGTCACAGGCTGCTGGTGAGCCTTTGTTCTTATATAGGGCTATGATGAAGGCATCTCTGAGTTCTGGGGGAATGTCTTCCTCTTCCCATATGCTGGTCAGCACTATGTGGAATGCCTGGAGCGCCTTTCCATTTAAGGCCTTGTACACCTCGGTTGGGATCCTATCTTAACCGGGTGCCTTGCCTGCACTCATTTGTTTAATGGCTTTTTGGACTTCCTCTATTGAAGGAGGGACGTCAAGTTGTTCAATGGTGCCATTTTGGGGGATCTGGTCAAGGGCTCTTTGGTCAACTGAAGAGGGTAGGTTGAGAAGCTGACTGAAGTGTTCTTTCCACCAGTTGCTGATGCCTTTTTTATTTTTTATCAGAGTGTCACCATCAGAGGATAGCAAGGAACTGGTGGTGGGTTTTAATGGCCCATAGACAGTCTTGAGGCCACTGAAAAATTGTTTGTAGTTTTTCATATCAGCAAATCCCTGGATTTCTTCTGCCTTTTTTTCCCACCATCGGTCTTGCTACTTCCTGATCTCACGCTATGCCATGGCTTGGAGAGACTTGAATCTGTCCTTTTTAGGAGCAGAGTTTGGGTTATTTTGCCACTCCATAAAGGCTTTGTTCTTCTTGCTCAATAGGTCTTCAATAGCAGTGTTGTTCTCATCGAACCAGTCCTGGTGCTTGCGTTGTTTTGGGCCTAGGACTGCCTTTGATGTTTCCTTCACTGCGTCTCTGAACTGGTTCCATTTCTCGGTTGAGCTTCCAGTGAGTGGTCCCTTGGCAGACAGCTTGTTGTCCAGGCAGGACTGGAATGTTTGCAGATAAGATGGATCTCTAAGATGACTCATATTGTAAAATGCGCGAACTGTCTCGGTGCGTTTTGGATGGTGAGGCGCAATGCGCATTTGAAGAGTCGCTCTAACCAATCGGTGGTCTGTCCAGCATTCAGCTCCTCTCATGGCTCTGGTGATCTGTACATCCTGGATGTCACACTGGCGTACAATGATGTAGTCAATGAGATGCCACTGTTTTGATCTTGGGTGCATCCACGTTGTTTTATGTTTGTTCGCCATTCTGAACACAGTGTTTGTGATGGTGAGTTTGAACTCTGAGCATTTGCTGAGTAGCAGTAGGCCTTTGTTGTTCATTTTGCCCACGCTGTGTTTGCCAACTACTCCTTTCCATCTTTCATGGTCCTGGCCAATGCGGGCATTGAAGTCTCCCAGTGGTATCAGCTTGTCATTTTTGGGCACTGAGTGCAGGAAGGCACTCAGGTCAGAGTAGAACTGCTCGATGGTCTCCTCTGTGCTGGTCAGTGTTGGGGCATATGCGCTGATGATTGTGGCATACCGGTCTTTGCTAATAGGCAAACAGATCTTCATGAGCCTCTCGCTGATGCCCACAGGCAAGTCTGGCAGCTGTTTGAGCAAACTGGTCTTGATGGCCAGGCCAACACCATGGATTCTGTCTTCATTTGACTCACCCTAATCAAGGGAGGGGACTAGAAAAGGTGTCTCAAACATTGTCTGCCCTACAGACACCCGGTCAGCACACCGCGGCTGGCAGGTCATCCCCTCTAAGATGTCGAAATCAAAGAAAAAATACAAAGAAACTCCTACTAGGAGCATGGAACATCAGGACATTACTTGATAGAGAGAATACCCCAAGACCTGAGAGAAGAACAGCTCTAATCGGTAAAGAACTGGTGCGATATAACATCGACATCACAGCCTTAAGCGAAACACGCTTACCAGAAGAGGAATCACTCAGTGAACCCACCACTGGATACACTTTCTTCTGGAAAGGTAGAGCCTCAAATGAAGACATTAAATGCATACTTTCTATAATAAATTATAACTTTTTCTCCTGTAAGGGGGAAAAAGGTTTATTTTTAAAATGGTTGGATTGGATTATTTAAAAGTGTGGTCACCAAGAGTTTATATTAATTTCAAAGAGATGGATTTATAATTTATTTACAAAATGTAGAAAGAGTGAAGTAAGAAAATTGGAGAGATAGGGTAAGATATCTAGCTAAAGCCCTAAGTAATTTACTTCCAAGCAGGGAGAGTTAGTCCTTAGATCTTGGCAAAGCTGAGGACCTAGGGAAGTCTATCTCATGAGGTAAGTCTTTCCTGAGACTAATTTTCTCAGAACATCCAGCAGTTAACAGTCAATTTTTCACTCACCACCTGTCAGTTCAAAGGAAGACATTTTAGAACACTTTCTTCAGGAATAGTGTCTTGGGTCTAGCCTGAACTCCAAAGAATGAAGAATTGTCTCTAGTCTCCACTTCCAAAGAATGAAGAACTGATCCTCACAGGAAGTGACAGCTCCTTTTAAAGATGTTTCTTTTGCATAAATTCTTGTGTCTTCCCCTAAATTCACATCTACCCATCAGAGTTGAAGCTTTCCTTTAAGACTGCCCAGGGACAGTTACATTAATTCTGATTCAGTGGGATGTTTACACTTTTGGTGATATAAATCTAAATATAGCCAGGGGTTACACTTTAATCTTCACAATCAGGGGAGAGTTAAATTTATCTTCAGATTCCCTTATTTAGTTATTGTTTCAAGGAAGTTTATTACCTTCCTTTCCTGAGTAACTTTACCTGTCTATGACACATTCCTGACATACCTCAGCTGTGCCAGGGTTGAATCTGTGTACATTTTGTACATCAATAAAAGTCAAGGTTTGGGATTTCTTAGGGAAAAACCATGGCAGAATTGAAAGGAAGATGTCAGGAGTCAGAGAGCAGGCAGGTGAGGGAAGAATGAGGAAGAGACTGGCAGATTAGGCACCACATGGTCAAGTTACTTTAGCAACATTGTCAACCCATTCCAATAAACTTTATAAAATATATATTTGGGTAGAAATAGTATTTTAATTATTACAGTTGGCAACCATAATCAGGGATTTTTTTAGAAACTTCATTTTATTCTGAGAGAAGTTTTGAGTCTTAGATAAAGCTTAGGTAAGATAGAAGCTGCTACAGTTTGTTGGCCTACCTTTATATGCGAAAGGAACCTTGGTGGAGAGATGGAACAGGCTGCTTTTTTTCATGGATCAGATAACATTGGATTGGTGAAAAAAGCTCCTTCCCTGGTGGCATCCCCCCCACACTCCCTACCTCTCCTTTTTTTTTCTCCTTTCAGCTTGAATAGGGTGGAAGGGACCTTTTTCCATATGGAATCAGGTGTGTTTTAGGGCCCAATAGGAACTCCTGCTCTTTTAATTTTCACAGCAGACAAGGTCCTAGAGTTTCTTCTTTCAGCTTAGTGCAGTGCAGGACAGGGGGAACCCCTTGAATGGATCCTAGGGGTCCTTCTAGGCTGTGGAGTAGAGTTAGGGGCTCTCTGGGGCAGTAGAGAAGGGGAAGGATGATTTTGCCAAAAACAGAACCTGGGACCCAGGCAGTGGAGCGGCTACTTTATATTAAAGGGCAGGATCCTGTGTTCCCCTTGACAGTTTTACTTTCCTGGGCATGAAAAACAGAGACTCAGGTTTCTTCCCAGACTCTATAGTCTCCCCACATGATTCCCACTCCCTACCTGACCCAACCCATTTTGGATGAGAGTGGGGTATAAAAATTAAATTTAGTATCTAGTAATAATAAAAGTATTATATCTTATGAGGTTTATTAAGGATTATTAGAGATTGAGGAATAAAGAAAATACAAAATGGGAAACCACGTGCCTAGGGCTGATTAGCCCATTCAAAGTTTACTCACTACATCATTGCAATGGCTGAGCAAAGAGTGAAGAGAGAGAAGAGCATAGAAGAGGGCAAGGCAGGTGTTACTACCAGTTTAAATACCAATTGTGATCTCGCCCAGGTGGAGAATCAGGTGAGATTATAGGGAATTCTGTGAAATACCAAGGACTTCTGGGGATTGAAGTCTGGGGTTCAAAATCTCCCTTTTTAAATAAACCCCTGAGGCCTGAGGAAGACTAGTCTCTCCAATGGGTCTTCTAAACATACCAACTTTGAAATTACAACAATTTGAGGATAAGAGGAAAAGAGAACAAACCCAATAATTGCTAGGCTCATTGACAAAAACCCAATTAAGGGGCAGTTCCCTTTGGCATAAGAGTATACATACAAAACAAATGCATTCAAACCCCACACAGTTCAAATCACCACATCTCAAGGTTCACTCTTTTTCTTCTGGTGCAGTGTGTTGTCTCTGGAAGCATCTTCATGGTGTCTTCTCCAAACAGTTCACTTTCTGGATTCAGAGAGGTAGCATGTTTCTTATCCTAAATTACTCTCAAAAGGAATTTAAACTTTGTAATTTAAAATAATAATAATTTTTACATATCCCCCTGAAGAGGGTGATTGAAAACACTCAGGGATCACTTAGGGATACATGGCTGAGTTATACGGTACATGGATCAATTGGCAAGAGAAATCAAAAGCATCAAAAAATCCAAATAAAAAGGATGATTTCTGGATGAAATATAGTCTATCAAAATCTTATGTGTAAAAAATTATAAGTAAAGTAAAAATAAATCTTTAACAGGTCCTTGAATCAGGGCCAAATTAAAATGATATAAGCAATTAAGCATTTACCCAGTCAGTAGCCAGGACTACAAAAGGTTGCCACACTATGAAAGATAGAAAAGGGACTAGATTATAGGAGCCGGGTAGGAGCCAAATTTGAGATACTTGTCTGTAAGTATTTTCACAAAGAGTGTGGATACAAGGAAGGCCTACATATTAACATATGTCGAGCATCGCAACCTTGAGTCTCACACTAGGTTCAAGTCCTTTGTATTGGCTTAGAATTTTCATCAACCCCATTGGGATTGTTTGGTCTCTGACCTTGTGCTCAATTGGAACTATGCAGTTTAGCTTTGTGCTTCTTTGGCTCTGTGAATGGCTCTTTTTGTATTCTCTTGTCCTGCAATCAGACAGAATCATTCAGCAAAGTCCCATAATTTTTTTAAACAATCAATGGCATCATTTTTATAGTCTCAACCTTTTTGTGTATGCATTGACATTATAGAAAATATATTTTAAACTTATATTACTTCAAAATAAAAGAAAATTAAAATATTCTTAATACTGCTGACATGTGCTTCAAATATAAAAAGGAGTGAAAAAATAAAAAAACTGAAATAGTATATTGCACATGCAAGAAAAATATGATAATAAAGAGTTTTAAAATTCAAATATATAGGGGGCAGTTGGGTAGCTCAGTGGATTGAGAGCCAGGCCTAGAGATGGGAGGTCCTAGGTTCAAATCTGGTCACAGACACTTTCTAGCTGTGTGACCCTGGGCAAGTCACTTGACCCCCATTGCCTAACCCTTACCACTCTTCTTGGCTCCAAGACGGAAGGTAAGGGTTTAAAAAATTTTCAAAAATATAGCTTATAATCACTGACACACTGTGTCAGCTATGAAAATAAAGAATACAAGGCTTCTCACCAAAAATGTGATTAATTTCCTCTTCATATCTGGCCATGATCCACTGTGAGTACAAGCAAATGATTTTTACAAAGTAACAGTTTTTTATAAAGAACAGTAGTTCAAAATCCCTCAAATTCCCAATAGCCCAATTAATTACAATAGCAAACAAACCCACTATCACATTTAACATAAGTTGCTGTATGACATAAAAAAAACACTATGAATTGATGGAAATTTGTCACAATTTTTACAGACATAGCAAATCTTTCAACCTTGGCAAATACATTTTAAACAAAGTAAAACTTATTTGGGTCTAGGTCATCATTGAGAAATCTAGAGATCATTTTGGTGGAACTAAAGTGAGTTGAAGAGTTATAAATGAGAGATGCTCCTCTTTTAGGAGTCATCCAGGGGTACAATGCCCTGGTATTAATTTCCCAGCTCCTTTGGTATGAGACTGTGATGTCCCATCCATTCACATTTTTAAAAATGTGGGAGGTGGGGATTATAATTGTATTTTATTTCAGGTACTAAAATAGACCTTACCTCCTGTTAGAGGCAGGCAAAATGATCATAGTTGTTGAAAAAAAGTCTAAAAAATAGTGTCTAAAAAAACCCTTAAATTCAGTTTGAGATATTTAGTTCATTAAATTTTCCAAAAGTTATTGTACAATTGTAACCAGTTTTTTGAAGAAGTCCATCCATCCTCTATGTGACAATCTATAAAGTCAAAATTGAAAAGACTGTTTTTATATACAGACTTATTCAATAATATCGGTTCAGTATAGATATAGGGGAAAAGCAACAGAATATATGAACATAAAAGCAACAAAATTAAATTTTAAACACAACAATCATCATAATGCTATAAAATACAGACATTTTTATAAAACATTGGGGTCTGAAAAGACTTAAAATTATAACCTCCAGTCTCTTTCAATTTCATTTTTTATCCATTGAGATGCCTATTGTCAGAACTATGGAATTGGTTTCAAGGCAGAAGATTGGTAAGGGGTAGGCAAAGGGGTTCAAGTGACTTTCCCAGGGTCTCACAGTTAGGAAGTATCTGAGGCCAGATTCCCATCTCTAGGCCTGGCTTTCAAGCTTTCAAGCCACTGAGCCACTGAGCTGCTCCCCAATAGTGAGGGTGGGTTATTGGAATCTCAAATTGGGCCAAAGAATTGCAGGGAGATGAATTTCTATCCTGAATCTGAGGTGAGATAAATAAAAGAATCAGTGCACTCAAAATATATCCTTTGATATATGCCATTCTTGTAATCAACTTCCTGTTTGGAAAAGTCTCTTCCTTTTTGTTTCCCAGTCCCTGAGTTCCCCTGCCATGTGGAGGCTAATTGTAGCTTAAGGAAAAAATCATCCCTGTTTTTACCAGCTAGTTTTTGATTCTGAAGACATGAGGGGCAGCTACCAGCAGCCTGTGTCTTGGCTCTGGACTTAGGGTGATGAGCAATCTGGGTTGGAGGCCAGAGTTGCTGGGGCCAGGGCTAGGTCTGGGCCAGGTGAGTGAGATTGCTGGAGGCCAGGAGCAGGAGCAGGAGCCGGGTGGGCAGGACCGAGACCAGGGGAGTGATCTGGGTCAAGCAGGTTCAGAGCTGATGACTGGAATCAGCTGAATCAGAAACAGCTTTGCAAGGGTAGGAGAAAAGCCTTGGCTAGAGAAACGTGGCTTAAAAAAATTATCTAGTCTATCTTTTAAAAAAATGAGAGTTTTTATCTCATCTCTTTTGGTCACCAACTGTAAAAAATTAAATTTAGTATCTGGTAATAATAAAAGTATTAGATTTTATTAGGTTTATTAAAGAATATTAGTAATCAAGGAATAAAAAAAATACAAAATGAGAAGCCACATGCCTAGAGCTGATTAGCCCATGCAAAGCTTACTTAGTACATCATTGCAATGGCTGAGCAGAGAGTGAAGAGAGAGAAGTGTATAGAAGAGGGCAAGGTAGGAGTTACTGCCAGTTAAAATACCCATTGTGATCTCGCCCAGATGGAGAATCAGGTGAGATTATAGGGAATTCTGGAAAATACCAAGGACTTCTGGGGATTGAAGTTTGGGGTTCAAAATATCTATTTTTACAGAGGTAGTAAAGGATGGGATCCCCTAACAGGACAGTCCTTGCAGACTGGGGGAACAGCACACACAGGTGGCTCCCTAGGAGTTGGTGTAAGACCCCCCATTCCAAATAAGACTGAGGTTTTTTTTTTAAAACAAGGGGCACTGGATCCCAACAGATCTTTCCCAGCCCAGTGTCTGCATGGATTTCTCCAAGTGCAACACCCACTGTGTGGCCACTGAGGCAGGGACCCCTTTTGTAAAATTAATTCTGGGGGTCCATCTAGGCTGTGGTAGGGTTGGGATATCCCTGACCCCCCCACAACTTTGAAAAAAAAGTGGTGACTGCATAACTGTAGTGTGTGGGGAAATTGCATTTTTCACTCTTCCTCCCCCACCCTCAAACTTTGCTGGTATACTGCCTTCCTTCTTTATCATATCAAAAGTCCAACTTCCCCTGCAGAGTGCCTGCTTATTTATCATATCAAAAGCTTTCCTGGAAGGCTGCTTGCCTTATTTAGCATATTAAAAGATATTTTTTTGCCTTCTCTTTATCTGACTGCTTGCTTAGATAGGTTCACCCACAGATGCCTTCCACTCTACATGAATTTATTTTACAACCTACTGTCCAGAATTGAAACTGCAGGAAAATAAAAAGAATTCCTTTGCTATTGCTTCTAGTGATCTAAAATAATGCTATTAAATTGAATATATTTAAATAAAAGGATGATTAATAGGAAACATTAACCAAATTTCTAAATTTGAACAAAGCCAACATTAAATCAAATTAATTACATAAAATATTAAGAAATAATTTTAGAACATAATAGTATTAATAGTACTATCAATAGCAATAATTATTAATTTTCAATAAATGTTATTAGTTATTATTAATTATTAATGATTATTATTGATTATTGAAACTTGTTTATGGTTTATGGTTTTTGATTATTGATAACAATAAATGTAATGAATGCATATTACTTATTGATAACATTATTGATGATTTTAATAAATGTATATTGTTACTAATTATTAAAAACAATAATTAATACACTAAATAAACATTTATTATTGATACTATTGCTGTTCAATGATAACTGTTTCCTTACATTAGCCTTTTGTTTTAAACCTCTCATTGCCTTCCAAAATAACATTGAATTACTTGGTGTCTCCATTTTTTTATATTTTAGGATCTTTTCATTGTTTAAGCTGATCATTTTGTAATACTAAAACTAGCTTAAATAGAACATACAGACTAGACAATAAGGGAAATACTTCAACACATCAAAGGAAATCAGGAACTATTCCTTCTGATTCACCCTTGCATAAATTTCTAAATTGTTGGAGTGATCTCAGTTTGCCTAAGAAGAATTGGATGATAAAGAAAGAAGCTAGAAAGCTTTGTAAGGCATGGAGGGATATATATTTTAAGTGGCCAAAATATTTACTGCTTTGACTTAAAGATCTTAAAAGATTTGTAGTTGGTCATTTAAAACAAAGAGTTCAAAGATTAGAAATACTCATACTTATGGGCATATCATGTTGATAATTCTAATATCCCCTCAAGTGAGTAAACCTTTCTTTCTTTGGAACCAAACCATTCTAGCAGAACTCCTTCAGTCAAATCTAGCAAGAAACATACTCTATCATCCCACCTGACCTGTGAAGAGGTTTCTCCTCTTACTGACCCAAAGCAGGACTTGAACCCCTCAGCTCCTCTCCCTGTCAGATCTCACTCATTCCCTACTCCTTCCATTACCTCTCCTCCCAATCTATTTCTCTATCCTCCTTTGCCCACCCATCTTCCCTATCCCTACCTATACCATTCATACTTCAATCCTTTTTTCTGTACCCTCCTTCTTCCCCACTTCACTGTGACCTCTCTAGACCTTACCAATCCTACTCCTCTTCACCCCATATCCTGTCCCACCCACCTTCCTATCCACCCCACCCCAGCCCATCCCCCATTCCTCTCCACCCTGCCCCCAGCCCTGCCCTTGATCCTTTCACTTCCCCTCCCCACCTGCTGTCCAATTCCATTCCACCACCCCACTCACTTCCCCTACCAGCCTCACTACAACCCACTCCATTGAACTCCAGGACACAAGTCAAGCAGAAGTTGCCACAGATGATTCCCTCTAAGAGTTTTCTCTACAGATGTGGAGATTTAGTAAACATTAGATATCATATACCTTTTCCCCCACAGGACATTGAGAGATTCAAAGAAAAAACACCTTCATATGAAGTGGAGTCTGTGGAGGTGATAAATAAATTTGAAAGCATTTTTCACACATATCACATATTCACACACAAGCCCACATGGCTTGATGTAGAAGATTTTTATCCAGACTTTGCTAACAGAAAGGAAAAGGAATAAGATTCTTTCTCTTGTTAATCAGGCTCAAGGAGAGGGAACAGCTCATTGGCCAACTGAAGATCCCAAATGGGACCCAAATTCAAAGCAGATTACTTAAAATATGCCAGGATAGAAATGCATTAATAAAAACTGTGAGAGCTGGTTCTGATAGGCCTGGTACATAGACAAAATTTGAAAATATTAAGCAAGAAGATAGTGAAAATCTTGCCCAGTTTATGGATAGCGTGAATTTTAAAACTACTCCACCCTACTCAGACCATACTTTAGAACAGTGGATCTCAACCTTTCTAATGCCATGACCCCGCAATACAGTTCCTCATGTTGCAGTGACTCCAAACCAAAAAATTATTTTTGTGGCTACTTCAAAACTGTAATTTTGCTTTAGTTATGATTCAGAATGTAAATACCTGATATGCATTATGTATTCTCATTGCTACAAATTGAGAGGCTGAGAACTGATGCTTTAGAAGATCTTATTTAGCTATCTCCTGATTAGTAACAATGGAGATACTTGGCTTAACAGAATCAAGTCTTGGGAACTCTACATTTTTCCACCCTACTTAGTTTAACAAGTTCTGGAATGTCTGCACCATATGCAAAGATTTAATTATTTAAGAAGATGGCCCTTAACAGACAAGTGCAGAAACAGCAGACAGACCCCTGGGCTGTTCTAAGTAAAGCTAAGCTAACATTGGTATAGATGAGATGCAGGAAAGTGATGTAAAACCATCTATATAGGGCATATCACTTCCTCTCTTTGACTCTTTCCCCAGAGATGTAGCTCTGGCAGGCAGAATGCTAAGCGTTCCGAGATCTTGGAGTGATGGCAGCTATTTGTCTGGGTTTTGGTGGTGAGTTTGCCCTTGAGCTAATTCAGGTTCAGGCATCTTGATTGAGCTCTCTTGGAGTTCAGGCTGATTCCTTCCTCCTTTACACTCCAAATGCTTACTTTCTAAATCCCCTAATCTTCCCACCCGACACAAGCCAGACAAGAGAAAATCCTATACCTTTTCCTTCTCCCTACATCTTAATTTCTTTCCACTATATTAATTAAATCCCCATAAACTTCAGACTGACTTGGTTATTTTTATTTTATTATTTGGTGACCAATAATTAATATAATTTAGGTTACGACCCTAAAAGTATCCTTTACAATAGACTTATCGAAATGGGAAGAAGATATATTGAGGTTGATCCAGATAGGGAACAGGACCTTAGACAAATCAGAATGCAATTTGTGAAAAACATTTGTAAGGTAGTTAGGAATTATTTTGTGACTAGCTATCCTAATAGGCCTACTATGGTCCTTGAAGAATTAAAAAAGAGTGGCCCTTCATGCTTTCGAGGGACTTAAGTAAAAGGAAAAGGAGAACACTGATTTAGTTCAAGCATTAAGGAAGGAAATAAAGGAATTGGCTTTTAAACAGGGTGAGAAGGATAAGGAGAATGCTTCTTTAGTAGAGACATTGAGGAAGGAAATGAAAGAATTAACTGAAACAGTTCTGAAGGTAAAGCAAGGAGAAATCATAGCTCTCTTACAAGAATCCACAAAACAACTACTAACATTTTTGGAAACATTGATCATGTAATTATGAATTGTAAGAAAAGAAATCAGGAAAATAGGCATAGAAGTTTCAGATATAGTAATATTGATAGGAGGAATAGTTATTCCAATGAGGAAAATCAAAACTCACACCAAATACCTGTACTCAATGTGGGAATGCCCCTTAGCATGGGGGACCCCAGATGTGTGAACAGAGGTATTGTGATAAATGATGGTACTTGAGAGGGGAAGGTACCTCAAAGAGTCTGGAGGTTAATTTTTAAGTCTTTTCACACCTCATTGCCTTATTGATGTTAACTATTTCAGATCATTCCCCTCCCCAGAATGAAGTCTCTTCAACTCAATTCTAAATACAAGTTGTATATAATTTAATGTTAACTAATTTATAAGCTATTAAATTTGAAATACTCTGTTACATTGTCTTAATTTGTACCTCTCCTGTGACTATGATTGTACTGTAGAAGAATATCTTTGTAAAAAGCCCATAAATGGTATTTTGTTCTTTTTTGCCTTTGTTAATTGCCACACAGAGATGATGGATGGACTCATTCAAATTGGTTTAAACCTATATAATGGTTTTGGAGAATGTACTTATTTAATAATTTAAATTGATTTTAATGAGTATTCAGACATGATTTTCAGATATCTGGGAACATCCCTACCACTGACTGATCATTTATTTGCCTGCCTCTTGAGTTGTTTGTAATAAGAAGTAAGGGTTTCTTTGTAGTTGAATTAAAGAATACTGGCATTTTTGTATTTTCCCATCTCTGCATTTATTGTAAATGTAATAGGTGACATACCTGAAGTGATTTTCACTTTTTAGTCCTTGGCTCCATGTGAAAATGTTTGGGACATATTGGAGACAGTTGTTTTACACTGTTACAATCTCATACCAAGAGGAAGGGAGTTTCCCGAGTGGCTAAATTAAGCTGTGATGTGTTATAATCTCATCCTGGAAGTGGGAAAGATTTTTACTGTAAAACCTTGTAGCTTTGAAATGGATTTATTATATTTGTAACTCTTCATCATCAACAGTACAGCAGTTTTTTGGGGTTTTTCTCTCCTATCAAATCTTGGAATGATGGTAATAATAGACATTATAAAAAAAAAAAAACATCTTTGCCAAGGTGGAAAGATTGGACAAAAATACCAATTGCCTAGACTAACAGAAGAAGAAATAGATTTCTTAAATAATCCCATATCAGAAAAAGAAATCCAACAGGCCATCAAAGAACTTCCTAAGAAAAAATCCAGAGGGCCTGACGGATTCAACAGTGAATTCTATCAAACATTCAAAGAACAGCTAACACCAATACTATACAAACTATTTGACATAATAAGCAAAGAGGGAGTTCTACCAAACTCCTTTTATAATACAAACATGGTACTAATTCCAAAAGCAGGCAGGCCAAAAACAGAGAAAGAAAATTATAGACCAATCTCCCTAATGAATATAGGTGCAAAAATCTAAAATAGGATACTAGCAAAAAGACTCCAGCAAGTGATCAGAAGGGTCATCCACTATGATCAAGTAGGATTTATACCAGGGATGCAGGGCTGGTTCAATATTAGGAAAACTATCTACATAATCGACCACATCAACAAGCAAACCAACAAGAACCACATGACTATCTCAATAGATGCAGAAAAAGCCTTTGATAAAGTACAACACTCATTCCTACTAAAAACACTAGAAAGCGTAGGAATAGAAGGGTCGTTCCTAAAAATAATAAACAGTATATATCTAAAACCATCAGCTAATATCATCTGCAATGGGGATAAACTAGATGCATTCCCATTAAGATCAGGAGTGAAACAAGGATGCCCATTATCACCTCTACTATTTGACATTGTACTAGAAACACTAGCAGTAGCAATTAGAGGAATAGAAGGCATCGAAATAGGCAAGGAAGAGACCAAGTTATCACTCTTTGTGGATGACAGGATGGTCTACTTAAAGAATCCTAGAGATTCAACCAAAAAGCTAATCGAAATAATCAACAACTTTAGCAAAGTTGCAGGATACAAAATAAACCCACATAAGTCATCAGAATTTCTATGTAATTCCAACACAGCTCAGCAGCAAGAACTAGAAAGAGAAATCCCATTCAAAATCACCTTAGACAAAATAAAATACCTAGGAATCTACCTCCCAAGACAAACACAGGAACTATATGAACACAGCAACAAAACACTTTCCACACAACTAAAACTAGACTTGAACAATTGGAAGAATATTAACTGCTCATGGGTAGGACGAGCCAATATAATAAAAATGACCATCCTACCCAAACTCATCTATCTATTTAGTGCCATGCCCATGGAACTTCCAAAAAATTTTTTTTTACTGATTTAGAAAAAAACTATAACAAAGTTCATTTGGAAGAACAAAAGATCAAGGATATCCAGGGAAACAATGAAAAAAATACAAAGGAAGGAGGACATGCAGTCCCAGATCTCAGACTATATTATAAAGTGGTGGTCATCAAAATAATTTGGTACTGGCTAAGAGAAAGAAAGGAGGATCAGTGGAATAGATTGGTGGCAAGCAACCTCAGCAAGATAGTATATGACAAACCCAAAGATCCCAGCTTTTGGAACAAAAATCCACTATTTCATAAAAACTGCTGGGAAAATTGGAGGACAGTGTGGGAAAGATTAGGTTTATATCAACACCTCACACCCTACACCAAGATGAATTCAAAATGGGTGAATGATTTGAACATAAAGAAGGAAACTATAAGAAAATTAGGTGAACACAGAATAGTATACATGTCAGACCTTTGGGAAGGGAAAGACTTCAAAACCAAGCAAGAATTAGAAAGAGTTACAAAATGCAAAATAAATAATCTGGAATATATCAAATTAAAAAGTTTTTGTACAAACAAAACCAATGTAAACAAAATCAGAAGGGCAGCAACAAATTGGGAAACAATCTTCATAAAAACCTCTAATTACTCAAATTTACAAAGAACTAAATCAATTGTACAAAAAATCAAGCCATTCTCCAATTGACAAATGGGCAAAGCACATGAACAGGCAGTTCTCAGCCAAAGAAATCAAAACTATTAATAAGCACATGAAAAAGTGCTCTACATCTCTTATAATCAGAGAGATGCAAATCAAAACAACTCTGAGGTATCACCTCACACCTAGCAGATTGGCTAACATGACAGCTATGGAAAGTAATGAATGCTGGAGAGGATGTGGCAAAGTGGGGACATTAATTCATTGCT
The DNA here is from genome assembly GCF_027887165.1 of Monodelphis domestica. Classification (NCBI taxonomy): domain Eukaryota; kingdom Metazoa; phylum Chordata; class Mammalia; order Didelphimorphia; family Didelphidae; genus Monodelphis; species Monodelphis domestica. The sequence goes on from NC_077234.1 coordinate 171,491,654, forward strand.
GGTGAAGTTGTGAATTGATCCAGCCATTCTGGAGGGCAATTTGGAACTATGCCCAAAGGTTGATAAAAGACTGTCTGCCCTTTGATCCAGCTATAGCACTGCTGGGTTTGTACCCCAAAGAGATAATAAGGAAAATGACTTGTACAAGAATATTCATTCTTTGTGGTGGCCAAAAATTGGAAAACGAGGGGATGCCCATCAATTGGGAATCGCTGAACAAATTGTGGTATATGTTGGTGATGGAATACTATTGTGCTCAAAGGAATAATCAAGTAGAGGAATTCCATGGAGACTGGAACAATCTCCAGGAAGTGATGCAGAGTGAAAGGAGCAGAACCAGGAAAACATTGTACACAGAGACTGATACGCTGTGATGCAATCGAAGGTGCTGGACTTCTCCATTAGTGTCAATGCAATGTCCCTGAACAATCTGCAGAGATCTAAAAAATACTATTCACAAGCAGAGGATAAACTGTGGGAGTAAAACACCGATGAAAACTAACTGCTTGACTACAGGGGTTGAGGGAATATGACTAAGGGGAGAGTCTAAATGAACACTCTAATGCAAATACCAACAACAGGGAAATGGGTTTGAGTCAAGAACACATGTGATAACCAGTGGAATCCGTGCATCGGCTATGTGAAAGGAAAAGGTGGTGGGAGGGAGGGAGGGGAGGAAAAGAAAATGATCTTTGTTTCCAGTGAATAATGTTTGGAAATGACCAAATAAAATAATGTTTAAAAGTTAAAAAAAATTGGATAAATCTGTGGAACTTGTGACAAGTATTCATGATTTCAAAGGTTTTTCAAGTCATGCAGCAAGTCATGTAAATCCTAATGATAGCGGGTTTGTTTATTTATTTTCATTAAATGGGCTTTTGTAATTTTGGGAATTTTGGTGTTTTTTAGAATCTTTATTAGTTGTTGTACTACTGTTTTTAAAAAAGGTTTTTACCTGCTGAAAAAAATTGTGTACCCTCACACTGTGGATCCTGGCCAATTTAAGAGTGATGTACATTTCATTTTTGAGTAAATATCTTTGTGCCTCACCTAACTAACACATTGTCACATGGAATTTGAACTGTGAAATTATGATATTTAAATTATTTTTTCTCTCTTTATGTTTGTAATGGGATATTTTTCTTTCTTTTTCCTAACCTTAGTGTTACTTGAAGTACATAAAATCAGTATTAAGTTTTTTTTTTTTAATTTTTACTTGAAGAATAAAGTTTACAGTATAAGTTTACAGTATCTATTAATCCTAGTAATATGCATACCCCAAAGGCTTTCAAATATGGTAACCTGCCATTTATTGATAAATGTTGTGGGACTTTGTTTAATGATTATGTCTGATTACAAGAGAAGAGAAAAAAAGAGCCAATATACAGTGCCAAGTAGCTGGAGGTCAAAACAGACCAAATCCAATCCAGGGAGCATTGTTGAACTTCTATGCCAATACAGAAGGACTTGAACCTAGTGTGCAAATTGAGGTTGTGATGCTTGACATATGTTAAGATGCAGGTCTTCCTTGAATCATACTTTGAGTCAAGTGCCTCAGGTTGGCTATTATTCTGGTTCACCTTATCTATGACAGTGACTGTAAAATCAGACCAGGGAATGATTTAAAATGCTGCTGCCTCTTAGTCCTTTCTCTCTTATAGTTGGGCAATTTTTCTGTAGTCCTGACTGCAAATGGGTAAATTGCTGCTTTTGTCCTATAGGCTTGTAGGAGATGTCACTTTAATAGAGTCTTGTTACTGATTAAAGAAGCTGTTACAGGTTATTTTTATTTTTTACTCAGAATTTTATACACATAAGATTTTTATTTTATTTTTTTATCATTTCTGTACTTATTTTTATATAGAATTTCATTTTTTTAATCTTTTATTTGGGATTTTTTTTTGGTTTGTGTTTGTTTTTGTTTTTCCTTTGACAATTGCTTCATATACCTCCTAACTCAGTCATGTATCCCAGTGTGATTCTGGTGTCAACACCCTCCTTAGCGGGGATTATGTAATTTTCCTAAAATGCAAAATTTAAAATTTTTTGGAGAAATTTCAGGAAAAGAAACTTGCCAATACCCCAAAATCAAGAAAGGAGATCCTTTTAGTGCAGGTGCTGTAAAGATTGCTGAAGAAGCTACACACTGCATCAAAAGATCCAGAATGAACTTTGGGATATAATGAACTGCACTGAAGGGGGTTGAACATACTTATTCTGAATATAAACTCTTATGCCAAAGGAGACTGCCCCCTAATTGGCATTTTGTCAATACATCTATTAATCAGGTCCTGTACTTTACTCCCATCTCTAACTATTGTAACTCCCTCTTAGGAAAATGAAATATTGTATATACTTTTAGTTAGAAGTTATTTAGAATTATAAGATAGTTATACTTAAATGATCCATTGGGGAGATTGCTGTCCCAAAGGATCACAGGGGAGATTGTGTCAAGGAAGTTCATCCCCTCCCCTTTCTGAGTAACTTTACATGTCTATCAAACATTCCTGACATACCACAACTGCACCTGGGTTGTGTCTGTGTACATCAATAAAAGTTAAGGAAGAGACTGGCAGGCTAAGCATCATGCTGTCAGGTTACTTATTGGAATGTTGTTTCCATTCCAATAAACTTTATAAAATATATATCTGGATAGAAATATTATTTTAATTATTATATTATGAAAAATACAATTCCCCATATAGGTCCCAATAATTAGTTAACTTTTCAAAGTTTAGTTTATGATTTTTTGACATTATAGCAATAATTATTCATGCAATTTATTATGGGTACATTAATATACCCTAGGATTCAATAATTCTAGGTTACTTGATTCTTACTTAAGGCAATTCCCAAGCTTTTTTTTTTAGCTACCACAAATACCTAAAATTTCCTACCAAGGTTTAACTTCTCGAACTTCATATCCAAGTGAAATTTCTGCCTCCTGCAAGACTCCTTTCTCATATATCCTTAATATTCTGAGGTTATCATCAGTTTATACTGTATATATTTTATTGTTCACACATTTTCCCATATGGAATATCTTATATGAGATAGAGTCTGTTGCCTTTTCCCCGTTTTTGTATTCCATGGCCCTGACATATGCTCTTATTCAGATTCAGTCATTTCAGTAATGTTTAACATTCTGTGATCCCATTGCAGAGGTTGTTTTTTTTTTAAGAGATATGGGAGTGGTCTGCCATTTCCTTCTCCAGTTCATTTTACAAAATGAATAAGTTGAGGCAAACAGAATTGAATGACAACCAAGGTCACATCACTAGTAATACCTTGGACTAGATTTAGTTCATGAAGATGAGTTTTTCTGATTGCAAAACAAAGGTTATATCCACTGAGCAAACATTTAATAAATAATTCTTTATGTCACATGAATTTCATAGAGTAGTCTAAAAATGTTCTTATGTAATAATCTCTCAGAAATATAAGTTAACATTTATCTTATTGCAAAATAGTAAATTAACAACCACAATGAAGAAAAAATAGATTATACACATATATTAGGACTTAATAGCTAGGTAATTAATTGATATTAATAAATGAAAAAGAAATAAATGAAAAATCAAACTGTTTTGTACAACAATTTGGAATTACAACTATAGGTATAAAAATATGTATACAATAATGCTATTTCTGTTTCCCAAGATCAGGGAAAGAGGAATAGAATCCATATGCTCCATAATATTTATAGTAGCTCTTATTGTGGTGACAAGAATTGGAAACTGAGTAAATGCTGGTTACTTGGGAAATGGCTAATTCAATTCTGGTATGTGATTATGATGGAATATTACTTCACCATAAGAAATTATGAACAGACTGATTTAAAAAACCCTCTAAAGAACTAGGGGAAATAATGAAAAGTAAAATAAGTTTAGAAGCAGAAGAACATCATACACAGTCACTGAACTAATGCTGGAAGAATAAACTGAGAATGCTCCACCCAGATAGTGAACAGAAAGAAAAAAATAAAGAATTAATTTATAAGTTCATATCTTCCATAAAAATATCATGCAGGCAAAGGAAAGAAAATTGTAACACTTTTTGGTGGAATATATTATATAGATATTAAAAAAAAACTTCTAAGACAGTTCTAATTTCATTTTTGAAATATATTTTTCTTATTATATGGATATGCTTGTTTTATTTGGATTTGTAAACATTTGAAATAATGATAATAGATAAGAAACAATTAAAAACTTCAGTAAGTTTCCCCAATTGACAAATGGTCAAAGGACAAATAGGCAGTTTTTACATGATGAAATCAAAACACAATATAGACATGAAAAAGTGTTCTAAATCCCTCCTGATAAGAGAAATGGAAATCTAAAAAACTATGAGGTATCATACACCTTACACTTAGCAAACTGGTTAATATGGCAGCAAAGGAAAGTGATAAATGTTGGACGGGATGTGGAAAAATTGGGACACTAATACACTGCTAGTGGTGTTGTGAATTGATCCAAACACTCTGGAGAGCAATTTGGAACTATACACAAGGAGTTTTGTTTTTTTTAAACTTTAAACATTATTTTATTTGGTCATTTCCAAACTTTATTCATTGGAAACAAAGATCATTTTCTTTTCCTCCCCCCCCCCTTCTCACCACGTCTCCCATAGCCGACGCACAATTCCACTGGGTATTACATGTGTTCTTGGTTAGAACCCATTTCCATGTTGTTGGTATTTGCATTAGAGTGTTCATTTAGAGTCCCTCCTCAGTCATATCCCCTTCCCCTCTGGAGTCAAACAGTTGCTTTTCCTCGGTGATTTTACTCCCACAGTTTATCCTCTGCTTGGGGATAGTGTTTTTTTAGATCCCTTCGGAATGTTCAGGGACATTGCATTGACACTAATGGAAAAGACCATTACCTTTGATTGTACCACAGTATATCAGTCTCTGTGTATAATGTTTTCCTGGTTCTGCTCCTTTCACTCTCCATCACTTTCTGGATCTGCATCACTTCCAGTCTCCATGGAATTCCTCCACTTTATTATTCCTTTGAGCACAATAGTATTCCATCACCAACATATACCACAATTTGTTCAGCGATTCCCCAATTGAAGGGCATCCCCTCATTTTCCAATTTTTGGCCACCACAAAGAGTGCAGCTATGAATATTCTTGTACAAGTCTTTTACTTATTGTCTCTTTGGGGTACAAACCTAGCAGTGCTATGGCTGGATAAAAGGGCAGACAGTCTTTTATCACCCTTTGGGCATAGTTCCACATTGCCCTCCAGAATGGTTGGCTCAATTCACAACTCTACCAGCAATGAATTAATGTCCCAACTTTGCAATATCCCCTCCAGCATTCATTACTTTCCTTTACTATCATGTTAGCCAATCTGCTATGTATGAGGTGATACCTCAGAATTGTTTTGATTTGCATTTCTCTGATTATCAGAGATTTAGAACACTTGTTCATGCGCTTAGTCATAGTTTAGATTTCTTTAACTGAAAATTGCCTATTCATTTCCATTGCCCAATTTTCAATTCGAGAATGGCTTGATTTTTTGTACAACTGGTTTAGCTCTTTATAAATTTGAGTAATTAGACCTTGTCAGAGCTTTTTGTAATGAAAATTGTTTCCCATTTTGTTGCTTCCCTTCTAATTTTGGATGCATTCGTTTTGTTTGTACAAAAACTTTTTAAATTGATGTAATCAAAATTATTGATTTTACATTTTGTGTTTTTTTCGAGCTCTTGCTTGGTTTTAAAGTCTTTCCTTTCCCAGAGATCTGAAAACTATACTATTCTGTATTCACCTAATTTTCTTATAGCTTCCTTCTTTATATTCAGATCATTCACCCATTCTGAGTTTATCATGGTGTAGGATGTGAGATGTTGATCCAAATTTTATCTCTCCAATACTCTCTTCACATTTTCCCAGTAATTTTTTATAAAAAAGTGGGTTTTGGACCCCAAAGCTGGGATCTTTGGCCTTATCATAGACTGTTGTGCTAAGGTTATTTACCCCAAGTCTATTCCACTGATGTTTTCTGTATCTAAGCAAATACAAAATTGTTTTGATAACCACTGCTTTATAGTATAGTTTGAGATCTGGGACTGTAAGTACTACTTGATTTGCATTTTTTTCATGATTTCCCTGGATATCCTTGATCTTTTGTTCCTCCAAATGAACTTTGTTATGTTTGTTTGTTTGTTTTTCTAATTCAGTAAAAAAAAAGTATTTGGTAGTTCAATGGTATGGCACTAAATAAGTAAATTAATTTGAGTAAGATTGTCATTTTTATTATGTTAGCTCATCCCAACCATGAGCAATCAATGTTTTTCCAATTGTTTAGGTCTAGTTTTAATTGTGTGGAGAGTGTTTTATATTTGTGTTTGTATAGTTCCTATGCTTGTCTCGGCAGATAGATTCCTAAGCATTTTATTTTTGTCTAAGGTGATTTTAAATGGAATTTCTCTTTCTAATTCTTGCTGCTGAAATGGAATGGAGATATATAGAAATGCTGATGACTTATGTGAGTTTATTTTGTATCCTGCAACTATGCTAAAATTGTTGATTGTTTCAACTAGCTTTTTGGATGATTCTCTAGGATTCTCTAAGTAAACCATCATATCATCAGCAAAGAGTGATAGCTTGGTCTTCTTATTGCCAATTTTAATACCTTAAAACTTTTTTTTACTTTTCTAATTGATAATGCTACTGTTTCTCGTACCATGTTAAATAATAGAGGTGATAATGGGCATCCTTGTTTCACTCCTGATCTTATTCAGAAGGCTTCTAGTTTGTCCCCATTCCAGATGATATTTCGTGATGGTTTTAGATATATACTGTTTATTATTTTTAGGAAAGGCCCTCTATTCCTATAATTTCTAATGTTTTCAATAGGAATGGGTGTTGTATTTTATCAAAGGCTTCTTCTGCAGATATTGAGATAATCATGTGATTTCTGTTGGTTTTCTTGTTAACATGGTCAATGGTTTTCCTAATATTGAACCATCCTTGCATTCCTGGTATGAATCCTACCTGGTCATAGTGAATAACCCTCGTGATCCCTTACTGGAGTCTTTTTGCTAATATCCTATTTAACATTTTTGCATCTATATTCATTAAGGAGATGGTCTATAGTTTTCTTTCTCCATTTTTGACCTGCCTGGCTTTGGAATCAGTACCATGTTTGTGTCGTAAAATGAATTTGGTAGAACTCTTTCTTTGCTTATTCTGTCAAATAGTTTGTATAATATTGGGATTAGTTATTCTTTGAATGTTTGATAGAATTCACTTTTGAATCTATCAAGACCTTGTTATTTTTTCTTAGGGAGTTCTTTTATGGCTTGTTCAATTCAATTTCCTTTTCTGATATGGGGTTGTTTAGGTAATTTATTTCTTTCTCTGTTAGTCTAGGCAATTTATATTTTTGTAAGAATTCATCCATATCACCTAGATTGCCATATTTGTTGCTATATAATTGGGCATAGTAGTTTATAATGATTGCATTAATTTCCTCTTCATTAGCAGTGAGGTCTCCCTTTTCATCTTGGATACTGTCAATTTGGTTTTTTTTTTCTTTCCTTTTATACTGACTAGTACTTTGTCTATTTTAATTGTTTTTTTCAAAGTACCAGCTTATAGTTTCATTTATTAAATCAATAGTTCCTTGACTTTCCATTTTATTAATTCCTCCTTTGATTTTTTTGGATCTCTAATTTAGTCTTCATCTGAGGATTTTTAATTTGTTTGCTTTCTAGTTTTTTAATTTGCATGCCCAATTCATTGACCTCTGCCCTTCTTAATTTGTTAATTTATGAACTGAAGGATATAAATTTTCCCCTGAGTACTGCTTTAGCTGCATCCCATAGGTTTTGAAAGGATGTCTCATCATTGTCATTTTCTTCAATGAAGTTATTAGTTGTTTCTACAATTTATTCATTAACTAACCAGTTTTGAAGAATCATATTGTTTAATTTCCAATTAATCTTTATTTACCTCTCCATGTACCCTTAGTAATTATTATTTTCATTGCATTATGGTCTGAGAAGGTTGCATTTATTATTTCTGATCTTTTGCACTTGTTTGCAATGCTTTTATGCCCTAATATATAGTCAATTTTTTGAATGTACCATGTGCTGCAGAAAAGAAGGTATATTTCTTTTTGTCCCTATTTATTTTTCTCCACATGTCTACTAACTCTAATTTTTCTAAGATTTCATTCACTTCTCTTACCTCTTTCTTATTTATTTTTTGGTTTTATTTATCCAGTTTAGATAGAGGAAGGTTCAGGTCTCCTGCTAGTATTGTTTTTCTATCTATTTCATCCTTGAACTCCACTAGTTTCTCCTTTAGAAATTTGGATGCTATGCCATTTGGTGCATATATGTTGAGTACAGATATTTCCTCATTGTCTATACTGATTTTTATCAGGATTTAATTACCTTCCATATCTCTTTAAACTAGATTTATTTTTACTCTGGCTTTGTCGGATATCATGATTGCGACTCCTGTCTTCTTTTTATCACTTGGTGCCCAATAGATTTGGCTCCATTCTCTTATTTTCACCCTATGTGTATCTACCTTCCTCATGTGTGTTTCTTGTAAACAGCATATGGTAGGGTTTTGGACTCTAATCTGCTCTGCTATTTGCTTGTGTTTTATGGGTAAGTTCATTCCATTCACATTCAGAGTTATGATTACTAGCTGTGTATTTCCCAGCATTTTGATATCTACTCCTGGTTCTGCCTTTTCTTCTTTCTCTATTTAGTTTTGAACTAATGTTTGTTTTTAATCAGTTCCCCTAGTTTCCAACCTTATTTTACTTCCTTTTCTACCCCCTCTCTTTTTATTCCCCCCTTATTTTCCCTGTAGTCTTTCTAAAATTACCCCCCACCCTCTCCCTCTCTTGTACTGCTTCCCTCCCCACCAGTCCATTTAATACACTTCTACTCCCCTATTGGGAACAAATCTATTCTCTGTCCCAATGGATTGGATTCTTCTTCCCTCTTTTGGTCACTTTCAAAGTACATAAGAGTTGAGTATTTCCTATATCTAACCTCTTTACCCTTCCAGTGTATTGGTGTTTCCCCACCTCCCGCCATGAGCTTCTTTGTGACATACAAATTTATCCCCATTTGTTTCTTTTCCCATTTCATTTAGTATTAACATCTTTCTTAGCTCTAGTTGTATATATATATATATATATATATATATATGTATATACACACATGTATGTGTATTTATGCATTCATATATCTGTATACCTATTTATTTCTTGTCCTTCCTAAAAGTTTGTCACTGTTCCCTGTAAGTGAAATTTTTCTAGCTGCCCAGGTGATAACAACAGTTTTTAAGAGTTACCAATAACCTCTTTTCTTATTGGGATATATAGCATTTTAACTTATTGAGTCTCTTAAAGAAATTTGTTGTTGTTGTTTTGTTTTGTTTTTCTTTTTTCCCCTCTTTTTTAATTATCTTTTGGTGATTCTCTTGAGTTCTGAACTTGGACATCTAATTTTCTGTTCATGTCTGGTCTTTTCTTTCCAAATTCTTGGAATTCTTCTATTTTGTTGAATGACCATACTTTCCAGTCTAAGAATAGAGTCAGTTTTGCTAGGTAGTTGATTCTTGGTAGTAGACTTAGATCCCTTGCTTTCTGGAATATCATATTCCATGCCTTTTGGTCCTTCAGTGTGGATGAAGCCAGATACTGTGTTATACTCACTGTGGTTCCATGGAATATAAATGACTTAAAAGCTTGGCAGCTTTTAATATCTTTTCTTTAGTATGATAGTTCTTGAATTAGGCTATAACATTCCTGGGTGTTGTCATTTGGGGATTAAGTATAGGAAGTGATCTGTAGATTCTTTCAATCTCTACTTTTCCATATTGTTCTACAACATAAGGGCAGTTTTCTTGGATAATTTCCTGTAGTATTGTGTCCAGTCTTTTTCTTTTGTTGTGGTCTTATGGTAGATCAATGATTCTTAAATTGTCTCTCCTCAAATGCTTTTCTAAATCCTTTGTTTTGTGAATGAGATGCTTCATGTTTCCCTGATTTTTTTTTCATCCTTTTGGTTTTGTTTTATAGTGTCCTGCTGCCTTGTGAGGTGGCTTAATTCTAGTTGTTGTATTCTGGTTCTTAAATACTGGATTATGAAATCCCTGGCTTTTTGGTCATCCTCTTCTTTCTGGTCTGATTTTCTATGGAGGTCAATTTTCATCCTCTTTACCTCTTCTTTCATCTCCTTTGCCTCATTTTCCCGCTGGTTGATATTGGCTTTCAAGAAACTATTTTCTCATTTTAGTTCAAGTGCCTCTGTTTCTAGATGACTTATCTTAGTTTTTAAGTTCTTTTCCCAATTGTCTTCAGCCTCTCTTAATTGTGTTTTGAATTGCATTTTGAGTTCTTCCACAGCCTGTATCCAATTTGCTGGGATTTCTGATTTATCATTAGTTGATCCCTCCCTATCTGTCGCTGTATAGAAGCTGTCTATTGTCATTACTTTCTTCTTTTTCTGTCATTTGCTCATATTCACCCCTTCTTTGCTCCCTGTATGTATCTGTGCTCTTGCTTCTCTCATTGTTTTGGTTTTGGGGGCTTCTGTCAGTCTCCTCTCTTGGAGCTTAAACAGAAAATCCCTCAGTACAATCTCTGGGGGAGTGTTGTTGAGGGTTTGAGCTTCCCTGTCCTCTGAAGGCTTTTGATTTGATTAAAGTCCAGCAGTCAATGAGGGAGGAGTGTGGAGCCTGTGCTTCCCTGAGTTCTCAAGACTTTTGAGGGAGTTACATTCAGCTGAGTTGGTTTTATTGTGCTCTGAGGTCAAAATCTCCTGAAAGGCTGGAGCAAATATGGAGAGTCTCCACAGCTCTGACCAGGCTGCCAGCTCTATGCTCCCTCTCTAGCTCCTTCCCCTCTGTCTGTGTTCGATTCTCTGAGTTTGGTACAGCCCTGCCCACAAGGTACAGCCTCCAGACCAGCACCTTTGCCTGCCCAGAGGTTCCTCCTGCCACTGAAGGCTCAGCACTCTAGGTGGGTGGGGGTGGGGTCCTGAGACCTTCCTTCTGCTTTCCCCTTAGACCTGAGTGTTCTCAGATTCTGGCTTTTGGGGGGGTTGTACCTTTTGAATTGATTCTAGCAGAAGGGTTCCTTGGTTCTGTCTTGTTATTAGGTTTGATTTTCAGTCCCCTAGGAGCATTCAGTTTGTGATTGGTAAGGAAGGGTATTCAGAAGTCTGAAATTCTGCTCCTGCTAGGCCACCATCTTGCCTCCACCTCCCTTACATGTTCTATTTATCAATCTTATCTTTGGAGATAGACATAAATAATTCATTTTTCAAAAAATGATTCTGTTATTATATATAATGTTCTCTTGTTTCCACTCATTTTGCTCTTCAAAATATCATATAGGTCTTTTTTAAATTAATTTTTTCATTTCTTTCAACACAATTTCTTCATGGTAATCATAGCTCATTTGCCCTCTGAAATATCTTAGTCCAAGTCCTTTAACACAGAAATTGTTAAATATTTTATGATGCTGACTGGTTTCATGATATTTAAATTGTTTGTTTATGGATACTTGATGTATTTTCTCCTTGACCTGGGAGCGTTTTTATTTTCTAATTTCTTTCATGTGGTCATCAGTGGACTCTTGCAACTTTTTTTTTTCAAAAGCTGTCCACCACCATAGAAGAAAATGACAGAGTCTGAATGCAGATTGAAGCTTATCATTCTTCAATTTATTTCCATTATTATATTTTTTTGGGGTGTATAAGTAATATGTGTCTTCTTTCACATGATGAATATGTAAATATGCATTTCATAACATGTATATCATATTATATGATGTTTTGGGGAGATAGAAAAAAAGGGAGAGAAAAAGGATGGAATCCAACAAGTCAGGAAATGATTATTAAAATTATATAAATATGTAAAATAGTAAAAACATCTTTAAATTATGCATACATATATACATATAACATATGTACACACACACACACACATATATATATATTTATCCTCTATTTCTATATTATGTTTTTAGTTTTCCTTGATAATTTCTTGAGAGGTATCTAGGCTTTTTTTAATAATGACTTTCTCTTTTTCTAATAATTCTTAAATTTCCTCTCCTTCATCTTTTTTTCCCTATTAGTTCTTTTCCAGTGAGATATGTCATTATGCTCCTTGTATATATTCTGGTTTTGACCTAGGAAGGGCCCCTATTCTACTTTATCCGTAAGTATTACTGCTATTTTTGGCCCTGGAACTGTGACTATCCCCTATTATTCTGTGGCTCACCATAAGTGATTCTCTTTACCATGGAATTGCAGTAGAGTTGCAAATCATTTCCAGCTGCACCCAGTGCTAAAAAAAACATCCCCCGTAATGATTTTCTGACCACTGATCAAAACGTCATATTGTCTCTCAGAGGAGATCTCTTGAAGCTGCTGCTGCTGTGGTAACCTCCATAGCCAACCATTGGTGCTGATTTGTTGTGCTCAAGACAAGTATCCACCTTAGTTTCACGGATCTCCCCTTTTGACTTCCTAAATTTTATTAGGTGGAAATAATGTCCCACTCTGATCTTTTGTTTTCTCCATCACTTTAAATTTTATTATTTTAAGGTTTTTTTGAAAGGATAATTATGGCAGTTTACCTGAGTTGCTACCTAATGTAACATGGTTATTCTACTCCTAAATTAATCTACTATTTCATACTGTTGACTCTTACTCAATTTGAATTCCATTAAAAAGTTCAAATTTTTTTTCAGATTCTCTTTAATAATATTATTGACCTACTATATTCATTGTTATTTGTTGAAAACACAACTGTGATGTTTTAGTTATTTTTCCCATAAAATTTAATTCCAACTTATCTAACTGCTCATTATTCTAACCATTTAAAGACTTTAACAGATTTTGTCATTCAGTACCTATCATCTCCCAGCTTTATCTTTTCTGGACATGACAAATACATGAATTATTCTTCCTGGTCTTCTAGGTGCTGTGTTAGTTAAAGGCAGTAAGACATTTGGTTGAATACTTCCTCAAAGTGTCTACTATAGACCCTGGGCAAGTCATTTGACTTTTCTGATTTTCTCTCAATTTTGTTCCAGTAAAATGAATGGGATAATAACCCCTAATATACAGAGCATTTGTGAGGGTAAAATATAATTATGTTTATAAAGTATTACCCATCAACCAACTTCTAGGAATTTTTCAGAGCCAAAAATACAGGCAGATAAATAGGATAAAAAAAGAGCCCAGAACCAGACATAAAGTAGGTCCAAAGAGTTGAACTCTTTTCTAAAGTCATGCCCAGTATGTAACATCCCACCACATTTCTGATCATCACAGATGAGACTCCTTTAGGACATATACTTAGGAACATAGTAGACCAGAATATGTCTTACACATCTCATAGTTTAACTTTTTTTCTGCAAATAGGCTAAGTCTATTTCAATTAAAAGGAAATAATCTGGTTATCCCCTTCCCAGAATCTTGCTAAGTACTATAGAATTAATTCTGCAAGTGTTTATTAAATTATAAGTATTCATATTGATATCTGATAACCTTAAGCATCTCCTATCATTCAGTATCTTGTGATCATTCTGCTTGACTTGAATTTAATTGGCTACTGTATGTAAGTTTTAGTGATTTCTTCAAACTCGGTATATCAATGACTATTCTAAAGGACATTGGTATTATTTTAGTGTTCCTAGAATATGGGAAGCTCCTGGATGGTCATGTACATCTCTCTGTGAATGGAAAGATGAGATTATGGTAGTCATTTTAACCATTTTAGTAGTCTGGTACCACTGATTGTAAGTGGACTGACTGGAAAGACTAGATCTAAATGAACACTATTTTGGACTTAATAAATGAATTCACTCCAACACAATCTAAATCTCACATTTAGGAAGAATACTCCAAGAAAGGCTCTGAAAAGATGCAGGGGGATTTTTTTTTAATTTTTTGCAAAATAATGGAAGATATAAGCTTTACCTAATTGTAAGAAAATAACTCTGATCAATAATTTTCTCTTCTAGTCATAAACTATTTTAAGAGTCAGAACAAGCAGTAATTTAACCATATAGCTCTCCCTCCCAAACCTAACAGATTTTCTTGTCTATATTTGAATTTCAGTTTGCCAGATAGCTTCTTTTCCAAAATGGCATAGCCAACAAATGATCACTACAGATCTCTGATTCAGGAAGATATAATGAAGAAGACAGTGAATGAATGAGAATTTAAAATAAATTTTAAAGTATTTAATGTATTCCAAGTACTATGCAAGTCAATTAAGGTAGAAATTTCAGACAAGCTAGACCTTGACCATAAGGAACTTATATTTGAATGATAAACAACACACATGGAGGAATGGTGATCAAGTAAAGGTGAATTCACAACAATAGCAAGTAGAATCATAGGGCAGTTCATTGTTAATGCATTATTTCCAAAATCAAATTGACAATCTATCTAATTATCTAATTATATTCCTAGAGGAAGAGAAATAAATGGTGATGAGTAGGCACCCAAGGGGAGGTAAGGAACTCTGATTAATTAGCATCATTTACAAAGGATACTGGAGATCTGCTTCAGAGGGTGTGGTACTAGGACTTGAAGCCTATGCGGCATAACATGAGTAAAAGAAAAGATCTAGATTTTTTCCACAGTCAATAAATTGTTTGTCCTATAAGTGATTTATTTATCCAAGAAAGCTAAATGGAAGTATCTCTATATAATCAGAATAGAAAGATAGTATGATGTAGGTGATAGAAGGCCACTTTTAAAATAAAAAAGGATTCAGAAACTGACAAGCACTAGTGGTCTGTGCATAAGAAAGAGATTAGGATTCTTGATAGCTATGACTTCAACACTATACTTCAGATTAAGGAAACTAACAATTCAGAATGATGATTTTTTTTCTAGAATTTATGACCAAGCTATCAAACCAAATAGAATCATATCCAAGGATACTTAATGTTGACTTTCAAAACCATAAATGAACATTGTTTATATTGTACTATGTATACAATTTTATTTTAACAAACAGTTCTCAGTTACAATTGTATCTTTTTTCCCCAGTTGCACTGAGGTATTTTGTGGACTGAAAGCTGAGATTTCGACAATTCTGCCTATTTACTTTAGAATTAAGACTGCCTTGTAAGTGACATTCGAGCCCAATAATTGCTGTGTCAAAGCTTGTGTTTAAATCCAGATCTTCCACACATAAATAATTTAATCTATCCATTTATAAGGCATATCACTTAGATTATAAATTATTGAGTAGTTGCAGATGTCCATCAATAGATCATGTCTTTACCCTTGACAGTCCTTTTATCAATGCAATTACAGATCTCATCCCTAATTTCAGCATACACACCTCCCCACATATGAATGTGCACACATAAAACCTCAATATCAATGAAACACTACTCATATTCTATCTTTATGGGAAAGTTTTCTTTTGGGAACACAAAATTTTCACAGTGGAATATTATGGAAATTTCAGAGTTTGAAGTCAAGCCAATGGCTCTCTCATTAACACTCAATTTGCAGTAATTTCTACTGCTACTATGACAGCAAATGAAAGAAGTAAGGCTATTTTTCATGCAAATACAGTCAAAGAGTTTGCTTCCATAGCTTTTTCTCTTAGTGAAAAAGTTTGTTTTAAAAACATCCATATTCATGATGGCTTTTCCTAATAATCAAAAAGCAGTGGGTAATGGGAGAATTCAAAAGTTTGATCATATACTCTTTTCTCTCCTATATATGTACACAGAAGAAAGAAAAAATATTTATATTAGAAAATGTCACCCTGTATTATTTGCACTATATATAATAAATAAGCAAAGAAATAAATTAAAAATTGTCAAAGTTCATTAAAATGAATGAACATATGGAAATTTAAAAAATCTCTTTCATTTGGTATCTGCAAAAATCATGACAGAGGTGACTATGCATTTTCACATTTCTGCCCTTACATATGATATTTTCATTAGAAGAAACCCTACTTTAAGAGCCTCTGAGACTTCTAGCAAAGGACCTTGATTTAGGATAAAAACTTCATGCTGGTATTATAGTTGTATGTTTGCATTTCTGTGTGTGTGTGTGTGTGTGTGTATGTATGTGTTTGTGTGTGTGTGTGTGTGTGTGTGTAGGAGTATAGGAGGGACATTTCACTAAGGTCATATTTTAAAACATATACAAAACTTCTGTAAAAACCAGGACAATAGTAGTTTGAGTTGGCAAAATGTCTTTTATTTATATCAATATAATATTTGCTTCAGTAAACTCTGGGTCACAGTTGAGTTATGTATTGTATTTTCCACTGTTTTTAGAAGGAATGAGTAATGACAGAAGAGAGGTTTAAGTTCATTAAATAAAAACAAATTTCAAGGACTAGGCCCCTTTATTTAGAAGGAGCTTGTGATATGACTTGACATTAACTTTGTTTAGACAAGTGACATAGTTTTATTTCATTGACCAAATTTTCAAAAGTCAAACAAGGGCAATTATTATTTCAGCATCCAATGGTGTTTAAATGATAATACCAATAGCCAAATAATGGCTTGAAACTAATGAAAACCATGAACTCAAATGTAAATCATTTCATTTTGCTTAACAATATTTGACCTAATATGACTCACATGTGGACAAATAGTCCATAAGCCCTCTAACTTCATCTAGGCTATTATATTCCCCCTTTCCTTCATTCATAGAAGAGAAATTCCATTGCATTGTGTGTATATATATATGTATGTATATATATATATATATATATACATACATATATATGTATATATACAATAAAAATGGTCAAAGTGTGAATTCAGAGCAGAAGATGTACATTGATAAATAAAAAGGAGAAATACAAATAGATTTACTTGAAGAGGATTGAACAGATGGAATGTAAAGTTGCTTCCAATCCTTATAATTTGTGACCTTTTATAGAACAGCCCTTTATATAATATGTGTATAAAACTATTTGATTTTCTTCTTGCCCCTTAATTATTATGCATACATATTACTTTGTACATACTCTGATACAATATAACTCAAAAACTAATTAATGAAACAAAATAAGCAGGAAGTAATAATAATACCATTATGTAATACTTTATTACCAATAAGGCTAAAAGTGAATTATCATCCTTTAAATGCACTGGAAACACTTAGAAGAAGTTGAACACAAATTATAATTGTGTTGGCAAATAAAGACCAAGTTCAAGAAAGAGTACTTCCTTCTGTCATCTTAGAATTATTCTATGCCAAATATTACTTATGAGAAGATAGGGTTTCATTTAAAACAGAAGTGCTTGATATTCAAAAACATATTCCACTGAAGAATAGTGAGAAAATGACAATTTTGAAATGCAATATATTACTTTGAGAATGTTAGCTTTTAAAGATTATAAACTCATTTTCATGTATGCAATTTATTTGAAGCTATGAAGATACATTTTTTTGATCAGTGAATTCTGTGAATTTTAGATTTACTCTACCCTGCTTAGTATAGCAATCAGGAATATATACACCCCTACTTAAGGATTAAGTGTAAAGGAGAATGGCCTATGACAGACATGTTCTAGCAAGTGACAAATAAGAAAAGAACTGACAGACCTCTGTAATAAATGATAATTGAGGGTGTATATTTGATTGATATACTAAATAACTAATGAATCAAGTTTTGGCCTACCCTCCTCCCTATTCCTCCCATTTTCCTCCCTCTTCAGAAGTCTTTCAGCTTCCCCTCACCCCTTTCTTCAGTCTCCCTCAAAAACACTCAGAGTGAACTATGAGATTTCAGAGGAAATACACATTTCTCTTCTTTTCTCTGGTAAGGGTTTATTTGGGGAAGACAGGACAAGGGTAGAGGATAAGGTAAGAGGTGTGGGATATCCCTATTTTCTATAGAGAGTGTTAGATTGGAGGATCTTGAGGGAAATGACAATTCTATCACAAGCATGAAATAGATATATAGAGATACATAAAGTCTACTGACCTTTTTCTTTCTTCTGACATTGATGAATTTATTTCTGAGGTTTTCCTCTTCATGAATATCATAATTTCATAGTAATTCTGCTTTGTTATATGTAACTTTCAGAAGATTACAGACTATTTTCTTACAGGTTATTTTCCATATTGCATTTCATATTGAATATAAATCTACACTTTGAATCATGAAGACAAGGATTCATATTCTACTTCTAACACTGATGAAGTCATTTAGCTGCGCTGCAGGGGTAGATCTATGTGAGTTCCTGACACTTACATTTTTAATGCAAGCACTGAGATTGCAGAAATAACTTAATAATATAAAACAAAGATTAACTTAGTGTATTATTTGGGGGAGGAGCCAAGATGACAAAGCAGGAGTGGAGAAAATTCAAACCACTTGAATCCTTTTTGACCAAATTTAAAATAATGCTTCAAAATGAATAATGGAGTGATAGGACCAACAAGGGGACATAGTGCAACAACTTTCTTGCAGAAAACAACTTGAAATATGTGCAGAGAGGGTCTGGTTCACTGGGGCAAGAGGGGAACATAAGGTCTCATCAAAGAGTACTGGCATAGGCCAACAGGAAGTCCTCCCACACTCATCCCCTATATGTATGTTTCAGGTTTTGAACTTGAGGTGAAGACAACATCAAGACCCTTAGTCCATGACTAGGTCAACAGAGATGCAACCCCAGACACACTCCTTAAACTTCCAAGCCCCAGTCCAAGTCTACAGTGAGGCCACAATCCCTAGCACAGGTCAGTTTCTGATGTGCCTGGGTGGTGCAGGTCCAGAAGAAGACTCTGAACATCTGTCCAAGAGCAAAAATAGGTCCTTAGTTCCACTTCAAGACCCTCTGAAAGATATATAGGTGGTGTGAGCCCAAGGGGAAGCCAAGCCTTCAGTGAGGATCAGAACCATAGTCCAAGGCAGTCCTTGGGGTAAACTCATCTGGGTAAGCTCCATGCAAGGGGTAGAGCTTCAGGGTAGTCCATAACACCAGGCTTCTGTGATCCCATAACAAGACCCAGAGTCCTTACCCAAGTTAAAGACAAGATTAAAAACCCTAGCACAAGCCAATCTTCAGTGTGCCTGATATGATCAAGTCCAAAGCTTACTCTGTACCCACCCAATTTTGCCGAAAGAACCTCTGCCCCAATACAGAATAAGTAATAGTAGTCTGAACTCTGCAAGTCATCTGAATTCCCAGGGAATGATTGAATCAGCAGTGGGAGGTGGCTTTCAGAGCTCCTGACCCCACAGGCCATCATACTATCTTGGAAAAACTGAAATTTGCAGAAGTCCAGAAATAGAGTTGTAGATAGCATCAAGGAAAAACTGAAGATTGAGAGAATGACTGCTTTATCCTAAGAAAAGAGTCCACCTTTTAGAAAAAAGTCAAGAAAAAGGCAAACATAATAAAGACACCTGACCATAGAAAATGTATATGGAGAAAAAGGCACAGATTCAGAAGGAGACAGTGAATATGAAGCAGCTATATTCAAAGAAAACTATAAATTGATCTCAGGCTTTGAAAGTGTTCAAAAAGCATTTCAAAAAGCAATTAAGAGAATTAGAGGGTAGATAGGGAAGAGAAAGGAAAACAATGCAAGGAGAAATTAAGAGCTTAAAAAGAAAAAATGTGAAAAAAGAATAAAAAGCTCAAGGAAGAAAATAATTTCTTAGAAATTATAATTTGGTCAATAGAAGCTAATGACTTTATGAAACATCAAGAAAAAATCAAATCAGAGGAATGAAAAAAGAAGAAAACATAAAATATCTCATTGAATAAACAACTAACCTGGAAAATAGAGGCAGTAGATGCACTTTAAGAATTATGGATCTATCTGAAATCCATTAACAAAAAACAAAAACATAAAAGCCTTGACATCATATTACATGAAATTATCAAGAAGGCAAAATAGAACTTGAAAAAAATCTACAGATCATTTCCTTAAATAAATCTCCAAATGATAATTTCCAAAAATATCATCGCTAAATTCAGGAGCCCCCAAGCCAAGAAGAAAATACTGCAAGTAGGCGAGAACAAACAATTTATACCATAGAGATACCATCAGGAATACAAAGGACTTAGAAGCTGCCATATAAAAGATCAGAAGGCTTGGAACTTGATCTTCTGAAGGGAAAAAGAAACAGGTTTACAACACAGAAGCACCTACCAACAATATTAATATTCATTACTCAATAAAATGCATTCATACCCAGTAAAATTATATTAATTCAGT
The DNA here is from genome assembly GCF_027887165.1 of Monodelphis domestica. Classification (NCBI taxonomy): domain Eukaryota; kingdom Metazoa; phylum Chordata; class Mammalia; order Didelphimorphia; family Didelphidae; genus Monodelphis; species Monodelphis domestica. Next base: position 171,511,879 of record NC_077234.1, read on the forward strand.
AGAATAAATGGTCATATCAAAGAGAGATTTCCAAATATTCCTGATGAAAAAAGATCTAAACAGAAATTTTGATATCCAAATAAAAGATTCCAGAGAAACATAAAAAGGTAAATAAAAAGGATATAATGTAATGAATTCAATTAGGTCAAATTTTATATTCCTATGTGGAAAGATGATATTTGTAATTCTTTAAAAAAATTGTTATCAATATTAGAGCAATTAGGAGGCATATACCTAGACAGATATTCTGAGAGTAGGTTCATAGGACATGGTATGCAAAAGTAAATATCAAAGGATGAAAATGAGGATATTTGCAGTGAAAGAAAAAGAAAAGAAGTATGAATGATTAAATTATCTCACCAAAAGAGGCATGAAAAGTTATTAGAGTGAAGAGGAGTATGGGGTGGTAATGAGCTATATGTAAGCATTAATTTCATTATAATTGGCTGAAAAAAGTAATAACAATCATACTCATTTGGATATAGAATCCTATCTTACCCTCTAGAGAAGTAAGGAGGAAATGAGACAGAGGCTGTGATGGGAAGTAGAAGGTTGTGATTAAAAGGAAAACATTTGTGAGCAGGGACAGAGTTAAAGGAGAGAGAAAGAGCAGGATTGAAAGGGTAAAATAAGATGGAGAGGAAGGGAATAAGAGAAAGGGGGTAGGACTGATAGAAAAGAAGGAAATTATGGGAAGTGGAGATTAAAAATTAACCAGGGTAGAAAGGATGGAAAGTAATACACAGTTATCATAGTGTTGAAAAAGTTTTATGACTCTCTAATAAAAGCCTCCTTTTTACACAGAGAAATGTGTTGAATGTTTTAGAGTCCAAGTAATTTCCTTAGTGATAAATGGGCAAAGGACATAAACAGGCAGTTTCCAGACAATTAAAACTCTGAATAGACTTGCAAAAAATGCTCTAAATCACTTAGAGAAATGTAAATAAAAACAACTCTGAATTACCACCCACACCTACCATATTGGCTATCATGAGAGAATAAGAAAACAATAAAATTGGAGAGGATATGGGAAATCAGGGTCACAAAAGCATTTTGGGGGGAGTTATAAACTGATTCCATCATTCAGTAGAACAATTTGGACCTATGCCCAAAGGGCTATAAAACAGTATATATTCTTTTACCCAGCAATGCCATTACTAAATTTGTATCCCAAAGAGATTAAAGGAGGAGCATATATCTACAAATTATTTAAAGTCATTCTTTTTTAGGGGGAAATATTTGCAAAGTGCATGTATACCCATTAATTGTGGAATGGTTAAATAAGTAAGTTAAGTAAATATATGATTGTAATGGAATATTACAATGCTGTAAGAAATGACAAGCTAGAAGAGCTCTGAAAAATCTCTAAAGACATGAACTGAAGTAGAGTAAAATAAACAGAATCAGGAGAATATTGTATGGTGATACAAAAAACAACTGTGATTAACAGCTATTCTCAGCAACACAATGATCCAAACCTCTATCAAGGGGAATGATGATATGCCATATAATTCTAGAGGAAAATAACTGAATCTGAATCTAAGCCAAAGCTAACATTTTTCACTTTCTTAATTATTTTCTATTAGAGTTTCCATCCACCAAAGGATTAATATGGAAAAATGTTTTACTTGATTGCACATATAAATTCTCTATGAGATTGCTTTACATATCAAAGGGCATAGAAGGGGGGAAAGAATTTGAAACTCATTCTTTGAAAAATGTTGGAAACTGTTTTTACATGTAAATGGGGGAAATTAAATTAAATGAAAAATTATTTTATTGTTAATTTCCAAAATTTGATAGAGTACATTTTTCTTCCAGCGAAATAATTGTTAAATATTTACCATCACAATGTTGCCTCAATATGTCTCCAGAAGCTTCCTTGTACTTATATACTAAGTCATAAAGGTAGGGGTACTAGCTGAGGACACTTCAAGCACTGAATAAATCACAGATATTTTTGTATATTTTCAAATTACATTCATTGTTAAATGTCTTCTATCACTAATCATAGTCTAAAGCTCTATCCATAGGCAAAATTAAAGAGTAACAGGTAATTCAGGCTAATTACATTTTATTACATTCTGGAATAACCATATAATAAATACCCTAATGTATTTTTGTCATTGGTCATCCAAATGATTCTTTCAATTATCCACTTCAATCATATGTCTAGATGTTACTTTGAGCTACTAAAGGCCAATCTACTCATGTTTCCAAAGTAAAAAAACCTGATGCTAGTTATAGTAATGATCTGACATTTTTGATAATGCCACATGACCAGTAATTATATCTCAACCACAACAAAAACTTTTAGGTACTATAAACAAAACTCAATATCAAGAAACTTTAAGAGATTGAAAAAATAATTCATAGCAATGAAGGGCATAAAGGCACAACTCATCAGGCCTTTGATCATGTTGTCAAATATTTCAAATTTACTTTGGTATTCAAAACGACTGCATAATAACAAGCACTGACTAAACTTACAAAACTATGACAGATGGCATGGAGAAAACTGTCATTATCACTCTTCCATTTAGAGTTGGCTTATAAATACACATATATATTTGTGGCTTCATTTCAATTTTAAAATATGCTATAGAAAATGTATTGGGGGAAGATGATGGAGTAGGGTGAGAAGCTTTCTAGCTCTCCTAACCTCCTCTCCTTAAGCAATAAAAATATTTTTTTTAAAAACATTAAATTAAATGTGTTTTTATTTTAATTTAATTTTCTAAATAATTAATTAGTTAATTAATTAATTTAATTAATAATTAATAAAAACAAAAAATTAATTATTTTTTTAATTTTTAAATTAAATTAAATTTAAAAACATTAAAAACAGAAAAAAGATAAGCATCTAGCCAAAAACTGTAAAAATTAAATTAGTATCTAATAATAAAAATCTTATATTTTATGAGGTTTATTAAGGATTATTAGAAATCAAGAATACAAAATAACAACCACATGCCCATGGCTGATTAGCTCATTCAAAGTCCCCGTGCTTACCTTACCACTGAACTTACTGCATTTGCAATGGCAGAGAGAGAATGTGGTAGGTGTTACTGCCAGTTAAATATCAATTGTGATCTTGCCAATGTGAAGACTCAGGTGAGATTATAGGGAATTCTGGAAAATACCAAGGACTTATGGGTATTGAAGTTTAGGGTTCAAAATATTCATTTTTACATATTCCCCTGTGATCCTATTGGTAAACAAGTTTCCCCAAAAGGATCATGAGAAGATCGTCAACTTAAAGATTGCAATAATTAGTAGATAAAAGGAAAAGAGAACAAAACCAATGATTACTAAGCCCATCGACAAAAAGCCAGTTAGGGGGAAGTCTCCTTTGGCATAAGAGTATACATACAAAACAAATGCTTTCAAACCCCACACATTTCAAATCACCACATCCCATTGTTTACTCTTCATCTTCTGGTGCAGTGTGTGGTCTGTGGTGGCATGTTCATGGTGTCTTCTCCAAACACTTCACTTTCTGGATTTGGAGAGGTATCATGTTTCTTAACCTAAAATTACTCTCAAAAGGAATTTAAACTTTGCAATTTAAAATAATGATATTTTATACATGCCAACCCCCCCCCCCCAAAGAGGATGATTGAAAAACACAGATTTAGGGATGCATGGCTGAATTATGAGGTATATGAATCAATTGGCAAAAGAAATAAAAAACATCAAAAAATCCAAGTAAAAAAAAGATAATTTCTGAATGAAATATAGACTATCAAAGTATTATGTGTAAAAATTCCAAGTAAAGGAAAAATAAATCTGTAACAGGTCCTTGAATCAGGGCCCAATTAAAATGACATAAGCATGTATGCATTTACCCAATCAGTAGCCAGGACTACAGAAAGTTTGCCACACACTATGAAAGACAGAAAAGGGACTAAATTTTTAGGAGCCAGGTAGGAGCCACATTCAAGATGCTAGGTAGAATGTGGAACAAGGAGGACCTGCCTTTAACACACGTTAAACAGCTGCAACCTCAAACCCCAAACAAGTTCAAGTGCTCTTGTCATGGCTCACAATTTTTATCAATTGCTAAAAATTAATTTGTGATATTTAGCTCATTAAATTTTCCAAAGGTTGTTATACAATTTTAACTAGTTTTGATGAAATCCATCCATCCTCTATGTGACAAATTACAAAGCCAAAATAGAAAAAAGGCTGGTTTTTTATGGGTTTATTCAATAGCATTTGTTCAGTATAGTCATAGGGGAAAAGCAACAGAATATAATAGTAGTTAAAACCCAGTACCTGAAAATGATTCAGTGCAATAGAATAGTATTGAATACATTAATATATGAACTTAAAACCAACAAAATTAAATCTTAAACAAACAATCAGCAAAATGCAATAAAATAAAAAGATTTTTATAGAATATTGGAGTCAGAAAAGTCTTAAAAATATAATTTCTAGTCTCTTTAAAGTTCATTTTTGTTTTGTTTTTGTTTTTGTTTTTATTTTTTATCTGTTGAGATGCCATTTGTCAATACTGTGGAATTCCCTATAGTGGAGAATATGGGTTTTAGGAATCTCAAATTGGGCAGGTCCAAATGACAAAGAGTTGTAGGGAGATGAATTTCTCCCCTGAATCTCAGGTAAGGTAAGAAAAAGAATAAGTGTACTCAAAAAATATCCTTTGAAACAGGAAATGCACTGCTCTATCATAGAATACACCATACTTGCAAGTTCCTGTTTGGAAAATCTCTTCCTGTTCCTCATTCCCCTCACCCTGAGGTATCCTGCCATATGGAAGCTAAGTGTTGCTAAGGAAAGAACACCCCAGTTGTTACCAGTTGGTTTGTGATTCCGAAGACACAGTGGCAGCTACCAGCAATCTGGGTCCTGGGGCTGGTCTGGGGTGATCTGGCTCAGTGACTGGAGATAAGTTGGGACTGGGCCGGAGCAGGGCCAGACTGGGAGAGCAATCTGGGTCAAGCAGGTCCAGAGAGAATGGTTGGAAGCAAGCATGTATGGAGCACAAAAGCAGGCAGCAGGTGCGAGCTGAATCAAGAGAGTCTTGGCAGGAGAAACATGGCTTAAAAAAAATTATCCAGGCTATCTTTTAAAAATAAATTGAGAAGTTTTTGTTCCTTTCTGGTTGCCAAAAACTGTAAAAATTAAATTAGTATCTAGTAGTAAAAATGTTATATTTTATGAGATTTATTAAGGATTATTAGAAATCAAGGATACAAAATATATGTGCCCATGGCTGATTAGCCCATTCAAAATCCCCATGCTTAGCTTACCACTAAACTTACTACATCATTGCAATGACAGAGAATGTGGGGGGAGTTACTGCCAGTTAAATACCAATTGTAATTTCACCAACATGGAGATTCAGGTGAGATTATAGGGAATTGTGGGAAATACCAAGAACTTATGGGGATTAAATTCTAGGGTTCAAAATCTCCATTTTTACAAATCTGAACATCTAAGAACAACTAGAAAGATAGATTTTTAACTTCCTGGCCTCAGTTCACAAAGCACCCCAGGAGGGCAGGCTTAGCCACCTTACTGAGATGGTGGGAGTTTTATATGTCTAGAGTTACTACTGATGAATCCACAGGTAGAGAACCTGGGAGCAGCCATGTCTTCTGCAGCACCCATTCTGGTGACCTTGGCTAGTCCATGGATAGGAATATGTGAGAACAGACAGGTTGCAGTTGGTAGGTACCAGGTGCTAAGAGCAGGAATTCAATCCTCATTGCTAACAAACAAGGGACCTTGGAGGTCTGAAAAATGCACATCAGACACCTTTTTTGTCCAGGGCTATGGCCTTGAGAGAAGTCAGACCTTTCTTGAAATTGTTAGTGTGTTTGCTGATCTAGTGTGTTTCCAAATCTATCACAGAGAGGCACTGCTACTCACCACCAAAGGTCATGTATGGCATCTGCAAGTGTCTTATCTATGGAAATGTTCAAGGCTTATTATGAAGTGTTTTCATAAGTCTTTAAGAGATATCTATGTTCTGTTCCTGGGAAAGATTTAGACCTCTTGTCCCAACCCTTCATAAACAAAAATCTTTATGTTATCTTGCAGGCAGATGTCTCACCAATGTATGTATGGATCTATTAACTAACAGAACTCTCCCATTATAAAAGTTCATCTCTTTGTCATAATAAACAGAGATTATATAGATCATGAATCATACTTTCTGGCCCTTGCTTTGTATCTCTCTCTACCTCTCTACATCTTCTCTCAGTGCTGGAACCTTGGTACTCAATGCATGACCTACAACAAGACTCAGAAAAATGCTGAAACATGAGATAAAATAGATCAACATGATAGGAACCATGAGACTCAAGCTTGAAAAGCTAATAATTAAGGATGGTTGCTAAAATTAAAAATTAATAAATAATATTTTGCAAGCAAAGGAGAAAGAACCCAACAAGTTGTATCTATTATGGGGATAGGGAAGTTCTTGGGTCAATCTCAGAGGACAGTGAAGTAAAAATACCTACTTCAAAAAGATCTACCTATTTCAAAAAGACCAAAGAAATTCAAGAATGTCCACAAGATCAAAAAGAGATTTCAAAAGAATTTTTTAAAGACCTTAAAAAACAAATAAGAGACATTTGAGAAAGGTTTAGAAAAAAAATAAGAGCAGTGAAATAAAATCAATAAAACTATAAAAAATATCACCCAAATGGAAAAAGAGGTGCAGAAAATTATGGAAGAAAATAAGGTATTGAAAACTAAAATTGGACAAAGAGAAACTAATGATTTCTTATGATAATAAGAAATAACAAAGCAATATCAAAAGATCAAAATAATAGAAGAGAATATGAAACATCTTATCACAAAAACAACTGACCTTGAATGCAAGTCAAGGAGAAACAACATAAGATTGCCTTAGAAAGTTATGATTTAAAAAAAAAATAATGTTTAGACAACATACTCCAAGAAATCATCAAGGAAAACTGCCAAAAAATTCTAGAAAATGAGGGAAAAATAGAAATCAAAAGAATCCACTGATCACCACCTCAAAAAGATCTAAAGACAAAAATGTATGGGCATATCAATGTGTAAACCTTAAAATTTCTTAGACTTATGAATGTTGGAAATTTCACCATTGGGAAATTTCATACTTGGAAAAAATTTCCTACTGATAGTAAGAATTCTATTGGAATGTGAAACCCCTTGGCATGGGAGGATCTTTCTCCTCCCTACTTAAGACTACTTTAGGACAGAAACCTTTTGCTAAACAATAGAAAGGGTTTTGACCTATGCTTAAGCATAGAACAGGAAGTTCTTTGAGTCATGATTGATTTTAGAATTGATACAATAGAGATTCTTGGAATGACAGAACCAGGTCTTGGAAAATACAATCTCCACCTTACTTAGAGTAACAGGATTTAGGAAGGGCTGCAGCAAGATCAAGATTTAATTATTTGAGAATATGACCTTCAACAGACATGTGCAAAGCCACAGACCTCTGGGTAGTCCTGGGTTAAACTAGAGCCACCATTGGCACAGGGGAGACATAGACAGTGATTGGTAGATGTGAGAACTGAGGGGAGGGAACTTAGATGGTTTCCTTAAAGATAGCGGGGTCTGAGGACAGAGGGAGGAGAGTTTTTTGCTCTTTTCCATAAGTTAGGGATAAGGTATAGGATTAGTCAGAGATTCCATTTCAAAAATTATTTCTGGATATAAACATTATAAAGCAGACAAAAGTTTGCTCTCCCATCCCAAATAGACTACTTGCAAGGACCTTATTCCTGAGTCACTTTAATATGCTTAGGTTTCCCTAACAAATATTTATATTTTCAACCTAATGAGGCAGCTTCGATAGAAGCAATGGTTTTACCTCAGTATGTGTCATATTTAACATCCACACAAATACAGTATCAATAATCTTACTCTAAAATTATTTTGGACAAGTATAAAGAAGGATCATTTCATCCAACACCCAATCCCATTCAGAAAATGGAGATGAAGAGCAGTGAAGGTTTGGGATCAGTCTTTCCAAATCATCATATTAGAAGCAAAATATGATCCAATTTTTCTTAGAATATTTTTCCTGTTTCCATGATTCATACCACCCCCCTTTTTTCTCCCTTCTTTCAGAGCTGACAAGCAATTCCACAGGGTTATACATGTATCATTGTTCAAAATCTATTCCCACATTATTCATATTTGCAAAAGTGTGATCTTTTAATATCAAAACCTCATTCATATCTCCATTGAACCATGTAATCAATCATACGTTTTTCTTTTGCTTTTCTGTTCCCATAGTTCTTTCCAAGGATGTGGATAGTGTTCTTTCTCATAAGTTTCTCTGCATTGTCCCAGGTCATTCAATTTCTGCTAGTGAAAATCTATTACATTTGATTGGGCCATAAGGTTTCAGTCTCTGTGTACAATGTTTTCCTGGTTCTGCTCCTTTTGCTCTGTGTCAGTTCCTGGAGGTCTTTTCAGTTCACATGGAATTTCTCCAGTTCATCATTCCTTTCACCACAATAGTATTCCATCACCATCAGATACCACAAATTGTTCAGCCATTCCCCAATTGAAGGACATCTCCTCATTTTCCAAATTTTTTTTTTGCCACCACAAAGAGTGTGACTATAAATATTTTCGTATAAGTCTTTTTCCTTATTGTCTTTTTGGGAGTAGAAACTCAGCAGTGGTATGAGTGGCTTAAAGGGTAGTTATTCTTTTAAAGCCCCTTTTGCATAGTTCCAAATTGCCTTCCAGAATGGTTGGACCAATTCACAACTCCACCAGCAGTATATGAGTGTCCCAATGATCTTATTTTTAAATATTTTTCTGTATAGAATGGACAAGGCTGTACTTTTTCCAAACTTACAGCTTTGTTGCCTCTAGTGTATTCTCAATATTTTGGGCTGTTCCAAGGTCTTCTGGTTCTCACAGATGCTGACCTTCCTGGACTACTGTTTCTTCTAACTTCAGTGAGGCATGTTCTGCTAACTTTTCTTTATTTTGAGATGATCTATTTTCTTTTTTGTATTGTTGTGTGATTAGGGGAGAGGAGCATTCTTTATCTGTCATTTTAAATACCAGCATGCAAATCTTGTCTTTGGTTTTCAAAGAAGATTATAAGTCATATTTAAGTGAAGTAGAGCAATATGAAATAGTAAGCCTTACTCTTTCTTCTAAATGTATTGAAATGTAGTTGCAGGACAAAAATCAATATGACTGTTGATGGTCAGGGATGCGGTAGATGTCCTTGGTGACTTTGATGCATATCTAAACTATAAGAGCTCCACAGTACCTGTTTCAGCCACTTTCATGGCCATTGGAATGATCTGTTCTCATCTGACCATTTTACCAGGATTCTTTACATGCTTGGGTCAGACATATATTCTAATTCTAGTTACCCTCCATCTGATTTAGCTTGCCTGTAGAAATTGTTTTACTGTGGTTTGCTGCTATGGGCAAGGTCCAGCCTCACTCACAACTCCAGGGGTGGTAGACGACAGGTGGTGAACGATCAGTCAAAAAAATAACAAAGGGACGATAGCTGTATCTTTATGGCCATGGGAATGCTTTGCATCTGATAGCTGCTCTGCCATCTGAAAATTTATCAAAAGGATTATCAAGTTCCTGGATGATTAAGTTAAAAGGGTGGAGCACTACAAGAACTTGATTAATTTAAGATAAAAAATTCTTTCACAACATGAAAGCTGGATAAAAGTCTCTCTCTCTCTGCTTTTTTGGTTCTATACTTAGCTAGTTCTACACCTTTGTGACTTAGTGGGGCATGGAGAGAACAAGGTACTGGAAACATCCTGAGGTGTTAATGATCTCTTGCCCTCATCCCTAACCTCTCTATCTCTGTCTCTGCCTCTCTCTATCTCTCTCTCTTTCTCATCTCTTCTTTCTATTTCTCTTTTTCAACTTGTACCTTTGCACTTCTGCTCCCCATCTCTATCCCTCCCACATGATTATTTGGCATTTCTAAAATCACCATCTGCTACATAGATTAACTGATAAAAGTCCAGTGTAATACTCTAGTGTATAGATGATTTCATGTCAGTATTAGTAGTGTTATTTTCAACAAGTGTTTATGTTTGTACTGAGCTAAAATTTTTCCTCAAGGATCATGTATTTTCTAATCCTATGACTTATTAAATTGTAGTATTTGGGGAATAAATTTGTATTTTCATGTGTGTTGGTTTTCTTGAGATTAAAACAACCAAATAACCTTCAATTGTATAGATGTAAAGTATTTTGAAGATTAATGTCTTGGAAAAGAAAGGAAAATTGGAAAACCAAGCCCAACCTCTCCTTAATCACCAATGATCTTTATGATATTCATAATATACTATTGCCTTGGATTTTTCTGACAGAAAATAACTAGGTCAAATATATGTTACTTTTCAAAATATTAGCCTGTATAAACCCACAAAAAATGTAACCTCAAGCAAAGATTGCAATCAAGTGAAAATTTGACAGTATTCTGGCCTGTCCTGAGTACAGATGAAATATTACCTTCTCTTTTTCTTCTGGGAATCATATTGTAGAAAAGTCATTATTAAATTCAAGAGCATCAAGAGGAAGGCAAGCAGGTTAACTTGAGAAAATGCTATATGAAGTTAAAGGAACTTTACATAGAGAATAAGAACAAAAAATTGGAACAGGATGTGGCTTTGACAGGCTATCACAAAGATTCAAAATTAAGCATTCTACGTGGTTCAACAGCAGGTGTTTTTCCAACTTGTGTGTGGGTGTGCTTACATGCACTCACATACATATGTGTGTACACATGTATGAGTGTGATGGACCCCATTGGACCCCTTTCTCAGAATAATATTTGAAATGCATAAATCAAAGTCAATAAATATTTATTAAGCTTCTTTTATATGCAAGACATTGCTAAACATCCTGGAGATGGAAAAAAAAAAAGTCAAAAAGCAGTCCTTATCCTCAAGGAGTTTACACTTTAATGAGAGTATACTAAATTCATAAAAAGGGGAAAAATACATGAAAAAGAACTAAAAAAACAGAGAATGTGGGATTGAGACAAGTTTAGCATGGGAACATGACAACATCATCTAACTGGGTTAGAAAATAATCTGAGAAGGGAGTTCCAATTTGATTCCATTTTACAGAATGGTGAATTTTTTGAGATGATGAAGCATAGGAAAATGGTGGATGGTAAATGGTGAGGAAAATTACCTGAATGGCTTGATTAAATGTTGAAGAAATCCAAAGAAGCTTCCAGATATCCTCTTTCCTGAAATTAAAACACAAAAGTTTTCAAAGAAAGCCAATATTATCAAAATACATCTCTGTCTGTCTGTCTATCTGTCTTTCTGTCTCTCTCTCTTTAAAAGTTCACACAAACATGCAAGAAAAACCAAAACCTTTACTTCTAAATGGTAGAATTAGTAATGGTAGGTGGATGATGTGGTAAATCTAACATGACTATCAATAGCTGCATGCTACTAGATAAACCCTGGGTTCTATAATCAGGAAGATAGGATACAAATCTGACATCAGACATTACTAATTATGTGACACTGGGCAAATCATTTAACTTTGTCTCAATTTCCACCTTTGTAAAATAGAGTATATAATAGTAGTTACCTTTTCGGGTTATTGAGAAGACCAAATGAGACAGTAATTGTAAAGTTCACATAGGAAGGGCTACATAAATATTAGTTATTTATATAAAATTTTTTCTTCCAACAAATAGAACTCTGCAAAAGTAGGATGGATGGCTTTAGGATATTCTGGATTCTACTTCCCTGAATATATTAAAACAAAAACTGAGTGATAACTTGAGAGGTAGTTCATATCTGTCAACTCAGAATCTAGAAGCCCCCAAATTTGTAGCCTATGTGAAGACTGGATTTGGCAATCTCCTGATTGCAACAATGAAGGTACTTAGCCCTTCCTTTATTGGGAAGATTGAACTGTAATCCACAGACTATTTTTGATTTTAATCCCCAAAATGTTAACTCAGTATTTGAAGTAGATCTACCCATTTTGATTAACAAAAAAGTAACTAACCACTAAAGGTGCAAACTAACTATTAAATATGAGAACTAACTACTAAAGGTGTGATCTAACCTTAAAAGGTATAATCTAACAAAAAAAAAAGGTGTGAACACCCATTTCATACATTAAGTGGGCAGTCCCGGAGAGAAGTGTCTACTTTGATTAGTAGATGTGAAATTTAGGGGAGGTGACAGAAGAGGAAAAGCTCTTTAAGTAGAGGAAACAGAGGCACACAAGAATCTTCAAATCCTCTGACTCAGTTGGATTAGAGTGAAGAAGAGTCACATGGAGCTAGACTGGAAGACAGATACTTGAGAGCCTGGAGGACAGACACTCAGACTTAGCTGTTATGCTAAATTTATTTGTGGTTAGACTCTGAAATATATTAATTAGGTGGTCGACAGAGATTTAATTTCTAAATCCCAAAATGAATTACTAAAGTAATGGAATTTATAGTAGTTTATTTACAAATATTTACAATAGAAGGAAGATATTAAGGAATGAGAGAGAAAGCTAAAACTCTGGCTTCTTCTGATGACAGTTAGAATCTCTAAGCCCCAGCCAGTGAAAGGGAGTCTCAAGAATTTGGGCCTTACCTGGAGGCTTCATGCCTCCAGAATGGAGGGCTAACTAAGTCAGCTTTTCACTCACCAACTGTAACAATCTAAAAAAAGATCTGGGTGTTATCTTCCAGTTGCTCCTCCGAGTCTGTCTTCTAGTTCAGCTCCTAGTGACTGATCCTTCACTCCAACCTGGGTGACTGACTGTGTACTGTCAGTCTTTTCCCCCCCCCTCTATTTAAAGACCATTTTCTCTTGTGTCACCTCCTCTAAATTTTCATGTCTACCAATCACACCAGATGCTTTTCTCCAGGACTGCCTATTCTTTAGTTCTCACCTTCTTTGTTTGGATTATATCTTTTTGAGTTACTTAACACCTCTTTTGTTAAGTTCACCTATTGTAGTTACTTAACATCTTTTTGTAGTTAAAATCTAAAAATAGATTATAGCTTGCAATTCTAGCTTCACTATAAAGCAAGAGCTAAGTATCTTCATTGTTACAATCAGGAGGTCGCTAAATCCAATCTTCACACTGTGGAACGCAACCCTGGAGGAGCTTGTTCAGGAGACCTCAGACAGCTTTCCTTTTAGGCTATCACTTTGGTTAGTGACTTACTTCCCCTGCCTTTCTGGAGGTGTGAACCTCTGAGAAAGGCCCATTGGCATGAGACTCCTTTCCCTGATTAGGGCCTTAAAATTTCTACCTGACTCCAAGGAAGCAGAGATCTCTCTCTCTTTATCTCATTCCTTAATATCTTCCCTCTATTGTAAATAAACTATCATAAATTAAATTTTACTTTAGTAATTCATTTTGGGATTTAGAAGTTAAATCCTTGGAGGCCACCAATTAAATATTCAAGTCCAACTATAACATAAATTTGACACCTAGAAACATTAATGAACTCCAGTTTACTCATCTTAAAGGTGAAAGCCACAGGTTTGACCTTGTCACATGAGAGTTTCTCTCCCTGAGTGAAAGTACAACTTCACTAGTCTCTGACTAACAATAGATATTAAAGTAGTTTAAGTGCGGATGGCTAATCCCATTAGGTTTTAAATATCTCTTCTGTCCCAATGGTTTCTCCCCTTAGACTAAAGTCTTTACCTAGGTGGCCCAGCCCTTGGCAGGATCTTTTCCTCTTGGGTCCATTGTAAAGCATAAGACCCTCACTATTATTCCTTTCTGGCACTCCTCATTTTCCTTTTTTTTCATTGGAAAGTCAATCTACTGTCCCTCTCATCCTCAGCCCCTATGTTGCCCTATAAAACTATTTAAACTTCCCAATTTTAATGGCTCATCAGTCATCATCTAGTGAGGTATCACTCCCAGGGATAATGTCCCCAACGTCCAGAGAGTAAACTCTGTAAAAGTTGAGGTGCCAGACTCTGAGCAAAGGGCCAAACATTGGACTTATCCCTTTCCTGATTAAAGACTTGGCTTTTCTTACTATTTAATAGTTCTATGGTTTCTACAGTTTAACACATTCAATTTGGACTTGTTCTATACTTACATTTGTGTGTGACTTCTTGTGACAGCATTTGCAGTTTCCTTTGCAAAGATGATGAAATGATTTGCCATTTCCTTCTCCAAATCATTTTACAAATGAGGAACTGAAGCAAACAGTTTTTACTTTCTTACCCAGTGTCATACTACTAGTATGTTTCTGAAGCCAGATTTGAACTAATAAGGATGAGTCTTCCTGACTTTTTACGCCCAGCACTCTAGCCACTGTGCCACGTAGATATTCTCAAATATTTCTTTCAGTTCTATGATTCCTAGTGGAGATTTCATTCATCACAAATACTATCACTTTATGTAGTTATACTTTTTTTTTAGTGACATAAAGGATTATGACAATTATCTCATTAAAAGAGGAAATTAGGTCTTTTATAGAATTATTTATTTTAAATGTTTTATGAGTTTGGTTGCTGCTCAACATGTTTTTCTCCTTAGGGCTCTTGTTGATTGATTTTTAAATTAATTACTAGAAAATATTTTCAAATTCCTCAAGTCGGTATCTAATTACCACAGTTTCTTCTTTTTTTCTCTTCAAAATAAGGGCTCTACTTAATATATTATAGTTAACATTTATAGTTGTTATCTATCTAGCTATATAAAAGACTCAATAACAATACTCAATATATTTTGAGGTTTACTAAATACTTTAATAAAGTATAAAGAATGTAAATTTACTTAAATTGTAGTTTAATTAAATAACTCCTTTATCAATTTTTTAAATATTTGAGGACATTATTGATAAATATAGTTTAGATTTTTAAAAGATAAATATGATCCAAAAACGTAAAAGCATATACTCATACATATATAGAGAATTTTATGCAGATATTAAGATATATATACAAATCTATATATAGATATTTGTGTCTATCTATATACAACTACAGATATCTATACAAGCAGATATACCTATATTGTCTCTCTCTCTCTTTATATATCAATATACTATAATTTACTATTTTTTTTAAAAATAAAATATTTGAAAAACTGAGGGTTTATTTCAAATGAATGAAATAATACAAAGATATCAAGTATTTATTTTACCATGTAATATATATTGTTCTATATACTTGGCTACAAATACAAAGCAAAAATATTCTTATCTTTTTATTCTATATTCTAGAAAGGGAAAACAGTAGATATAAGTAAATTATTTTCAGAGTGGGACATCTTTTTATTTGGGATGTTATAGATATATAAAGATATATATCTTTACCTCTGTCCCTGTCTTGTCATATCTATAGATAAGGTACTTACCATGTGACAAACATCCTGGGCATACAAATAGGAGAAAATGAGACAGAAGCTCTTCTCAAGGAGTTTATCTAATCATGGAAGACAACATATAGTGGGGAGTTTGGAATTGAGGAATGTGGAATGGTATCCACATGAAGATAAGTCACCTGAGGAAAATGAGCATTATGAAGAATGAGTAAGATCATAATGAATCAAACATGATTAGACTTTGGTGTGAAACGGCAATCTCATCTAGAGAAATACTAATGAGGAGAGCAGGCTTCTGAGGGCAGAATCATCATGATATTGTAAGATCTCTAACTCAGAGATGGGGAGAAGTAGGAAATGAATGAGAAAAAACAAGATGATCCTAATCCTCAAAAACTTTACTGGGAGAGATACAACTTTTACAATTCTAAGGATACTAAAAATTAGGATGAGATTAGACTTTGAAGAATTACATACATAGTATATTAGACAAATTTGATAAATGTGTAATTAACATAAAAATATAACCCATTGCCTGGCACACTTACATTAAGAAATAAAGTCAAGTGATGTGAAGGGGAAGATTACATGGCCAACTAAATGCCTGTTTTACTGAATGGGCTGGCAGAAGCCACTCTGTGGAGTGGTTACATGCTTGGAAGTTAGAACTTGTGACCCAGATTACCTAATCTAAAAGACAAGTAGAAGTAGAAGTAATGTCATTGGCCAATTAAGAAAGAGATAGGTCTATCAGGAGCAGGGTCTATCTTTTACTACAGGTCCCTTCCTAAATGCAAACTCTCTCTCTTTGACTGGCCTTTTTGTCCTTAATTTATCATTTGGGCCACATTGCCATGGCCTGTGAAATGGGCCAGAGCCAGGAGGAAATCCAGGAACTGAAGAATCACAACACAACCCGGAAACTATGGTAGTTAAGGGTGATCTGATGATATTTCTCTTTCTCTTTCTCTCTCTTTTACTAATAAATATTTGTAATTTAATATAAATCCTCTAAGATTAATTTTAATTGGGTCAAAGAAAGTTTATGGAGGGTAAGACATATGGAATCTTAAAGAAATAGAAGAATTTGAAGAGAAAGGTGTGAATGACTTACAGCAAGATTGGTAGTAAAGGCAGGAAATATAGATATACCAAAAGAATGAAGGATAGAATGCTTTAGTATCCTATTTGATTTGAATGCACAAAGAAGAGCACAGAACAAATTAGACATGGTAATTGGGATTGAAATTGGGAGTTTTTGAATGTCAGACTGCAGATTTAGTATTTTATTTTATATACAATGATATAATGTTAGAATTTTTTTTTATGTAGGAGGATGAAAGGACCAAATGTTTATTGGTAATGTTTTTTGGTCAGGTCTTATTTGAAGGATGGTTTGAAAAAAAAGAGAGTCTAGAATCCTGTAATGGTCTCTATGAAGCTATTATAAAAGATTGAAGAGAACCTAGAACCTTGGCTGTAAGAAGTAGAAGTTAAGAGTACTAACATGTTAGAAATTTTATCAAGTTAAAATTAAAAGTAGAATTGCCAACTGATTGGAGCATGTTAGAGTGTGTGAGAGAGAAGATAAAATTCAAAGTTACTCTTTCCATGTTCAGCCTAAATGATATGGAGGTTAGTTGACCTATACTTATAAATACCTTTCAGCAACTCTTTTATGGTAACAAAAAACTGACAACTAAGGGAATGCCCACCAATTGGGGGAAGTTCAACAATTTAAATATGTGTATATAATGGAATATTATTGTGTTCTAAGAAACAATGAGAACACTTATGAAAAAATCTGGGAAATGATAAATGAACTAATACAAAGCAAAATGAGTAGAACCATTAGAATCATTTATCTGATAACAACAATATTATATATTTTTTAAAATTTAGGAACTCAGATGAAAATAACAAACAACTAGAGTAGCTAAGTGACTCAGTGGATAGAGGAAGAGAGCGAGTATTGACAAATATGGGCAGCAGTGTTATTAAGAAAATTATTGACAGGGAATAGTACCTGAACTGATTACTGAAAAGAAACTGGGAAGGGAAGGAATACATACTAGATACTACATGAGTGGAATTTGCTGTCAGCCTCTGAAGTGAAATTATTATGAGAAGTAGATTTATTTATGTGTTTCTGTATATATGTAAATATTTAAGCAATGTAGGGAGCAGGGGGATGGAGGTAGAAGGGAAACAGGTTGTACTTTCCTGTGACAACTATTATTGTCTCTTCTATTTGAACTTCAAATTGTTTTGTCTTCCTCAAACTTCTAATCTATTTTTTAAAATAACTATTTACCATTATATAAATATATCTCTATTTAGATTCAACTCGTTACTTTCACTTGTTATTTTGATTTTGCTTCTTTGAGTTTTGATTTCTCAGTGCTAAATGATATGATTTGCTCACACATTTTACATTGCTAGAAATTGCTGAATTTGAAATTGTTTTCCATTCAATGATTTTTGTGGACATTAAACCCAATGCTGCATTCCCATTTCCTTTTTGGAACCTGATCATCACTCAGCTTTCCACAATCTGATATGCTTCACATATTAAAGCTGAAATGTTCTGTCTTCTTCTGGAATGTATCGAGTGTTTGAATCTAAGTTGCTTCCTTTAATAAATTATATTGGTGTGATTGCTTAAGAAGGGCCTAAATATAAATTCTATTTATACTATACCTTTTGCTTAATAAGCTGGGTTTTTCTCTCCAAATTAACTTTAAGAAAAAAAAAAACCTTAACTTGCTCTCTTACAATCAATATTAATTATTATTTCCAAGGCAGAAGAGAGGTAATGGCTATGCAACTGTGAAATGACTTACTCAGCATCACACAAGGAAGTGTCTGAGGCCAGACTTGAACCCATAATCTCCTGTTTCCAGGTCTGGCTCTCTATCAACTGAGCTGTCTAGTGGTCCCTTAAACTAACCTTTAAAATAACCACAAATACAATAATGAGATCTTCCTCGAGAAATATTTCACCACTCTCAGGTTTTTCTTTAAATGTTTCCTCTTGACATGTTTTAAGTAAAGGCCTAAATGTTTTAATAGTTTTAATTGAAATATTGACTCCTTACCATTCACACAAGTGTGTGTAAATATGTTTGTGTGTATATATATATATGTGTGTGTGTGTGTGTGTGTGTTAGTGGATAGATTTATAGAAATGAAATTTCCACAAAATTTTTCATAAAAATTTCAGAGAGGGCTTAAATATATATTGCTAGTAATATATCTGAATAAAAAAGTATTGAGCATTAATGTTTTGTCAATCTACTAACTCATCATTGCTTCTGATATATTCTAATATTTTCCTTTTGGGACTATATCAATTATTGGAGGTGGGATGCCAGTTGTTTGTATTTGTTTGTGTGTATGTTTGTGTATGAGTATATGTATATAAAAGAGAGACAGAGAGACAGAGAAAGATAGACAGAGGGACAGAAACAGTGAAAGAACATGAAGGTATTTGATGGTCCAATAGCCAAAGGCATAAGCAAAAGGAAGATATTGACTTGTGCTTTAAAATAATTCTAGAGTTTCAATAAGGTGAATAGGATGACAAGAACCCCAGTAAGGAGGATTCCAAGGAAAACATGGAGACAGAAGATTTATGTCATTTTCAGAGAAATACAATTGGGACTGTCTGGTTGGAGTATAGAATGCTTCACTGTGAAGAAAGATTCAATTACCTTGTGTAATAATTAAAAATAATAATATTTCTACCCAGACATATATTTTATAAAGTTTATTGGAAAGGTAGATAGACAATGTTCCTATAAGTAACCTGACCACGTGGTGCCTAGCCTGACAGTCTCTTCCTCATTCCCCCTCATCTGCCTGCACTGTCTCTTCTCCTCATATTTCTCTCATGGTCCTCTCGTCCTTCTTTCAATTCTGCTCCAAACCTTAACTTCTATTGATGTATAGAACATACACCAACTGAACCCTGGTGCAATTGTGGTACATCAGGAATGTTTGATAGACATGTAAAGTTACTCAGAAGGGGAAGGGGATGAACTTCCTTGACACACTTGGAAAGACAGGTTGAAGCCAGATTGTGAAGTGTTTCAAATGTCAGATAGAGGAGTGTGTATTTTAATTTAGACAATTTAGATAGAGTGTCTTCTTGAGTACCAAAATGAGGTAGAACTAATAATCAGTCCAGCATTTTTTATAAATTTTTTGCAGAAGTGAGAAACTAAAGTTTAAGAGACAAATAAGAATCTTAATACAATAGTCCAGGCAAGCAGCAAAGAGGGTGTGATGAATGTTGATGGTAGTACAAAAAATGGATATGAGATTTCATGAATGTTAAATCAACAGGACTTTATAACTATTATATTCTGAGGTATGAAGATATTGTGATAAGATAGGAATGACTGAAAATTTGTGAATCTAAATGTACTGATAGATAGTGGTGCCTTAACAGAGCAGTTGGAAAAAATTGGGTTCGGTAAGAAGAAAATTATTTTTGCTTTAGACATATTGATTTTGCAGTACTTATGTGAATTTTGGGTAGAGATATATAAAAGGTAATTGGTATCTATTTCATAACAAGAGAGATTTGAGGAAATGGTATGAAAATTTGGGAATTACCTTCAGGGACATATATCATGGACTCATTAGAGGTGATATCAGTTAGAGAAAAATTATAGAAAGTGATCACATTTTCCCAAAGAAAGTCATAATGTAGACACACATATAGGTGTCAGGTCATGGATGATAATAAATTAAAGGAAGCTGACACTGAATGATAAGGTAGTCAAGAGAAGAACCAGGAGAGTATAGGATCATGGAATTTTAGAGAGAATCCCATGTCAAAGGCAGAGTATTGAATGCGTATTGAATATAGGCCACATGAATAAGAAATTAAAGAGATAGTAGTTTCCATTGATGGAGTAATAGATTATTAATGAGACATGAAAATAATGTATATGTGTGTGTGTGTGTGTATATCTATATATCTATATATATAGATATACAGATATATCTATATATATCTTTATCTGACCTCTATATCTATATAGTGAAATCAAAATCTGTATATTTTGTTAGTCGAAGAAAGTATCAATAAAAGAGAAGCTACATATAGAGAGGTAGCTTAAAGGGATAGGAGAATCAAGCAAATTGTTGCTTTCTATTTTTGACATTTTAGTATGGGGGCCATCTGTGCATTGATAAAAAAGAATAAAATGATGGACATTATGCCATTAAATTTAAGCATATGATCTTTGTAACTATTTGATTTGATATTCTAATTGATGAATTGAGTGAATATAGTGGTTATTTACTTATAAAATTTACATATGTCATCAAAATTAAGAAATATAGTTAACACCTTAGATTATTAAAGAGTACTCCAGACTAAAAGGAACAAAAATCTGAATCAAAAAAGAATCAGAGATGTCATCTAGTCTAACCCATTAATTTTCATTTGAAGAATCAAAATAAAATAGGTTAAATAACTTGTCTATAGTCACATGGGCTAAACTAATTTTTGAACTTCGATTCTCTGACTATTTTGACTTCAAAAATATTTTTTATTCTAGCATAATGTGTCTAAAGTGGGGAACTTGGCCTCCTCTAGAGCCATGGGATGCTCCTACAACATATATGATAAGACATCCCATTTTAGCCAATTGTTGAGATGCCTTCAGTTTTCCTTTTAATTCCCTGTATTCCCCAAATCTGCCTCTTTTTGCCATTGTGTAAGCTAATAATCTACCCACCCATTCACAAACTGAGTTAATCCTGAGCAATTCAGTTCTACTTTAACCTAGCCTTGATCAAATCATTAATAGTATTAGCAGTACAGGTAAAAATTCCAACATCCACACTAGGACAATGGTTTTTGTTACACAGCACATACACCCAACCTCCCACAAGTCACTTTATGTCAAGTTGTATTCCATTATATGATAAATGAACCAGTTCAGTGAACAGTAAATAGTTTAACTTCTCTCTCTCTAAGATCTAAAATCCAGAAGAAAAATCCAGAAAGAAATTAAAGATCTCTTGTTTTTTATTGCAATCTCCACCCTATCCCTTGTGATCATGAAAATATGGGTTTCAAGACTGTGAATTATCCAAACTGTAAAGATAAATTTTAGCGTCTTGATTTTATGTCAAAAATAAGTGGTTACCATGGGAAAAATTCCCAAATATGAAATACCCAAGTCAGCTGGGTTTTATGGAGATTTTAATTAATATAAATGAAGGAATTAAGGAAAGGGAAAGAGATAGACTAAGAGGAAATAGTAGGAAAAGGCTAGGGCCTAGGCCAATGGCCTAGGCCTTTCTCTTTAAGAGAGAAACAAAGTCAGTCTTTAATCACTCACCACAAGATCTTTCCAAGCAAAACTCTAGTGTTCAGAGACCCAGCAGCCTCCTCTGACTCCTGACCTCCAGGTCAGCTACCAAAGCTGAACTAAATCGAACTACCTTGAACTGGTTCAAACAGCTCCTTTTAAAGAGAAATTTCTCTTGTGTCACCTTCCCTAAATTTTCACATCTACCAATCACAGTAGATGCTTTTCCTAGGACAGCCCATTCTTAGTTTTTAGTTCTCACCTTCTCTGGGTAGATTATATTTTCTGAGAACTTCACACCTCTTTGTTAAGCTTGCCCCCTGCAAGTTGCCTGAAATTTTGGTGATTAATTTGACCTTCATAGGTACTTAGAACCCTTTTGTATTAGATCTAAAAATAGACCTAGCATAAGGTTTTGACCTCACTATAAGTATGAGTTAAGTACCTTCATTGTTCACTAAGGAGTTTTACAACTTAATCTTCCCCTAAATTATGCCTAAGTATGGATGGAGTAATTTTAAAGTTCCCAATACATTCCTGACCAAGTACCTCCTTTGTATAAATGGGGAATAACCTTAACCATAACCTTAAGATAATGTTCCAAGGTAGAGTCTGAGAAATTTTAAGATTCACACCCTCAAGCAGACCTAGAATTGATCTCTTCTAATGAGAAGAGAGTATAGTAACAATAGGCTTTAGGGGTCAGGATACAAAAAGTGAAATAAAATCAAATAACTCTATCATACATTACGTTGAATTACATATGTACAGAGCAATGGCTCTACAGTTTGGTCCTGATTATTGTCAATAATGAATACCTGTATGCTGACATTTTTTCCACCAAGTGAAATCAGAAAATTTCCATTTTTTTCTTTGTTTTGTGTATGCTTAACATATAACCACAGGGAAATCTGACTCCTAATGAAAGTTATTATATTTATTTACTAATATAAACCCCTATTTAATTATTAAACTTTGCATTTTCCAATAAGAATGCATATCTACATAAAATAATATATGTCTAGATAATTATAATAATCATATTAATTAACTATAAAACTGTTTACATAAGTCCTCATTACCCAGAATATATCTATACCTCTATATATGTGCATGCATACACATATATATGTATACATATATGCACATATTCATAATGCATATATTATGAATATGTTATATTTAGCAATTTTGTTTTTATCAAATCATTGCTAAAGCTTCAATATACTAAAGTACAATTATGAAAATCAATTTTATTTATTTTTCTCTATTTATAATTTTAATGTATTGCATATATTATAAATTTACATATAATAACAGTTCATGTATATTCTCTATATGAATGTAATAAATGTATATATATTGCATATAGGATATGTTCATATGTATATAATAATATGATCAAAATTATTTTTCCAATGCAGAACATGATGAAAAAACTGTGGAAACTATGGTCTTTAAAGATGAGACAAGTTTAATAATGTGAAACTTAAATTGATTCATTCAATAAACAGTTATTAAATGACTACTGTGTGTGGGAGAGATAAAGAGTTGAGCAAATATAAAGAATCAAAACTTCAACCATTCTTCTTGGTGATAAGATTCAAACTGATCATATTAGCCTGAGGGGGGTCATGTTTTTCCTGGAGTTAGATGATGAAAAATGGTGTTACCTTTGAATTAATGAATGGAACAAATGGACAAGTCTTATCCAATAACTTCATTATTTGGGTTAACAATAAAAAAAAAACCTAGATAATCATTTACTTCTTAGCAGCACTACATAGCAATGAAGAGAGGGACTTTTAGTCTGGAAAATCTGAATTTAAATATGATCTAAGGTACTTATTCACTGGTCAAGTCACTTAACCTATGTTTGCCTCAGTTTTTCCACTATAGAATGGAAATGATAAGTGCACTAACCTAACCTCACATGATTGTTGTAATGTTCAAATGAAGCAATTTTAAAGCAATTAGTACAGTGCCTTTTTTCAATACTCTTTCTTCTCATTTGACTTTGACATGACCATATTTCTGGAATTTCATGATCCTACAGTATCCTGGTTCTTCTCTTTACTATCTCATCACTCAGTGTCAGCATCCTTTAATTTACTACCATCCATGACCTGGTACCTATATGTGTGTCTATACTAGGACTTTCTTTGTCAATATACCTACTGGTAGATTACTATATACTCTCAGGCAATAAAAAAATGTCATGAGTATGAGAAACATTAAGGATTACAGAAGTGAAGTAGTAGAGGAAAAGGTTGTTTTCCAAATGGAATGAGATCAAACATACTTTAAGAATATAATGTAGTTCTCATAGTTTTCATTCTCTCCATATTCACCTTTCTTCCCAGAGGCAAAAATTTGAAAGGCAAATGTACAATCTAGGTTGTTTACTGGATTCATTTTTCTCTAAGGTAAGGTATTGTCTGCTTCAATAAATTCAGGTTATAGAGAGTTAGGCTAAGTCTTATTCAGGGCTGATATTGTAACTCTTGCTTTGAACTAAACAATAGCATTTCCTGCCTAAAGCAATATCTTGTGGCATTTCTTAGAATATTTTTAGATGCTGGGAAGAATGCTGTCATGTAGCTTGTTGAAGGAATAGAGGAAAGAGCTTTTCAAAACTGCCAAATTTGAAGTTGTGTAGTGGTACTGACAGCTCTTCTTTATTTATCAGATTTGGGTCATGAGGCTTTAGATCCCTCATTGCCCCAAAGAAATTGTTACTCAAATGTATTTCAGGACTCAGAGTGAAATACAAGCTAAACAATACTCTTGGAGGTAGGGTAAAAATATTGCAGTCACACAAGTGTTCATTTCCAAATTTCAGTTCATAGTTCAGATCTTCTCTATAATGCCACATTTCTCTCCTGTCTTTAAAAAATTTCCTATCTTTACTGATGGATCCTTTGTGGTGAGGGATGTCAGGAAATGTAATTTATTTAACCTCTACTTCTTCAGCCATTGTTCATGTAGTTGGTTAATGAGTTCCCTTTCCTTTTCGTATTTGCTTCATTAATTCAGTTTCTTAATTCTCAATTTTCTGAACCTCTTCTCTATAATTATTTTTAATCCATTACATTACCGCTACAATAAAAGATCCTTCTTAATTTGTGAATAAATAAATTGTAAACACTGCAATTGTTTATATTAAAGAAAATATAGTTGTAAATCCAGATAATAATTATATACATATGTATATACACATACATGATAGACACACATATATTGAAATTCATGCCTCACCACATATCTCAAAACTTACAACTATTATGGCAAAATTTTAAACCATGGTAAGAAAGCAATGACAAGACTGTGGGTCTCTGCAAGAAACTACAACAAATTTTCCAAGTATTTACCCTGTTAATTCAAAACAAAAATCTTTAACAATAATTTTAAAAAATTTCTAAGACAAAATATTCCTAAATAAATCTGTTCTTTTCCCAACCCTCCTCAATTGTGAAAATTTAAAAAGCCCTATCTTTCAACATAAAGTTATATAGAACAATAAAACATATCTCCACATTAGCCATCTCTGAAAATGTCACTTTTTGCATTTAAGATCACTGCCTTTCTATCAGTAGATGAAGGCAATGATTCACCTTTATTCTTTGGGCTTGTGCTTTATTGTTGCATTGTTCAAAGTTAATCTGGTAAAATTATGTTGCAGGAATTTTGTTATAATTGCAAAAACAGTTTTTATAATTGTGTTTTACTTTCCCTTAGTAATTTTATAAAAGTCCTTCCAGTTTCATCATAAATTAACTATTTTATCCTATCTTGTGGCAATGTTATATTCCATTGCATTTATATACCATGATTTGGTTAGCCATATCCAAAAGTAGACATTCTTAATATTTTCAGTTTTTGCCTCAATGAAAAGAATTGCTATAAATATCTGTTTATTTATCTGTATTTTTCTTCTTTTATTTTTGTAGAGTATAGGTCTAATAGTTTTACAGTGGGGAAATAGACACTGGCAACTTCTGGACATACTTACATTTTATTGTTTTTGTTTTTCAAGAATGGCTTAACTAATTCAGAGCTCAAATGAGAGTATACCAGTAGACGTGTTTCTGCAAAACTCTCCAAAATTTATTTTCCCTTTTTTTTATCACCCTTGCCAGTGTAATAGATAGGGCACATAAAGCCAACTTCTTTTTTTTTTTGTATTTTTCAAACTATTAGTGATTTGGGATGACTTTTCATATTCATATAGATAGCTTAGATTTCTTCTTTTAAAAACATTCTGCTCATTTATCTGTTGGGGAATAATACATAGACTTATAAATTTGAATCAGTTACTTATTACCTTGGATATGAGCTATTAATGAGAAATAAAATGTCTTAGGAATGATTTCTCCTAATTACCTTTCCCTCTTCTGATGTATTTAATACTATTTTAATTTTCTACCAACTTAATATAATTTATATTGCTAATATTTCCTTCTATCTATATTTTATTATGCAAAATTTAAAATTAATTTATATCATGAAAACTGTTCATTTTATTTTGAGTGAATTAATCTTTATTTCTTTTCTCATGAACTCTTTTCCCAGAAATAGATTCAAAAGGTTATTTCTTTTTTTACACTTACTGTTTATTTCTGATGTGATATTTTTTGCTATTATATATCTCTTTGTATACATTTGGAGTTTACCTTAGTGTATGATTAGACAATGAGGGATTTAAAGTTTCATGATCTGAATCCAATAAAAGAGTGATCAACATGAATATACAACTCCAAATTTAGGAATTTTAAAGAACTCTTTCCTAAAAGCCTTCAACAAGTCATGTGACAACATTTTAATCTTCTGTTAAAAATATCATGACATTTTGACACATATGTCATGAATACATATTTGTGTCTTTTTTGTATGTAATATGGGATACATGGATATATGCCTATATGAATATCCTATGCAGTAAATATACATATAGCATAGATGTCCTATAATGTCTTATATTTTTAAGCACAGGGAAAGAATGCTGTCACATAGTTTGCTGAAGGTTTAGAGGGAAAAACTTTTCAACATTACCAAAGTTGAAGTTGTATGCTGGCACTAATTGATCATTTCCTATTAATAAGATTTAGGTCATGCAGCTTTAGATCCCTCCTTATTTCAAATAAATTGTTACTCAAAATGAATCTGAGTAGTGGTAGTGAAATCAGATTTAAACAATACTCTGGGAACTAGGTTGGAAACATTGCAACCCTGCAAAAGTATATTTCCCCTTCTCTATTCTTAGCACTGTTCTCTCAAATACACACATATACCTTTATTTATTTATGTACCTAAATGAAGACATATATATATATACACACACATATAGATAAAGAATATTGTACATAGAATCAGGAATAATGTTTAATGATCTATTAAGAATGAATAAACTATTATCAGTAATGCAAGACAACTGTAACAGACTCATGATAAAAAAGGTCATAAGGTTATCCACCACTATAGAAGGAATTAATGTAATCTAAATACAGGTTGAAACATGCTATTTATCACTTTATTTCCTTCATGGGTTTTTCCTATTGTAAGCAATATGCTTTCCTTGACAACATGATAAACATGGAAATATGTATTTTATGATTGCAATTGTACATCCTATATCCTATTTCCTATCATCTTGGAGAATGTTTTTATAGAGAGAAAGAAAATGGGTTTCAAACTGTTAGAAAAAAATATTAAACTTTGTATTGATATGTAATACAAATTAAAAAATTGAGAGACATAGAGAATATTATTGGTAATAGTACTAGTAATACTTCTCTTCCTTTTGGCATTCCACTTAACCTGATTGAGTTATGCTTCCTTCATCTGTTAAATTAGAGTGTTGCCTAGATGATGCTTAAATACTCTTCCAGCTTTTCATCATTCTATGATCCTATATTATATTGGTAGCAGAAATGATACACATAACTTGCTCTGTAGCCACCTAGTGCTTGCTTTATTTCTAATAGAATTCACACAATATTCCCTCAGTGGATGGCTCATACATGATCATTTTTATCAATATTTCTAATTATATATTCATCTATCACCTCTGTATATGTATACATTGCTATATCATCTATTAACATACATTGATATGTGTATTTATTCACATATTCAGTGAGTGAATGTTTATACATACACACAAACACAATGGTCTCTTAATTACTAAATCTTTTATTCTCTAACCTCATTATTCATGTTTTTGAAATAACTATCCATTCATCATATACATGTAGACATCTGATTTTGAAGAACTCAGCCAGAAAGATGAGCAAAATATATTTTACATGATAAAATTAGTAAATAAATTGTCTTTCTTTCTGTTTAATAACCTATGATGATAGTTAGAACCCACATTATTAAGTATACTAGAGATAAAATTACAGTCCTTCATCTGCACTTAAAAAATAACAACATTTATGAAAGTAAAGATTTATCTTGACAATAGCCTATGAAAAAGAAATATGGTGTTTTATTTGATAACATATTTAATATGATCTATTTGGATGACTTAGCTACTATAATGTTAAAATACCCCAGATTAAGTGCAATAATGTTCTCACTCTAGGACTGTCAATTAATATGTGAGATATTTGTGTGCAGATTGCCACACTTTATAGGAAATTTGATACATGCTAATATATCCTGGAGGGGGAAACTAATATAGAAAAGGATCAAATCAATCTATCAATCCCAAAACATTTCCTAAGCATCTAGTCCATTCCAAAAACAAAGTAAAGAATTAGGATTATGAAGACCACATTCTGTTAGAGGAAATCAAAGGAATATGTTAAGTAAACACAAAATAAATACACACACACATATCTTTATAGAGAAATGGTATCAACTGCAGGCAGGGAAGATTTCCTAGAAAGGGTTCTATTTACACACAACTTTTGAGGAACCAGGGAGTTCTCAGACATAGAAATGAAGAGGCATTGAATTCTAGGAATTAAGGACAGCTTTTATAAATGACTCAAGATGACATACTGAACCTCAGAAACAAAAATAAAGTTAATTTCAGCTAGATTGCAGAGTATAATAAACAAAATATACCAAAAGATTAGATTTATAGATGTGAGGCAGTTTATGAAGAACTTACATTGCTAGCTGTGGAGTTTGAAATTTGCTTTTGAGTTAATAAGCAAACTTCAGATTACACTGAAAAGAACAGGTTGATTCTGGCCATAACTTTCAGCAGCTGTATAGCGACAGGAGAAATTTGAGTCAAGGTTACTGACTAGGAAGATATTGCAATTATCTAGTATAAAGATCATTTGGCCATGTTAGTAGAAAGAAGGAAAAGAATATGATAAATGTTATTGAGATAGATGTAATAAAATTTGGCAATTTATTAGACATATACAGAATAAGGAGGAATAAAGAGTTGTGGCTTACTACAAAATACTTAATTCTAGTTTATTGGAATATTAAATATTAATATCAAAAGAAATAGACATATTCAAAGGAAGACTGGAATTTCCTAGAAAAAAATGAGTTCTATTTTGTACACATAAGATGATATATGTGGAAAGGTAATAAGACTGACAATTTGTGGGGGAAGAGGGCAACTGGGAGTGGCAGTGGAGTCTTGTGACTAGCACTTCCTTCCTGCCGGGTTGAGACTTGCTTCCGGGTGTTGGAGGAGGAAGGAGCTTGTTCAGCCCGATCTGGTGTGGTATGCCACTTCTTCTTGGTTCAGCCCGAAGATTCAGGTCCATTCATCTCTGAAGGTCAGTCCTTGTTGCTTTCTGTGTACTGCTAAGATTCTGAATTAGAACAATGAGAGTAGACAGGAGTGGGACAAACTGTCTGCCAGCCTCTGGGGCCTGGCCTCAGGTCTGAAGCTGAGAAAAAACTCCAATCCCAACCAGCTATTAAACTTTATATTATTTGAATTCACAGTCAGATAAGTGGACTATCTTTTCTGGTCATAGAGGGAGCTGAACTTCAGTTTCAGTCATTCAAAGACAAACAGACCTCATTGGACCCCTGGTGTTTCCTCTCAGCAAGGGGCATCTCCCTCCCTTGCATCACCAAGTTATATACCCTCTCTTCCTTTAACTCTCCTTCATACCCTGCTACAAACCTCCCCAAATCCCCATTTTTCCAATCCTATTTTTGTTCCCAATAAATATTACATATATGAATATTAATGGAATGAGAAGCAATCTAAAGAAGAAAAGTCTTACTGGAGATATAATATAATAAAACATAATATAACAACATAATATAACATAACATAACATAATATAATATAGCATAACATAACAACATAACATAACATAATATAATTAATAGAATAGGATAGAATAGGATAGGATACAATAGGATGTGAAAGAATATATGACATGATATGATATATGATATGATATAATATAGAATAACATAATATAATATAGCATAATATAGTATAATATTTAAATTAAAAGTTACATGGTGAAAAAATATACAACTTCCCACTCAATTTCAGCAAAGAATTAGAATGCCCAAGCAAAAGACATTTCTGAACATTTAGAAAAGGCTACAAGGATAGAATAGAATATTAGATAACAGTGTGTTTCCCATTCTATTTTCTTTATGCTGTCAAAATTAAATATGCACATAACACAACTTATTATGATTATTATATTATTATATGTTATATATAATATATGTTATATGATGACTATATATATCATTATATATGATTATGATAATTCTCAATTCTAAAATCTTGAGTTATTCCTTATTATATATATACAATAAAGTTCAAACTCCTATACCTATCTGTTAGAATGTTCTACAATTTGCCTCTATCTTTCCCATGAATCTTGATCTCATACTACTTCTTCCCTCATCTGTTCCAGAAAGTCTTTCCTGAGGTTCCCAGCTGTTAATGACATACTCTTCAAGCTTCAATAGCATCTTTTAAGTAAGTGATAAAAGGTATTTCTATACCCTAAGATTAAAATATGTGATTTTTTAGTTTCAAAATCATCTAGAATGTGTAATCATTCTATATGATTAATACTCCTTCAAAATCAATGGTCTACATTATTAAAAGGAAATTATTATCAACAGAGAAATTAATAATTGAAGAAAGGCCTTATAATGGTTCCACTTCAATTAAAAAAAAAAGGCTGGAGAGGCGGAGCCAAGATGACAGCTTAGCAAGCAGTAAAAGTTCAGACCTCGTGGAAGACCCTTCCTTACCTATACAGACTGAATGCTCCTAGGGCACCAAAATTCAATCTGAACAACAGGACAGAAGTGGGGAACCCACCTTCTGGACTCAAATCAAAAGGTATGTCCCCCCAAAAGCTGGAATCCGAGAATACTCAGGGCTAAGGGGAAGGCAGAGGGTAGGTCCCAGGACCCCTCCCCCACATCCCAGAGGGCTGAGCCCCCAGCAGCAGCAGAAACCTTTGAGCTGGCAAAGGTGAGGGTTTGTAGGGTCTACCTTGTGAGCAGTGGGGCGCTGAGCTCGGAGCATCCAGCTTGGACAGCGGGGAGGAAGCCAGGGAGAATCGGGCTGGGGCTGGGTCCCTCCATTGGGCTCCAGTCTCACCGTTGCCTGGGGACACATCCAGACCAATCCAGTTAAACCTAATTCCATCAGAACTCCTCAGAGTTTAGGGAGGCGGGCAAAGGCACTTGTGGACATCAAAGAAGCAGCTGGAGAGAACTGGAGAGAGCCTGGGCGGCCCAGCCTTTCAGGAGTCTTCAGAGCCTCAGAGCTTCATACCACATACAGCCCAACCCAATTGAACTCAATCCAATCAAAAGCCTCCAGAGGACAGGGAAGCTAACATTCCTCCCATAGAGACTGTGTCAAGAGATCTGACAAAGCTCCAAGAGGGGAGACTGACAGCCCCAAAACCAAAACAAAATGAGAGGAGCAAGAGCACAGCCAAAAAGGGGGGGGCAAAGAAGGGGTAAACTTGAGCAAACAACAGAAAAAGAAGAAAGAAATTACAATAGATAGCTTCTGCACAGGTAATGAATAAAGAGTGAATGAAACAGAGAGGGAGGACCCAGCAAAGGAAAAATCAGAAATCCCAGTGAATTGGATACAAGCTTTGGAAGAACTCAAAATGCAATTCAAAAGACAATTAAGAAAGGCTGAAGACAATTGGGAAAAGAACTTAAAAACTAAGATAAGTCATCTGGAAACAGAAAATAGTGTCTTGAAAGCCAAAATCAACTAGCTGGAAAAGGAGGCAAAGGAGATGAAAGATGAGGCAAAGCAGATGAAAGATGAGGTGAAGAAGAAGACCAAAAGGAAAAGGATGACCAAAAAACTAAGGATGAAATCCAGTCTTGAACCAGAATACAACAATTAGAATTGAGTGACCTCACAAGGGAGCAAGACACTATAAAACAAAACCAAAAGAATGAAAAAATTGAGGAAAATATGAAGCATCTCATTCACAAAACAGAGGATTTAGAAAATCATTCAAGGAGAGACAATTTAAGAATTATTGGCCTACCAGAAGACCATGACAAAAGAAAAAGCCTGGACATTATATTACAGGAAAGTATTAAAGAAAACTGCCCCGAAATCCTTGAACAAGAGGGAAAAGTGTAGATTGATAGAATCCACAAATCACCTCCTGTACTTAATCCCCAACTGACAACACCCATTAATTGTATAGCCAAATTGAAGAATTATCAGTCCAAAGAAAAGATATTACAAGCTGTCAAGAAGAAGTCACTCAGATACCAAGGAGCCACAGTGAGGATAAATCAGGATCCGGCTGCATCCACACTGAAAAAAAGAAAGGCATGGAATATGATATTCCAGAAAGCAAGGGAACTAGATCTACAACCAAGAATCAACTACCCAGTAAAACTGACTATATTCTTACAGAGGAAAGTATAGTCATTCAACGAAATAGAAGAATTTCAAGAATTCATAAAGAAAAGACCAGACCTGAACAGAAAATTTGATGTCCAACCACAGAACTCAAGAGAATCATCAAAAGGTAATTAAAAAAGGGGGAAAAAGAAAAACAAAAAATAATTTTTAAGAGACTCAATAAGTTAAAATGATATATATCCCTATAAGAAAAGATGTCATTGGTAACTCTTAAAAACTATTGTTATTACCTGGGCAGCAAAAAGAAGTATACTTACAGGGAACAGCAACAAACTGTATAGGATGAAAGGAAAAGAGATAAATAGATATATAGATATATAGATATATACATGCAAAAATACATACACATAAGTATGCACATATATATATGTATATATATATATATATATATAACTAGAGCTTAAAATAGGTTAATATTGAAAGAAATGGGAAAAGAATCAAATGGGGGTAAATTTATATGTCATAAAGAAGCTCATTGTGGGAGGGGGAGAACATCAATACACTGGAAGGGTAAAAAGGTCAGAGACAGGAAATACTCAACTTTTATATGCTTTGAAAGTGACTCAAAGAGGGAAAAACAATCCAATCCATTGGGGGCTGAGAATATATTTGCACCCTATAGGAAAGTAGAAGGGTAACAAATGATCTGGTGGAGAGGGAAGCAGTACAAGAGGGGGAGAGGGTGGGGGGGTTAATTTTAGAAAGACTACAGGGGAAAAAAGGGGGGGATAAATAGGGAGGGGGTAGAAAGGGAAGTAAAATAAGGGTGGGAACAAGGGTGGACTGTTCAAAAGCAAACATTGGTGTAGAAGGAAATAGTGAAAGAAGAAAAGGCAGGTAAAGGAGAAGAAATCAAAATGCTGGGAAACACACAGCTAGTAATCATAACTCTGAATGTGAATGGAATGAACTCACCCATAAAATGCAAGTGAATAGCAGAGTTGATTAGAGTCCAAAAACCTACCATATGCTGTCTACAAGAAACACATATGAGAAAGGTAGATACACATAGGGTGAAAGTAAGAGGGTGGAACTAAATCTATTGGGCATCAACTAACAAAAAGAAGGCAGGAGTCTCAATCATGATATCCAACAAAGCCAAAGTAAAAATAAATCTAGTTAAAAGAGATAGGGAAGGTAATTACATCCTGATAAAAAGGCAGTATAGACAGTGAGGAAATATCTGTGCTCAACATGTATACACCAAATGGCATAGCATCCAAATTTCTAAAAGAGAAACTAGAGGAACTCAAGGACAAAATAGATTAAAAAAAGCTATACTAGTGGGAGACCTGAACCTTCCTCTATCCGAACTAGATAAATCAAACCAAAAAATAAATGAGAAAGAGTTAAGAGAAGTGAATGAAATCTAAGAAAAATCAGAGTTAGTACACATGTGGAGAAAAATAAATAGGGACAAAAAGGAATATACCTTCTTTCCTGAAGCACATTGTACATTCACAAAAATTGACCATGTATTAGGGCATAAAAAACAGGTGAAAAACAGCAGAAATAATAAATGCAACTTTCTCAAATCACAATGCAATAAAAGTAATAATTAGTAAGGGAACATGGAGAGGTAAATCAAACATTAATTGGAAATTAAATAATACAATTTGCCAAAAGCAGTTAGTTAAAGAACAAATCATAGAAACAATTAATAACTTCATTGAAGAAAAAGACAATGATGAGACATCCTTTCAAAACCTATGGGATGCAGCCAAAGCAGTACTCAGGGGAAAATTTATATCCTTGAGTTCATATATTAACAAATTAAGAAGGGCAGCGGTCAATGAATTGGGCATATAAGTTAAAAAATTAGAAAGTGAACAAATTAAAAATCCTCAGATGAAGACTAAATTAGAGATCCTAAAACTCAAAGGAGAAATTAATAAAATTGAAAGTCAAAGAACTATTGATTTAATAAATAAGACTAGAAGCTGGTACATTGAAAAAACAAATAAAATAGACAAAGTACTAGTCAGTCTAATTAAAAAAAGGAAATAAATAAAGCAAATCGACAGTATACAAAATAAAAAAGGAGACCTCACCTCTAATGAAAAGGAAATTAAGGCAATCATTTAAAACTACTAGGTCCAATTATATGGCAACAAATATGACAATCTAGGTGATATGGATAAATGCGTATAAAAATATAAATTGCCTAGACTAAAAGAGGAAGAAATAAATTACCTTAAGAACCCCATTTCAGAAAAAGAAGTTGAACAAGCCATCAAAGAACTGCCTAAGAAAAAAATCCTCAGGTCCAGATAGATTCACAAATGAATTCTATCAAACATTCAAAGAACAACTAATCCCAATATTAAACAAACTATTTGAAAGAATAGGCCAAGAAGGATTTCTACCAAATTCATTCTACGACACAAACATGGTACTGATCCCAAAGCCAGGCAGGTCAAAAACAGAGAAAGAAAACTATAGGCCAATCTCCCTAATGAATATAGATGCAAAAATCTTAAATAGGATACTAGCAAAAAGACAACAGCAAGTCATCACAAGGGTCATCCACTATGACCAGGCAGGATTCATACCAGGAATGCAAGGATGTTTCAATATTAGGAAAACCATCCACATAATTGACCATATTAACAAGCAAACTGATAAAAATCACATGATTATCTCAATAGACCCAGAAAAAAGCCTTTGATAAAATACAACACCTATTCCTATTGAAAACACTAGAAAGTATAGGAATAGAAGGGCCTTTCCTAAAAATAATAAACAGTATATATCTAAAACCATCAGCAAATATCATCTGCAATGGGGATAAACTAGAATCCTTCCCAATAAGATCTGAAGTAAAATAAGGATGCCCATTATCACCTCTATTATTTAACATTGTACTAGAAACACTAGCAGTAGCAATTAGAGAAGAAAAAGAAATTGTAGGTATTAAAATTGTCAGTGAGACCAAGCTATCACTCTTTGCAGATGATATGATGGTTTACTTAAGGAATTCTAGAGAATCAACCAAAAAGTTACTCGAAATAATCAACAACTTTAGCAAAGTTGCAGGATACAAAATAAACCCGTAAAAGTCATCAGCATTTCTATATATCTATAACCCATTTCAGCAGCTAGAATTAGAAAGCAAAATACCATTCAAAATCACCCTAGACAATATAAAATACTTAGGAATCTATCTGCCAAGACAAACACAGGAACTATATGAACACAACTACAAAACAGTTTCCACACAGCTAAAACTAGATCTAAACAATTTGAAAAACATTGATTCCTCATGGGTGGGATTGGGGCATTAAGAAGATTTGGGGAAAGTGGGGGCAAAGAAAGGAAAAGGCAGGAGGGGAACCATCGATAATACTAAGATTTACTTCAAGAAATAAGGGGGGGACTTAATAGAATAATCTTTCCCATATTAAGATACACATCGGAAGAGGAGGGGAAGAACTCTCATATGAGAAGGAGAGTAAGAGAGTGTGAAGTGGAATTACTTAAACCTTACTCTCAGTGAAATCAAATCTGAGAGGGAAGAACATCTAGATCCAGTGGGATCCTGAATTCTATCTTATCCATTAGGGCAAGAAAGAAAGGAAAATTAAGGAAGGGGAGGAGGGAGGGAGTATAAAAAGGGAAGGAAGGAGGGGGGAGGGGAAGGGAGCATAAAAAGGGAGGGGCTAGAAAGGGAAACATATCAAGGGAGGGGACTAGGGGGACTGACCTAAAGTAAATCACTGGTTCAAAAGGAGCTAGGTAAAGAAGAAAAGTCAAAACTAGGGTAAGATATCAAAATGGCAGCTAATCCACAAATGACAATCATAAGTTTGAACGTGAATGGGATGAACTCACCCATAAAATGTAGACAAATAGCAGATTGGATTAGAACCCAAAACCGTACCATATGTTGTCTTCAAGAAACACATATGAGGCGGGTTGACACTCACAAGGTTAGAATTAATGGTTGGAATAAGATCTTTTGGGCCTCAACTGATAGAAAGAAGGCAGAAGTTGCAATCATGGTATCTGACAAAGTCAAAACACAAATAGACCTGATCAAAAGGGATAGGGAAGGTAAATATATTCTGCTAAAAGGGAGTTTAGACAATGAGGAAATATCACTAATCAACATGTATGCACCAAATGGTATAGCATCCAAATTTTTAATAGAGAAACTAGGAGAATTGAAGGAGGAAATAGATAGTAAAACCATATTAGTGGGAGACTTGAAACAACCACTATCAAATTTAGATAAATCAAACCAAAAAATAAACAAGAAAGAGGTAAAAGAGATAAATGAAATCTTAGAAAATTAGAGTTAATAGACATATGGAGAAAAATAAATAGGGACAAAAAGGAATACACTTTCTTTTCTGCACCACATGACACATTCACAACAATAGATCATACACTAGGTCATAGAAACATGGCACTCAAATGCAGAAAAGCAGAAATAATAAATGTAGCCTTTTCAGATCACAAGGCAATAAAAATATTGATAGGCAAGGGTACATGGAGAGCCAAATCAAAAATTATTTGGAAATTAAATAATATGATACTCCAAAATCAGATAGAGAAGAAATCATAGAAACAATTAATAATTTCATTGAAGAAAATGACAACGGCGAGACATCCTTTCAAATGTTATGGGATGCAGCCAAGGCAGTACTTAGAGGAAAATTCATATCCCTGAGTGCATATATTAACAAATTAGGGAGGACAGAGATCAAGGAATTGGAAATGCAAATCAAAAAACTTGAGAACGAACAAATTAAAAACCCCCAGAAGAAAACCATACTAGAGATCCTAAAAATTAAGGGAGAAATTAATAAAATCGAAAGTGACAGAACTATTGACCTAATAAACAAGACTAGAAGCTGGTACTTGGAAAAAACAGACAAAATAGACAAAGTACTGGTTAATCTAATTAAAAAAAGGAAAGAAGAAAGGCAAATTAACAGCATCAAGGATGAAAAGGGGTATCTCACCTCCAATGAAGAGGGAATTAAGGCAATCATTAAAAACTACTTTGCCCAACTATATGGCAATAAATATGCCAGCCTAGGTGATATGGATGAATATTTACAAAAATATGAATATTTACAAAAATATGGATGAATATTTACAAAAATATAAATGACTAGCAAAAGAAGAAATAGTTTTCTTAAATAATCCCATATCAGAAATTGAAATCCAACAGGCCATCAAAGAACTTCCTAAGAAAAAAATCCCCAGGGCCTGATGGATTCACCAGTGAATTCTATCAAACATTCAAAGAACAGTTAATCCCAATACTATAAAAACTATTTGACATAATAAGCAAAGAGGGAGTTCTACCAAACTCCTTTAATGACACAAACATGGTACTAATTCCAAAGCCAGATAGGCCAAAAACAGAGAAAGAAAATTATAGACCAATCTCCCTAATGAATATAGATGCAAAAATCTTAAATAGGATACTAGCAAAAAGACTCCAGCAAGTGATCAGAAGGGTCATCCACCATGATCCAGTAGGATTTATACCAGGGATGCAGGGCTGGTTCAACATTAGGAAAACTATCCATATAATTGACCACATCAACAAGCAAATCAACAAGAATCACATGATTATCTCAATAGATGCAGAAAAAGCCTTTGATAAAGTACAACACCCATTCCTACTAAAAACACTAGAAAGCATAGGAATAGAAGGGTCATTCCTAAAAATAATAAACAGTATATATCTAAAACCATCAGCTAATATCATCTGCAATGGGGATAAACTAAATCCATTCCCATTAAGATCAGGAGTGAAACAAGGATGCCCATTATCACCTCTATTATTTGACATTGTATTTTAGAAACACTAGCAGTAGCAATTAGAGAAGAAAAAGAAATTGAAGGCATTAAAATTGGCAATAAGGAGACCAAGTTATCGCTCTTTGCAGATGACATGATGGTCTACTTAAAGAATCCTAGAGATTCAACCAAAAAGCTAATCGAAATAATCAACAACTTTAACAAAGTTGCAGGATACAAAATAAACCCACATAAGTCATCCACATTTCTACATAATTCCAACACAGCTCAGCAGCAAGAAGTAGAAAGAGAAATCCCATTCAAAATTACCTTAGACAAAATAAAATACTTAGGAATCTATCTCCCGAGACAAACACAGGATGTATATGAACACAACTACAAAACACTTTCCACACAACTAAAACTAGACTTGAACAATTGGAAGAACATTAACTGTCATTCTCCAATTTACAAATGGGCAAGGGACATGAACAGGCAGTTCTCAGCCAAAGAAATCAAAACTATTAATAAGCAAATCAAAAAGTGCTCTACATCTCTTATAATCAGAGAGATGCAAATCAAAACAACTCTGAGGTATCACTTCACACCTAGCAGATTGGCTAGCATGACAGCTATGGAAAGTAATGAATGCTGGAGAGGATGTGGCAAAGTGGGGACACTAATTCATTGATGGTGGAGTTGTGAATTGATCCAGCCATTCTGGAGGGCAATTTGGAACTATGCCCAAAGGAAGATAAAAGACTGTGACCTTTGATCCAACTATAGCACTGCTGGGTTTGTACCCCAAAGAGATAATAAAGAAAAAGACTTGTACAAGAATATGCATAGCTGTACTCTTTGTGGTGGCCAAAAATTAGAAAATGAGGGGATGCCCTTCAATTGGGGAATGGCTGAACAAATTGTGGTATATGTTGGTGATGGAATACTATTGTGCTAAAAGGAATAATAAAGTAGAGGAATTCCATGGAGACTGGAACAACCTCCAGGAAGTAATGCAGAGCGAAAGGAGCAGAACCAGGAAATCATTGTACACAGAGACTGATACATTGTGGTACAATCGAAGGTGATGGACTTCTCCATTAGTGTCAATGCAATGCCCCTGAACAATCTGCAGGGATCTAAAAAATACTATCCACAAGCAGAGGATAAACTGTTGGAGTAAATACACTGAAGAAAAGCAACTGCTTGACTACAGGGGTGGAGGGGATATGACTGAGGAGAGACTCTAAATGAACAGTCTAATGCAAATTCCAACAACAGGGAAATGGGTTCGAGTCAAGAACACATGTGATAACCAGTGGAATCGTGCGTCAACTATGGGAGAGGAAAGGTTGTGGGAGGGGGGAGGGGAAGAAAAGAAAATGATCTTTGTTTCCAGTGAATAATGTTTGGAAATGACCAAATAAAATAATGTTTAAAATAAAAAAAATGCTCTTGATTTTGACCAATTGTGTCGTAAGCAGTAAGTTATTTACTTCCTGTGAACCTCAGTTTCTTTAAATGTAAAATGAGGGGATTCAAA
Source organism: Monodelphis domestica (assembly GCF_027887165.1). Classification (NCBI taxonomy): domain Eukaryota; kingdom Metazoa; phylum Chordata; class Mammalia; order Didelphimorphia; family Didelphidae; genus Monodelphis; species Monodelphis domestica. The sequence continues at coordinate 171,551,690 of NC_077234.1, forward strand.
TATTTAATATCTGTCTCATAATATAGATGAAGAAAATGTTTTTTCAATTATAAACCATTGTCTGTCTGTCCCTTTACTTCTCCATCTGTGTTTTCCTGCGTTTCTGTCTCTTGCTTTCTGTCAACTTCTTTTAGTGATTTAATTATTGTTAGTAGTAAATGAAGTTTAAGTAAAATTATTTTATAAGCATTTAAACCTTTTAAAACAAGAAACATCTCTTTAGTTTACAAAGTCTAAGTCAAAATATATCATTGTAGTTTCAGTGTACAGGAATTACTCAATCTGATTTCTAATAGTTAATATTCTTTGGGTAACATTGCACAACAAAATGTGAATTTGTATGTAATTCCATTCCTTTCACCTGTTTCACTACTTTGTCCATGATCATATCCACCATGATAAAATCTTTCTCATAAGTAGTGCTAATAACCTAGATAGAAGTTACTACTTTCTCTTCCTTTTAGAACTCCAAGCCCCCCCTCCTCTAAAACAAAAACCTTGGCCTTTCACATTTCAAAGATTTTGATGGGTAGGGTAGTTCACAATCCATCAAATCTTGTTATCTACAACCTATTATTAACTCACTCATCTTTTAAAGTAATCTACAACTCAGGCATTCACTTATCTATTAAAGATGTCAAAGAGGATGACATCTGACTGGAACAAAGGGTGGAAAGTGGGAGGGAGGAGGACTATCTTGACTGGGAGAACCTAAAAATTAAACTTTGGACTCAATACTTTGACATTCCTTAGACACATAAGGTTGGGGAATGTTCCTTTCACAAAAGAATTAACTGCTATCTTCTATTTGGGCTTCTAAATCTGAGTTTGTGAACTTCTTTCAGTGGTGGAGTCCACTGTTCAAGACCTCATCTCACTACAACACAAAAAAACTCTATCAAGCACTTTATCAAAGTAAAAATTCCTTATATCACCAGCATCATCATAATCAGTCCTTCTTAAATTCCATAAAAAAGATAATTCATTTGGTCAGGTTCCTTAATTTATTGCAAGCAGGTCCTATTTAATACAGTTATTACTTCTTAAAAACCATAAAAAAATCTTCCATATTTTTTAGAAACTTAATATAGATCAATGTCAAGCTTACCAGGGGATAATATAGTTATCTTTTCCTGTCTTCTTGAAAACAAAGAAGCAGACTTACCTCTAGTGTCCAAGAATTCTCCATTCCTTCAGTACATTTTTTTTTTACTTAGAGATAACCTCATTTGATGTTGCTTTTATACAAAATTAAAGGTATGGTTGGGCAATTCTCAAGACAAAAATAAGTTAGTTGTATAAAAAGGTAATGCGGCAAAACTTTTGAGGCAAAAATCCTAAGTTCTATATCTGAGCAGCCATTTCTTTCTCATTTGATTTTGGCCAAGTCACTTAATCTCTCCAGGCTTCAGTTTCCCTTTTGTAAACATAGATAACAAGTTGGATTAGATGATCTCTGAAGTCCCTTCCAGTTTTATATTATTGATCTCTAAATTAATGTAATTTGTGGATAGTCTTAGACTTTGTGATCTTTCTTATTTTCAGTTTGTTCACCTATATGCTTGTTTTCTTGTTTTTTTATGACCTTGCTCTATTAGAAGTATCTCAAAAATGCAAATCTGAGTGAAAGACATGCTATACTTAATGGCTCCAATGATGAATTTAATGTTTATTTCATTCAAAATGAGATATTTAATTCTTGAGCCCCCAACTTTTGGCTCAAAGAACTCTGACAAAACTGAATATATATATATAAGACTAACCCAGATCTTTTTTTAAAGTTATCTTACTGTAGAGAAATAAAATTAATAAAATAGGATCCACAACACATTTGTTTTATTTTTATTTAAAAAAAACTTTTAATTTCTGCCTTAGTAGTAATTCTAAGTCAAAAGGGGAGTGAAAACTGTGTTTTATGGAACTTCCAAGTTTGCCTTTGTCCCTTGGGAATTTGGACAATAAACCTTAAAGTACCCATTGATCTCAGCTCAGATAGGATTAGTAGATATAATATAAATATAAATATAAATATAAAACTCTTAAGTACTGTAAATATGAAGTTTTGAAACCCAGACTTCAATCCCCAGAAGTCCTTGGTACTTCCCATAATTCCCTATAATCTCACCTGAGTCTCCTTTAGTGTTTAAGGGTCTCTCTGCCTCCCAAGAGCTCTCTTCCTCTACTTGGACATTGCAACATGTAGTTAGTAGGCTGTGAATGGGCTAATCAGCCCTAGGCACTTGGTTTATTATTTTGTATCCTTGATTTATAATAATCTTTAATAAACCTCATAAATATATTTTATTACTATAAATTATTAATTTTTATAGTACCCTTTTGTAAGTTTATCCCATTGTATCATAGGGCTCTCCCAGGTAGTCTAGTCCCTGACTGGAATCATTATTCCTTTGTCCCCATTGTAAGTTAATAAATTAAAATTTCCTGTCATTTATTCCTCAGAAGGTATATAAGAGCCCAAGTTCTTCAATTCATTGGAAAATCTCTTTTTGAGGTGCCTTTCCCCAAAGACCATGTTCACAGAGTCCAAGAGTTTCTGTGTAGTATCTAATGCATGACTCTGTGTAGGGAGAATTAGAGCACTGTTTTCCTTGTCTTGATTAGACTTGTTCTTTTTAACTACTTTGGTGGTTCTCAAAGTATTAGGTGACTTGCTCAGCGTCCCACAGATAGGAAGTATCAGAGGCCAGATATAAAACTGGGTCCTTCTAACTCCAGACCTGACATTCTATCAGTTGTGCTATCTAGCTTCCCCAACACATTTGTTTTTTTTACAGTAAAAATAAGAGAGTCTTTCCAGCTCAATGGTACATTGGGTGAAACTCCTAGCCCTGGAAATAGGAAGACCCGAGTTAAATTCCTGACTTTTATCCATACTAACTGTGTGATTATAAGAAAGTAATAGATCTAGGTAACTTTAAAATGATAAATTATGGAAGTTGCTGTTCTGTATCAGTGGAGAGAGATCTCATAAAAGTGAATTTCCAATATTGCTAATAACAACTTTCTTTTATGAAACTCTAAATCTATCTTTGTCTTATTAGACATATTTCTCATACTCTTATATATTTACCATTCACAATTTTAATATCTACTTCTATCTTATTATTATACTTTTTCTCAAATTATACTTAAATATTCCCTTTTTTAAAAGTATAAAGTTAAAAAAATAACCTTACATCTGTTTTTTTACATCAGACTGACCCTTGTCCCCAGACTGAACAATAAATCATCAAGCACCCATTAAGTATCTTGAATGAGAGTGATAAGAGATACTCAAGTCCTAAGTACCATTTTTGGTTTCTTAGTTTCTCTTAGTGTATTTGAGCCTTTCCCAGATATGTTAGCCTCAAGCTACAGCCTCTTTCCCAAGTCCTATGTAACCTGTCAGTTATTTTCCTATACTTCTTAAACTGAATATAAGACCCTAAATTCTTCAGGTCCATAAACGTTCTCATGGTGGAAGATCCTATTCATTGAACATTTTTCCAGAGATATTGTTATCAGAATCTCAGAGTCTAGCTTAGTGTGGTGTTACAGTGTGTACACATGAATCTGTGATGTGGTCATAAGAACCCTGTTTCCCTTGTACTGAAAAAAGACTTGTTCTTTGTAACTGCTTTGATGGGTTCTGTGTTTCTCAAGGTTTAAAATAGAAACATAATTCTAGATACACACACATACATATATATAAATTCATATACTACACAAACACATACATGAAGAGTCATAGATTCAAAAAATGGAATGCTGTTTAGCATGAAGGGGCAGAAGGAGAAATACAATAAATATATGTCTGAGTTTCAAACTATATCATATGGGAAATGGATGAGTTGAGTCAATTTGTAAGAGGTTTAATTAAAGACAAATTTCTCTGACTTCATCCTCATCCTCAGGACTGACTCTGATAAGGAGTGTAAATAGTCACATTATCATATTAAAAGAGTTAAGCTTGAGCCTTGTTTTTCCTCTCTTATGGAAAAGTATAAAGACAAGAGATTGCCAAGCATAACAATAGTTTCTAGTTGGTAAATATCAACTGCTTTTGTTGAAAGATTGTATAGAGCTAATCCCTAACCACATTTTTCTAAGAATGTTTACTCTCTTAATTTTTAAACCCATGTGTATTGTAAAATGAAATTAATGAATCATTTCTGATTCATTTAATCTCATCTAATCAAAATGTTTAATAACAGTGCTATTTATGCCTCCAAATCTCTGAGTCTTTAAATTTGAGCATTCAAATATCCAAAACAAAATTTTAACTAGGTATAATGACTCAAAACCTAAAAATATCTCAGCTTTCTGAAAACATGAATTTCATTAGGTCATAGTTGGAAGCCCAAAATATATTTTTCCACAAAACTATGGTGTATATTCAAGCTAATTAATATTAGACATAATTCTCATAGTCTTCTATGTTTACCATTCACAATTTCAATTTCCACTCCTTTTTCAAATAACACTTAAATATTTTGTGTTTAATATATATATATATATATATTACTAAGAAGCTTAGGTGCTTTAATTCATCATAAGATATTTCAGATAACTAGTATAAAACCCACTTAATACTATACTAGTTATTGGTAGTCTGAAGACTATCATTACCTTGGAGTTATAGATAAATTAACAGAACTGGGAGTATGAATTTTAGAACTATTCCACTCTAATCAGACCATTCTTTAGAAGATTTGATTTAGCTATTTCCTGATCAGTAACAATAGAGATACTTGGAATAATAGAATCAGGTCTTGGGAAGTCCACATTTCTCTACCATACTGAGTTTAACAATGTCAGGATGCCTGCACCATACTCAAGATTAAGTATCTGGGAAAAAGGCAACAGACATGGGCAGAAAACAGTTGACAGACTCGTAGTCTGTCCTAAGTCAAGCTAGCTATCATTGGTACAGATGAGATGCAGAAAAGTGATGTAAAAACATATATATAAGGCACATCACTTCCTGTCTCTTCCTCTTTCCCTGGAGAGGCGACTCTGGCTGGCAGCATGCTAGGTGTTCCGACATCTTGGGAGTCGTGGCAGTTATTTGTCTGGGTTCTGGTGGTGAGTTATGTCCTTGACCTGATTCAGGTTCAGGCATCTCAGCTGACCCCCTTTTGGAGTTCAGATTGATTCTTTACTCCTTCACACTCCAAAACCTTACTTTCTCGAACTTTTAACCTTCCAGCCCAGTACCAGCCAGGTGGGGGTAGAAATCGTTCACCCTCTCCTTCTCCCTTTTCCTTAATCTCCTCCACTATCAATTAAATCACCATAAAAATTCCAGCTGACAGGTATTTTATTATTTGGGATTTCCACTGGTGACCACTTAAATTTAGATTTTGCAGTCTCAGACATAATTTTAACATTTACAGGAGGATTGATTTTCCCTTTCCAACAATATTGTTTTAAGTGGATATCATAAACATTAAAGTTCATTGCATCCAAAAAGTCTTCCTTCTACCACATGAGGAAAACAATTCATATAAAGCTATACAATATTATTTCTAAATTAAACAAAAATAATTATTTTCTTCAAACATGGAATTAAGGAAACTTGTTTGATCTGATTTGACTTTACAAACATATACAGATAAGCATAATATCATCTATTTCCTCTCTACCTTCACTACCCCTAATTTTTTCAGGCCCTTATTATGTAGGCATTTGTAATGACTTCTTCCTTCTTCTCCCTCCTCAGTCTCTTTTCTGTCCAATCCTTTTTTTCAAATAACTGACAAATTAATCTTGCTAATGTGTCTATGTCACTCCCTGCTCCTTCAGTGATATATGATTGCCTATGGTATAAAATACAACTATTTTGCCAGGCATGTAAGTAACCAATCTACCTGACTTCAACCTCTTTCATACTCTAGCAATTTGCTCCTGAAGCCACATCTTACCTCTAACTTCCTTTCTAATGTATATATTGAAAATATCAATAATTGTTATGAGGTCTCAAATATATTCTCTTTACTATCTAGTCCAAATTCCTTATTTTATAGATGAAATAATAGAAAGATAAATTTATTTGTGTAGGGTGGAATACCTATTAAGTGTAAGATTCTGGATTTGAACCCATGCCTTGCTGACTTCAAGTACAGGACCCTGTGTCATCTTAGGGACAACATAGGCCTACTTGTATCTTAAAAAAATTCTTCTAAAATATAATGAATTAAGTAATGATCTAGTTCTTTCCTGGAGAGGAGAAAATATGTACATAATGGTTTTAAATTTAGATAACAAAATTTAAAATATTAGTTCCATCTTCTAAAACTTCAACATTATCACTCAAGAACTGGAATGAAATAGGAGACCATTTAGAATTGGAGATATCATTTTTCATCTTTTTCATATAATACTATAGCAAATAAAATAGTTTAATAAATTTGTGGGGATTCATTGAAACCTGCTCTTGATCCCACATTGGAACATTTCTTATCTTCTCAGATCTAATTATCCAATCCTAAACTCTCTGCTTGATTTCCAGGCTCAACCTACAATTTCCCATTGAGCATACCGAAACATCTTAAACTCAAGATGTCCAAAACTAGTTATGTTCAACTCAAAAAGCAACAACCACAACAAAACTCCTCTATTTGTACATTTCCTATTACTATAACCCAGATCACACAGGCTCTGTTTCTCCCACTCTCTCACTTCCAGTATCCAATGTGTTTCCAAAGCCAGTCAATTTTACCTTTCTAACAACTCTAAAATATAACCTCTTCTATCCTCTGAACATGCCTTCTTTACTTCATACATGAACTGTTGAGGCATCATGTTTCTTTATCTCTCTAAAACAAAATCCTCTTCTCCACTGTCAAAGTAATTTTCCTAAAGTTAAGATCTTATCACCTTATCAGCCCTCAACTCATTCATTATTCACAGCCTGTCTTTCTAGTCTACTTACAACTTAAGCCAGTCTTCCTACTGTGACTCCAGTCACAGTGACAGTCTAACTCCTCATTTTGGGGATTTCCCCTTGCTTCCCATAATGCTTAAATTACCCCCCCCCCCACTAATCTCTACCTCCTACCTTCCCTTACAATCTTCAAGTCTTAATTAAAAGCCCACCTTTAGGAACCAGGAAGTGTTTCCATAAAATTTTGATGGTATAGTTCTCTTTCCTCCTTTGATGACATTTTACTAAAACATTGTCCATTTAAAGGGGTAAAGGTGATTTCAATAACTGCTAATATTACCCATCAAAATTGGATTAACTAAATTAAGTTATTCTTTCTATATATTTCCTGGTACTAATGATTAAACTCTAAGAATCACTTTGTTGGCATTTTGGTTTCTGGTATACAAGGAAGAACACAATTCAGATTAGCCTTCATAGCTATACTGGATTTTCATTTTCATCAGTAGTAAAAATAATTCACTTGTAGAGCATAGCAGAGGATTTATGACTCAAAGTAACACTAAGAACAGATATTTTGCACAAAGTTGCTAACTTTCTTTCTTTAATAGAATTGTACTTCAAATACAACTGATTGACTTTCTCAGATATAAAAAGAAAAAAAATTAATAAAGAATCAGAGCCTCAGAAATAACAGAAGAAAAACACAGCTTGTGTCCTATATAAACATTCTGAAACATATCCACTCAATGCCCCAACTCCTACCTGATTGTAAATTAGGTCTTTATGCAAATTGTTTTTATGATTTTTAGGCAATAAAAGGAGAGAGCTCTCACATTCATGTGTGTGAATTCATATGTGTATATTATGTAACATATTGATGATTTTTATGTAGGATAATCTATTTTAATTATATTTGAATTTATTTAAACAAACCATTACCCATTTTTTCAGGAAAACCTCAAAACATATAAGGATTCATATAGACAATATGTCATTACCAAAGCAGCATGATTGAATGAGTGGAGAGGAAATTGATAGTCAGTGTAGTCAGATCTCATTCTAATACATAGGAGGGCAACAAAAAGTACAAAGTTCATTGAAAATATGTTTCCTTTTACTGGGTTCATGATTTTAAGCTTTGAAATCTATGTCTTTTTTATTTTTTTCCAGTGTCATAGAATGTTGTTGAGATCAACTCTGGTGAACCAGACCTCAATTAAGAGTTATTGTGCCAGTGTACTTTAAGCAACCTTGAACAAACTAAAGTAGAATAGTTTGCTTTGAGCACCAGTCATCTTCATGAAGTATACCAATCTACTTTAATTAGCCAGAATTACATCAGGTATTGTGTTTGGAGCCACACTAGCATTTGCATTAGGATAGAAGCATGCTGCTTTCAAGTGCCTCAGATACTTCACTTGCTCTTAGCAAACTCTAAAATGATAAAAATTATTTTAAAGCATTAGTAAGGTTATTGATATAAGTGCTTCAGATATCAGCCTGAAATGATCAACCCAACACTCTGATGTCATGAGGTAGTATATTCCTATGTAACTGATGAAAAATCACCCAAAGTTTGAATTATTTAGGAAATCTGTTCATTTCTTTTTAGTTCCATCATTGAAATCTGATTTTAGGAAAGGAAAATAAGAGGTGAATTTTGGAGAAGTTCTGTGCTACAAGAACCTTGACAAGGTATAGAGAAAATGGAATTCAGTAAGCATATTTTCTAAAAAGGCATGAAAAAGCACAATGAAAATAAGATTACAGTGAACATATAAGAGTCATTAGAACATATATGTTTGAATTTTTTTCTAATATTAATTACTTGAAAACTACAATGAGGTTAGTTCATGAAGAGAAACTGCAAAATAGAGTGAGTTTTATGGAAATCAGAAAGTATTCTATGGCTGAAAGTAAAAAAAGGCAAAGGAAAAAAAGAAAAATGCTATAAACTTTTGTATGTGTGGATAAATAGATAGCTATGCAAAAGAAATATTAAAAAGGTAATGAATGATAAAGAATAAAATGTATTTTTCCTTAGATAATTGTTTTCTGAAGATTTAATGATCTATATTTAATGACCTTTAGCAAAGCAAATATTTATAAAGATTAGTAAACTCTTACCTTCTTCCCTTATCCACTCCTTGATTCCATCTGTTTTTCTGTCCTTACCTTTTCCTTTTATTCTTTCCTTCTTCCCCTCTTTATTCTCTCTCCTCTCCTTTCATCTCTTCCCTTCCTCCCTCCCTTCCTTCTTCCCTTCCTCCTTCTCTGTCCCTTCCTTATTCATTTCTTCCATTCCAACCTTCCTCCCCTCTCTCCTCCCTTACTTACTTTCCTCCTTGCTTATTTCTTTCCTTCATGAGTTCAAAATTATATGAATAACTTTTAGATATATGCAGTTTGTAAAGTACAATTATTATTAAGATATTCCCCCTGCTATTGGGTAAATCATTTATGTAAAATCCTAAATCCATGTTGGCAAAGACATGGCACTCATGCCCCATCATGCCAGAGGGGGCTTCTCTATTTCCCCTCTCCACCATACCTGAAGGCAATTTTCACATGCCCTACCCCTCTGCCCAGCAGCCTAATGTGGGCACTTCCTCCTGCCACTGTCAAGGGTTAATTAAGGAAATGCAACTCACAGGCAGCTAATAAATGAAGTTTTGGCACACTGTCTCTAAAAGGTTCATCAACATTGTCCTAAATATAAGACTATGGTGTTAACTGCAAAGTCAAATATGAAAAATTAGGTTGTTACAAGATAATTCTATCTTCAAAGCCCCTTCAGCATGAAAATATCTAGACAAATAAAGCATAAAATCATAATATAATTATATTAACTTAATAACCTTTGTTTTCTTGTTTTTCTTCAAATAAAATGATAGCTAGAAATACTTATCTAATTGATAGAGCCAATATTAATTTCAAATGACTATCAAAAGATCTGAAAACATTTCTTAATATACACATATCTGAACATATATTCATATATAAGTAAAGGCATTCATACATGCCTACACATATATTTAAACATACCAATGTGTCTGTATGTATATGTGTGTTTCTCCAGGAATAGCAATACAATTTGAAAGAACCTTTCTGTTTTAACACAGGATTAAAAAGTTTCCTGTCTCAACCAACAAAGCCCAGTCAGATTTTTTAAAAGAACAAAGTAAATGAAACTGATCAAAACACATATATAACATCCTAAAATCAGGAGATGACAAATAAAGTGAGAACAGTGAAATGTTTTTCAAGAGTCTTGTTTGTATAGACCAGGGCTTCAAAAGATCTCTTAGGGCACAATGCACTAGCTGGGGACTCTCTGCTTAATGCACTGCTTAATGGTAAAACACTTCAATTTTTTCCTACTCTATTGTGGCTCAGATGTTATGATATACATCTACAAGGTAGCCAATGAAAGTAAAGAAAATGTCAAAATAAGGTATTTCATTCAATGAAGAAAAGGAAAAATACTATATAATTTAGGGTAGAATGTATTTTTTTAATCACCATATCATCTCTGAGTCAATTCTATTTAAATTAGAAATGTTATTGAAGAAGTATGATTGAAAACAAAGGAATATAATCTTATGTTCTAAGTTAGTAGTTTAATGATTCCTATTGTGGATGTGTTCTATCTCAAAATATTTAAACCTGTCATTCTAACATGTGTGATTTAAAATTCAGGGAATATTTTCTGAACATCAAATTTACAAGTTGATGTTTTAGATGTTGTAGAGTTTATAAAGAAGCTCAAAATTTGTTATTTAGTATTCTAGGAATTTCTAATTTACTTTGAGATATGTAACTATGTTGAGAGATCATGGATGCTTATTTGGATAGAAAGATAAATACATGGATGAATGGAAAGATTGATCAATGGAGAGATAGATAGATAGATAGATAGATAGATAGATAGATAGATAGATAGATAGATAAGTAAAGAGGTTATGGCAGTGTTATTGATATAGGGGATAAGCATATAAGTAAAAATACTATCCCGATTTGAAGGACCTTACAATCTAATGGAAGTAAGAACCTAAAATTAGCCAAAAAGCAACAAAAGTAGCAGGGAGGAAGGGCACAGAGAAAATATTTAATGATAAAGAAAAATAAACTCAAGGTCTGCTAAATGGCAAATTAATAATATACAAAATAATTTTGATAGAAAATCAGGACAATGAGGAATTAATAACAAGTTTCAAATTGTTTGTACCCAATTCGTTGAATGGTATGAAACTGCTATATTCTTCAGTGTCAAACCTGGTATACTCCCAAAATTAGAATTGAAGTTATTCATGCAATTATTTTAAGGAACACATTATTGCTAGTGCTAAGAGATACAGAGATGTAAACATCTCTTATAATTACACAGTTACTCCTCATACAAGAACACACGTTAGCCAGCATTACTAATTATATGGTAGTGAAGTGGCAAGCACCATTAATTATGGAGGAATACTTGTCATGAATGCAACATTGTGTTTGTTTTCCATAAAAGAATGACCACCAGGGTGAGAAAAAGGATGGGAAAGGAGAGATTTTGCTGCAATAGTGGGGATTTTACAAAGCTTTCAAAAGTTTCTTGGGTTTTGCACTATAGTTAGCTCTTCTAGTTTCACACATGTGTATGCCTTTGTTTATATATCTACAGAGAGGTACATACACACATATCATATACACATTTTATTGATTTATATGAATCACATAACTAGGCTAAAATTATTTATTGTCTAATTTTAATTAATGTAGTATTTTCAAAGTATATTATAATTTCTTTAGCAAATAATATTAAAATATTTAAAATTTTAAGGTTAATCTTTCTAAAATGATTTGTCAATGCAATTGCTAGAATGTTCTATATGATATCAACAATGTAATTAAAATGACAATTTATTTAAAAATGTATGTATTAATAATTTATTTATTCTCTAGGTAGTTAGATACTTCATTCTGGCTTTTGTAATGCTGAGGGAAAAGTATATTTTTATTTTAATAAATTTTCTTATTATGTAGGAATGTGTTGGATTTAATGAAAGTTTTTTTTCTTAAGTCTATTGATAATCACATGATACACCTTTTTATTTATTATATATTAAATATGATAATTTTTATAGTATTAAACTAGCCTTATTTATAGAATACTAACATTACCTGGTGGTATTATCTACCTTAATTTTCTCTTCATTTGAGTTGAGACCCCCTTTTGGACTTTGATAATGTTAATTTGATTCTCTTCTTTCTTTTTGTCTCAGATTAACCAGTACTTTATATATTTTATTTGTCTTTTCAAAGTACAAACTCCAAGTACAAGTCTTATTTATTAGTTCAATATTTCTTTTACTTTCAATTTGATTAATTTCTCCTTTAATTTTTAGGATTTCCAACAGTTTTTATCTGAAGATTTTTAATTTTTACTTTTTTCTAATTTTTTTAAAGTTTCAAGCCCAAATTTTGATCCCTCTCAATTTCGTTGGTTTAGGCACTTAGTGATATAAATTTTCTCCTGGATACTGCTTTGGCTGTATCCCATAGGTTTGGATACATTTTCTCCTTGTTGTGATTCTCTTTAATGAATTCCATAATTGTTTCTATGATTTGTTTTTCTATGATTTTATTTCAATTTTGAAGAATTAGATTATTTAGTTTCCAACTATAAGAGTTAAAATATGTTGGAGAAATTTAAGAGTTAAAAAGGTTGTGGTGATGGCCATTTATAAAAATTAACTTTTAAGTCATAAGGCTATTAGTAGCTTTAGTACCTTTATTACAGCAAAGTAGAGATAATAAAGAGAGGGAAATAGGAAGGATGTAGAAAGTATTGCCTAGCTAAATACCCTAAATCCATATGTGAGTGCCTCCAGAACACAATTGAGAATCCAAAAAAAATTTTTTTGCTTCCTCGTTTAGATTTTAGATTTTGACTTTATAATTCCTAAGATATGACTGTCATTCTTCTTTAGGCTCTTGTTTTGACCAAAGATGCTAACTTCAAAGAAAGTCAAAATAAAATGAAACAGATTTTTACATTTTCTTCCAGATTCCCAATCCGAATGGACAACTAAGAAGCTCCTGGTATTCTTCCTCTCAATAACTGCGGGTAGTTACAGTCTCCATTAACTTATAAGCTTTCATTTTACTACATAATAATGCTAACAAATGCCATCATTCATCAGTATCAGAACCTCTAATCCAGTTCTGCAATAAATTGACCAAAATTAAAAAAAAAAAAAAGGTCAGGGGCAGCTGGGTAGCTCAGTGGATTGAGAGCCAGGCCTAGAGACGGGAGGTCCTAGGTTCAAATCTGACCTCAGACACTTCCCAGCTGTGTGACCCTGGGCAAGTCACTTGATCCCCATTGCCTAGCCCTTACCACTCTTCTGCCTTGGAGTCAATAAACAATATTGACTCCAAAACAGAAGGTAAGGTTTAAAAAAAAGAAAAAAAGTCTTCTGACAGAGTTGTGTGAAACTGTTTTTCTATGATTATTTTTTACTTTCTAAGAATTTGTTTGTGCCAAGTTTGTCAGAGTCTATAATCCTTAATTGATGGTTTATTTCATCTGAATTTCCCTTCCCCCCTTTTTGGATAATTCAGAGATTAATCACAACACTACAAATTGGATCTTTTTCCCTCTCAATCAGATTTGGTTACAAAGGATGCCTGGGCAGTGTGATTATTCATTTTTGCTTAACCTGAAAAAAAGAAAAAACCTCAAGTGTTTTTAAGATTATACGCCTAAACTAATCTATTTACAAATATCTCTTGAGGATGATAAGAAAAAGTAGGAGAAAGCACAATCTGATCAGAATCTTTATAATATAAATACAATACCTCTGAAAAAGACTATCAAATATTAATCTGAATGGAGATCAGAGCTTATATCATCATATTTTCAGAATCACAGTGACAGGATTAGAAGGATACTTAGCAACTATCTGTAATATATGAGTAATATGGAGTACATAAATCTGAAATTAGTTATTGAATAGATTTAAGGGACTCCATCAATGAACATAAACTATTTTAATAGTTATTTTAACATAATTGGCTCCATTTGTAGTCTTATGCTTTTTATTTAAAACATTTTTTGAGAATTGATCTACAGATTTAACCAAACTTCCAAAGGGATTAATTGCCACCCTAAAATATAATTATTGAACAATTTCAACCTCTGTTAACTTGATATCCTTGTCTATGTGAAAAAAAAACCTTAACTACTAAAGTAATTATAATAAAACATGTTTTCAATCAGGACTAAATAGGAAATGCTTATAGGCCACCACACAGAGCCACCTCCCTGGGAACACTGTCTCAGGAAAGACACCAATAATGAGAATTTCTGCTGAACCAAAGAACTTAAGGTCATATATATATATATATATATATATATATATATATATATATATATATATATATATATATATACATACTTATACTTTAGGGAATATAAGCAAGGAAGAACAGCTGTGTGATTACAAAAAGTTTTAAGAATGAGGATGTAGCCAGAGGAGTAGGATGCCTGGGAACTGCCAAGATGCAATAAGAAAAACTAAACAGAGAGAAAGGGTATTTAAGATTTGATCTTATCTATCCTATCTAGGGTGATCAAGGTATGCTTGAGTCTTTATTGTTTAGTCTAACAAAAGAATCAGTCCAGGGGTTTTCCTTGAAGACAGGTTATTTGGGATAAAGGTCAATTTGGGGTTTCATAAAATAAGGTTCTCCTAAAACTTCCAATGTCTCAGAGAATCTTGCTCTTAAGCATTCTGCTTATTCCTTCCCATAAGCTTAAAGTTTTTACTTAGTAAGTGTCATAGGTATACAATGATATGGACATTTTTTGAATGAATAAAAGAAGAAAATAATCAATAAATACTTTAAAACACCGGAAATACAAATACAAAAACAAAGATGACCATTGCTCTCAATGGTTTACATCCTAATTGAGGAAACAATACACAAAGGAAAGAGGTAATCAGGAAAGAAAAAGGCTGAGGAAGTGAAAAAAGAATGGTGAGAGGGTCCATAGATATATATAGATTCATGTACTATATTCTGAAAATAATGGAAAAGCTGATCTGACCATTGGTCATTGAAATAGACATAGAAATGGAGAGTAACTAAAGAGAGTATAGCAGGTATAGATAGTAACAAGATGGTAGGAAAAGAAGGTATAATAGAAAATTATATAAAGTGTGACTTGGACTTTCGCAGAATAGCAATTCAAGAGAGATAATAAGTAAACAGAAGAGCAAGGCCCTGTAATAGAATTTATTTTAGAGTATTGTCATTGGGCTTTAAATGAATGCCTGCCCTTTGACACAGCCATACCACTGCTGGATTTGTATCCCAAAGAGATAATAAGGAAAAGAACCTGTACAAAAATATTTATAGCTGCACTTTTTTGTGGTGGAAAAGAATTGGAACCTAAAGGGATGTCCCTCAATTGGGGAATGACTGAACAAATTGTGGTCTATGTTGGTGATGGAATACTGTTGTGCTCAAAGGAAAAATAGAATGGAGGAATTCCATGGGAACTGGAACGACCTCCAGGAATTGATGCAGAACCAAAGGATCAGAACCAAAAGCATAGTACACAGAGATTGATATATTATGATACAATCAAATGTAATAGAGTTTTCTATTAGCAGCAATACAATGACCTAGGGCAATCCAGAAGAACTTGGAGAAAAAAAGCTATCTACATCCAGAGAAAGAACTGTGGAACCAGAAATACATTAGAAAAATATATGCTCCATCACATAGTGCGATAGGGATCTGAATAGGATTTTGATGTTAAAGAATCCTCTACTGCAAATATGAATAACATAGAAATATGTTTTGAACAATGATATAACCCAATAGAACTGCTTGTCGGCTTTGGGAGGAGGGAGGAGAAAGAGGGGAAGGGAGGATTATGAATCATGGAATCATGGAATCATATTCTAAATAAGTTTCGGTGGAACAGGCGGAAGAAACCAACAAGAAGGTTCAACAGCTGAGATGGCGATACAGCAAGGCACTCTGGAGTGCTTAGGGTGTGTTGGAGCACAAAAGACAACTCGGCCATCCAATGCAGGTGAGGAAGTCTCCAGGTGTAATGACTTTCATGCCAATGGACCCAGGTTTCCAATGCCAAGAGAGTGGGACTGCCTCTGTGCATCGACTTTTCCACTTAAATCTTCACGCACAAGTGTCTTTGTGCACAAAAATGCACAAAGACAATCGTCATCCTTGGTTACTGAGAGACTACTATTACTACTACTATTCTAAATAAAAATATGTAAAAAGAGTATTGTCTTTTACAAATATATAATTGGATATAATTATTTATTTAAATTGTCAGAAATGATAAAGCTTCAAGTAGGGCTATTTCTTAGCTACCAAGATCCCCTTCATTTGAAGGATTTAATTCTGTTCAATCTCACTTTCAGGAAACAGTTCTAAGGTAATTTAAATAATTGTTCATCTTGCCCCAGAGGATGATTTATTTGAAAGACAGCTAAAGATCGAGTAGGCTATTAAGTCCTAACTTGCTAGACACAATGGAAAATGTTTTGTAACTGGGAGATGCAATTTCCCCAAACTAGGGAAGATGTTAATGTAATATTGTAATAGGTGATTATTTAAGTGAGAAATGATAGCTCAGGATCAGATCTGCCAATCTCCTCTCTTCCTCCCTCATTCCTCCTTTCACCATCCCTGGTTACCTCCCTCCTTGTCCCTCTTCCCTTCCTCCTTCCTTTTCCAGTTGATTCTTCTGTTGATCTCTCTAAAATCAATTCAGAGGGAGTATTATGATGTCTCAATAAAATACTCTTTTCTCTTCTCTAAGATTAAGTGAGGGGTTTATTTGGGAGAAAGGGAAAGATAAGAAGATGGAGGGAAAGGGGTTTTGGGGTTTCCCTAATAATAGAATAATTCCTAGGTTGGGGGATGGTGGAATACAGTTCAGATTTGGGAAAATTGGTTAACAGGTCTTGAAATTCAGTCACTGTTGTACAGCAGAGAGAAATCAGAGAGCAGGACTTTTGTCCTTCTTGCTTTGTGTCTCAAGGCAAAGAGACCAAGATTTTCAGTTTGTCTCTTCCTTTTTTCAATGGTCCTTCCTGCTCCTCATTTTAGATAGAATGTTCATCTCGATTGACAATTCTGGTTGCTTTTCCAGCCTTTGCTGCAGACTTCTTTTTCCCAATCTCTCCTCCACAATATATTTTGTGTTATGTGAAATTTCAGAAAGACTGCTGCTTTGGATTCATTAATATAACCTCCAAGATACCTCCTACTTGATAAGTTATGGGGAATGATGTTCAATTATCTGCTCTTCCATCAGGCATAATGGGGGTATAAGGGATATATATATATATATATATATATATATATATATATATGACACACATGGATTTCTTTAGTATACAAAATCATGTATTTAAAATGGATCTATATGTCATTTTAATATTTGTAAAATATTTTATCATACATTTTCTCTCTTGATCCTCATATTAATCTTATTATCTTTTGACAGATAAAAAGCCTGAGTCTCACAGAAGTAAACTCATTTGACTATAGTCACACAGTTCATACATATTGAAGGTAGTTTTTGATCTTCTATTTTTAAATATTTTGATTTTTCATTTTTTTTCAGAATTGAAGTGCAATTTCTCTTTCCCATCATCTCTTAAGCTCCCAAGATTCCTTCAAAACTCAAATCAAATTTTACCTACTAATGTGATTTTCCTATATCTTGCAAACCTCTGGAGCACTCTGCCTTCAAATTACTTGAAGTTATATTCATATTTAATTTACTTATGTAATTTGGCTGAACTATCTGGTAGAGGTCATATCTTTGCTCACTGGTCAATCGCTCAACAAATAGTGATTGTTACTATGTCTCATGCATTTTGCTAATCACTGGTGTTGTAAAGATAGGTAAATCAAACTGTATTAAAAATTATGCAGACCTGCTTATTGAAATAAATGACTAGTACTGATTTCATAGCTGCTGAGCCAGAATCAAACATAATGAAGTACATGATCTACAAAAGTAATGTCCTTCTCCTCTGTCCTTTCTTTTTTGCTGAAATTTAGGCCAGTCTGCTTGAAGGTACCTCCCAAGAGCCAGATGGTAGAAGGCCAGATTGCCCATTTTATGTACCTGTATGGTTGGAACACAAAGAAACTACAAGCCTTGTCCTTCCAAGCAAAGCTGAGACTGGGTTTTGGCAACCTCATTGATTTGTCTTTCCTGAGGTGACTGAGCAGCATCCTTGAAATGGAAGTGTCCAGGTGGCAACCTTCTGAATTCAGAAATGTCTGAAGGTTCTGGGATTCCTACAAGTGCCAAGAGCTAAAGTATTCACAGAATAGTAATAGTATACAGGACAAGTCTCTCCATTGGAGCAACTGTAACATAGATGGACTTAGTCACACCATCTTTTCCAGAAGAGAAGTGTTGAGTTTCAGCAAAGATAGATCAGTGCTACTATATAATGCATAAAAGTAATATATGTTTAACAATATTATAAAATTATTTTCAGTTCTAATAAAGCCTATAATAATATACTTCCAACTGATTATAACTAGAGTTATAAATTTAGTTGCTAATTGTATCAAAATATATAATGTGAATCTTTCATCCTTAGCATTCCTTTTTATGTATGTGAGTTGGAAATTTCTCTATTTCATAGCTGATTCATAATATATATTTGGTATATCTTTAACTTTTACATCTTTACTTTTTTAAACATCCCTTTTTGGGAGATTCCAATATTCTTTAAAGCATTCACATAAATTACCTGCCTATTGTCAATTTATCTCTTCTTTGGAAGCAATTAACCCTAAACTTTCATATTGCTGTCAAGGACAAGGAAAGGCATCTCTGTATTTTCCAAAGAATGGCCCCTATTGACCAATTCACAAGTGTTACCTATATGTATATAGGGGTGTGTACACAAAAACACTTAAGCTATATATGTACATACATGCATATAGGTACATAAGTAAAATGTACATAAGGAAAAATGTACAGGTACATATATTCAAATATATATGTACACATGCCTATATAGTCACCAAAATTATCATAAATATAATCATCATTACTACCAAAATTAATATAAAATATTAAAATTTGAATAATGTTCTATATATGTCAAATTATTTTATTTTGGCATAACTTTAAAACATTTTGAAGATAATTCTAAATTGCTCTGCATTAGTAAGCCACTTTTCCTACATTCCCTCTAATATTTGTCATTTTGTCATTTTTTTCTATTGGCCAATCTGATACCTAGGTGATTGGAACTTCAGAGTTCTTTTAATGTGTATTTTTTGTAATCAATACTAACTTAGAGCATTTGTTTTATATGAATATAAATATCTTTGATTTATTTTAATTTGAAAACTGCTTGTTTATCTCCTTTGAACATTTATCAGTGGGAAAATGACTTGTTTCTTAAAAATTTGTTTTAGTTCCCTACATTTTTGAGAAATGAGGCCTATAGAAGAGATAATTGCATTAAAAACCACTCCTTTCCCTTGCTTTCTGCTTTACTTCTAATGTTGGATCTTAATTGGTTTTGTTTGTGTAAAAACTTTACATTTAATATAATCAGTATCATCCATTTTATATCCTATAATGCTCTCTAACTTATTTGGTGAAAAATTATTCCCTTATCCACAAATTTGACTGGTAAACTATTCTGTGCTCTACTGATTTGTTTATGGTAATCATCATTTATGTTCAAATCATGTACCCATTATAAACTAATCTTGATATAGGGTGTGAGATATTGGTCTAAACTCAGTGTCTGCCATTTAACAGTTTTTCCAAAACTTTTTATCATTTATTTTTATAGTTGATGACATAGGATTTTCCAAGTATACCACCATATCATCTGCAAAGAATCATATTGTTGTTTCTGCATTGTCTATTTTACTACCTTCCATTTTCCTTCTGATTGTTATAGTTAGCATTTCTAACATGATATTAAATAATAAAGGTGATAATGGGCATCTTTGCTGTTGCTAGCTTATTCCTATTACATATAATACTTGCTGATTATTTTAGATAGATATTATTCATTATTTTAAGGAAAATTATTTTTTATATTTTTTAAAATTTGAAATTATTTACTTCTGTCATATATATATATATATGTAAAAACAATTTCTGACAATTATTTTCTGACATATTATAATTCAGATTCTTTCAACACCTCTCTCCCTTTCCTTCCCCTCCCTGAGGCAGTAAATTATATTATATAGGTTATATCAATGCTTTCATGTAATGCATACTTCCATATTGCTTGTGTCATGAGAGAAGACACATATCACTTATGACAGTGATGGCAAACTTTAAAGGAGAAAGTGATGAGATAAATGTCCTCAGGCATGCATGGAGAGCAGGAAGGTAGTAGCCTGGACCCACATTCCTCTTGCTTTCTAATAATTAACTCTGGCAAACTCTATGTTGGGGTGACAAACTGTGTGCCTGCAGAAAGGGCTCTGAGTGTCCCTCTGGCATGTATAGCATAGTTCTGCCACTATGGACCTTTGCTATAAAAAACTCATGAAGGAAATAGAGTGGAAGAGATTAGACTTTGATTTGCCATCAGACTGCAACAGTTCCTTTTTTGGTTACAAACAGCATTTTTCATCATGGGTCCCTTATGGATATTTTGGAAACTTTCTTGACTGATAATAGTTTAGTGCTTCACAACTGATGAATGGTTTTGTTACTATATTCACTGTTTCTCTGCACCTACTCACTTTGTATCAGTTCATGTAAGTCTTTCCAGGTATTTTCTGAACTCAATCTGTTTGTTATTTGCATTGACACAATAATGTAGCATTATAACTATATGTCACAATAGACCCAGTAGTAATATTGCTGGGTTATAATTTTATGTTCACTTAAACCTGGTTACCTATTGCTCTCCAAATTAGTTGCATTATTTTACCATGCTATGAAAAGTGTATTGGTATCCCATTTTCTCTACATCCCCTCCAAGCTTTTTCGTTTGCCTTTTTGGTCATATTAGACAATCTGATAGTTGTGAAATGGTATCTCAGATCTGTTTTAATGTGTATTTCTCTAATTGACAGTGATTTGGAATATTTAATTTCTTCCTTTGAGAACTGTCATTTTCTTTAATGAAATTGCTGATTGTTTCTATCATTTCTTCTTTAAGCTATTCAACTTTAGAAAATATTTTATTGGCAATTTATTTTTTACTCTTTCTACTGCCCTTTATTGAATGTAATTTTTATTGCATTATGGTCTAAAAAGGGTCCGTTTAATATTTCCTCTTTTCTACATTTGGTTGTGAGATTTGATGCCCTATTATAGAAACAATAGCAATTATTTTCTGGTTGTTTAGATAAGACTATATTTGTTTGAAAAGTATTATGAAATTATATTATATCTGTTGTCATAAGACCCAGCCATCATTCAGAACTTAAAATCGTGATGGGGCAAATAGTGATATAAGGCAACCCATATCCCTTGGAATTTAAAACCTGTGAAGAAGTCTGGATTCCCAGCCAAGGGAAGTCTGTCCTGAAGTGGACTGAACTTTGTGGTTCCGAAATGAAGCCAGGAATCCAAGTCTGAGCTTGGGATAAGGATATAGTTCACAATTTAGGATAAAAACACAGTTCACAGAGGTGCCCCCTGCCATCTTGTTGTGAATAACTAAGTGCAAATCTCCAGGATAGGGCAATCAAAGTTGTGCCTGATTGGATCAAGTGTACACTAAGGCCAAAAACTTGAGCCTAACCCTAGGGCTAGAATTTGATCAGTTTCTAACCTAATAAAGTTCAGAGTGATATTAAAAGCTTATATCCAAGCCTAAGGCAATTCCTTAAGCCATCAGGATCTCAAGGGTCAACTGAATCAGTATGGGAAGTGGGCTCTCAGAGCTCTCAGCCTTCAGACCATTACATCAGCTTGCAAGGACTGAAACTGGTAAAAACCCAGAAAATAAGCTAAGAATAACATTAAGGAAGGACTAAAGTTAAAAAGGATACTCAAACTTTACAGAAAACAAAGACTACCTATAATTAGATAGGAGAAAAGAGCAAACATCCAAAAAAGCACCTAAGTCTAAAGACATTTAATGGAGAAAAAGAGCAAAGTACTAACACAGAGGGGGCAGCAAAAGCAAATGAAACACACACAAAGTTCAAAAGAAAAATATGGATTGAACACAAATTCCAGAAAATCTCAAAAAAGACTTCAAAACCAATTAAGGGAGGCAGAAGAAAAGTGGGGATGAGAACTGAAAGGGGTACAAGATAAAAGGGCCAATTAAAACAGAAGAATCAACAAGTGCCAGAGGAAAATAAGGCCTTAAAAATCAGAATTGATCATAAAGAAACTAATGCTTTTATAAGAAATCAAGAAACAAAGAAAAGAAAAAAAGGGAAAACATGAAATATCTTATTAAAAACAAACAAACAAACAACTAACCTAGAAAATAAATCTAGGAGAGACAATTTGAGAATTATTGGACCATCTGAAAGATGTGATCAAGAAAAAATTTTGGACATCATGTTACAAGAAAGTACAAAAGATAACGGCCCAGAGATCCTCAAACAAACAAACAAAAAAAAACAAAACAAAATTGAAATTGAAAGAATTCACAGATCACTTCCAGAAATAAATCCTCAAATAATAACTTCCAAGAATGGAAAAGCTAAATGCAAGAGCCATCAAGACAAGGAGAAAATTCTTCAAACAGCCAGAAAGAAATCATTCAAATAAAATGGAACTACAATCAAGATCACACAGGACCTAATGGCTTCTACATTAAAGGATTGTAAGGCATAGAATCTGATATTCAGGAAGGCAAAATATTTCAGTTTACAATCCAGAGTCTCCTATCCAGCAAGACTCAGTATAGACATTAAGGGAGAAAAAAATGGGGATTCAATAAGATCATAGATTTCCAAGCATTTCTGAATAATAAGTCAGGCCTATACATAAAGATTTAAATTCAAACACAAGACAAAAGAGGAACCCAAAATGGTACATAAGAAAGATAAAATTTAAGGGACTCAATATGGTCAAAATATTTATATGCCTACATAGAAAGAGGATTTTTTTAATTCTCAAAAATTACTCTAAGTAGTAGATAAGATAGAAGGAATTTACTCAGAAAGAGGATAGATAGATAAGATGATTATGAATATATGCTATATATGATGATTATATGACGATAAGATGCATATGTATATGTGAAGGAATAATGTGTTTGTATTATTCACTATAATTATATCAGGAATGCAAGGATGGTTTAATATTAGGAAAATCTTCTATACAATTGACCATATCAAACCAACATAAATCATGTGATTATTCAATTGATGTAGAAAAATCCTTTGACAAAATAAAACAGTCATTCCCATAGAAAATAGTGGAAAAAATAGGAATTGAAGGGCCCTTCTTCAAAATAATGAATAGAATATATTTAAAATCATCAGCAAGTATCATCTGCATTGGGGACAAGATAGAAGCCTCCTCATTAAATCAGGAGTGAAGCAAAGATGCCAATTATCAACTCTATTATTTAATATTCTACTAGAAATGCTAGCAGTAGCAATTAGGGAAGAAAAAGAAATTGAAAGGATTAGAGTAAGCAATAAGGAAAGTAAACTATCACTCTTTGTATATTATATGGTGGTATACTTAAAAAAATCCTAAACCCCAACTAAAAGGGTAGTAGAAATAATTAACAACTTTAGTAAAGTTGTAGGGTACAAAATAAACCCCCATAAGTCATTAGCATTCCTATTTTTTTTCAACAAAACTCAGCAGCAGGAGATACAAAAAGAAACTCCATTTAAAATTACTGCAGACAACAAAAAAAATTAATTTAGGAATATATCTGCCAAGACAAACACAGAAATTATATGAATGAAACTACAAAACATTTTTTCACATAATTAAAATTGTATCTAAATAATTGGAAAAATATTAATTGCTCATGGTCAGAATGAGCTAACATAATAAAAATGACATCCCTACACAAATTAATTTACTTATTCCATATCATAGCTATCAAATGAATAAAAATATTTTTATAGAATTAAAAAATTATAACAAAGTTCATCTGGTGGAACAAAAGATCAAAGATATCAAGAGAATTATGAAAAAATGTGAATGATGGGGAGTCTAGCAGTATCAGATCTTAAACTTAAACTATAAAGCAGTGGTTACCAAAACAACATGGTACTGACTAAGAGACAGAAAAGTCTATCAATTAAATAGACAAGGGGTAAATGATCTCAGTAAACTACTATTCAATAAACCCAAAGATCCCAGCTTTTCGGACAAGAAACCACTATTTGACAAAAAATGCTTGGAAAATTAGAAAACAATATGGGAAAAATCACATATAGATCAACACCTCACAGTTTACACAGATTAATTTAAAAAATGTGTAAATGACTTAAATATAAAGAATTAAATCATAAAAAAATCAGGTGAACATATATATAAATGGAGATTTTGAGCCTGACTTAATTCCCTAGAAGTCCTTAGTATTTCACAAAATTCCCTATAATCTCTCCTGTGTCTCCATGTTGGCAAGATCATGTTATTGGTATTTAAGTGGATGTATGCTCCTCCCATGTTCTCTCTTGGACATGTGACTAGACTGAAATCAGGCACTTCTTTTGTTATAGTTATTATTAATAAAACTTTATAAAACAGTAATTTTAAAATTCATAGTTTTGACTTACCACAAAGTGATTAGGAATTCTCAAAAACTTTTGAGCAGATAGCCTTATAGTAAAGATAGTAAGTTGGCTTGGTTGCTGCCCACCAAGATGGTCCAGTTGCAGGGTGTTCCTGTCCTCATGCCCTATCCTATTGCCTGCCACTGCCTTCTGTTTCTCCTCCCCATCTGCTTGGCCAACATTCCTCACCACTCTCCACCCATCTAGGAACCTCCTTTTGAAGAGACAAGACCTTTCACAAGAGCCTGACAATCCCAGCCATTTTTTTCCACAGAGGGTGATGTATAAAAATCTTTCTGCCCCAATCCCTTTCCACACTCCAGGTGTGTATTTCTAGCCTGCCATAGCCATTTTTAGCATGGAGAAAATAATCCCACACCTTCCAATTTTCAAGCAAATTTTTTTTAAAGCTGATCCTGGACTCCTAGTTTAGAAGGCTGTTACTAAAGGTTTTTCACAGGGAGGGTAGTTAACTACAAATCAGTAAATTTAAAGTCAGTTTTGGGGAATAATCCTGGTTTATCCCTTCTTTCTCTTGATCCTAAACACCAAGGAGAAGTATTTTTTCTCTCATATGCAAACTCACAGTTGTTTTCCCTGGAAGTACTCTCTAAACAACCCCATTCAGCTTCTTTCATGAAAAATGCTATTGCAAAGCATGAAACTGACTTTCTCTGGCTTAAAATTAGATTTCTTTCATTGCCAAGAAAATATAACCTCTTGGTACTGGCTAAGAGACAGAAAGGAGGATCAGTGGAATAGACTTGGGGAATGCCCAGGGTGTCAGTCAGTTGCTTTTTATTTGTCACTTGCTAGCATACATGGGTCATAGAACTTCCTCCACCATACTTAATCCTTAAGTGGGGTGTATACATTTCTGGTTGTTAAAATTCTAAAGAATAAGTAGGGTGGAGTAAATCTCAATTTCACAATGCCAGTATAGAAGCAGTCATTTAGCACATTTCTCCAGTGTTCTCTGCTTGGCCTGTACTCATTAGCATTTTTATCAATGACTAGGATAAAGGCCTAGATAATATGTTTGGCTATAGCAGCAAAAACAACAGGGAATATTGCTTCAAGGTTGAGAAAAAGAATGAAACTGCACAATGCACCCATCCTGCTGGCCCATGGCATTATGGAGAACTAGAAAAAATAATTAAAATAATAAAAATATTTTTACAATATACTTACTCTATTTCCATTTCAAATGTCTGTGCCTTTGAGGTGGCCATTTTCCATACCTGGAACACTATCTATTACTTTTCATCTTATTTAATCTCTCACATCTTTCAAGGTATAGTTTAAGCAATGTTTATTCTATATGAAAGCTGTTTCAAGTTTCTCTAGTTGCTAATGCCATCACTGCTGAACTGTTTTTATTTTTAATAGCATAGCTTTGTATTTATTGACATTTTTTCTGTTCATATTATTCCACAGATCAATCAATCAAACACACAATAAGAACTTACTTTGTGCAGGGTACTGTGCTAAACACTTTGCCATTATTACCTCATATGATTCTCAAAGCAACCATATTTACTCCTAGCAACTACTATATATATATATATATATATATATATATATATATATATATATATATAATCATATATTTTCTTTCTTCCCAACAGAATACACTATTTGTTGGAGCTGGGATTATTTGACTCTTTATGTCCCCAACATCTTAGAGTGTGTTTAGTATGTAGAAGATATTAAATGATTATTACTTGTTTGATTGATTAGATTTATAGGTGATGAGATTCGGGGAGGATAGATAATATACTCATGACAAAGTCAGGATTTAAATCATATTCAGAAAATAGATTAGAGAGTTGTGATGGATATATGAAGATCTAAGTAACTGGTGATAAAAGAAAATATCACTTTTAGATTCAAATAAAATTAACTTCATAACTAAAAATTTGGAGTGAATTAGAACAACGATTGGTATTGTTCAAGGGTAAGATGCAGGATTCATATGGTTGAATGACCAAATCTACACAATAGCCATAACTGGTCAATGACAGAAGCAGACAATTAGTAGATTTCCCAAGTGTTCTTTACTTGCTCTTTATATTCTTTAGTGCTTTTATCAATGATTCAGATAAAAGCCTTGATGATATGTTTGACTGTATCACTAAATTCAATATTAAGTAAGCAGCGTGGTATAAGACATAGCTTCATTGAACTGCAAGCGCAATTAGTCAACACCATGATATAAAGCAGAAACAACATAACAGAGAAGATAGAGTGTGCTGGACTGGAATCTTGAAGTTGCAGGTGTATAAGTCTGTCCCCAGTATGCTCAGGACAATAGTGCTTTTCCATTCCACTCTACTTAGTCATTATGGAGTGTTGTATTTGGTTTGAGGGCTACAGTTTATTTTGGAAGGGCATTGGATTTTTAGGGGAAAACCAGTGGACAATGAAAGGAGTTCAATTCACACTACCTATTTGCTAGCTGTGTCACACTGGGCAAATCAAGCAACCCCATCTGAGGCATAGTTACCTAATCTGTAAACTGGAGATAATCTGAACCCAAACTAATGGAGATATGTGACTCTTAAATTCATTAACTAACCTATCAATCTGTAAGCATTCATTAGGCAGCTATTTCATGGCAGATATTTTTTGTTCTTAGGGATACACAGACACATGACATAATATATACTTTTAGCAAGCATATACTCTATCAAGGAAATATATTTTTGAGCATAAAAAAGATGAAGTACTGAAAAGGGGAATGAACTTGGGGATGACCTAAATATGCATGCATATATATGAATATACACATGTAGAGAAATATGACCATATACATGCATGCACATGTGTATTGTGTGCCGCTACATAGATCTACATGAATACATACATGTATATGTGTCTATATATACACCCAGGGGCATTTGCACATTACCTTATATGCATTTAAGCACACTCCCATACATAACTGACTATATGATGCAAT
The DNA here is from genome assembly GCF_027887165.1 of Monodelphis domestica. NCBI lineage: Eukaryota > Metazoa > Chordata > Mammalia > Didelphimorphia > Didelphidae > Monodelphis > Monodelphis domestica. The sequence goes on from NC_077234.1 coordinate 171,579,298, forward strand.
ATCATGTACAGATATATATATATATATATAAATATAAATACACATGTGCAATATATGTATGCATATGTATAATGGATAAAGTCATATGTGTGTATGAATATATAAACATATACTAAAGTAACATAAACATGAATGAGTACATATAAGTATAGAAGTGCACATACATACATAAGTTATTAGTACATGTGTGTATATGCATGCACACACATGTGTATTACATCTGTGAATATATACTTACAAATATATACCCATGTGTATTTATTTATATATAAATCTACATGTATAAAATACAAATCATTACATACATACCTAAAACACATAAATACATACATAAAATATATACCTACCTATATAAAGTATAAAATCTATAACTTTATTTACAAACCATTATATTCTAAATATGTATGAACTATAATTATATCTTTCCATACAAACTATATGTTAGTGCTTCATTAAAAGAGGCATGATGTCTAGTGACATCTAGTGACCTGTGACTTCTTGCTGTAGTTTCTTATCTTAGGGCTAAAGAAACCTGAGAAGTGGTCACTTAACCATAGTCATACATCTAATAGATTTCAGAAGTATGTTAGAACCCAAGTATTCCAGACTCTGAGTTCATCAATTATGCCATGTCTGGTTCACTATCATCCCAATGTCTGAATCAAATGATGTGACTTTTTGAACACCTTGAGACACTATTAAATGTTAGATTTTCTCATATATTATAATCGCAAACAATACATAAAATCAGAATAATTTATTTTTGTGTCTTTTCCTCTATAGTGTATTTTACTTTCAATTTTCCACTTTAGGGCAATATCATGATTATTCAAGTAAGGTCAATTATTTCAAAATTCAGAAAAAATCTAATTGAGGTAGATTGACAAAAAAGGATTCATATATATTCTTTAATATCTTTGACTTTTACAATTACATTTCATAAATATTCTTTTAATTTTGTTGCCTAAATTTTTGAGGGAATTGGGAAGGTAGGAATCTGAATTGAAAACTATAGGATGTTATTCCACCAGGGTTATAATATAGTAGTTGACTTCAATTTAATTTCTTTTCATCTACTATAATAGTTATTAATGTATGGAAGTGTTGCTTAAAGAATTTAAACATTTCTTACTCCTTAAATATAATGAATCAATAGTGCTCTCAACATGGATACTTGAAAAAAGGTTATCAATTATATATAGAAATGATCTTATTTACACTATTCTATCATGAGCAATTATAATATCTTTATATGCTAATAATATTTATGTTTCAAAAGATGATCATCATTTCTGACAGACTACCTATTATTCAATGTGTGAATTAACGTTAATTCAAAAACACTGTCTGCTTTAGAATGAGAAGTAAAAGATGACTTATCTTTTAAGATGGTTCAAGGCTATACCTCCTGTAAATCAGATCAATTTGAAAGATCTCTGTGTTAGTGATTTCTTGAGATAAATAATTTTTAAAGTTACATAAAACCTGACAATGTCATTTTGAAATTGAATTCTTAAAATTACTATGCAAACATTCCTTTTGTTTAGCTAACTGAAGTGCAGAGGAAAAGGGAGAAGGGCTCACTCCTGACATATTATGCCTATTAAACCTTCTGGCAAAGATAAATCCAGACCTTGCTTATTTGCTCAAATTTCCAGTCCCTAACATGTGCACTTTCTCTTCTGATTTGTGTCATGTATAGAATAGAGTTCTCCCTGCTGCTCCAGGAGATCCTCTGACACAGTGGGTTGACATTGCATTCTTACAGCAAAGGACCAAAAAAAAATTACACAGGCTTCAGCTCAATATTCTCTGAGCACCCAAATGTTAAAAGTCACTGTAATTCATATCAGCAAGACCTTTAAGGTTTTTCAGTCCATCTGGTTTAATCTTTCCCTTTGCTAGCCAAGCCAAATATAACAATGTTTTACAATGTAATTGAGAAAAAGGAAGAGGTGCGGGTGTATTTAAGAATATAAAGTAGAATGGTGGGAATGAATTTCTGTTTCTTCTCACTGTCACTTTGTAACCTGATGAGCACAAAGTATTTGTCAAGTTTTCATTGACTATACACAGATCAAAATGTTACCTCCTGTTCTACTTTCTCAGGAGGAGATTTGATGAATTTAAAGCCTTCATTTTGAACATCTTATTTGGATATAGTATATCATGTTTATAAATTCAAATCTGATCTACGAACTCAATCTGGAGAATGACTATAGATAAAACGGCCTCTTTGATTTTGAAATTTATTGTAACAGAGGTCTGGCTAATAGAATTGTATAACTTTTGAGGTGGATGAAATTTTCTGTCCATCTACTCAAACCTCAAAACTTTAGAGATTATATAGTTAAAACCTGGAACCAGGAAATAATTTACCCAAGGTCATATGCTATGCTTGAAGCAGGAATTGGAGAGGAAATTACAGAATTTACAACCAGAATGTCTGGTGCAATTCACATATTTTGAAGTTAAAATAATTAAGTTCTTTAAAGTAAAAATAACTGGTTGAAAATCATACAAATAAGTAGTGTGGAATGAGGATTGAATTCAGGTACTATGATGTCTGGTCCAAGGCTCTATTCACTTCAATACATCCTGACTCCCATGTATAGAGCTGATTTACCCTATGCTACCTAATCTCTCTTGGATGTTATCTTTCTTCGTCAAGGTCACATGTACAAGAAAGTACAGTTATCTCTTGGAGCATTCTCTTCTTTGCCCTCAGATTAATCAGAAAACAAAACTCAAAGGAAACCTTCCCAGAGAAGGGGAACTAACCAAAAAACCTTTTACCAACCAAATTCTCTTCTGACTGTATTTTTACCCTGTGAAAGAGATCCTGACACTTGTCTATTCTTACATGTCAGATTCCCTGAGTCTCTTGTGATCCCCCATGTTTCCCTTCTGAATGCTTCTTCCAACTCTGGAGTGCTATATAGATTTCAGAACAGTTACAACATCTCTTGATGCAATCTTGGTTTTAAAGGAGACAAAATTTTTCCTTTATTTCATCTGTTATGCCCATTTTTAAAAATATTTTCTGGAATTGTAAATTAGTTTTAAAGCCTTATATATCAAAATGACATTTTTTGGAGAAGACTTACTTATATTGAATATTTCCCCAAACTATAAAATATCATCAATTCTTTAACTGCCTCTATGTTTTAGCAAACTAAAGTAGAATTTTTAAGTTCTCCTTTATTGACATTATATGGGATAAGATGGCTTTTTCAGTGTGTAGTTATGAAGTACAGGAACTGTCACTGATGAAGCACTGATACACCTCTCATTTATAGAATTAGATCTATCTGAAAAAGTGAATCAAGCTTGCAACAATTTTTTAAATTACCAAATGCTTAGAACATATAAGGATTTTTCTCTCTCTGTCTCTGTCTTTCTAGCTCTGTGTCTCTCTCTTTCTCTGCTTGTCAATCTGTTTATCTTTCTCATTCTAATCACTAATGGGTGTATAATTTACCAAGATTGCTCATTAGAACAGTGGGTGATAGTGGTCTACTAAATCTTTTAAAACAATAGGAGACCATTTAGCCCAATGACATTATGAAAGGCTACAATAATGTATAAAAATAGGTGAATTTATTACATTAATTATTGAATTATTAAAAACATAGATCTACAGTTGAAAGGAACATTTGAAACCACTTGCTCCAAGCCCTACTTTTTACAAATGAGAAACCTTAGTTATAAGGAGGTTTGTGACTTGCCCAAAATACATGGGTAGAAAATGCCAGAGAAAAGATTTGAACTCAACCAGATATTCTGTCCAGTATTCTTTGTATTGTAATATGCCATCTTTTTTAATATACACTTGTTATTAAATTACCTTAATAGAAATTAAAACCAAATAATTTTGGTAACCTCTGCTTCAAATACCTTTTGCTACTTTCTGAAGCAAAGACCAGGTGTTATCAATTCCATAAAGATTTTTCTGGAACCTTCTGGCTATTAGTGTCCTATACTATCTGTCTACATAAGCAAATCCTACCACCACCACCCTCCTTTTCCTCCACCATTTAAAACCCCTGAACATAAGGGGATTTTCTTCCTTGTTGTGTATCCCAGTTGCATAGCTTCATGCCTTGAACAAAGTAGATTCTCAAAAAAAAATTGGTTGAATTTTTGAATTTATCTTTTTTTTCAAATTATTTAATATTATCTTCATGTCTTTTTTAAAATTTCTGTTTTATAAATGTCTTAATACATGTAAGTACATAAATATATATCCTCTTCTTTCATTGATACTTTAAGGCAAAATTTTTAATAAAAATAGCTTTACTTCTCCCTAAAGATATTGACTGCACCTGGACCCTCCACATTGTCTACTTATTTGCTTGCCTCTGCAGTTTGAGGATATTGATTTTGGTGTCTGAAGTAGTTTAGTCCCCGAGTTACTTTAGAAATCACTTCTCTCCTTCTTTGTATTTACCCTCAGGAGAGGAAAGATCAATAGGGCACTTCTGCTGGTGGTCTTCAAATCTGAACTTCTGGCATTTTCCCTGAGGGGGTCACATCTCTGGAACTCATTTCCTCTCCCATTAAGATTAAGTCCAAGCTTCTTGGACTTCAGGGAAGCATTCAAGGTTCATCTGTTTATTCAAGCTTTTAAACCTGATTGATGTGCTTAGAAAGTCTATCTTGGAACATTGGACAAATAATAATTTCAATTAGTGATGCCATTATTCAGAAAATGCCACCATATTTCGGAGTGGTATAGTTAATTCACATTTGGATATTTGGATTTAGCAATGTTTTCGATACATACTGTATTAATATGAGAATTGTGATGATAATTTGATGTTACATTAATCATGGTGAAAACTGTTTTCTAATTTCTAACTTTTAGTTTTTTAATCATCCAATAGTTGGGAAAATAGAGCAAAATCAACTGTGACATGGGTTTAAATTCTAGATCACTAGATCACACAATGAAGGAACTGAGTCAGAGATAAATGAAGTTAGTTGCCCAAGGCAACAAATTTTCCAGAGCCCAGATTTAAGACCAGAACTCAGCATTACAGTATGATTCTAAATTTCACACTTTTTCAAGTAAAATGTGTTTTAATTCTCCCTTGTCCCAACCTTATCCCCTGAAACATAGCTAAAGAAATATGTTATAATATAATAGCTTGAATGTCTATGTACATGTATTTATACCTACACATCTTCAGGCTTATTAGTAAACACTATCATTAATTTTAATGAAATTATTAAGCTTATATATACATATGTGTATACAAAAGTTTATATTGTGTTTCTGTCTCATTGTCTTCACTTTACCCACTTTGAGATATATTACCCCTTATGACAAAGAAAAAATAACTAAGTTTAAAAGCAACAGACAATGCTTCTATAGTTTGTTGATTTTTGTTTGTTCTGTTTTTCCTCCCAGCAAAGAGAATATAAGTTTCACTATGTTTTTAAAATATAAGAAAATATTTTTTAGTTTTCATAAATAAAATACTTAATATATTAAAGATTTTTCATTTAAAACATGTTTCATAACTTTATAAAATCATTACTAATTTATTAATTGTACAGAGTGAAGAAATGTTTCTTGAATTAAAAATGCTTCAAAACTCCTTGCCTTAAAGTAAATTTATTATTTGAAATGATACTGGCATAAAAAAATTAAAGCTCAAAAACCACTAAAATCCTTTATTATAATTCTATGTTTGGAACAATATTTAATAGTCCTCAAATATTATTTAAAATTATGAAATTTAGTCAACAGGTATGAGTTCTGTGTCCTCAAAGCAATATTGTAAATGACTTTAACACAATGTTCTTGTGATACTTTAAAATCACTACTTGGATCTTATTTATTATTTTGTAATTGTTAATAAAAATGATATAATAAAAATAAAGAAAAATGAAGTAATCTCACTGACATACCACCACCTATATGGTAAATTTTATGATATGTTATATATTTCACTGTTATCTCATTAGCTAGTCTGTCCATCATATTGCAAACTTTCTGTAAACAATGTGCCATTAACTTAGTTATTAGCCAATTAATTCCATGAGAAAAGAAAAGGGGAAAGACTAATAAAGCCTAATAAGCTATTATGGAAATAAAAACAAAGAGTTTCCTGTTCTGGTGTAAAATAGGACTTGATATACTTATTACGGCTATTTATAATATTTTTTCACCAACTCGACAAAAAATTATAATCAGGATTTAAAAAATCTTATGACTGGTTCATATGCAGGTAATGTATAATGACAGTGAATTTGGTATACATAGTAACTTGAATGGATTAATATTTACTTCAACCAGAAGATTTCTGCCTCCCATTTTCCCACTCAGCTGAATGGTTTGCAGGATACAATTGCCACAGTCATTCTCACAGCAGTATTGAAGTTGCCATCTAGATGCCATCTGGGAGGCAGCTGAAAACTGGCTGAACATCTCCCTTTGTTGCTCCTATGTGCTGTTATACTGTGGTTAATAACTGAGAATTCAGGCTAAAAAAAGATGAATCTCTCTGATGTAATTCTCTTTATTGTATATAGAGATCTATACCCTGCCACCTACCAAGATTTCCTTGACTGACCCATGTTCACCTTCTGTTGGTGCCACTTCCCACTGTGTTATTGATGTGATTTTTTTCTGCCTAGGAAACTAGCTCTCTCAATGCACTTTGTTAAACTCACACCATAAACACACAGAAACCTTTGTTGTACTGTATGCAAAGAATAATGCTTTTTGTTGGGTCATAGAAATATCTCAGTTAAACTGTCTACAGAGAAGCTAAGAGCATAAGATCTTGTGACCCATTCACCACATTTAGATTATACCTGGAAGCTATTCAGTTCCCAAGGGTGTAGGACAGGAAGTCAATTCTTTCTTGTCCCTTAGTAATAATACCCCCACTAACCCTTATCATGACACTCATAGCTTTGTGAAGTCTGAAAGTATCAGTAAATTACATTTAAATTCAAGATATTTTATCATTATATTATATCTTTTGAGTAATGCAGAACAAAACATCCAAATGTACATAAAAGTACTTGAGTATATAATTCAAAGCAATGCATATTGAAGTAATGAGCACTTAATTAAATGATTACTATGTGTTTACTACTATAGCTAGCGCTTGGGATACAACTATAAGGAGGAGGAAATGAGTTTTAGTCTCAAGGGTCTTATTTCCTATATTAATTTTCTTTCCAGATTACATGATCATATATTTTAAGTCATTTTCTTACATTTTGAGATCCATGTTCCCTACATTCTTCCTACCCTTCTCCCTTCTTCAATTTGGCAGGAAATATTACATAGGTTTTATATGTGCAATCATACAATACTTATTTCTATGTTCATAATGTGAACAAAAACATATATAACTTATACTAAATAAAAACTAATGGAGGTGGAGTCAAGATGGCAGCTTAAAAGGAGCAAAAATATCAACAACTTTTATTCAGGTAAAGAAAAATGAACAAATGGAACAGAGAAGGAACAAGGATCACCAAGCAAAAACTCAAAAAATTCCAGCATACTGAATTTAGGCATTGAAATACTTGAAATGGAAATTATAAGTAAATTAGGTGAATAGTATACCTGTCAGATCTATGGGAAAGAAAGGAATTTAAGACCAATCAAGAATTGGAAAAAATTAAAAAAGGTAAAATAAATAATCTTAACTACATTAAATTAAAAAGGGGTTGTACAAACAAAACCAATGCAACCAAAATTAGAAGGGAGGCAAGAAATTGGGAAAAAATTTTTATAACAAAATCCTCTGACAAAAATCTAATTAATCAAATTTAAAAGGAGTTAAATCAATTGTACAAAAAAATCAAGCCATTTCCCAATCAATAAATGGCCAAGGAACATGAATAGACATTTTTCTGATAAAGAAATAAAAACTATCAATAAGCACATGACATGGTGTTCTAAATCTCTCATAATTAGAGAAATGCAAAACAAAACAATGTTGATGTGCCACATCACACCTAACAGATTGGCCAATATTGCAATAAGGGAAATGAATAAATGTTGGAGGTTTTGTAAAAAAATTGGGTCCCAAAACTTTGCTGGTGGATCTGTGAATTGATCCAACTATTATGAAAGGCAATTTGGAACTATGCCCAAAGCACTTTAAAAGATGCACTTCCCTTTAATCCAGACATAACATTGCTTGGTTTGTATCCCAAAGAGATAATATAAAATATATATGTACAAAAATATTCATAGCCATTCTCTTTGTTGTGCCAAAAAATTGAAAATGGAGGGGTGTCCATCAATTAGGGAATGGCCAAAAAAATTGTGGTATTTGATGTTGATGAAATACTATTGTGATTCTGAAGGTATCTGAAAGAAAGAGAAATCAAAAGCTTGGAAAAGAAGCCTTTGATCTTATTGCTATCAACATAATTGACTAAGAAAGCATAAATGACTCCTAAATCTTATGCCTACCTTTTAAACTCTAAAATATTTTTCTTTTCACTTATTTTTATATGTAACAATATAATATGAAACATAGGATTTATATATATATATATATATATATATATATATATATATATATATGTGTGTGTGTGTGGTTTATTTGAAGTATGCAATACATTGTAATAAAAATGGTTACCCAAGATAAACAAATTCTCCCATAAGCTATGTCCTCAGATTTGTCTCATCTATTTTCCCCCTCCCTTCCACACCACTCCCCTCATCCAGAAGGCAGGTAATATGACTTAGGTTAAATATATATCTATATCTATATCTATATCTATATCTATCTATCTATCTATCTATATATATATATGCACACACATGAACAATTCTGTATTGTGGAGTTTTTTATATATATCGGGATTTTGTAGAGGAATACCTTACCATACACAATGGAAAAAGCCACTACCACTTCAGCAAGTTTTCAAGATTGTACAGGGCACACTATTGGTTGATGGAATGAAAGGTGACCAGCCTCAGAGCTGTATTTTGTATCCTGCATACTGATTGGTTCAGTGTTTATAAGAACATGGGAAATGTTAATAAGAATGTGGGAAAGGTTTATAGGAGAGTGGGAAGGGTTTATAAAACCATCATATATGTATATATACATATACATATATATGTATATATACAGAGCACTTCCTCTAGAAGAGGCTAGAATAGAATCTCCTTTGCATCAACCTAAGCAAGGAGAATAATATAGGACTTCATCCATAGGGCTATAAAATTGTTCAAATTCTTTGACCTAGAAATATCAGTACAAGACCTCTAAACCAAAAAGATATAAGAAAAGGGACTTTAATGTACAAAAACATTCATAGCAATTTTTTGTGGTAGTAAAGAATTAGAAATTAAGGGAGTACTCATCCATTGAGATTATTTGAACAAGTTTTGTGACATATGTTTGTGATGGAGTATTATCATGTTCTAAGAAGTGATGTGGGATTGGCTAAAGCAAAATAGTAATGAGATATATATGTATATATGAGTTCACATAAAGTGAAATGAGAACAGGAAGTATATTGTAAACTGTTATAGCAATGATGTACTTATGATCAACTGTGAAAAATAGTGATGACCAACAGATAATTTAAAAGAACTCATAATGAAATAAAATGCTCAACATGTCCAGAGACAGAACTGCCATTCTCTGAGTGCAAACTGTAGTATATATGTTTTTTTTTTGCTTTTGATGTATATTTTTCAATATGGTTAATATATGAATATAGTTTGAGTGATTTCACATCTAAAATCTGTCATTTGGTTCACCTGTTATTAGATGGACAAAGAGTGGAAGAATTTGAATCTCAATTTAAAAACAAAAAAATTATTAATAATAAAAAATAAAAATTATAATATGGCAATCAAAAAATCTAATGTCATCTTGGGTTGATTGAATAGAGCAGGATGACATCCAGTGTGAGGAAAGTGTTACTTTCCTTTTTGAACTGTCTTATTCAGGTTGTATGTGTACTATTTTTTTTAGTTTATGTAATTTCATTATTTAGTTACATGTTGTATCATATATTGTCCTAGAAATGGTATTTTAGTAAGAAGATTAAGCTGGACAGCATCCAGAAGCTGGGAATCAGGACAGTGAAGAAAAGATCTTAAATCATGCATTTGGGAATTTGTCAGAGGAATTGGGCTATTTATCCTATTTAAGAAAATTATTGGCAGGTAAAAGGTTGGAAGATATACTAGTAACCATCAAATATTTGAATTATTGTCATAAGAAATAAGCTTTAGACTTCTTCTTGGTCCTAGAAGACAGAACTAATAATTTTGAGGAGTTGCATAAAAGTAGAATTAGAACACAAATTAGGAAAACTATCACTATTAGAACTGACCAAACATGAAATAGACTGTCTCATTTCCCTCCCCCCAGTGAAGAACCAAAATGACTTTATGTTGGAGAGATATATAGATGGAATTCTTTTTCAGGTAAAAATGGGATTGTGTCTTTTGACTTTCCTTACAATGCTGAAATTCTGTGATTCAATGAACTTTATATCATGAAATGAAAATATATAGTCTAAATTTTGAATGTTCAGGGTCTAAAATGATAACTTAATCTTCTGTAGTAAATAGTTTCTATCACCAGAGTATTTTCTTACTTTTGAAAGTTACGCTGAAAAGAAAAAAAGCAAAGATGTTGAGACTGTGAACTCATTGGATTACAAGACAAAATTTCAAAATTAACTATACTTTAGGTAAGCATTGGCAAACTTTTTTTTGAGATCACATTCCCAAACTACAACTTCAAGCTACTTGTGAGTTCCTGCAGTACCATAAACAGTGGAAGGAGGAAGTGCTCTAATTGGGTTGCTGGACAAAGGGGCGGGACATGAAAAAATAAAAATGTTCTTAGGTGCTGTGAAGAGGGGGAATGGAGCAGCATCATACATGCCACCAGTGCATTCACAGGCTTCACTAACACAGGCCTAGACCCACTTATAAAACATTATAAATGTTGAAAAAAGCCCAGGCTTGGGAGGACCCAAGATAGCAGAAAAGGTACACAGACTCAACTAATCTCTTCTAAATAGCCCTCCAAAAAACTATGTATAACATATCAAAATGAATTCTAGAGAAACTTAATCAATGAAAAGATGAGATGAAGTTATTTCTCAGCCCAAAACAACTTAGTAGCCCAGTATGAAAGATCTAGTGTACCTGGGTAGAAGTAGAGCACAAAGAAGCACAATAGACCTTAGGGGAAGCTGAATCTGAAGCTAGACCTTCTGTAGTTCTTAGTCACAGAGTAAGAGAGGATCAGATGATAGCTCAGAAGTAGATTACAAGGGTCTCTTTGATGGCTCTAGGTATAAGACTTTTGATTCATTGACCATAAATGGATCCAGGCAGTAGTACCAGGGTGTGGTCTTGGGGTGAGGAGGAATACGAAAACACACCATCTTTTCTGGCCACAGAGGATCAGAAGACCCTGGTCACAATTTACAAGGGAAGCAAGTGCTTGTTACAAACAGTAGCATAGATTGATATAGTGTTGAAAACAACAACCCCCTTACATCATACCAGTTTGGAAGAACAGCAAGCTTAATGATCACTAGAGCTAGCTCTGAAGGCAGCTACACAAAAAAAAAATCTGAAACTTGGAACAGTGCTATCCTCACCAAAGATAGACTAACATTAATATTTTTTCAATTAATAGAAAATGAAAAAGCTGGAAAATGAGCAGACAAAAAAAGAAACTCAACATAAAGAGAACTGCTTTAAAAGCAGAATTGATCAAATGGAAAAAAAAAAAGATATACAACAATTCACTTAAGAGAAGAAATCATTAAAAGGCTAAATTGGCCAAATGGGAAAAAGAGATGCAAAATATACCAAGGAAATGAACTCTTTAAAAAGTTCAATTGGCCAAATGTAAAAGAAAGTACTAAAGCTCACTCAAGAAAATATGACATCTCATGGAAAAAAATAACTGATCTGGAAAAAATTCTGGAGAGATAATCTAAAATTATTGGATTATCTGAAAGCCATGATGAGAAAAAGAGTTTTAGACATCATTTTTCAAGAAATTATCAAGGAAAATTGTCTGGATAGTCTGGAAGCAGAGGGTAAAATAGAAGTAAAAAGAATCTCCAATTGCAAGTAGCAAAAAAGAAATAATTAAAATATCATGGAGTCATACTCAGGATAACACAATATTTGGCAATTTTTGCCTTAAAGGATAAGAGGGTCTCCAATATGATATTACAGAGGGCAGAAAATCTAGAATTTCAACCAAGGATCACTTATCCAGCAACAGTGTACACAATCCTTCGGGGGAAAAATGAATATTCAGTGAAATAGAGGACATTCAAATGTTCCTGGTGAAAAAAAAAAAAAACCTGAATTGAGTGAAAAATTTGACTCTCAAATATAAGACTCAAGAGAAAGATAAAAATGTTAACAGGAAAGAGAAATGAAAAGACATTTAATACGGTTGAATTATTTATATATCCACAGGCAAGTTAATTATTGTAGCTCCTCAGAACTTTATCATTATTATGGAATTTGAAGGAATATACATAGAAGGCAAGACTATGAGTTGAATATAACAGAATGATATAAAAATAAATAAAACTAAGAAATGAGAAAGAGAAATGCATTAGGAGGTACAGAAAGGAAAAAAATATAATAGGATAAATTATCTCCAAAAAGGAAGCATGAAAGAGCTTTTATAGTGGAGGAAAAGATGAAAAAGGTGGGGTGGGAAGCACAGAAACCTTACTCTTATCAAAATTGATTCCATGAGGAAAGAAAAAATGCAGTTAATTGGGTATAGAAATCTATATTGCCTTATGAGAAAGTAGGTGGTGACGGTCTTCAGAGAGGGGATTGGTGCTGATAGAAGAGGACAAATTCAGAGAAGTAGTCAGAAACAGAATAGGAGAAAATAGGAAGGGAAGTAATATACAGTAATCATAATAGTGAGGGTTTTTTTACAAATCTCTGAAATAAAGGCCTTATTTCTTAATTACACAGAGAAATGAGTTGAATGTATTAGAATCCAAGTCATTACCCAATTGATAACTGGTAAAGAGATATGAACCTACAGTTCTCAGACAAAGTAATTAAAGCTCTATTTTTCCATGCAAACACACACACATATACATACACAAAGAGATATACACATTACTGCTTAAATCACTATTAATTAAAGAAATGCAAACTAAAACTATTCTGAGTTACCACCCTACATATTACCTGGTTTTTATGACAGAAAAGGACAATGATAAAATTTATAGGGGATGTAGGAAAATTCAGAAACTTGACTATTGGCAAGTTGTGAACCAACCCTTTCTTTCTGGAGAGAAATTTGGACCTATATATTGAAAAGTATTTTAAGTAGTTCCTTTGGGGGGGCATATAATTAGAAAATGAGGTGATATTAATCAATTGGAGAATTGTTGAGTAAGTTATATTACATAATTATAATGAAATACAACTGTACTGTAAGAAATTATGATTAGTTGGGGACATCTGGGTTGCTCAATGTTTTAAGAGCTAGGCCTAGAGAAAGGAGGTCCTAGATTAAAATGTGACTTCAGACACCTCCTAGCTGTGTAATCTTGGGCAAATCATTTAAACCTCATTGCCTTCCTACCCCTTACCATTCTTCTGCCTTGCAACCAATACACAGTATTGATTTTAAGACAGAAAGTGAGGGTTAAAAAAATGAAATTATGAGTACAAGGAACTCAGAAAAAAAAACTGACAGGACTTAAATGAACTGAAGCATGGAGAAATGAAGAGAACCAGATCAACACTATATCAAGTGAAAATACTGTACAATGAATGATTTTGTATAATTTAGCTATTCTCAGCAATACAGTGACCCAAAATGATATAAAAATCTCATAATGAAATATGCCATCTGCTTTCAGAGAGCAGGAACCAACAATGTATTTTGAATTCAAACCAAACCAAACTTTTTTTTTCCTAAAAATGCTCTTTTGTTCAAGTTTTCTTCCACAAAAGGATTAATATGGAAAAATATCTCAGTATTGCGCACATTTAAAATCAATTTATGTTACTACTTTCCATTTTAGAGATGGAATGGTAGGGAGCAAATTCAAGACTCAAAATTAATTTTAAGATATTAGAGACCTTTTCATATATAACTGGGGAAAAATAAAAGACAAATTAAAAAAATATATAATAAGTAACATGCTAGTGTTTGAAGACAGAATTAAGGTTTACATGGTTTTCAGTAAAAAAAATGACAACAAACATTTGTGATTTTTTTTATCACCATAATTTTACATAGCTTAGTTTTGCCCTGAAGGTCTTTTAATATCAACTGGTTAGGACCATTTTCATGAAGATGTGGCACATGTTCCCCAGCCTGCCAAAGGGTGTTGTTCTATTTCCCTGCTCCATAGCACCTGAAGACATTTTTCATATACCCTGCCCCTCTGCCCAGAAGTCCAATCTGAGTATTTCCTTCCTTCACTGTCTGGGATAATGTAAGGGATTCACTGGCAGCTTAAAGGTACAATTTGGTCTTGTAATCTTTAAGAGGTTTGCCAACACTATGTTAGGACATAGTATGGAATGATGTCCATTTTGTGTAAAGGGAACCCCTTCTTCCCAGGGTCATGAATTTTCTTATTGTCTGACCCATTCTATTAGCATGGCTGGAATGCTCCAAACAGAGCTCACAAGTTAAGAGTCATAAGAATGTGACTTGAAACTAAGGTTATGAGTCTCTGCAACAGAGAGATTTTGATGGTTTCCTGAGACGTGATAGACCATCTCAGAGAGAAATGAAGGAACGTGGAAAAAGGGGCTATGAAAAATGAGACCATAGAGGAGATCAAGTCTCTTTGGCATGAGCTTTATGGGACTGATTCTTCTACTCTGTTTGGCATTGGTGACTCTGGCATAAGACATCCTCATGGGCTGGTAAGACTCTTGCTCTGAAGAGGCTACTGAACTTTCACATGGAGATTGGAACCATATCCAGGAGCGAGCTGAAATTTGATGGACCAGATGTTAGAGTGGTAGGCTAAGCAACAAATTTTCTATTTCCTTCTTTCCTTATTTCTTTCTTAATCTATGTTTATGTTAAATTATATATCATCTGGGTGTATGAGGTGTTCAGGGAAGGGTAGTATCTCTAGTATGGAGGGCTTGTCGTGCCCTATTAGGGCAGCTCTCCAGCCTCTGACCCCCACCTGACACCCAGCTCTCACTTGTGGCTCCTAGTAGCTGCTAGCATGCAGCAGCGGCCACACCCCGGGCAATGGCTTTGACAGGCCAGCTAAACCTTGTGAGAGTAGCCATTGGGTCATAGACCCCTGGTGAATCAGGGCCTTGCTCACCCAGCATGTGAAGACTGCTTCGCGGCGGAACAAAGAGAAGAAACCAATAAGAAGTTTCAACAGCTGAGATGGCGACGCAGCAAAGCAGTGTGGAGTGCTTAGGGTGTATTGGAGCACAAAAGACAACACTGCCATCCAGTGCAGCTGAGGAAGTCTCCAGGTGTAATGATTTTTTGTGCCAATGGACCCAGGCTTCCAACGCTGAGAGAGTGGGACTGTCTCTGTGCATCGACTTTTCCACTTAAATCTCCTTCACGCACAAGTGTCTTTGTGCACACTCATCTATCATATATGAAAACGCATAAAGACAATCGTCATCCTCAGTTACCTAGAGACTACTACTATATATATATCATCTTTGTGACAAGAGTTAATTTTATAAACAGTAACAACAATTTTTTTACTAATATAATTTAACAAAACAAATTTCTAAATATGACATGTAGCACTTTAATTATTACATATTACATTCATTTTCATTATAATTTAAATATGAATATCAAGTAAAAATAAGATATTTTTGTAATAGTGGTTAGCAAGTATATTTAAATATCTTATTAATATATAATATTTTAAAAATATTTTATTTATAGAATAAAACTGACATCCACTAAATTTTTTTCTTTTTTTTAAATTTTACCTTTATTTTAATAATACATTTACAGGTAAGTTTTCCAAAGTTATATGATTCATGTTGTCTCCCTTCTGTCTTCCCTCCCTGTCCTAGAGTTGACAAACAATTCAATCTGGGTTAAGAAAGATGGAAAATTATGATACTGACAGTAAATTAATAATTGTATTAAATCAAAAGTAATAAGGGGAAAAGATGGGAAAATTGGAGAGATATATAGATTACTTTCCTTGTTGTTCCATTTTGCTTACTATTCTGTGGTCACCATTATGGCCCCATGGCCATACCAAATAGGGAAGTCCAGCCAGCAAGGAGCAGAAGAGAAGAGAGCAAAATTTTCTCTTGCCTCAGATAATCAAACTTTTTGTTTGCCCAATAACTCTTACATGTTACATCTCTTTAGCCAACTGTGGCTTCCAATTTTGCCTGGGCCTCCCAAGGGGGCAATCCCAGGGGTAGTGGATGGGACATTGCCCTGCCCCTGTCTCATGATCTCTTGACTCTGTTGTTGCCTTTTTACAGCTGCCATTCTATTGGTGTGACCCAATTAACATAGTCAAGTTCAAGTTCACTGCAGGGAGTCAACAGATGTTGATGTCAACTGTACCACCCCAGAAAAGGGGGAGGGTAAATCTCCTTCACATACTTATAGATGTGTATCACTCAATACCTATTTCCATATTTTTCATTTTGATAATAGAGTAATCTTTCAAAACCAAAACCCCAAATCATATATCCACATAAAGAAGTGATAGATCATGTGTTTTTCATCTGCATTTTTACTCCAACAGTTCTTTATCTAGAGGTGGATAACATTCTTTTCCATAAGTCCCTCAGAATCGTCCTGGATCATTGTTCTGCTCTTAGTAGGAAAAGTCTATCACATTGGATTGGCTCACAATGTTATAATTACTAATGCTCTCCTGGTTCTGCTTACTTCACTCTGCATCAGATCACATAGGTTTTTCCGGTTCTTTCTAAAATCATCATCTTTATCATTATTTATAGAACCATAGCATTCCATCACCATCACATATTATAATTAGTTCAGCCAGTGCACAATTGAGGTATATCCCTTCAGTTTTAAGTTCTTTGTCACCACAAAAAGCACAGCTATAAATATTTTTGTTTAACCAGAAACTTTTATTTTTTTATCTCTTTGGGATACTGACCTAGTAGGGTATTGCTGGATCAAAAGATATACATTACTTTATAGCTTTGGGGGCATAATTCCAAACTGCCCTCCAGAATAGTTAAATCACTTCATGATTCCACAACCCAAAGAACTGGAAAAATGAGGGTTTGTACCATGACTTGGGAATGGCTTAACATATGATAGTGATAGAATATTGTTATGCTATAAGGAATGATGAACTGCTTGATTCTATAAGAACTGGAAAGACCTCCATGAATTGATGTGGAGTGAAATAAGGAGAACCTTGTACATAGTACACTAAAACATTTTGAAACAAACAAATGTAATTGACTTTGCTACTAATAGCAGTGCAATGATCCAGGACCATCCTGAGGGACTTAAGAGGAAGAATGCTATCTACATGTAGAGAAAGAACTGTGGGAGTAGAAATGCAGAAGAAAAGCATATGCTCTGCCACTTGTTTATGTGGGTATATGATTTGTTGTTTTGGTTTTAAAAGATTATTCTATTAAAAATGAAAAATATGGAAATAGGTATTGAGTTATAATACATATATAACCCAATGGAATTGCTTGTCAACTCTGGGAGGGGTAGAGGAGGGAAGAAAAGAGGGAGAGGATATGAATCATGTTACCATGGAAAAATACTTTAAAAAAACAAAATAAAATCAACTCCATTAACAATGCATTAGTGTCCCAATTTTGCCACATTCCCTGCAACATTTATTAATTTCCCTTGCTGTCAGACTGGCCAATATGATAGGTATAAGTTAGTACCTTAGAGTGGTTTATATTAGCATTTCTTTAATCAAGTGAGATTTAGAACCTTTTTCCAAATGATTATTGATAATTTTGATTTCTTCATCAGAAAACTGCCTATTCATATCCTTTGACCATTTATAAATTGGGGAATGACTTGAATTCTTATAAATTTGACTTAGTTCTTTATATGGTTGAAATGAGAAGTTTATCAAAGGAATTTGTTATACTTTTTGCACAGTTTGTTGCTTCTGTTCCAATATTTTTGCATTCATTATGTTTGTATAAAACCTTTTAAATTTAATATAATCGAAATTATTCATTTAAAATTTAATAAAATTCTCCATCACTTGTTTGGTCATAAATTCTTTACTTCTCCATATATTTGATAGGTAAACTATTCTTTGTTCCCCTAATTTATTTGTAATATCATTCTTTATGTTTAAATTACATATCCATTTTGTCCATAACTTGGGTAAGTGTGAGATATTGATCTAAATCTAATTTTTGTCATACTATTTTCCAGTTTTTCAGGAAGGTTTTCTCAAATAATGATATAGTATTAAAAAAAACTGGGAACTTTGGGTTTATCAAACACTAGATTGCTGAAGTCATTTACCACTAGTCTATTTCATTCATTCACCCTATACCAGATTGTTATTGATGGTTGCTGTTTATAGTAGAGTTTTAAGATTGGGTACTACAGGGTCACCATCCTCCACAATTTTTTAGTTCCCTTGATACCCTCGAACTTTTGTTCCCCAAGATATGTTTTGTTATTATTTGTTCTCATTCTGCAAAATATCTTTGGTAGTTTGATAGGTATGGTACTGAATAAATAAATTAATTTAGGTAATATTATCATTTTTATTATATTAACTTGGCCTACCTTTGAGCAATTAATGTTTTTTAATTGTTTACTATGATTCACTTGTTTGGATCTATTTTATTTGTGAAAAATTAATTGTATTTATATAATTCCTGCATTTCTCTTGAAAAATATATTTCCAAATATTTCATATTATCTAATTAATTTTTTTTTGCAAGGGAGGTTTCTACTAGGTACAAGAAACCAGACTTATTTTTTTTAAACTTATTTATTTATTGAGTCAATTTGGAACATTATTCCTTGGTTAAAAGAATCATATTATTTCCCTCCCTCCCCTCTCTTCACCCTTTCTGTAGCAGAAACATAATTTTACTGGGTATTACATGTGTCCTTGATCAAAACTTATTTCCATGTTGTTGGTGTTGCATTAGGATGTTCATTTAGAGACTACATCCCCAGCCATGTCCCTTCAACCCATGTAATCAAGCAGTGTTTTTTTTTTTCTTCTGTGTTTCTACTCCCACAGTTTTTACTCTAATTATGGATAGTGTTCTTTCTCATAGATCACTCAAAGTTGATCAGGATCACAGCATTGCCTTGAATGGAGAAGTCCATTATATTCAATTGTACCCCAGTGTATCAGTCTCTGTGTACAATGTTCTCCTGGTTCTACTCGTTTCACTCTGCATCAATTCCTGAGGGTCATTCCAGTTCCCATGGAATTCCTCTAGTTTATTATTTCTTTCAGCACAATAGTATTCCATCACCAACATATACCACAATTTGTTCAGCCATTTCCCAATTGAAGGGCATTCCCTCATTTTGCAATTTTTCCCACCACAAAGAGCACAACTATGAATATTCTTGTACAAGACTTTTTCCTTATTGTCACTTTGGGTTTCAAACACAGCAGTGCTATGGCTGGATCAAAGGGCAGACAGTCTTTTAGAGCCCTTTGGGCATAGTTCCAAATTGCCCTCCAGAATGGTTGGATAAATTCACAACTACACTAGGAGTATATTAATGTCACAACTTTGCCTCCAGCATTTATTACTTTTCATTGCTGTCATGTTATCCAATCTGCTAGGTGTGAGGTAATACCTCAGAGTTGTTTTGATTTCCATCTCTCTGATTATAAGAGATTTAGAACACTTTTTCATGTGTTATTAATAGTTTTTATTTCCTTAATTGAAAATTGCCTGTTCATGTCCCTTGCCCATTTATCAATTGGAGAATGGCTTGATTTTTCATACAATAGATTAAACTCATTATAAATTTGACTAATTAGACCTTTGTCTGAGGTTTTTGTTATAAAGATTGTTTTCCAATTTGTTGCTTCCCTTCTAATTTTGGTTACATTGGTTTTGTTTGTACAAAAACTTTTTAATTTCATGTAATCAAAATTATTGATTTTACATTTTGTGATTTTTTTCTAGCTCTTGCTTGGTTTTAAAGGCTTTCCTTGCTGAAAGATCTGACATGTATACTATTCAGTATTCACCTAATTTGCTTATAATTTCCTTCTTTATATTCAAGTCATTCACCCATTCTGAGTTTATCTTGGTGTAGGGAGTGAGATGTTGATCCAAATCTAATCTCTCCCATACTGTATTCCAAATTTCCCAGCAGTTTTTAACAAATAATGGGTTTTGGTCCCAAAAGTGGGATCTTTGGGCTTATCATAGACTGTCTAGCTAAATTCACTTACCTCAACTCTATTCCACTGATCCTCCTTTCTGTCTCTTAGCCATATTGTTTTGATGACCACTACTTTATAGTATATTTTGAGATCTAGTACTGTAAGACCTCCTTCCTTCCCATTTTTTTTTTCATAATTTCCATGCATATCCTTGATCTTTTGTTCTTCCAAATGAACTTTGTTATGTTTTTTTCCTAATTCAGTAAAAAAGTTTTTTGGTAGTTCAATGGGTATGGCACTAAATAAATAAATTAATTTGGGTAGGATTGTCATTTTTATTATGTTAGCCCTTCCAACCCATGAACAGTTATTGCTTTTCCAAATGTTTAGATCTAGTTTTAATTGTGTGGAGAGTGTTTTTTAGTTGTGTTCATATAGTTCCTTTGTTTGTCTTGACAGATAGATTGCTAAGAATTTTATTTTGTCTAGGGTGATTTTAACTGGAATTTCTATCTCTAATTCTTGGTGCTGAGATATGTTGAAAATATATAAAAATGCTGATGACTTATGTGGATTTATTTTGTATCCTGCAACTTTTCTCAAGTTGTTGATTTCCTCTAATAGCTTCTTGGTTGATTCTCTATGATTCTTTAAGTAGACCAACATATCATCTCCAAGTAGTGATAGCTTGGTCTCCTTATTGTCTATTTTAATGCCTTCAATTTATTTTTCTTCTTTAATTGCTACTGCTAGTGTTTATAATACAATGTTAAATAATAGAGTTGATAATGGGCATCCTTTTTTCACTCCTGATTCCATTGGGGAGGCTTCTAGTTTATCCCCATTGCTGATGATGTTTGCTGATGATTTTTAGATATATACTATTTAGTATTTTTAGGAAAGGCCCTTCTATTCCTATACTTTTTGTGTTTTCAATAGAAATGGGTGCTGTATTTTGTCAAAGGTTTTTCTGTATCTATTTAGATAATCATTTGATTTTTGTTGTTTTGCTTGTTAATATGGTCAATTATGTGTATGGTTTTCTTAATACTGAACAATCCTTGTATTCTTGGTATGAATCGTACCTGGTCATAGTGAATAACCCTCCTTATCCCTTACTGGAATCTTTTTGCTAGTACCTTTTTTAATATTTCTGCATCTATATTCATTAAAGAGATTGATCTATAGTTTTCTGGTTTTTTTCTCTGTTTTTGACCTGCCTGGCTTTGGAATCAGTACCATAGTTGTGTCATAAAAGGAATTTGGTAGAATTACTTCTTTGCTTATTCTGTCAAATAGTTTGTATGTTATTGGGATTAGTTGTTCATTGAATGTTTGATAGAATTCATTTGTGAATCCATCTGGACCTAGGGATATTTTTTAGGGAATTCTTTGATGGCTTGTTCAATTTCTTTTTATGATATGGGGTTGTTTACGTAGTCTATTTCTTCCTTTGTTAATCTAGGCAATTTATATTTTTTGTAAATATTCATCCATATCACTGTGGGAAGGAAACTAGAAATAAGTTCTGAACTTTCTGCCACTCTGTTGGAACAAGCACCATTGGGAATATCAAGAGAGAAGAAATTGTCAAGACTGACAGTTGGTGGGAGAAAGTGCAATTGGGAGTGGCAATTGGGTCTTGTGACTAGTACTTCCTGCCGGCCTTACTTTCTTCCTGGTGTTGGAGGTGGGAGGAGCTCATTTTGCCCAGTCTAGAGTGGAGTGCTTCTACTTGGTTCAGCATGAAGACACAGGCCCAACCAGTTCTTAAGGTTAGAACTGTTCTTGTTGCTTTCTGTCTACTGCTAAGATTCTGAAATTAACAAAACAAGTATTGTCCCTGTTCCCTCTAAGTGTAATTCTGCTAGCTGCACAGGTGATAATAACAATTTTTAAGAGTTACCAATGCCCTCTTTTCTTATTGGGATACATATCGTTTTAACTTATTGGGTCTCTTTAAAAAAAAGTTTTTTTTTCTTTTTTCCCTTTTTCTTATTTACCTTTTGATGATTCTCTTGAGTTCTGTGCTTGGACAGAAAATTTTCTGTTCAGGTCTGGCCTTTTCTTTACAAATGTTTGGAATTCTTCTATTTTGTTAAATGACCATCCTTTACCCTGTAAGAATATAGTCAGTTTTTCTGGGTAGTTGATTCTTGGTTATAGACCTAGTTCCCTTGCTTTCCAGAATATAATATTCCATGGCTTTGGTTCTTCAGTGTAGATGCAAGCTAGATCCTGTGTTATCCTCACTGTGTTTCCATGGTATCTGAATGACTTCTTCTTAGTAACTTGCAATATTTTTTCCTTGGTCTTATAGTTCTTAAATTTGGCTACAATATTCCTGGGTGTTGTCAGATGGGGATTGAGTACAAGAGGCAATATGTGTATTCTTTCAATCTCCACTTTTTCATCTTGTTCTAGAAAATTGGGGCAGTTTTCCCGGTGAAGTTCTTGTAGTTGGATGCCTAAGATTTTTCTTTTGTCATGGTCTTCCAGTAGACCATTGATTCCTAAGTTGTCTCTCCTGGAACGATTTTCTGAATCTTCTGTTTTGTGAATGAGGTGCTTCATATTTTCCTCAATTTTTTCATTCTTTTGATTTGGATTTATAGTGTCCTGCTGCATTGTTAAGTCACTTGCTTGTAATTGTTGTATTCTGGTTCTTAAAGACTGGATTTCATACCTGGCTTTTTGATCTTCCTCCTTCTGGTCTGATTTTCTTTGGAGGTCATTGTTCATCTACTTTCCCTCATCTGTCATCTCCTTTGCATCATTTTCAAGCTGATTAATTTTGGCTTTCAAGACACTGTTTTCTCTTTTCAGATGAGTTATCTTGCTTTTGAAGTTGTCTTCAGCCTCTCTTAATTGTGTTTTTAATTGTATTTTCAGTTCTTCCAAAGCCTGTATCCAATTAGCTGGTTTCTGTTTTTTTGCTTGGTGTTCCCTCATCTTTCTCTGTTTCATTTGCTCTTTTTCATTGCCTGTATAGAAGCTGTTGATTGTAATTTCTTTTTCTGTTGTTTGCTGATATTTAACCCTTCTTTACTCCCTGCAGTTGCCTGCACTCTTGCTCCTCTCATTTTTTTTTGTTGGATCTGTGGGCTTTTCTGTCAGCCTTCACCTTTGGAGTTCAGTCAACAAATCTCTCAGTTCAGTCTGTGGGGGAGGGGGTTGGAGCTTGAGCTTCCTTGCACTCTGAAGATTTTTATGGGAATAAGGTCACCTGGGTTGAGCTGGTGTGCTGTTTGGCCAAAACCTCCGGGGGGGGCAATAAATATGGAGTGTTTATCCTGCTGCAACTCGGCTGCCCACTCTGTGCTCTGAGCTGTGCACTTCTTCCCCGACTGCTTCCCCACCAACTGTGTTCAACACTGAGCCTGGCACAACTTTTCCCACAAGGTATTCCCTCCAGACCTTGCCTGCCCAGAGGTTCCAGCTGTCCTGGAGGCTTAGAGCTCTACCTGGAGAGTGGGTTGTGATCTTCCTTCTTTCTTCCTCTTAAACCTCAGTTTTTTTCAAATTCAGGCTTTTGGGAGGCTTATCTTTTAAGTTGAGTCCTGCAGGAGGGTTCCTTGGCTTTCCCTTGTTAAATTTAATTTTCAGTCCTCTAGTAGCATTTAGTTTGTAATTGATAAGGAAGGCTTTTCAGAGGTCTGAACTTTCACTGCCTTTATGCTGCCATCTTGTTTTATGAGATTTTAATTAGAGTTAATCTTTGTAATTCATGCTTCTGATTTTTATTAGAAATAAATTTAAAAAACTGATGTTTTCTGTAGGTTCATTTTGTATCTTACAATTTTGCTAAAATTATTAGTTATTTCAATTAGATTTTTATTTGATTTTCTTGGATTCTCTAAATATACCATCATATCATCTGCAAAGAGCCCTAGTTTCATTTCCTCATTGCCTTCTGTGAAGATAAGATTAACTCTTCCCTGCCCATTTTTAGATTTAATCACCAGAAGTGTACACACTTCACTTAATACTTAAGTGGGGGATGTCTCTGACCCAGGTGTTCAATAGTGTGTGATGAATCAGAACCCACTGACTTCCTCCTGGGCAGTCTTAAGTAAAGCTTTAGCTGTCATTGGCACATATAAAAATGGAGGAAGGCACAGGAAGCGACATAAAAACATGTCTTTAAAAAGGAGTTACAATTAACTGTGGGGAGTTCTTCTGGAGTTCTTCATTCTTTGGAGTTCTGAGTTCGAGTTGGAGGTTGGTTGAGAATCTGCTTAGTGGACATGAGACCTTGGACCTGGTGATAGGGTTCTTAAATCTCTCCCTTTTCAACTACCAAATGGGAGAGTAAAAAAGGCTGACTCATTTCCTGGATTTTCTGAAGGGACTAGCCTCAGGAGAGACCTCCCCTCTTGAGAGAGGCTTCATGACTGAATCTCTTGCTTTATTCATCACCAGACTGTGGACTCAAGGCAGAGGACCCTCTGGCTGAGGACTAATTATTTTGGCCTGGGTTGAGCCAGGGGCCAGAGAAAACTACTTAGTATGTTAGGTTAGATATCTTACCCTATCCTCTCTCTAATTTTCTTACTTTTACTCTTTCTTTATTTTATAATAAATTCCTAAAAGAATCATTTAGAATTGATTAAATTCCTGGTGACCATACCCTTAAATAATCTAGTCCAACCTTTTATATTAAACCCATAGTTTTACCCCTTACATTACTTTAATTCCTCCAATTTATTTTTCTTCTCTAACTGCTGAAACTAGCATTTCTGATTAAAGAATAATGGTGATAATGGGCATCCTTGCCTCACTCCTAATCCTTTTGAGAAGTTTTCTAACTAGTCATTGCAGATGATACTCACTGATGGTTTTAAATAAAAATGACTTATCATTTTAAAAAGCCCCTTTTATTCCTATGATTCCTAGTAATTTTAATTGAAATGTATGTTCTAGTTTGTCAAAAGGTTTTCTGCATCTGTTGAGATAATTATGTGATTTCTGTTAGATTGATTATTGATATGGTCAATTATGCTGATAATGTTCCAAATATTAAACCAGTCTTATAGTCCTGGCATAAATACCACTAGATCATAGTCAATAATCCTTGTGTAATACTATGGTATTCTCTGTCACTATTTTATTTAACATGTTTGCATCAATATTCACTAAGGAAATCAGTCTATTATTTTCTTTCTCTTTTTTTGGTGTTCCTGGTTTAGGTATAAGCACCATATTTGTGTCATAAAAAGAATTGGGTAGGACTCCTCCTTTGCTTATTTTGATAAATAGTTTATATAGTATTGGGATTAATTGTTCTTTAAATATTTGATAGAATTAACTTTTGAATCCATTTGGTCCTGGGGGTTTATTGTTGGGGAACTCATTGTTAGCTTATTCAATTTCATTTTTCTGAGATGGGATTATATAAGTATTTTATTTCCTCTTTTGTTAATGGAGGCAATTTACATTTTTATAAATATTCATCCATTTCATCTAGATTATCACATTTGTTGTCATATAATTGGGTAAAATAGCTCCTAATGATTACTTTAATTTCCTGTTTATTATAGGTAAAATTATCCTTTTCACATTTGATAATGGTAATTTAATTCTCTTCTTTCTTTTTTAAATCTAATTAAGCAATACTCTATTTTGTTTATTTATTTTTCATAGAACCAGCTCCTAGACTTATTTGTTTATTTATTAGTTTTATCATTCTTTTACTTTTAATTTTATTAATTTCTCCATTGATTTTTGCAGGATATTGAATTCTTTTCTTAAGTTGAACTGCCAAGCATTCAGATTGTTATATATAGAGCACAATGCCAATGGGCTGGCCATGCTGTTTGGATGCTAAATCCATCTTTACCTAAAGACTATTTTAGAAAGAACTCACAGAAGATAAGTACTTACCTTGAGGCCAAAAGAAGCAGTATGAGGACACTCAAGATTTTTCTGAAGAATTTTAATATAGATTATGGAACATGAGAGACACTGGCACAGGGCTATCTTTCATGGTGTGTCCACATCAAAAAAAGATGATGTTATCTATGACAAAACTGAATTGCAGTAGCTGAACAGAAATTTATGATGAAAAAATTTAATGGTATATTTATTAGAATACTTGTACCCAACCTATTGTAGAGCCTTCAGAGGTCCTATTGGTTTGATCTGCCATAGCTAAACATATTGGATTTTGTCCCCATCATTGTGGTGACAGTTTGGTCTTCTAATATGAAACACAATAACCAACCATGCAACCAACATTTCCTCTTTGTATATAATAGAGTCTGGGCGGCTAGATAGCACAATGGTTGGAGTTCTTATCTGGCCTCAGACACTTAATAGCTTTTCTACTTTGAGCAAAGGACTTAACCCTGTTTGCCTCAATTTCCTTATTTGCAAAATGAGATGGAGAAAGCACAGACAAACCACTCAAGGATCTTGGCTGAAAAAAAGAAACAACAACACAAAAACAAATTGGGTCATAAAAAAATTGAACATGACTGAATAAATGAACAACAATAACAAAATAAGGATTTGTCTTATGATTGTTTTAGGAGAGTGGTATAGCAGAGTAGATAAAAAGTTATCTTGGAATTAAAAATACTAATTTTAAAGCTTCACTTCTGATATGTGATTATAAACATGAAAAATTCATTTAAATCCTGAATAGTCCAAAATCTCTGATACCTATATTTGAAACAAATTGCAGATCACCATTTGTGGAGCAAATTTTCATTCCAGAAAGACCCTACATAAATGAAATCAGAGGTCCACATTGGACTATCAAATAATCAATCAATAGTAAACATTTACTAAGTCTATTATTTATTAGCTCTATTCTAAGCACTTAATATCCACTAATTTACATATAAATAAAACAAGCTTACAAACATTAACTGAAATATCCAAAGTAAGTTTCAGAACTAACATTTTAATTCTGGTATTTGAAAATAGTAATTAAATAGTTTCTCAATAGTTTAACTGTATTAACGAAAGATAATAATTTTGTAGGAAGCAATAGGTAATAGGTGTGTTTTAGTCTCCCTGCAATCCATCTTTCAATACATATTTATCATATGCCCTGCCTTGTATACTAAGCATTGTGTTAAATTAGACAATTGATCTAGAGTTAAATAAAATTCTATTTTAATTGCATCTAGGTTTTATATATATATATATATATATATATATATATATGTATATATATACATATAGATACATAGATACATATATACATATTTTATATATACATATATATATATATATAAAACTTCAGAGGTTATAAAGTTCAAACTCCAAATTTTAAAGATGAGGAAATAAGAATCAGATGAGGTAACTGACTTTCTGAAAGTCATGTAAGTAGAAACAAAATAAGAATTTAAAATTAATCACATTTATACCAATTCCCAGGCAGTTTTGACAAATAGAGCTTTTCCTTCATAACCTCTATTTGAATATGTGTCAGATGTTCCAGATATAGATAATAGAAAACAGAAGCACTGTCCATCACCTAGTAGTCAATATAGGCAAGAGTAAAGGAGTTTGGTTTTATGACTTTGAAAAGAAATTCAATGAAATCTTGTTAGAAAATAGGATTCCAAATGACTAGTCAACATTTAGCTCCACTGCCTGACAACAGTTGACATTCCTTTATGGTTAGAGAGGGAGACTAAATAATTTTTCAAATCTATTGACACATCAAACAGGTCCAGGATTAAATTTGAAATTTGTATCGTATACAGATTGTTAAATTACTTAATACCTTTTTGTAGTTAAGATTTAAAAATAGATTGTAGCTTAAAATTCTAGATTCACTATAAAGGAAGCTAAGTACCTTCATTGTTACAATCAGGAGATTACTAAATCCAATCTTCACAGTCCCCCCTGATGATCATTGGGAGACTTGTCTCCCCATTGTTCATTTAATAAAATCATATTGTAGTCCTAAAACACTTCTAACTCAGATGTATACAATATTTCACCCTTTCGAGGAAATTACAATAGTTAGAGAGAAATAGAAAAGAGAGAAAGCAAAGCCAATGTTTTGCTAGGCACATTGACAAAAAGCCAAATTAGGGGACAGTCTTTTTTGGCATAAAAGTATAGATTTACAATAAATGTTCAATTCCCATTTGTTCAATTGATTTGCACTGAAAAGTTCATTCTGGATCTTCTTGAGTCAGTGTAGGTTCTGCAAGCATATTTTCTCTAAGAGTTCATTCTCTGGGTTCAAGGAGTTAGCAAACATCTTTTCCTGAAATTCTTCTCAAACAAAATTTTAAATATATTGGATTTTTATAAAAATACAATACAATCCCCCCTGAAGAGGGTGTTCATCAACATGTTAAAATGACATTATTTTAATATTTCTCCATCTCTATTTCATAAATATCACCCATAACATCTTGATTTCAATAAATTACTATCACTATATACAAGGAATTAACAGAACAAGAAATATGAATTTGCTGAAGAATTTCATTTCACACCATTTTTTTTGGTTTGGCAGATTCTTCATATAATTCCAGATTCATTAAAAAAGTAGAGTAAGTTTTGGCATTGGTTTCATTATTTCTGTTTCTTCCTCTAAATGTAGGACATTTCCCCATTATAGCTCACTGTGACTTTGCAATAGTTCTCAAAGAAAATGCAGCTGTTGAAGCAGATAATGTCCCAGGAATTAGATTTCAACACATTCTAAAGGTAATTAAGAAATCGATTCAATCAGAATCACCACAGATACAATATTTGCAAGAGTAAATATTGGGGTTTTTGTTTGTTTTTTTCTTTAGAAGGGCTCTATGCTGGGACAGTTAGGTGTACTTAACAATTAGTGCTAGAAAAAAATTCAAGGTTAAATAATTGGGGATGGTAATACCATTAATGAAATGATTACCCAAACCTTTTCAGTGAATAACCATACTGATAGAAGCATGATTAGAGACTTCTCTAACATTTTTTAATGTCAGTCTTGCCAAGATAGCAATAAATATCCAACAATTTTCTTTTGAGGTCTTTGGAAAGTAATTAGGTAATGTTTCTATTGGATAAACAGTGCTGTCTTGTGATCCTGTCAGTTAAGTTTTCTTTGGACATGAACAGTTCAAAGAGAATAGCCTTTTAACATTCCTTCTAAAAAAAAAACTTCAATTGAGGGGAACTGAGTTACTGAAGAACCTAGAAAGTTACATTTTTCCCAATACAGAAAGAGGAGAAGCTAATATAAAATCATAAAGAGCTTGAAAGATTTTAGGAAAAGGGAACAGGACAGGTAATGAAGGGGGAGGTGACAGGTTTTTCCAATGACAACCGAAAGCCTCAGTGTATCTGCAGTTCCCTTCCTTAAAACTAAAACTAAACCACAAAGCAAGATTCAGAGAAAGGAAAGATAGGGAAAGAAATAAACAAACATTTATTATGTGTCTGTTATATACATATATGTATGTGTGTATAATATATATATATATTCCACATATATGTATATATGTAGGTATATATATATGTAGGTGTGTATGTATATATATATATAAATATATATATATATATATAAAAGAAATATATATTTCTTTTTGTTGTTGTTGTTTTTCTTTGAGTTGTGTCTGACTCATTGTGATCCCCACTTCTCTGGAGTGGTTTGCTATTTCCTTCCTCAGCTCATTTTACAGTATAAAAATCAACCATACATGACTAAGTGATGTGCCCAGGTACCCACAGCTAGTAATTTTCTGCAGTTAGATTTGAACTAATGAAGATGAGTCTACCTGACTCAAATATATGACATTCTATTCACTGTACCACCTAACTATGTATATATTGTTACTGGTTCTTCATTTTGAAGAGTACCAATGACATCATAGCATGGTGATATCTTGACTTGTGTATGAATTGGAGTAAATTAAGTCAGAGTTGCTCAAAATCATCAACATGATTTTCTCTTCCAGTTATTGAAGTCAAATGACTGACAATGACCTAGGATTCAGTGAATGACTTTAGCATCCTTGATATATGACCAAGCTCTAAGTAGTCCACAGAACCTGCTTCAGTTGGCTTCATGATCACTGAAAAAAAATTAAATCTTCACATGCTTGGGCTAGGTATGCCCCTAGCTCAAAGAGGGGTTTGAGGCCTATTGACCACACTTAACCAAGGTTTAACCTGTCTGACTAGACAGTTTTCACTAATGTATAGCCATTGGGCATACTACAGCTTATCAGAACAACAAGTGAGAGCTGAATGAAGGTGAATAGTGTAAATGCATAGAAAACCTGAAAAAGACTCAGTAAACCCTCATACCAGAATTATTGCTGGTCCTTGCTATTCTCACTC
Source organism: Monodelphis domestica (assembly GCF_027887165.1). Taxonomy (NCBI): domain Eukaryota; kingdom Metazoa; phylum Chordata; class Mammalia; order Didelphimorphia; family Didelphidae; genus Monodelphis; species Monodelphis domestica. The sequence goes on from NC_077234.1 coordinate 171,609,934, forward strand.
TCTCTCTCTCTCTCTCTCTCTCTCTCTCTCTCTCTCTCTCTCTCTCTCTCTCTCTCTCTCTCTCTTTCTCTCTCTCTTTCTCTCTCTCTCTTTCTCTCATAAAAAGGAAGAAGATAAACAGTTAGCTATATATGTATATAATATATTATAATATATTCAACCACTTGACTACTTTCTTTAAATGTCAAAATCCAGAGTGTTTTTATTAAGTATTTGTTAATTAGTTCACTGAATATTTTTTTGTTTCCTGTCTCGTAGTTCAAGAAGAAGCTTACTTTCTGATCCATGAAAGTGCTTAAAAATAAAGATCAGCCAGGCATTACAACTCCTTGACTTTATGTTCCTTTGTGATTGTCTTTTCCCCAAACAGAAGTTCCTCTCCTTCTGCTTTCTTCTCTGTCTTTTCCTTTGTGAGGATATCTCACTATTCTTTCTCCCATATGGTACATGTACTTAAGTGTACTTGCACAGGTTTGGGTAAAAACTGTTTTCTGTTGATGGATTTCAATTTGCTAAGATCAACAACCTAAAATTCAAGATGTGTCATAATAAAATTTTGAAAACACACTTAAAGAGAACATAAAAATGATTTGAAAATGAAGGTATATAAATTCTCCCCTCACAATTTTTCCATATTTCTATGTGACAGGAGATGATGAGTTCCCATGACTTGATGAGAATACCATGTGATCTCTGCCCCTCACCTGTGTAGAACTAGTGAACTACTGATGAGTATAATTCTAAAATTTTATAACAGTTAGGCAGAGCTGAAGATAACAAAGTTCATTCATAGTGAAGTACAAACAAGATTATAAAAAATTTAGGATTAAGAGCTACTAGATTAGAGATACTTCATGATCATTTGATGTTAGATTTTTGTTGTGATATTCATCTTGGTCTACCTCCTCATGTTGATCAATAATGAAAATTAGACCCAGAGACTAGAAGGACCTTATCTAAAGTCACATCATTTCTTATGCCAGGTCTTAAGGAAGCAGGATCAGATTAGTGATTTAAAAAAAAAGCAAGAAAGACAGAGACAGAGACAGAGACAGAGACAGGCAGACAGAGACAGAAACAGAGACAGATACAGAGATACACAGAGAGAGACAGAGAGACAGAGAGACAGAGAAACAGAGACAGATAGTGATAGATGGATTTAAGTATAAATAGAGAGATTTGTTGAATTTTTTCTTTATTGAAAAGCATTTTTGTGTAGAGTGACTCTGGAAGGAGGAAGATGTAATAGTTAAAGGAATCATAGGGATTGAAGAAGTACAGGGGATAGGGAAGGTTTTGTAACAAGGAATGGAGGAGTTGAAGGGAAAGAGGGAATATGGATGCCTGTGAGGTAAAAGGAGAGAGATACCCCCTTCTGAGAGGCTATCATTGAAAAATGGGGTTCCTGAGAAATGGGCCAACCATGATAACCTGGGGGGATGTCTTTTATATTGATTGATGTTGAAGATACCCAAGAGCAGGTAAGCAAAGACCCCCCTGAGGGACAAGCCTCACCCTAGACCAAGCAGACCCAGCAGGGGTCTGATAAGGACCATTTATGATTGAATAGGTTCAGCTCCCTCTATGTCCCCTTGAAATGACAGTCCTCTTATCTGACTGTAGTTTATTTAACTCAAGATGAATTTAATAACAAGTTTGGATTGAGAAGATATTGGGGAAGAGGGAATCAGGATTTCACTGATTGGGTTTGAGTCTCTCTCAGATTTTGAGCTGAGGCCAGGCTTCCCAGTCTGGTGGAGGGTTTCTTTTATTCCTGTCTATGCTAATCTGTGATAATTTTCTTAAGTTCAAAGTCTATAGCAGTAGACAGCAAGAGGAAGAAAAGGTTATGATCTTCAGAGCTGGTTGAGCCTGTATCTTCAGGCTGATGCCCCTAAAGACTGGCCTTACAGTTCAAACTGCTCCTGCTAAATTCTTTTTTCTGATGACATGATCACAGGAATCCAGGTAGAGCACAATTGGGAAAATTCAGGAACAGAGGTACTTCTATCCCACGACAGGGAGAGAGTGCTCCTTCTAGTCCAAGGACCAAGAAAAAGAGCCCATTTAGAGTAACTGTCACTCTCCAAGTCACCCCTGCCCCCCACCAACTGTCATCACTATTCATCAATTTTACTCTAACCTTCCAACTGCTGTTTGCTCCACCTCAGTGGCATAAAATCCAGAGCTTGATTCAGTTTTCCTTTCCACAATGATGAATGGGTATAGGTGTTTATGAAAATAAAATTCATCAATAAAATGTATTTTTCCACCCAACCCCTCTGAAAAGGGCAAATCAGAAACATAGATTGATATGTTGAAGTTATCATATCAACTTCTGAAGGGGTACTGATATGTGAGAATCTATATAGATGGCTTGACTACCCATGAAGAATAAAGGAGGTCAAGACAAGACATTGACTTGTAATTGGTGCTGGGGCAGTTTTGTTATCTTTTCCTCACCCTGAGGATTAATGTGTCCATTATACCTAGAATGACATGTTTACATAACATATCCAGACTAGGATAATGGTGCTTTAAAATAAACTGGAATCTACTCTACAAGCCCTTGGGATCACTGACAATCAACTGGAAGTTCTTTGGTTTGGTGTTGCTTTTCAATAAATCTCCCTCTGCTTGGCCATGAGACCAAAAAAAAGTGGAACACTGCTGGAGGCCTTGGCTATTTTAATCTGAAGTGAGCAGAAAGTACTACTTTTTTTTAAAGGAAATGTCATTTCAGTAATATGTTGCTAGCTGTTATCACATGCATCCAAGGTGACTTTTAGAGCACTACCTTAGAGAGCACAGATAAATTAGGCAAGTCAGAATATGCTGCTTTCTGCAAGATGCTCACTTAATGATTGGAACAATATTTCCTCAGCTGATAGACCACACAGCAAAATTGTCTCCTTGCAGCTGAAAAATATGTATTCTTTAAAATAAATAAATGCATAAACAAAAAAAGCTAGTGTTCAAATGTGTTTGCCTGGCCCAGAGACAGTCTGCATGTGTGTGATCTGAAAGGATGTGAAATGATGTGAAATAATAAACTGCATGTAGGTGAATTGGAAACACTGTGATTTGATTTAGGTCAAGATTAATCACTTCAAAGTATTCAGTTCAGATGATTTTCTGCTTTTAATTCAAATAGACTTTGCCAAGAAATGTCAAAATTTTATGTAGGTAGGTTTATTTTTGAATGCTAACAATTGCTAAGAATTTTGTGAGTACTCCTTTCACAAGATGGTGATGCTTTTTTTTTTCTTTAGCAGTTTGTTTTGTCAATTACATAAAAGGTTTCCAATTCATGTGGGAAAATTTCCTTGTGTCTAGAAAAAGGAAATTTGTATGTGAACATAGGAGCTGAGTGACAGACTTCATACATAGATTTCACCAAACAGTGGCCTGTTTACATTCTGGAAAAGATTTTTTGGACAAAAATGAAAAGTTGGCAAAAACAAAAAAAAAGGATAGTGACACATAATTCCTTTACATATAAGAATGATGAGAAAAAATTGAAAATAATGAACATAGTGTTTGGAGAAGCAGATTTTAGATTTTTAAAATGTTACCCTACATTTACAAAGTGTTTATATTTCCCAAAAATCTCATTTTTCTTACTTTAGAAGAACTAGATTTCATTTCTAACAAATAATGCAACTGAACAAAGAAACTAAATTATTGAAGAAATACAGTCAATTAAGGGATAGGTAGGAGGCTCATTGGATTGAGAACCAGGCTTAGAGAGGGAGGTACTGGGTTCAAATTTGGCCTCAGGCACTTTCTAGATGTGTGACCCTGGGTAAGTCACTTAACTCCAATTGCCTAATGAAACAACTATAGAACTGCAACTGAAGGTAGAATAAAATAGAAAAGAAACTTAGAAGTCATTGTCATCAAGGTTATCCTTGCTCTCTTAATCATCTCCATCCTCTTTATCAACAGAAGCTGAAACATCAATGTAGAACTAAACAGAACAACAGAATCCATTTCATCCAAATCCTCATTCTATAAGTAATGCAACTAAAGCCCAGAGATATTCAGGATAAAGTGTTTGTTCATTCTTTGTTTTCTATTGTGGGATTATATCTTTTTTGGTAAGTAAATTAGATTTAAGTGAGGGAGAGTTGAAAAAAGTAGTCAGATTCACTCTCTCTTCCAGAGTAATCAAATTTCAATTGTGTGGCAAGACAAAAGCCATGATGATTGGTGGCAGATTCTTAGAGACATAGATGAATTGAGTGAAGGTGAACACCAAAGATGGATGTGCAGCTTTGAAAAGGGTTTGGTAAGCCCTCATCATAGAGATATGAACCTGAACATACACCATAGTTGTAGAGGTAGAAATGGCTAAAATCAAGATAGGAACACAGAATTCTAAAATTAAATCCATCATTATTTCTACAAATCACTTTAATTTTTTGTTTATTTTATTTTAATACAATGGTTTTATGTACTTAGACTAAAGTTTATAAAATTACATGATATAATTTATATATATATATGTTATATAGACACAAACCTACTTAACTTGTGTCTTTAACTTCACAAGAATTAGTCTTATAAACAACAGTAGTATACCCAATGTGGTCTACTTCCTTCTTGATTCTCTCTTTTTGCCTGTCAGACAATATTTGACAGTGACCTTGTCATCATTTTCTTCTCAGTCTATAGCTCAGTCTCCCTTTTATATACCTGTCCATCCAAATGGCAGTAAACCTGGATCATCATGTGCCAGTTACTATAGATATAAGCAATTGTTAGTGTTTATATTGAACATAATTTTGGGATCATTGAGGGTAATTTTTTAATATTAATATTGGACATATTCTTGGATAAAGATATTTTGGGTGGTTATGCACTAACAATTATGTCATCAGTGCTAAATTCCAGGCTGCCAAGGCTTATGGTAATTGATAACAGAATAGTCATTCTGTGGAGTGACTTATCTTCATGAAAATAAACCACAATATAATGTCAACTTTAAATGAAAGAGAGATTAATAACCCCTAAGTAGAAGACATTCTATAAATTGTTTCTAAACTCTTTATTCTAATCCAGATGCAGCAAATTGGCAGAAACATTCTTGATGCTCACCATTTCCATGATCAATAATGGTTAGCCGATGAACTTATTATTAGTTGTTCTGTTCAGTTTACACGAAGTTATATGTCATTATTCCATTTTAGAAAGTGGTATGAAGAGTGCTGAAGGCCCTTATGTTTAATATTTTCATTTGCTTTCTGTACCAAAGTCACTTCATCTCTTTGTGACTCCATTTCATCAGCAGGAAGAAAGGGCATATTGAGACTTAAGAAAAATGTGAAACTATTTTAAAGGATTTTTGAGCTACTTATATGAAAACTACCAAATATCTATAAAGTATTTTAATTAACACATTGTATTTCTTGTCATTGGAAAGTAACACTTACCTCTTCTTTTGGTTAATATTTTTCACTTTTGAAATTTTGATTTAGAAGGAAAAACTCAATGGGGAATCACCATATCTACAGAGGCCCTGTTCAATTGGAGTTTCATCAGAAATGAAAAGCTTTGGCAGTAGTTTATTGTTATGAGGTAACTTGAACAACTCTTTTAATTCAATGTGTCATATGAATTGTTGTTAAATATCCATAGCTTATTTTGAAACACAAATTAATTATCTATTACAAGCATGCTATTGCTTATCTCCTCCAAAGTCTCATTAGTATGCAAATGACTCTAATTAGGTCACTGACAGACAATATTTGTGCGGAGTCACTTTCCTTGGTTTAGTATGATAGTTTCAGTTTCTAATATTTATAAATACTGTTTCTGAAATCAGCTTTACTTAATAGGGATCATTCAGAAGTCTTATTAGTTCACTAGAATTAATGGGAGATAAGAAAGAAGAAAAAAAGGGCATTCTTTGGAAGCTGTCATTTTTCATTTTGCACATATAGGCTCAGAAGATTAGAGGAAGAGCATCATATTTGCAATTTTATTTCAAATTTCTCTGCATCTAAATTTGTGTTTCTGCATCACTTACTCTTTGTTTCAAAATATTTCTCAATTAAGAAAAAATAATTTTTAAGAGAAAATTAAATGTGAGAGCTAAAATTACTCCATCTATGATAATTCATCATGATTATTAAGTGATCAGAAATTCTTGAATATTATATAGGTTCTGGAAAATATTAAGAAGAAGAAAGGGTTTTGATTATGGTTCTGGAGATGAGATCATAGAAATATTATGGAGTATGATATGATATGATATGATATAATATGATATGATATGATATGATATGATATGATATGATGTGATATAATATAATATGATATGATATGATACAATATAAATAAATATGATATGGCATGATATGGCATGACATACCATACCATAACATCATATGACATGACATGATATGATATGACATGACATGACATAACAGAATAGAATAGAATAGAATAGAATAGAATAGAATAGAATAGAATAGAATAGAATAGAATAGAATAGAAAGAATAGAATATATAGGCCACTTAGTCAAAATAGATTATGGGGCCTTAATTTCAATATCCCCACACCTTCTTAAATTTTTGAGATGTGGAAATTAAATAAAACAAAACAAAACAGAAAAGTTAAATAACTTGCCCAATGTTAAAAATAATCTCATAAGTTTCTGAGGTGGCATCTAAAATTTTATTCCAAGTTCAGTGCTCTATCCTTTATATCATAGATCTATTTACCCTACTTCCCTTCAAAGAAACCCTTCTACTATTTCCTCCATAAGCTTTGGGAGAAGGATAAGAGCATTAGATAAACAGAATTAGATTTAAGAATTAGATTTTAGGTTACTTAATCCCAGTGCATCTTTGGCTAAGAATGCACAAGACAAGTAGTGGGATCTGTTGGGATTAGCAAGGAAGGCTTTGGAATCCTATGGATTGATTGACAGGAGCTGGAGTGGCAGTTTGAACAGCAAGGGATTATGGGAGAGAACTGTTGCTGGGGGGCATTCTGAAGAGCCCTAGGTCTTCTGTGTCAGGACTAAAAGCTGAAAGGTTTCTCCTTTTCTAGTAGGTTTGTGAAGCTCTTTATATTACCATGTCATCTATATTAGGAAGTTTAAATTTGATTCTTCCTGAAACAGAATAAGCCCTGTCAATTTCTCAATGTGTCTTTTAGTTATAACATATGTGGCCTTCTAAGGAATGCATTTAGTTATGCATGTATGTAATTGTGGCCTTCTGAGGAAAAGATGGTAGCTATAGACAAGAAGGATTTCCTTGGCAGCAGCATGTAGAATTAATAGAAATGAGGTAGTAATGGGTCCTAGGAAACTGGTGATCAGGAAATTGTAACAATCTGGAATAATAATAGTAATAGATAAAATGGTAAAGAATGTGTCAAATGTATATGAAGTACAAAATTGACTAGGAGTTTCTACTTTTGCTGTGTTTATGAAGAAAGAAAATTTAAATTTCATTGATTGGTACTTTCACAATTTTACATATTCTTTTAGCACACTTTTATTGAGTATTTATTGGTTACATAATACTTCACTAAGTACAAACTATCCTATGCCTCTTTCCATTTTTTGCCTATTTAAGGCTTCATTTACACAATTTTGAAACAACTGTTAGGAATATTTAATAAATTCAACCTAATAGCTATAACTTTTTAATGGTCAAATATCATATGACTGGTTTAACAGCATTTTATTTTGTAATTTTATTAAATTGACTGATAGTATTGACATTTCTGTTAAACAGTCTTGAGAGTATGATTTTTTCCTGATTTGACATATACATATATATATGTGTGAATATACATATGTGTGTATACATGTACATTCATATATGTGTTCAAAGGCAGAGATATGTATGTACAGTTCAATTATAAGCTTAATAGGTTAGATATTCACTAAAAGCTTTAGAACACATATGTGTATGTCTCTGTGTGTGTTTATTTTGTACCTTAATTCCTGAATAATATTTTAATACATTCAGTGAATGAAAGCACATCAGATCCTTTAAACCACATTGCTATGATTTCTTCAGAAACATAATATGTTCACAGGGAATATTATCTTGGAAATGTTATTTTAAAATGTTTAAAAAATTAATTTTCTAAATGATATTTTAAACATTGTTTAATTATAAATTCCATACATATGTGAAAAAAAATATGACTCCTAACCAAAGGTCTCCTTGTGTAGCTCTTTTGCAGCTCAAGGACATTCGACTCATAATATTTTGGAAACAGAGTCATGCTTATGGATAGGGAAAGTATTGATTGAACATTAATTTGACACATTAACCTGTATCATTATGAAAGCCACTATGAAGGTCCTCCTTCATTTCTTGAATGTGTCATAGACATTGATTTTGACTGAAACTACTAGGGCAATAGAATACAAACTTTAGCAAACCTAGAATAATAGAATGGTTTTGAGTCGTTACTGCTATTGATGTCTATTTTTCTTTATTGGCTAAATTCAATGAAAAATAATTCATTACCTGGATATAGTAATGATTACTTGGGCAATTCCAACCCAGGAAACAAAAACTAAATAATCCTAAACCCTTCTGGAAATCACTTCAGTGTCTGTAGTGATGCTGGCAAAGTGTCAGAAAAGGAAACTGAAGATAATTTTTAACCAATATTTTCAAAATCATTGGTTTTATTTATTTATTTAAGGTAAAACATTAATACTACAAATGTAATATTTTTCTACAATAGACATATGAACTTACTATTGTAGACTTACTTCTTCATATTAAAGAAACATATACTTTATTGCTTGGTGGCTTTAGTGCAGAGACAAAGATAAGTTGAGAAAATATTACAAATTGAGCAAAAGATAGAGGAAATATATTTTCTATTTAGAAACCTCATGCCTATGAATAATGAATCTTGCCTTTTTCATGGTTTTTATATTTTTCTAGATTGTATGTAGATTTAATTTAATCAGTCTGATATTTTGCAATTCATGATCTCTCCCTCCCTCCCATACTTCCTGGTTCCCTAAGACAACAGTATATCACCTTAAAAATATCTTTAAACAGTTTGTCTCCAATGTATATGTCATAATTATTTAAAATTTCATGAAAGCTTTAAAAATGGAGATTACTCTATATGTTCCACATATTTATAGCTTCTCTCTTTTGTCTTAACGAAGACCTAGAAAATGAGGGGATGCCTATCAGTTGGGGAATTTATGTACCATTCTTCATTATATTTCTTCCTTGTATTTTTCTTGTGTGATATTTGTCTTCTATAACATCATGATGTGCAGGGAGCCAACAGACCCCCCCACACACACTGGTGATATGGTCACAATCTGGGAAGCTGGAAGCTACAAGGCAGTCTCCCCCTCTCTCCCCCCAGAATACCCCCCCTTCCCACTAACCCCCTTCTGTGACTTCTCTCTCCAACTTTCCCTACTATTGAACTTGTTATGATTATTATTCTCTCCCCAATACAGGAGAAATAATATTAGAGCAAATACTTATAGGAAATATATATATATATATATGTGTGTGTGTGTGTGTATATATATATTTATATATATATCCCACTTTCTATATATTTCTATCTTTATATTTCTATATACATATATATATGTATATATATCCCACTTTAATCCCCCTAGATTATTGCCCCCAAAAATTGCATTTACAGAATCAAAGTCCAAAGATTGTTGCCCATCATCCCTCCCTTCTCTCACTCAAGTACAGATATGCTTCAAGGCCCTACAATAAACACTGGCCAAATGCTTTAGCATGATAATAAATCTTTCCTTTCAGTTATCACACTCCAATGAATTTGTAGATGAACAGAAACCAGGCAGCATTGTTAGGCACTTCAAAATAACACAAGAAAAACAGAACTTGTAAATTGAGGAAAACCCCCAAAAGAGTCTCTTCTAAGTGATCTTTTAACTTTGTACATAGATATGAAAATGTTTTGTTATTCATCTCCCAAGAAATTGTGATTGATAGTGAAAGCTAATCAAAAGTACAATGATCCTCTCAGTAGATCAAGGGGTACTAACCTACAAACAACTTTATTCATGTTATTCATATACATAACAGAGTGTTGTAGAAACATAGTAAATGATCACAGAATTCTTTGTTGTAGTAACATCACAAGAGTATTCTTTAGGTGATTTGATAATATCCAGTCAGAAAGCAAAATGTCACATATTTAGAAAATTGATTGTGTGTCAAAGAAGTATGTACCTAAAAACCTATATAATAAATGAACCATGGTACTATGGAAGAGAACTGTGTGTGCTGCCTGTATATGTGAGTTTGAATACACAGTGTTTCTCATCTCTTTTATTCAACCAGATCATCACACCTAGATGGAGATAAACTTGGACCCTCAGAGAGACTGCTGGATGGATCTCAATAATAATGAATATGGAACTATGCATTGCATATTAACACATGTACAATGTATATCATATTATTTGTCATTTTGGGAATTGAAGAGGGGTGGAGATGCAGAGAACATAGATTACAAGATGTCAGAAAATTATTGACAATTGTACTGATAAGTAACAAAAAATTAAAATTGTAGAAAAGAAATTCATTAATATTTTATTCTATTGATTCTTAATTATTTCATATTAAAATGGTAAATCATTATTTTCTCATTTTTGATGAAAAGAGGCAAAAGTAAAATAAAATATGATTCAATTCATCAAACATTTGTTAAGCATCTATGAATCATGTGTCTAAATTTTGGAAATAACGTTAGATTCAGAATTAATTGTGTTATCTAGCATGCTATTTCTATTAAATTTATCTTGCATTTCCCATTTGATACATGTAAAATTCCAGGTAAGACTTATTCATTTTGGAAAATATAAATGCACAATGTAATAAAAATGTTGAAAATAAGTTTAAAAATGAAAATGCATATAATTTTACTAATTGTGTTTAATGTGTTTGGGATAGGCAAGTAAAACTATTCTTGAAGATAAAAGCAAATTTGGGACTACATTCATGTTTATTCAGTCTCTATTTAATCCACCAAATTAATTCTTTGGTTACTTAAAATTAGATAATCAAGAATTGTTACAGGTTTAAGACATTTAGAACAATCATTCAAGAGTCCCTTTTCCAATGTCCTTAGAAAGTAGAGATAAAACTTGCCCTTCACGAGTTCTATGTAATTTTCTTTGCTCTAAGACTGCCCATTCCTCACGTAGAAATCTTTAAAATAAAAGGTTTTCCTTATATTGAGAGATAACATGTACCATCTTTTCTGCTCCAAGTTCTATTCCATGGAGCCAAAATGGGGAAAAATGATTTCTTCACTTGACATCCTTTGATGTACCTGAGAACACCTAATATGTCCCTTCTACATTTCCCTTTATGATGGTTACACAGAGCTAATTCCTTCATTCTCTGATTTTATTGCATGTATTTACCTCAAATGGGATAATATTTGCAAAGCATTTAGCATATTAGTTGGCACAGTACCTGACAAATAGTAACACTATATCAATGTTCATTGTTGTTCTTATTATCAGCTTTCTCTGTTATATATTCTATGTTGACTGTGTGACTCCCCAAACTAAAAACCTATTTTCATGTGAATAGTATAGAAAAGAAAGTTTCTATCCTGTATTTAGATTTGAAAATTTAACTTCTATTACTTTATTTCATGATGAACTTGGTTTTTTTTTGTTCTCTTATTCACATTGACTATTCAATTTCATTTTACCTGGAGACCAATTTCAGAAACCCCAAAAGATCTATCTGAAAATAAAAGTAACTTTCTGTTCCCCACTTTTTCTCAGAAGAATAATGGCACATTATAGCAAGTGGCGACTGCTACTTAATGTTCTCATCTCTTATTCATCTGTGATGAATATGAATCCAACCTAGAACCAAATAAAATTGACCAAAATAGATGAACATTGAATAAAACTCACAATTTATGGGAAATGTTTTTCTCCATCTTATACATTACTCTTATTTTAATTTAATTTAATTTTTAATTTTCCCCATGGTTACATGATTCTTGTTGTCTCCTTCTCCTCTTTCCTCCCACCTTGAAACTGACAAGCAATTTCACTGGGTTAGATGTACATTATCACTCAAATCCTATTACCATATCATTCATTTTTGTAATAGAGTAATCTTTTAAAACCAAAACCTCAAATCAGACCTTGATTTATTTTTTACATATCATCACATTTTCATATACATCATATCATCATAATTACCTTACTTCTCCACCATCTTTCTTACTAAATTCCTTCTATATTCTCTACTACTGAGAGCAATTTTTGAGAATTAGAGAAATTATCTTTCCATGTAGACCTATAAAAATTTTTACCATATTGTGTTCCTTAAATTTTCTCTTTCTAATTTACCTTTTGAGCTTCTCTTCTATCTTGTGTTTGGACTTCAAATGGTTTGTTTAAGTCTGACTTATTACTCTGGAATGCTTGGAAACCTACTGTCTTGTTGAATGCCCATTTTCTTCCTGGAAAGTATATACTCAATTTTGCTGGATACATTACTCTGGGTTGTAAACCCAAATCTTTTGCCTTCCTGAATATCAAATTCTGTTCCTTTTACTCCTTTAAAGTAGAAGGTGCAGGGGCAGCTGGGTAGCTCAGTGGATTGAGAGCCAGACCTAGAGACGGGAGGTCCTAGGTTCAAATCTGACCTTAGACACTTCCCAGCTGTGTGACCCTGGGCAAGTCGCTTGACTCCCATTGCCTAGCCCTTACCACTCTTCTGCCTTGGAGTCAATAAACAGTATTGACTCCAAAATGGAAGGTAAGGATTTAAAAAAATAAAAAAAATAAAAATAAAGTAGAAGGTGCTAGGTCCTGTGTGATCATGATTGGAGGACATTGGTATTTCAATGATTTCTTTCGGGCTGTTTTAAGTATTTTTCCCTTGGCTAATTGGCTCCTGAATTTAGTTCTTACATTCCTGGAAGTTGTCTTTTGAGGATTTCTTTCTGGAGGTGATCTGTGAATTCTTTTTACTTTCAATTTTTTTTATGATCTCTGGGCATTTATCTTTGATAATTTCTTATAATATAATGTCCAAGGTTTTTTTTTTTTTTTCTTGATCATGGCTTTCAGATAGTCCAATAATTCTGAAACTGTCTCTCCTAGATCTATTTTCTAGGTCATTTACTTTTTCAATAAGATATTTCATGTTTTCCTTTGTTTTTTTTTAAATCCCTTTGATCTGCTTTATTGTTTCTTGATTTAATGTGAAAACATTAGTTTCTAGATGGTCAATTCTGATTTGTAAGACCTGATTTTCCTCTGTCAGTTTTTGGTTCTCCTTTTTTCTGTTGATCCATCTCTTCTTACATCACTTTCATTTCTCTATCCCACTTCTCCTCTGTCTCTTTTAATTGTTTTTTGAAGTCTGTTTTGATCTCTTCCAGAATTTGTTTCCAATCCATATTATTCTTTTGGACTTTGTGGGTGTTTCCTTTGCTTTCAATTTCCTGTCTCTGTACCTTGCTCTTTGTCTCCATAGAAATTCTTTAGATTTAGGTGCTTTTTTTGTTTTGCTCATTTTTACCATCTAATTATAGGTAAGCTTGGGAGGATGATGTAATGGTCTGAGTGCTGAGAGCTCTGAGATCCCCTTCCTCCTGCTGAATCAAATGACCCTTGAAGACTTAAAGACTTACCTCAGGCTTAGGTGAAAGCTTTTGTGGTAGTGAACAGGTCATGGGACTGTGTAATTGATTCAATCAGGCATACCCTTGAATGACCTGTCTTAGAAACCACTCTGAGCTTTAGTCCAAAGTATCAGTACTTAGTATTTAGTAATATCAACCACTGCAAAGTTTGAACTAAGTCCTTATCTCAAGCCCAGCCTAAATCCCTGTTCCTGGAGCTCCAGACTACCCCACAGGTATTTCAAGTGATATGGGCTGGCTTGGACTGCTAATTGCCCAGGCAGGGTCTAAAGGTCTGTATGTTGGCTTGGAATAGTTTGAGTGATAATGTCAGGGGTTTACCATCACTATCTGGACAGAAGCTAAAAGCAATCTGGTAAAGAAAAATCACCTCAAATGTTTGTTTATTTTTTTCTTTCTCTCAATGGTTAGGGAAAAAAACCCATCATATTAGCTAGCATATATTGGTGTTTATCAGTGACTTGGCTCTCTGCTCTTCAAAGATGTGTCTTATATTCATGTTGTTGCTTACAGAAGTACCCTATTTAATGGACTATTGATTAATATAAATATAAAAAGAAGTAGGTGCAGGATTTTATTTAAGAAAGCCTCATGCATAACTGTCATGAATTTCCTGTAAGGAACCCTACTTTGTGAATCCTGTGTTTGAAATATTCTATTATAAACAAAGACAAATTAGGGTAAAGTCTAGGTAGGTTCAATTTTGTTTTTCTATCTTGAAAATTTGGGGACTTTAGTGATTTCACTTTTAAGACTAACTTTTTTTGTTGCTATGAGTATTCAAGTAATATTTCTGTTTTTGATAATAATTCTTTAGCATTTAGATTTTAATTTTTGTATACATTGTTTAATTTGAGGCTTATACTCACCCAGGGAAGAAGGTAGTGTTACTCAATTTTTTTTACCCTTCAGATCTTTTATTTCATGTACATGGTGCAAAAGATGTCTGTATACAATGTTTTAACTTGAAAGAAGACAAAGCATAAGGAGTAACTTGGTGAGGAAGCAGGGCAGTCAGTGTACCCCAGCAGACACACTGATGGATTTGAAAAGAGGAGATAGCAACATTTTCCTTGTGACAATACAAAGATGACAAGTGGATTCAACAGTCCCTTCATGATTGGAGTCTGAATTGTTATTAATCAACATAGTTTTTTAAAAAATTAGAAGATCTGTTAGAAAAAAAGTGAAGTGTTTATATATATGCATGTATGTATACTGAATTACATGCAAGAAAAGCACAAATAAAAAAAATCATTTTACAAACATGATCACATCAAGTAATCAGTCTTGTGACTGCCATCACAGTATATTAGATTAAGTGCCTTGTCTTTGTGTTTTTATAATATTAATTCCTTTATTATTCTGTAAAAGGGAACAAAATATACAGAACAAAACTTTCCCTTTTTAAACTAACATTACAACCCATATTTATTATTACTTATATTTATATACAAATACTACACTCTATAGCTGATCATTAATTAAGTTAGAGCATAACACATTATGTGTATAGAAGTTCAAAGTAAACTTAGCTGTCATGCAAAATAAGGCATCAGAGTGTGTTCCTATATTATTTCTTCTGCATGATCACTGCAGGAATGTTTTTAACTAAGAAGGGAGAAAAAGAGACCAACATGGGGTAGGAGGAGGAGGGTCCTTTATTTCTTTTTAAGACCAATCTTTTAAAAATGAGCAATTTAGGATCATACATTTACAAAGATGGATCTTGCATAGAATGAAAACTGAATCAGGCAGTTCTTAGGCTAATTTCTTTGAAGAGAGAAAAGGAGAAGGAGAAGAAAGGGAGAAGAAGAGGAAAGGGAGAGGAAGAAGGGAAGAGAGATGTAAGGAAGGAAAGAGAGAGAGAGAGAGACAGAGAGAGAGAGAGAGAGAGAGAGAGAGAGAGAGAGAGAGAGAGAGAGAGAGAGAGAGAGAGAAGTAAGTAACAAGAAGTAAAATAAAGAGAATCAAGTATGGCACCATGACTAGACACAATGTGGTTTTCTTTAATTATACTCAATCCTGATGCATCACACATGCCAGCATGAAGTGATGTTCCTTAATTAAGCTTTATAGGAGCTTATTCTCAATCAATTCTGATCCAGGCCTGTTTGGCACTAGGATACAAATGGGAAATTCTCTAGACATCCCCCCAACCCCACCACTTCCCAGCCCCCAGAATATTCCCACTGAATAATTATTCTCTCTCAGTCAGAGAACCCAATATTGTAGGGAGTTTCTGGATTTATAGAATACTAAAAATAGACATAGTGTGTGTCATACAATGACCCCCTCAGAAAAGTCAATGTGTTCATATGTGCCATTTCCCATAATCCTGCCCTCTTAGCTGTACATTTTTGAATAGCTTCAAACTCATCAATTCTGTGCTTTTGTGTTCCCCTGTCAAATATGCCTCAGAGTCTTGTATTTGTCTGGTGCTTGTCTCATGTTCTCGTTGTGGATGATGTCATTGTGGGTCCTATTATTCTCATTCCTGGCCAAGGACACCTCATTTGTCAGTGTCTGAAGCTGTCTCTGCACATGCTCATTCTTCTCAGCCTCAGGGATTCATTTTTCTTCATTTTGGTAATTCCTGATGCCCTCGGTGAAAAACTTGGCTCTGTAGCCATTGTATTCAGTCCCTCCATCCTGTAAATTCTCCTGCACGTGGTAATTCACAGGCTCATACACTGGAGGTTGGGGTGGTGGAGGGGCAGTCATCATCAGCTCTTCCTTGGTCTTGATGACAAGATCATCTTGGGTTTCCCTGGCCCTCATCTGCCATTCTTCAACTTCATCCTCTTTAAGCCTCCTTGCCTCTTTGTGGAGAGCAATCTTGGTGGTGTATTCAGCAAGTTCAGTAACCAGCTGCTCCTGTCTCTTTATTTGATCTACAGCTTGTCTCTCCAGTTCCTCTTTGGCTCGGAGAGCAGCCACATGGATGGCCTCAAGATGCTCAGCCTCTTCCTGGGCTCACTTCCTCTCTTCTTCCAGCTGAATAGACAGCTGGATCTGATCTGAGAGATCCTTTTCTGCTTTCTTGGTCTTCTGTTCATAGTCCTGAAGCCTCATCCTCAGTTCCTTCTTCTCTCACAACATCTGCCCCTTTTGTTCCACAGTCTCTCTTCTCTTCTTTTCAGTATCCAACTGCTGCCTCTCCAGCTGTTTCTGGTGCTTCTCTTCCCATGCCTGGGCTTTAATCTGCTGTACCTCAAAGGTATCTGGCTTCCTATGGCACATGTAGAGCTCATGGTTCCCCATGCAAACCTGAAGGATCGGTTTATTAATCCAGAAGCAAGGCACATAAAATTCAAAGTCTGGTACCTTCTTGTCAATGGTTTTGATAATAAAATTTTTGTCATTGAAAGAGATATTCCTGATTTCACTCCAAGGGAAGCCAGTTTTGGGGATCAATTTATCATCTTTCTCATAAATATTCAGCCCCAGGCCATCCACTCCAATCCAAAGGTCTGTTGCTTTTTTTGTTGTTTTGTTTTGTTTTTTACCTCAAAATAATTGATCCCATATATCTCTAAGACTTGAGAAATCTTCAGATATTCCAGCATGGGATTATCTTTAAGCATTTCATGTTGTTCAGCATGCCACACATGGATCTGGGCCTTACACTGTTCTCTGGAAAGCTTGTGCTGGTCCATTACTCTTTGAGGGATCAAACATTCAGAGTTAAGGCATGCAGTCTTGGGCACATCTTTACTTATTTGCTTGTTTGTTTGTTTGTTTATATATTTATTTAATTTTTAGCTTCTATTTTATGTATTTATTTTAATTTTATTTAGTCAAGTTAGAACATTATACTTTGGTTACAAAAATCATATTCTTTCCCTCCCTTCCCTCCCCACACCCTTCCCATAGCAACACAGAATTCTACTGGGTATTACATGTGTCCTTGATCAGAACCTATTCCCATTTGTTAATGTATCCCCTAGGATGTTCGTTTAGACTATATCCCCAGTCAAATTTCCCTCAACACATGTAATCACGCAGTTGTTTTTCTTCAATGGTTCTACTCCCACAGTTTTTCCTCTGAGTGTGGATATTTTTCTTTCTCATAGATCCCTCCCAGTTGTCCAGGATCACTGCACTGCCACTAATGGAGAAGTCCATTATATTCCATTGTACCACAATGTATTAGTATCTGTGTACATTGTTCTCCTGCTTCTGTTCCTACTCATTCTGCATCAATTCCTGGAGGTCATTCCAGTTCACATGGAATTCCTCTAGTTTATTATTCTTATGAGCACAATAGTATTCCATCACCAACATATACCACAATTTATTCAGTCATTCCCCAATTGAAGGGCATCCCCTCATTTTCCAATTTTTGGCCATCACAAAGATTGAAGCTATGAATATTCTTGTACAGGTCTTTTCCCTTATTATCTGGATCAAAGGGCAGACAGGCTTTTATCTCCCTTTGGGCATAGTTACAAATTGCCCTCTAGAATTGTTGGATCAATTCACAACTCCATCAGCAATGCATTAATGTACCAACTCTGCCACATCCCCTCCAGCATTCATTACTTTCCATTGCTGTCATGTTAGCCAATCTGCTAGGTGTGAAGTGATACCTCAGAGCTCTTTTGATTTGCATCTCTCTTATAAGATATTTAGACTATTTTTCATGCGTTTATTAATAGTTTTTTTATTTCTTTAACTGAATATTGCCTATTCATGTCCCTTGCCCATTTATCAATTGGATAATGGCTTGATTTTTTGTACAATTGATTTAGCTTTTATACATTTGAGTAATTAGTCCTTTGTCAGAGGTTTTTGTTATGAAGATTGTTTTCCAATTTGTTGCTTCCCTTTTATTTTTGGTTGCATTGGTTTTGTTTGTACAAAAACTTTTTTATTTGATGTAATCAAAATTATTGATTTTACATTTTGTGATTTTTTTCCTAACTCTTGCTTGGTTCTTAAATCTTTTCTTTCCCAAAGATCTGACATATATACTCTTCTGTGTTCACCTAATTTACTGATGATTTTAAATATATACTGTTTATTGTTTTTAGGAAAGACCCATCAATTCCTATAGTTACTAGTGTGTTTAATAGAATTCAGTGTTGTATTTTTAAAAGTTTTTTTTCTGCATCTATTTAGATAATCAAGTGATTTCTGTGGGTTTGGTTGTTGATATCATCAATTATGTAGATAGTTTTCTAATATTAAACTATCCTTGCATTCCTGGTATGAATCCAACCTGATCATAATGAATAAGCCTCATGATCACTTGCTGGACTCTTTTTGCTAGATGGTATTTAAGTTTTTTTTTAAACCCTTACCTTCTGAAAAACTTAAAATTTCTTAGACTTATAAATGTTGGAAATTTTACCATTGGGAAATTTCATACTTGAAAAATTTCCTACTGATAGTCTATTGGAATGTGAACCCCCCCTTGGCATGGGAGCATCCTTCTCCTCCCTACTTAAGATTACTTTAGGACAGAAACCTTTTGCTGAACAATGGAAAGGGCTTTGACCTATGCTTAAGCATAGAACAGGAAATTCTTTGAGTCATGATTGATTTTAGAATTGATACAATAGAGATACTTGGAATGACAGAACCAGGTCTTGGAACTTCCAATCTCCACTCTACTCAGGGTAACAGGATTTAGGAAGTGCTGCAGCAAAGGATCAAGATTTAATTATTTGAGAATATGACCTTCAACAGACATGTGCAAAGCCACAGACCTCTGGGCAGTCCTGGGTTAAGCTAGAGCCACCATTGACACAGGGAAGACATGGACAGTGATTGGTAGATGTGAGAACTGAGGGGAGGGAACTTGGATGGTTTCCTTAAAGATAGCGGGGTCTGAGGACTGAGAGGGTTAGAGAGTTTTTGCTCTGAGAGGTTGTGCTCTGAAGGAGGCTGGAGGTGGAGGCCCCTGAGACTGTTTCTCCATTTTGGTCACCTGAGTGATAGGGACTGGTCTTTTTTCTTTGCCTCAGCTACCTAAGGGCTTGGGCCTTTTGGCCCAGCCTAAAGAGAGGGGGGTATTTAAGCCCTATTCCCTTCTCTCCCCTTTCTCTCTCTCTCTCTCTCTCTCTCTCTCTCTCTCTCTCTCTCTCTCTCTCTCTCTCTCTCTCTCTCTCTCTCTCTCTCATATCTTTCTTGCTCCTGTTTGTAATTAAAACTCCATAAAAGGTTGACTGCTGACTTGAGTTTTCATTTAGGAATTACATAGCTGAATTCCTTGGCAACCTTAAATTAATATATATCAGTCTTTTAAAGTGATTTCCTTGTCACACTTCCATCTTGCAGTCAATACTGGGTATTGGCTCCAAAGTAGAAGAGTGGTAAGGGCTAGGCAATGGGGATCAAGTGACTTACCCAGGGTCACACAGCTGGGAAGTGTCTGAGACCAGATTTGAACCTAGGACCTCCCATCTCTGGAACTGGCTCTCAATCCACTGAGCTACCCAGCTGCCCCTGATATTTAAGATTTTTGCATCTATATTCATTAAGAAGATTGGTTTGTAGTTTTCTTTCTCTGTTTTTGATCTGCCTTGCTTTGGTGTCAGTACCATATTTGTGTCAT
Source organism: Monodelphis domestica (assembly GCF_027887165.1). Lineage (NCBI taxonomy): Eukaryota > Metazoa > Chordata > Mammalia > Didelphimorphia > Didelphidae > Monodelphis > Monodelphis domestica. The sequence continues at coordinate 171,630,177 of NC_077234.1, forward strand.
AAAAGGAATTTGTTAAAACTCCCTCTTTACTAATTTTGTCAAATTGTATGTATAATATTGGGATTAATTTTTCTTTAAAAGTTTGATAGAGTTCACTTGTGAATACATCTGGCCCTGGAAATTTTTCTTAGGGAGTTCCTTGAAGCCTTGTTCAATTTCTTTTTCTGAGATGGGATTGTTTAAGTATTCAATTTCCTCTTCTGTTAATCTACACAATTTATTTGTTTTTGTAAATATTCCATTTCACCAAGATTGTCATATTTATAGCCATACAACTTGGCAAAATGTTTCTTAATAATTACATTAATTTCCTCTTCATTACAGGGGAGTTTGCCCTATTCATCTTTGAAACTTTTAATTTGGTTCTTTTTTTTAAATTATATTAACCAGTACTTTATTTATTTTATTTTTTTCAATGTACTAGCTCCTAGTCTTATTTATTAGTTCAATAATTCTTTTGCTTTCAATTTTATTAATTTCCCTTTTGATTTTTATGATTTCCAAGTAATTGTCAATTTCAGGATTTTTAATGTGTTTTCTTTCTAGTTTTTGAAGTTGCATGAACAATTCATTCACATTTTCCCTCCCTAATTTGTTTATATCTGTATTTAGGGATATAAATTTTCCACAGAGTACTGCTTTGTCTCCATCTCATAGATTTTGATATGTTGTTTCTTAATTGTCATTCCCTTCAATGAAATCAGTAATTATCTCTTTAATTTGTTCTTTGACCAATCAGTTTTGAAGAATTAGATTGTTTATTTTCCAATTAGTTTTGAATATGCCTTTCCGCAAACCCTTATTAATTATGATTTTATTGCATTATGGTCTTACAAATTGTGTTTATTATTTCTGCTTTCTTATATTTGCTTGAAATGTTTTTATGACCCCATACATGGTCAATCTTGGTATATGTGCCATGTGCTGGTGAAAAGAAGGTATATTCATTTTTATCACTTTTTATATTTCTCCAAATATCTATTAGTTCTAATTTTTCTAACATTTCATTCACTTCCCTTTCTTCTTTCTTCTTTATATTTTGGTTTAATTCATCTAGTTCTTATAGAGGATGCTTAAGGTCCCCCATGACTATGCTTTTACTATCTATTTCTCCCTTCAGCTTCTTTAGGTTCTCCTTTAGAAATCTGGATGCGGGTCAAGATGGCAGCTTAGAGAAAGCTAAAGTTCAGACCTCTGGAAAACCCTTCCCGACCTATCTCAAACTATAAGCTCCTAAGGCGCCGAAATTCAAAATGATCTACAGCATAGATCCTGGGAATCCTCCTCCTGGACCTGGACCTGGATCAAAAGGTATGGCCCCCCTCAAAAGACAGAACCCGAGATCACTCGGACCTAAGGGGTAGAAGCGCAGAGTGCAAGGCTCCTGGAAGCCACAGGCCCTCCCCGCTCAGAGAGCAGGGTCTTCTGAAACAACAGCAACCGTCAGGGCCTTCTATCCGAGTCCCAGTGAAAGTCACTGCCCTCAGAGTTCCGGGAAGCCGCAGCCCATACCCGGGCAGAGAGCAGGGTCGTCTGAAACAACAGCAACCCTCAGGGTGGGCAAGACAGCCTCACGGGCTGGATCCTTCTATTGGAGTCCCAGTGAAAGTCACTGCCCTCAGAGCTCCCAGAAGCCGTGGCCCATCCACCCGCAGAGAGCAGGGTCCTCTGAAACAACAGCAAACCTCAGGGCCAACAAAACAGCCTCACGGCCAGCTATTCTGAAGGCAACTTCTGGAAAGCAACCTGACCCCTGCAGGGAAGCAGATAGAGCTGGGGGAGAGTGTGTCCCCCTGGTCCGACCCTTCCATTCCAGTTCCAGTGAAAGTCATTGCCTGAAGGCATACTCAATTTAACCCAGGGAAAGCTCATAGAACCGACAATCTGCCCAGGACTAAAGCCTCTGAACACCAGACAGAGATAAGAAAAGCAAATCCTCCCCATTCAGAGATGGCAAACTCCACAGAAGCACAGAAGCCCCAAAATCCCAAGAAAAACAAGAAGAAAGGGGCAACTTTGGACACATTCTATGGAGCCAAAATACAAAATACGGAGGAGATAGAAGAGGAAACACAAGAAAATGCTCCGAAACCTTCCAAAGGAAATGGAAACTCTCCACAAACCCATGAAGAATTTGAATCAGAAATGACCAAAAAGATAGAAGCCTCCTAGGAGGAAAAGTGGGAAATAATGCAAAAGAAATTCACGCATCTACAAAACCGGTGTGATGAAACTGAAAAGGAAAACCAGGCTTTAAAGGCCAGAATCAGGCAGCTGGAAGACAATGATCGTGTAAAAGAGCAAGAATTAATAAAGCAAAGCCAAAATACCAAGAAATTAGAAGAGAACATAAAATATCTCACTGACAAGGTGACAGATCTGGAAAATAGAGGGAGAAGAGATAATTTAAGAATAATTGGACTCCCAGAAAAGCCAGAAATAAACACCAAACTCGACATGGTGATACAAGATATAATCAAAGAAAATTGCCCAGAGTTTCTAGAACAAGGGGGCAATACAGCCACTGACAGAGCTCACAGAACACCTTCTACACTAAAACCCCAAAAGACAACTCCCAGGAATGTAATTGCCAAATTCCAAAGCTCTCAAACTAAAGAAAAAATCCTACAGGAAGCCAGAAAAAGACAATTTAGATATAAAGGAATGCCAATCAGGGTCACACAAGACCTTGCAAGTTCTACTCTGAATGATCGTAAGGCATGGAACATGATCTTCAGAAAGGCAAGAGAGCTGGGTCTTCAACCAAGAATCCGCTACCCAGCAAAACTGACTATATACTTCCAAGGGAAAGTATGGGCATTCAACAAAATAGCAGACTTCCAACTTTTTGCAAAGAAAAGGCCAGAGCTCTGTGGAAAGTTTTATACCGAAAAACAAAGAGCAAGGAATACCTGAAAAGGTAAATATTAAGGAAAGGAGAAAAATGTTATCTTCTTCTTTTACTCAAACTCTCTTCTATATGGACAACATTTTTATCAATCTATGTATACTAACATGTGGGGAAAATGTAATGTATAAATAGGGGATAAAGAAAGACCAAATAGAATAATCTTTCTCACACAAAGATTCACATGGGAAGGGGAGGGGAAGAAAACTCCTATAAGAAGGAGAGGAAGAGAGGGTTTTTTACTTAAACCTTAATCTCAGGGAAATCAACTCTGAGAGGGAAAAACATCCAGATCCATTGGGATCTTGAATTCTATCTTACCCAACAAGGGTAGGGAGAAGGGAAAACCAAGGTGGGAGGGGGAGAGGGAAAACAAAAAGGGAGAGAAAGAGAGGGGGCAGGGGGAGGGAACAAAAAGGGAGGGACTAAAAAGGGAAACATCAAGGGAGGGGACAAGGGGGACTGATTCAAAGTAAATCACTGGACTAAAAGGTAGAGCCGAAGAAGAAAAGGTTAGAATTAGGGAAGACTATCAAAATGCCAGGGAGTCCACAAATGACAATCATAACTTTGAATGTGAATGGGATGAACTCACCCATAAAACATAGATGAATAGCAGAATGGATTAGAATCCAAAACCCTACCATATGTTGTCTTCAAGAAACACACATGAGGCGGGTTGACACCCACAAGGTCAGAATTAAAGGATGGAGTAAGACCTTCTGGGCCTCAACTGACAGAAAGAAGGCAGGAGTAGTAATCATGATATCTGATAAAGCCAAAGCAAAAATAGACCTGATCAAAAGGGATAGGGAAGGTAATTATATTTTGTTAAAAGGGACTTTAGACAATGAGGAAATATAATTAATCAACATGTATGCACCAAATAATATAGCACACAAATTTCTAATAGAGAAACTAGGAGAATTGAAGGAAGAAATAGACAGTAAAACCATATTAATGGGAGACATAAACCAACCATTATCAAATTTAGGTAAATCAAATCAAAAAAATAAATGAGAAAGAGGTGAAAGAAGTGAATGAAATCTTAGAAAAATTAGAATTAATAGACATATGGAGAAAAATAAATAGGGAAAAAAAGGAATACACCTTCTTCTCAGCACCACATGGCACATTCACAAAAATTGACCATACATTAGGTCACAGAAACATAGCACACAAATGCAGAAAAGCAGAAATAATGAATGCAGCCTTCTCAGATCACAAGGCAATAAATATAATGATTAGTAATGGTACATGGAAAACCAAATCTAAAACCAATTGGAAATTAAACAATATGATACTCAAAAACCGTTTAGTTAAAGAAGAAATCATAGAAACAATTAATAATTTCATCGAGGAAAATGACAATGGCGAGACATCCTTCCAAACCTTTGGGGATACAGCCAAAGCGGTAATCAGAGGTAAATTCATATCCCTGAATGCTTATATTAACAAACAAGGGAGAGCAGAGATCTATCAATTGGAAATGCAAATGAAAAAACTCGAAAGCGATCAAATTAAAAACCCCCAGCAGAAAACCAAACTAGAAATCCTAAAAATTAAGGGAGAAATTAATAAAATCGAAAGTGATAGAACTATTGATTTAATAAATAAGACAAGAAGCTGGTACTTTGAAAAAACAAACAAAATAGACAAAGTATTGGTCAATCTAATTTAAAAAAAGGAAGGAAGAAAAGCAAATTAACAGCATTAAAGATGAAAAGGGGGACAGCACCTCCGATGAAGAGGAAATTTAGGCAATCATTAGAAATTACTTTGCCCAATTATATGGCAATAAATGCACCAATTTAGGAGATATGGATGAATATATACAAAAATACAAACTGCCTAGACTAACAGAAGAGGAAATAGAATTCTTAAATAATCCCATATCAGAAAATGAAATCCACCAACCATCAAAGAACTTCCTAAGAAAAAATCCCCAGGGCCTGATGGATTCACCAGTGAATTCTATCAAACATTCAGAGAACAGTTAATCCCAATACTATACAAACTATTTGACATAATAAGCAAAGAGGGAGTTCTACCAAACTCCTTTTACGACACAAACATGGTGCTGATTCCAAAACCAGGCAGGTCAAAAACAGAGAAAGAAAACTATAGACCAATCTCCCTAATGAATATAGAGGCAAAAATCTTAAATAGGATACTAGCAAAAAGACTCCAGCATGTGATCAGAAGTATCATTCATCATGATCAAGTAGAATTTATACCAGGGATGCAGGGCTGGTTCAACATTAGGAAAACCATCCACATAATTGACCACATCAACAAGCACACCAGCAAGAACCACATGATTATCTCAATACATGCAGAAAAAGCATTTGATAAAATACAACACCCATTCCTATTAAAAACACTAGAAAGCATAGGAATAGAAGGGTCATTCCTAAAAATAATAAACAGTATATATCTAAAACCATCAGCTAATATCATCTGCAATGGGGATAAACTAGATGCATTCCCAATAAGATCAGGAGTGAAACAAGGATGCCCATTATCACCTCTACTATTTGACATTGTACTAGAAACACTAGCAGTAGCAATTAAAAAAGAAAAAGAAATTGAAGGCATCAAAATAGGCAAGGAGGAGACCATGTTATCACTCTTTGCAGATGACATGATGGTCTACTTAAAGAATCCTAGAGATTCAACCAAAAAGCTAATTGAAATAATCAACAACTTTAGCAAAGTTGCAGGATACAAAATAAACCCACATAAGTCATCAGCTTTTCTACATATCTCCAACACAGCTCAGCAGCAAGAACTAGAAAGAGAAATCCCATTCAAAATCACCTTAGACAAAATAAAATAACTAGGAATCTACCTCCCGAGACAAACACAGGAACTATATGAACACAACTACAAAACACTTTCCACACAACTAAAACTAGACTTGAGCAATTGGAAAAACATTAACTGCTCATGGATAGGATGAGCCAATATAATAAAAATGACCATCCTACCCAAACTTATTTAACTATTTAGTGCCATACCCATTGAACTCCCAAAATACTTCTTCACTGATTTAGAAAAAAACATAACAAAGTTCATTTGGAAGAACAAAAGATCAAGGATATCCAGGGAAATAATGAAAAAAAAAACACATATGATGGGGGCCTTGCAGTCCCTGACCTTAAACTATATTACAAAGCAGCAGTCATCAAAACAATTTGGTACTGGCTAAGAAACAGAAAGGAAGATGAGTGGAATAGACTGGGGGAAAGAGACCTCAGCAAGACAGTATACAATAAACCCAAAGATCCCAGCTTTTGGGACAAAAATCCACTATTCGATAAAAACTGCTGTGAAAATTGGAAGACAGTGTGGGAGAGACTAGGAATAGATCAACACCTCACACCCTACACCAAGATAAATTCAAAATGGGTGAGTGACTTAAACATAAAGAAGGAAACCATAAGTAAATTGGGTAAACACAGAATAGTATACATGTCAGACCTTTGGGAGGGGAAAGGCTTTAAAACCAAGCAAGACATAGAAAGAATCACAAAATGTAAAATAAATAATTTTGACTACATCAAATACTTCTCCATTAGTGGTGGTGTAATGTCCCTGAACAATTTGCAGGGATCTAGGAGAAAAAAACTCTACTCATAAGCAAAGGATAAACTATGGGAGTGGAAACACGGAGGAAAAGCAACTGCCTGAATACAGCGGTTGAGGGGACATGACAGAGGAGAGACTCTAAATGAACACTCTAATGCAAATATTATCAACATGGCAATGGGTTCAAATCAAGAAAACATGTAATGCCCAGTGGATTTGCACATCAGTTATGGGGGTGGGGGGGTAGGGGGGGAGGAAAAGAAAATGATCTATGTCTTTAATGAATAATGCTTGGAAATGATCAAATAAAATATAACTTAATAAAAAAAGAACTGTTTGTTGGGGTTGGCTTTCATGAAAATCAGTGTATTTTTTGGGTTTTATTTTGGGGTTTGGGTTATGTATGAATGTGCTCTTCCAAGGATGACCAATATGGAAATGTGTTTTATAGGCCAATAAAAAAACATGTATGTATGTGAGAAATCTGGATGCTATACCATTTGATGTATACATGTTGAGTGTTCATATGTCTTTTTATTTTACTACCTTTAATCAAGATAGAGTTACATTCGTTCTCTCTTTTAATGAGATCTATTTTTGTTTTATCTTTGTCTGAGCTCATGATTGCTTTCCTGCCTTCTTTGTCTCAGTTGCAGCCCAGTAAATTCTGCTCTACCCTCTTACCTTTACCCTGTGTATGTCTACCTGCTGCAAGTGTGTTTCTTGTAGACCACCAACACATGGTAGGATTCTGATTTTTAATCCATTCTGCTATCTGTTTCCTTTTTATTGGTGAGTTCATCCAATTCACATTCACAGTTATAATTGTCTATGTATTTCCCTCCATTTTGATTTGCTCCTTAGATTTTGTCTTTTCTCTTATCCCTCTTACCCTCCCCTCCAATTTTTTGTTTTTACTCAGTTTTTCCCCTTTCACTTCACTAATGTTACTCCCCTTACCAGCACCTCCCCTCTTATTGATTCCTTTCTTACTGTAGTGCCTTTTAAAAGACCCCCCCACTCTTTCCTCCATTGTATTGTTCCTCTCCCCACCAACCCATTTTTTACACTTCTACTTCCCTATAGCGCACAATATAATTCTCTGCCCCAACAGATCTGATTGTTCTTCCCTCTCTGAGTCAATTTCAATGCATGTAAGATTTAAGTATTACCTGTCTCCAATCTCTTTAATCCTTCCATTGTATTATTCTTCTCTCCCCTTCCTCCATTCACTTCTTTATGAAATATAAATTTACCCCATTGTATTTCTTTTCCCATTTCTCTTAATATTCTCTTAATATTATACTCTTTTTACTCCTAGTTATATATGTTTGTATATATATATATATATATATATATTATATATGTATGTATGTATTTTGACATTTTATCCTATATGGTTTATCACTATTCCCCCTAAATATACATCTATCTACCATATACTAACAATTTTTATGAGTTACCAACATAATTTTTTCTTATAGGAATAAAAATCATATGAACTTATTGGATTCCTTAATCCAATCCTTAATCCAAAAAAAATATTTTTCCCCTTTCTTCATTACCTTTTGGTGATTCTATTGAGCTCTGTGTTTGGCTATCACATTTTCTCTTTAAATCAGATCTTTTCTTTACAAATGCTTGAAAGTCTTCTATTTTATTAAATGACCATACTTTCAGTTCCCTTGTTTTCCAGAATATCATGTTCCATGCCTTCTGGTCCTTCAGTGTGGATGCAGTCAGGTCCTGTGTTATCCTAACTGTGGCTCTATGATATCTGAATGGTTTCTTTTTTGCAGCTTGTAATATCTTTTCCTTGGTCTGGAAGTGCTTGAACTTGGCTATAACATTCCTGGGCATTGTCAATTGGGGATTTAATATAAGAGGTGATCTGTGGATTCTTTCAATTTCTATTTTACACTCTTGTTGAAGAATATCGGGGCAATATTCTTGGATGATTTCCTGTAGAATGATGTCCAGTCCTTTTCTTTCATCATGATTTTCCAGATGACATACTTTGATTTTTAAGTTCTTTTCTCACTTTTCTTCAGCTTCTCTTAATTTTTTTTAATTGTGTTTTGAGTTCTTAGAAAGCCTGTGTCTAATTTGCTGGATGAAGTTCCTGAGATTTTGCTTGGTATTCTTTGGTCCTCCTCTGTTCCATTTGTTTGTTCATTACTTGGATAGAAGCTTGTAATCACTTGTAATTTCTTTTTTCATTTTTCTGATGTTTACTCATATGTTTTCTTTCTTTCCCCCAGTCATTGACTGTATCCTTGCTCCTCTGTTTATTTGCTGGATCTGTGGGTTTGAGTTATTCTGTCTTGAAGGGGCTTCTTCTCTGCTCTGCTGACTGACTAGATTAGGCTGAAGTAACTTGCCTGTTATATTGATAAGCCCTGAGGCCAGATTTTACCCAGCTGTCAGTAGAAGCTCAAGGCAAAAGTGAAGGCATGGAGGCTGAAGGGCAGTTAAATTTGCCCTCCTCTCCTCCCCCTTTCCAGTTACTTTGCTGTAGGCCTCTAGTCTCTGGTTCTTACACTAAGGTACTCAGTTGCAGTTACAGGCTTTACCCTGGGATCCCAGTCAACTGGATTCTTACTGTGGGTCTGAGTGTAGTAGATGTAGGTGGGGTTTTGGAGATTGGGCTTCCCTGTCCTCTGAAGGCTTCTTATCTACATTATTAATAGATTGGATTAAGCCTGGTCCTCTGGAGCTGGATGTGCCTTGAGGTCAAAGCCCCTAGAAGCAGGAGCCCAAGATATAAGAATGGTGGCAGAAGCCATAAACAACCAAGCTGCTCTCCTCTCTTTCCCTTTCCTCCAACTGCCTCCCTGCTGGCTTCCCAGTCAGAGCTCTGACCTTTCATTCCTGGTACTAAGATACTTTTTTGCAGGTGCAGGCTTGTCCCTGGGACCCCAGTCAGCTGGATTCTTATGTGGGTCTGAGCACTGTAGATGGGGGAAGTAGTGCTAGAGGTTGAGTTTCCCTGTCCTCTGAAGGCTTCTTATATGCACTATTACTAGATTGGATTAATCTTGGCCCTGCTGTACTGGTGGAGTTGGATGTGCCCTTAGGCAAAAGCCTTCAGAGGCTGAAACCCAAGATGAAGGTGTGGTGGTTGAAGCATATGAGATCAAGCTCATCTCCTCTCTTCCCCTCTCCTCCAGCTGCTTCCCTGCCAGCCATGGCCAGAGCTCTGCATGTAGCCTCCTTAAAGCACTCCTTCTAGGTTGGAGCTATTGCCCTGAGACCCGAGAAACCAGCAGCAAACTGTGCAGGTGGAAAATTTGCTACAGCTTAGCTACATTCCCAGCATCCTTTTAAGTTAGGTCTTCATTTTACATAAGGATCCTTGGGAGATAAATTTGCCTGAGCCAACACTGAGGGGTTCTTTTTTCGGAGCTTGTGCTTTTGGTAAAGGGCTGCAGGTGTGAGTCTGTCTCTCTTTGCTCTGCTTACTTCACTGAAAGAACCCTTTTTTTTCCTTTTCTCTCTCTTTTTTAATTTATTATTAAAATTTCTATATATTTTTCAATACTAGGAGTAATTATTTTTACTCCTACAAAATGCAAGTGTTTCAACAGAGTAGGTGGGGGAGGGTTCCAAGGTCCTTCCTTCTTTCTTTTCCTTAAACTGAATTATTCAACCTTCTCTGAGTACCTTTTAAGTTGAATCGAGTAGGAGGGTCCCCAGTTCTGTGCTGTTGTTGAATTTGTTTGTGTGTCCCCCTCAAAGTGCTTTGTTCTTGATTGGTGTGGAAGGGTTTTCACAGTGGACTTGACTTTTGCTTCTAAGCCACCATCTTGGCTACTGGAAGCCTCCCCATGTTCTTTTAAAAAAGGTGTGTCATTTATTGCATTCTGAGACTTATGTTTGTTGCACAGTGTCAGTTTTTAATCTCTGGAGTTGACTTTGTTTTTGGTGTGTCGTTCTATTAAAGACATGGCTGCCCACTCTTTGTATGTGGTTCTGTTATTCACCCAGCTGCTTACTACATCATCTGGATCAATAGGAAAAATATCCCAAAGACTTTTTATCTATGTCAGCAGCTAAAACAATCTCTGAAAAAGCAGGAGTACCAACAATATATATATATATTTTTTTGGTGAGAGGGTAAAAGCAGTTCAAATTAGTTAGTACAAATAGCTAATAATATTAAGTGGCAAATTGAGCAGGAAACAATGACTGAAACCAGAGTAAAAATTAACTAATACATATAATTCTAAATAACATTAGAAAATGAAATAGTGTAAAATTATAATATTTTCATAGTTCAAATGAGATTATTTTTAAAATTTTATTTTTAGAGTGCAGAGGAATGTTAACTACTATTTGTTGCATTTAACTTAATTATTAGAGTCTAGTGGTTAATGTAGTTTTCAGTTTTAAAAATATATTTATTTATTTTTCAATTAAAGAAGCAACTATGAGCTTTTATTAGCATTATTTTAAATAGTCTTAAGGTCACAAGCTAAAAAAGCAAAAACCAACAAATGTCAATCTTACAAACAGGTCACTATTGGCACAAAAGGACTTTCACCATCAATTAAATAAACGCCAAGCTGAAATTATATATGTTGTACCTGCCCTGAAGTTTATTAAATTAAAGTTTGCTTGAGTTGAAACTGAGAATTTTGTCTTCCAAGATTTCTTGTGTAAACTATCATTCCCTTGTCCCTTCGGAGTTATTCTAATTATCATTAGCAAGCATCAATTTCTTTCAAGAACTTTTAGGGAATAAAGCAAATGAGGATCTCGGATAATGGATATAATACCTAATTACAGACATCATAATAATTAGCACATTAAACAATAGAAATAGAAAAATTTAATATATAATTACATGATGCATGTTTTGAACATTTAACTTTTAGGGTTTTTGCAATTTTTTATTTGCATGCATCAATACATTTTAAATTTGGCCAGTTTAAATTTTATAGAATTCATTTTGAGGTTTTTCCAAAGAACAATGGTTTGAGTGATTGCTTTAAATATTTAGCATGTAGTAAATTATAGCATCTAGGAGTTGTGAGGCACCATAGAAATGATAAAATATATGTGCATCTCCTTTAGAGAGATCCAAAATACCCCCAAAATATTGCATCAATAGATAACAATGAAAATATTAATGATTAGCATTATGTTATATAGAAAGGAACAGCTGATTTTGAGATAGGAGAACAGAGTTCTAACCTGGATTCTGCCACTAAATAATGGCATGATAAAACGTGAGTTACCAGAGGGAATGAGCATTTCTAAACCTTTACTCTCAGCTATGAAATTGGCAGGTTTGACTAGATGATATCTAATCTCTTTTTTTCAGAATTAAGTTTTTTTTTTTTTAAATGGAAAGTACATCGTGGCTTTAATGTATATAAACTTCAGGGTTTTTTTTTCCTTGTTAGTATTTTTTTCCTAAAACTTATCCTAGAAGTTCATTTGCTTTTGGCTTTGTTGAGATAGATTTACAGTTATATGTAGCTTTAAAAAATGATGTTATGAGGCAACTTGGGCAAAAGAAAAAAAAAGCTGAGGCAACTTGAAGAAAAATAACATAGCTATTGATTTCAGAGAAGGATAGCAGCAGGAGAACAGGCTTACATGCTACAATCTGAGAATTTCATGTCTTAATTATAGCAATGTGCAGCCATGAGGAAATAAAATAGAGCCCAAGTCATGACATGTTTAGAGGATAGAAAAGATACCAGTCTGACTGTGGGGTAGAATTTTTATTGGGGAGAAGTAAAAGAGAAGTTTAGATGTAGAGGAAAGGAAAGATTTGAGAGAATTTTGAATGGCAGTGTGAATTTAGATTTACCTTTATCAGAAAAAGTGGATTGTGTTGAGGAGTCATATAAGCAAGGAAGGAATGTGGCCATAATAGTTCATGAAACTGTCTACTAAAGCATATGGGGTCATCATAATGAAAATAATTGGCAGAGAATTTGCACTGATAAAATTATAGATTTCTAGGAAACTTTAGAAAGTCATCTTTAGGATTTTACTTATTTGTAGGATTTTAGGATTTTACTTATTTTGGTTTCTTTCATTCTGTTTCTCATTCCCTTATTATGCTAATTTAATTGATTGGTAAATTCTTTAAATACTATGTTTATATGTGATACTGTGATCTATATCTTCCCTATTTACTATATTATTTGTATTATCAGAGGCATTGAAATGAAAGGAACATTTGAACATTGGAGCTGGAAGAAACTAAGGATCATTCATCAAAATCTTTTCAGTTTAGTATAAAGAATTTCAGACCCTTTAAGGTAGGAATAAATTCAATTTAATTTTAAGAAATAATCACTGATATATAGTAACATGTAACAATATCCACATCCTCTGAAGAATAATACAATAATATAACCTGACTCCATTGAAGCCATGCTTGTGACCTTACACTTATTCCCATCATATTTTATATGATTATATTAGCCAACCCATTCTAGTCTAATGGGACCTTTTTGAATGGTGAGCATCATCTAATATATCATTTATGCTTTTAAGCTTTTACCATCCATAAGTTTGATAAGCATACCATATAAAATTATAATAACAATTTCACTTTCATAGAAAACATTTTATTTTACAAATAACTTTATTCTCAATATAACTCTGGATTGTATATTTTATAAATATTATTTTCATGTTTTAAAATCTCTTCAAAACAGGAACTATTAGGTCCATCATGATCAGAGTAAAGTGACACTATCACCATTCTCATTCTAGATATTGTGCTTCTTTTTAAAAAAATTTGAACTAGTTTTTTGTTTTTATTTTTCATCATATAAAATTGTTTACTCTTATTCAAATTTCATTTCTAATACAAGTTTTAGTTCTTAACTGAATATCATGATCACATTTTCCTTGAGCATATATGAACAATATGCACATATATGTACACTTGTACTCAATCACTCATATATACGTACATGTACACATACACATGGTGCTTGAATGTATATGTGCATGTTCATATAAATGAATTGTACATATATAAAACACAGATATATTAAATGAATATACATTGTAATTAGAAAATGCATTCCCTTTCATTACCTTTAGAATTTTCCAAATTTAATTTTTATTGTTGGTCTTTCTGAAACTATTATTTTGGTTTTCTGCCACTATTCCTTTGTTAAATATAATTAATTACATATTTAGTACTTTTTATACTTTTATCTTTTCAAGAAGTTTCTATCTCAGTAATTCCACTCACCATCAGATACTTGTTCCCTTTCTACTTGATGATGATGAATCATTGTTATGTATAATATCAGAATCCATTTTAGTGTCTAAAATATATTCTTGAAACAAATTCACTTATCTCAATGCTTGTCATTCAGGAATACTTTGTACAAAATATATATTATGATATAGGATGTGATATGAAGAAAATATAAGTCATATGTACAAATTACTGTCTTTGTGTGTGTGAGAGAGAGAAAGAGAGAGAGAGGGAGGGAAAGAAAGATAGACTGAGCAAACTAAAAAGAGCAAGAATGATAGACACAGACACAGAAAGATAGAGGAAATATTTTCATATAAATGAATTAGAGTAGATTTTAAAAGTATTCATATAGCACCCCTCCCCCACCAGACTCCATGATCTATCAAAGTACCCAAAATGGTGTGACTTAGTGTTTTAAGACCCATTCAAGAGGTTTTCCCATTGCTACAAACTCTTCCAATGTTAACTGTCCTTCCCCTCAACTTAGTATCTTTTTTACAATTTCTAGTGAATCACAACTCAGTCTAATCACCTGAAAATAAGGTGTGGGAATATAAACAGGAGGACTATTTCATCATTCTCTCATAGTAAATAACAGGTTTTTATTTTCAATGTCCTTCCCTAAATTTCTCTATGGAATATCATTATCTTCATCAATCTCATGGTAATGAGATGAAATCTGTTATTTTATTTATTTTTAAATTTTTATTATTGTTTTGAGAATTCCTTTTGTTGCTTTTAAATTTCATTTTGAGAATTCCTTTAGTCGTTCATGAATTGATTTATCTCTTCTGAAAGCTGCCTGTTCATCTGCATTTTACTATATCATTGAAAAATTGCTCTTGTTTTTATATTTTTATTAATCTCTAATATATGTGCTATATATCATATATAGCTATTTATGTATATTATAAATAGCTAATATAGGCTATATAAGATATTTATCAAAGATGTTTAATTCAAAGTATTTTTTGTCCTTGATGGTTGTTCTTCTCTTTCTAGGTTGATGAGATTAATTAATCAAGAGCTTTATAAATTTATAAAATTAAATTACTTATATTAAATTTGCTCATTATCACCTCTATATCTTTTTAGTATGAAGTACTACATTATTTTCTAATTTTTATTTTCATCTTTCATATTTTAATTGTATAGCAATGGGAAGTTTATTGTGCACAGGATGTAAGCTGTTGGTCTAATTATAATTTGTGGCAAACTACATATATATTTTCCTAATAGACTGGGCTCCAAAGAAAATAATCAACTTCTTGATGACTTTAGATTCATTGAATACTGCCTATAGTCCACATCAGAGAGCATTAAGATACTAAACACTTTATCTACTCTTCTGAACAAAACGTAATTTTTAAACAATGAAAAAATCTTTCAAATTTTATTCTTCTAACCTCAATTCTAAAAATACTAGGTCCCACTAATTCATTTACATTTTTTCTCCTTGAGAGGTAACAATTCACAAAGTGAAATGAAACAAATGAATAAAGTAACAAAAGGAGAAATGAAAAAAAGATTTTAAAGGTAATTTACATGTGAATTATATCAAATCTATAATTACTACTAAGTAGCAAAAGTTATTTTTAATCATTGCTAAAAATAGAACTCTGCCAAATTCCTATTTTGAAATGAATAAGCTCAAATACATAAAACTTGGAAGGATAAATCAGAGAGAAACAAATATATATCAATTTTAATATGGAATAGAGATGAATTTAAAAAAAAACTATAAGTATCCAACAATTCATTTAAAATTGTCATTATAGTTTAATTGAGTTTATTTCCTAGACATAAGGTAAATTCAACATGGCAAAACATTAGCAATTGTGTTTAAATATAAATGAATTTGTTAATAAAAGCAGAAAGTCTTTTTAAAAAGAAATCTATATTGATAAAGTGTAAAGAGGATAAGCAAAGAATGATCATATCTGATATGTTGTCAGACCTTTGAAAAACTTAAGGAAAAAATAATTCACATGGAAAACAAATAGAGATTTCTTTAGTAAATCATAGGTAAAACCAAGATGTTCCTTCTCCCCACTGATATGAGATATATTTTGGAAATTGTAGGAAAATCAATGAGAAAATATAAAATAAATTTATAAGCTTTAGCAAGAAAGAGTTCAAATTATCTCTATTTGTAAATCACATTATTTCATATTAAAAAGACCAAAATCAGCAAACTAATTAATCAATTCTATTAATAGTTTTAATAAAAATTAGGATAACCAAGACATTCTCAAGAAAATGGTTCAATTATGCAGAAATTCCATTTTATAAATAAATTGTATATTTGGATTCTTGAAATATCTGACAATATATTGAAAGCAAAACATAAAATGTGATTATCAAATACTTTTTTGTTTTATTTTATTGAATTTAAAAATTGTTTTTTTTTTCTGAAATTTTGCAATCCATATTCTCTCCCTCCCTTTCATATCTCCACCCTCTCCTAGAAGGCAGGGAATATGATACAGGTTGTACCTATAATATCTTAAAATGTGTATTTCCTTTTGTGTCACATTGTGAGACAAGAAACATATTGCTTTAAAAAAGAATAGTCAATGGAGGAAATAAGATGAAAAATTGTATCTTAAAATTCCTCATTGACTCCCTTCTTCAGCAGTTGTTATTTTATATAGCATTTTCCTGTTTCTGCTCACTTTATTTTGCATCACTTGATATGTCTTTCCATTTTTTTGTAATCATTTTGCTTTTCATATCTTAAAACAAAATAATATTTAATTATATTCATATACCACAACTTGTTCATCTATTCTTTAATATCAAATGCTTTTTAAAACATATTGAGTAAATAATTGGTGGTATATTCAATTTTCCTTGGAATAACTTGACAATATAAAAATGCAACAACAACCTAACTTATTTAAGAGATGTAGAACTATGAAAAGTGACTATCAAAGGGATATTTTATAAGACCTCTTAAAAGAATAACAAAATTTATATGGAGAAAGAAAAGTTTTAAAAACTTAAGGAAAAAATATTTAAAGGTAGCTATGAAGGAGGAGAGACAGTATCATTCTTCAGGTTGAATTATATAGTAGGAATTGCAAAAGCTGTTTTCTAGTGGGCAAATTAAAAAAATTACAGAAAGACTAGATAACAAAAGTCATCAGTAAATTACTCAGAATTCCAATGTTTGGTAAATAAAAGAATAGAAACCACCTGAAAAAATAACACTCTAGTTAACCAGAAATTATGAAAGCTACAAAGTGTTTCCAAAAATATAGATTTATACTGACATCTTCCACTATACAGCATATTAATTCCCAAATTGAAATACAACTTGAAATAATACATTAAAGTATAGAAAAATAATGAAAGAAAAGAAAATTGAAGAGGGACATTTTTCAGTGTTAGCTAGGAGTACAATTATTAGCCAGTGAAAGATTAGAGTACATTATAAATAAAATGAAATTATAATTTTGGATTCATGTCAGAGAAATTATTTATATGAACAAATTATCTTTAGTGAAAATAGGAAGGGAAATATTCATTAGGAGGGCAATACTTATATAAAATTTTCCTGACAAAATTTCAATTTTGAATTATTTTAGAGAAAAACACACATATCTATTTATCTGAATATTCATCTATCTATCCATCCATCAAATGTCATCTTCCAACAAACAGCCAAAGTAAATATATTTTTATTCTCAATTTCTCAATTATTCTCAATTAAAATAATAACCACACACACAAAGAACATATACCTTGCTAATGCCCCCAATACTGAATTTCTTTGTTTCTGCTCAACTAGTAATTCTGGAATACTTCATTCTAATACTAAAATAAGAGAAAGTTGAAAAAAGAAAAATAAGATAAATACACATGCATGAAATGAAAATCAACAATATATGTATATAATGTCCTCTACTTCCACTTTCTCACTGCTATCCCACATATCAAGTTGTCAATTGACTGTAGCAAAGGAAACCAGAGAATACAGGTCCCCATCATTGATAGCTGTTTTTGATTAGGAGAAGATAAAAAAGAAAGAAAAAAAATCAGTCTCTCTTTTCAACGCTTTGCTTTAACATTGATAAGTCTCTGGTTAATCTCTATTTTTCTACTTTCTAGAATCAAAGTCATAAGTGAACTTTTAAATTAAGTATTAAAATGTGCATTATGTTTGTCATATTAAGATAATATAATGAATATAAGCTAGTATATTAAAATAACATTTAAGTAATCAGTTCCCAAGATTATCCTTTATTAGTTTTCTTGCTTGATATCTCTTCCAAGCCCCTTTTGAATTGATACCATGTGTTAGGAACATTAGGAATATTTAAATTTTCTCAGTTATTTTTCACCCATTAGCAAAATATCTTAATTAGAAATTTTACCCTTCTTTCTTGGCATTTTTCAGTACTTTGTAGCATAATGTCAAAGGTAAGATATGTCATGGGAATTAAGACATTATCATAAAGGAGAACAAATAACTATGTGTTAACACTCATACCTCTGATTATCCCAATTGTGATCATGAGAATAAACCCAATAGACTAAATAGACAATAAACCTTGAATAGGAAAAAAATATTTTCCATTCATGTTAGATGGAGGAATAAAAAATAAATAAAAATATTGGCACATTAGAACAATGTATTAAATCTATTAATAAAAATGGGACCAAATTTAATAAAATGAATTTAATGGAATAAATGTAAAGGCCTTTGCTTGAATTTTAAAATAATTCAATGACATAAGTGTAAGAACAAAAACAGTATTTGAAAATGATTAATAAATGAAAATGATCTGAGAATTTAATGAATAGCAAGTTCAGAATGAGTCCACAGTGTGATGTTGTATTCAGAGAAGGAAATTAACATGAGAACATGGTGTCCAGTAGATAAAATCAAAATGTAGTTTTCCCTAGTCAAGTTCCATTTGAAGTACCATGTTCATTTTATTAAGAATATTAACAAACTGAAGCAATTCTAAAGGAGAATAATAAGGATGGTGAGAAGACTAATAGGGGTGGAGATGCCATAGAAATATCTATTTAACACAAATGAAAATGTTAAGATAGAAAATAGATTTCAGACTACTGTCTTTTAATACATAAGTAACTTTTATGCAGGGAGTTAGATTTGTTTTTTTTTTAATTACAGAAAGCAGAAATGAGAATAATTGATTGAGGTTGAAAAGATACACTTTTAGTTTTACGATGAGGTCTAATTTCTTAAATGTTATAGTCATCCAAAAGAGGAATTAGATACTACAGAAAACCATAGTTTAAAAAGGGAAACTAAATGACCACTTTTTTGAATTTTCTGAGTTCTCTTCCAGGAATCATATTCTCTGATATCTTTGGCTCCAAATCCATTCTAATTCATTATAATTCCCATCCATCTGAAAATAAACAAACAAGTAAACACACATGCATATATTAAATCTAATACAAAAGTGATAATTAATTTTATCTATAGTAGGACCCATAAGATATATAAAATTTAATAATTCATTTTATTTACCCTTGAGGTGCTTGCACTGTAGCAGGAAACTGCCACATATGTAAATCAAAAGACTTGCTCAGAGAAGTTTGGATCAAGTATTAAATGAAGTTTAAAAGATAATTTATTATTGGTCAGATAAAGCAGGAAAAAAACATCCTTGAAGAAGTGCTTTTTAATAGATGAAGTGGTTTGAAATGGGGTATGTCAGACATGGGGAGTTGAATGAGCAAAAAATAGATGGAAAATACAGTGCATTTAAGAGAGATGACAAGCTATTTGTCGTATAAGAAAAATTAATCTTTTGTCTTAAAATTTCTCTAAAAAGTGCCTGATATTAATTCAAAAGCTTTAAATGACTCCATCATATCTTCATAACTTTTTTCAAATTGGAAAAAAGTATATTATTTAACAAAAACTTATCAATTATATCTCATCTGACTTTTTGAAGATAAAAAATTTTCATCATGTTAAAAATTTTATCACTATCATGGTAAGTCTATCATTGAAACTTTAAAAAAGTATTACAAGCATGCAGCCATGTTAAAGTACTGAGCTAGATTATGTCCCTAGTATGTGGTATACTTAAAAAAATAATTAAAAGACTAAAATCTGTCTTTGTATCCATTCATACATTATCTATGAGGCAAAAAGCATGGTTTTAGAAAGTCAATTTGTTTGTCATTGATATTTAAAAACTTTAAACAAATTTCATATCACATTTTTATTATTTCGAATCTGAAATTTGAAGACATTCATGAACAATATATATCTGAATATCACAATGATTTAAAAAATATTTCAGATCCAACAGTAGAAACATTTCTGTTTTAATATTTTGAAGACCTCATGCCAACTACACTAGCATTAAAGTCTTCCAAGGTAATATTTGTATTTCCCAGAATATGTTTCCATAGAGACACAACCAAAATACTTCTCTCTAAGCAATTGTCTTTTCTTGGAGGGTAGGCTTTTAATGTTATACTCTTGGCAAATAGTGCTGTTAATGCATACTAATATTGACCTTAAATAATGATATAACTAATGATGTTGGAGTTAGAAAGGATCTTTCAGATCATCTATTATAGGTTTTTAATCTATTACATATACATATGGGACAATAGATCTTTGACTATGTATATATATATATATATATACATATATATATATATAAAGTAAATATGTGTATACACATATAATAAAATACATAAGAGAATATTTGTGTATATACATGCATGTATGCACTATTTAAATAAAATTGATTTCTCTTATAGATCTATATATTTTATTTTATTCTTTTTAAAACAATATTGTTAGAAAGGGTTAAGAGTTTTCACCAGAATATTATAAAGTGACCAATGACCCATAAAATGTAAAGAACCTCTGGGTCAGTCTGAAATATTAATTTTTCAGAAGATACCAAAACCTGGAGAGGTTGTAACCTGACCAAATTGTATAAGTAATAAGGAGAGTCAAAATTTGAAATCTAATGCAGTTTCACATTCTGTCCTAAGGTAAAACCTCATGTATATATTTCACAATGTTTAGTAGTAGTTATAAAGGTTTAAATATAAGTTTTTCTCTCATTTTTCACTCCATTCTCACTCTTACTCCTTCATCAGTACACTAGCATGTGAAATGCCTTTCCCTCTCCCTTTATTTTATCAGATATTTTCCATTCTTTTGGGATAATCTCAAGTTTCTCAAAGGAGAAACTGACTTTTGTAAACTATAGTGATATTATTCTTTCTTGGGAATCAGAAAACATGAAAATAACTAAAAAATAGCACAACACAACACATGTGAAAATATTTTAAAGATGTTTTATATCCCTGACTATACTACTGTTAGAAACAAAGTTTTGTATTTCTTTTGAACCATCCTTAACACAAATTAATGGCTGAATATTTCAGATAATTGAATAAACTTTTTTCCTATGGATGAAAGGCAGCTAGGTTACACAGAAAAATGAGTACAACCAGGAGTCAGAAAGAACTAAGCTGAAATATAACTTTGAACACATATTAGCACTATGACTCTGGGAAAGGACTGTAACTGAATCTGCCTTAGTTTCCTTATGTATAAATAGGGATAATGAAAGCACTAACCTCCCAGAGTTGTTGAAGGATAAAATGACATAATGCAAGTATCCAGAACAACTCCAAGAAATTCATGATGGAAAAGGCTGTCCATAAAAAGGACCTGATAGAGACTGAATGCTATCAAAGCATACCATTCTTCACTGTATTTCTTCCATATACTTTTTCTACAGTTAGTAATATGTATCTTCTTTCACAACATAACAAACATGAAAATATTTTTGTATGAACACACTCATACAACCTATATCATAAGCACTGCTGTCTTAGGATGGGGGAAGAGTGGAAAGGAAGGAGAGAATGTAAAAAGGAGGGTAACTTAGGTGAGGTAGTAGTTAAAAAGTAAACTTTTGGGAGGACAGAGAGTAATAGAATAGATTAAAACAGAAATAAAAGAGAAAATATGATAAAGAGGAATACAGGGTACAGAATATAAAATTAATATTTTATTGTGTTAAATTAAAAAGGGATTATACAAACAAAACCATTGCAAGCAGTATTAGAAGAAGAAGAAGAAAGTTGGAAATTTTTATAAGATTTTTTATCATTAAGGCTTAATTTCTTAACTATGTAGAAAACAGAGTTCAATTTGTAAGAATAGAAGTCATTTCCTGATTGACAAATTGTTAAAGGATTTGAACAAGTATTTTTAAGATGAAGAAATGAAAACTTCCTATGGTCATATGAAAAAAAAATAGAAATCACTATTTTTATTGAAATGCAAATAAAAACCTGAAGTGTCTTCTCATATCTATGAGATTGGCTGATAAGACATAAATGGAAATTATAAATGTTGGAGTAGATGATGCAAAATTGAAACACTAACTCATTGTTGGCAAAGTTGTAAGTTGATCCAATCATTCTGGAGGAAAATTTGGAAGTATACCTAAATGGCTATAAAACTGTACATACAATATGATTCAGTAATACTACTATGAGGTTGGTACACCAAAAGAAAAAAAGGGGGAAATATCTATTGGTATAAAAAGTTTATATCAACTTTTTTTATGGTGGCAAAAGAATGGAAATTGTAGGGATACCCATCAATTGGGAAATGACTGAACAAATTGTGAAATATGATTGTGATTGAATACTACTATGATATATATATATATATATATATATATAAGAAATAATTCTTAAGATGATCTCAGAAATTTAAAAAAAAACCTGGCAAGAACTATATGAATTAATGGAGAGAGAAATTAGCAGAACAAACCCTATACACAGTAACATCAGTATTGTATGATGATCAATGATGAAAGACTTAGCTATTATGAACAATAAAATGAGTGAAGACAAATCTGAAGGACTCATGACAAAGAATGCTCTCCAGAAATAAAACCGATGGAAACTGAACATAAAATAAAGCATACTGTTTTTCACTTTGTTTGAGTATTTGTGTGTATGTATGTGTGTATGTATTATATAGTTGCTTACATATGAACAATATGGAAATGTTTTCCCAGATCATGCAGGTATAACCCAGACCAAATTGCTCACCATCTTAGAAGCAGAGATGGAAGGGAAGGAGAGAGAGGGGCATTTTGGAACTTACAATTTTGGAAAAATATGCAAAATATCATTATTAAATATAATTTGGAAAATAAAATATTAAATTTAAAAATAAAACAATATCAATGAAGAAAAAATGTTAAGGGAGGATGCTTAGGAGGCTGACATTTTAACTGATTTTACAAATTGAAAATCATTAAAATAATCTGTTCCTGAATAAGAAATAGAGTGATGGATCAGAGACATAGATCAGGTACATAATGTGCAGTCATTAATGCCCATTGTAAAGTTGCTTTTGAGAATTACAAAGATTTAAATTAGGGGATCCCGAATTTATGTATGAGAAAAAAATGTTTGGAAAAGTAAAATATATATATATTTAAAAGATTTATTGAAATACCTTTGTTCAAATACTATTTACACCTTTCAGTTTGGCTAAAATAATACATTATCCTTACTTTTCCAGATTACATATTGGTATATTTTTAATAATCATTTTCTGATATTTTCTGATCCATGATCACATCTCAAAAGTATTTTTGCAGAAAGTAGGTATAGATCAACACCTCAGTCTATATGATCTATGTGGTTTGGATTTTGAACTTCCAGAGGACAGAGGAACTAGGAATACAACAAAGAATCTCATATTCACAAAACTGAGCATAATGATTTGGGGTGGATGAATATTTAAAATTAAATAGAGGACTTTCAAGCATTCCTGTTTGGGGAAAAACATCTTAATATAAAATTTGACTTTTAAATATAAACAGAAGAGTAGCACAAAAAGACAAACCAATAGGATAAATCACAAGAGATTAATTAAGATTAAACAGTTTACTTTCCTATGTGGAAAGATGATACTTGTAATTCCTAAAAACCTTATCATTATGACAATTAGAAATAGTATACATAGACAGAGGAAATAGATGTAAACTGAATATGACATGATGATATCAAAAATATAAAATTAAGATTTAATAAAAGTAATTCACTGGGAAATGAGTTAAGAGAGAAGTAGAATGAGGTATATTATCTCACATAAAAGAGATATGAAAGAGCTTTTTACACTGGAGGAGAAGATGGGGGAGGTAGGAGGAGAAGGTTTGGTCTTACTCTCTTTGGAACTGGCTCAAAGAGAATATCATATACATACATTCTATCTTAACTTACAGGAAAGTGGGAAAGAAAATGGATAATAGAAAGGGATGTGGCTGTTAGAAGAAAAGGTATATTTGAGGAGTTCAAAGCAAAATGCTTTTGAGAATGGACAGGGTAAAAAGCAGCAGAAAATAGTATAAAGAGAAGGAAAACACAATGGAAGGAAATACATTTATATTAATAAATGTGAAAAACAATTTACAGTGAATTTCTCTAAAAAAGGCCTTATTTCACCAACATAAAATGAATGTAGTCAAATCTATAAGAAATCAAGACATTCCCCAACTGATAGTTACAGACAAAAGAGTGGTTTCCTTAAACTGTGGCCACGAAAATATGGTTTCAAGACTTTGAATTGCCAAAACTGTAAAGATAATTTTTTGTGTCTTGATTTTATATTAAAAATAATGTGGTCGCCATGGGAAAATTTCCCAAATATGAAATACCCAAGTCAGCTGAGTTTTTATGGAGATATTAATTAATACAAATAAAGGAATTAAGAAAAAGGAGAGAGAGAGAAATAGATACCAGTCAGTCTTTAATCCACTCACCACAAGATCTTTTCCAAGCAAAACACTAGTGTTCAGAGAGACCCTCCAGTTTAGCTTCTGAGCTGAACTAAATTCAGGCACGGAGAGAGAGACCCAGCAGCCTCTTCTGACTCCTGACCTCCAGTTTAGCTCTGGCAAGCCGGTTCCCTTTCAGAGGCCTTCTGGCCTCCTTTTAAAGAGAATTTTCTCTTATGTCACCTCCCCTATGTTTTCACATCTACCAATCACAGTAGACATTTTCACAGGACTGACCATTCTTAATTCACACCTGAGTAGACTAAACTTCACACCTCTTTTGTTAAGCTTGTCCCTTACAAGTTTGCAATTTGCCTGACCTTTTAGTGATTAATTTGACCTTCATAGGTACTTAGCACCCTTTTGTATTAGATCTAAAAATAGACCTAGCCTAAGGGCTTTTGCCTCACTATAAGTATGGGTTAAATACTTTTTCATTGTTCAGTAAGGAGTTTTACAACTTTACCTTCCCTTAAGGTATACCTTCACTTGGAGAGCATATCTTACCTGACATCAGAGAATTCATGCTGCAGAGAAACTCTTTAAATGTAATGAATGTGGGAAAGCCTTTGTTCAGAAAAAATGACTTACTCAACATCAAAGGATTCATATAGGAGAGAAACCTTTTGAATGTAAGGAGTGTGGGAAGGCCTTTAAAAGGAGCACACACCTTACTCAGCATCAGTGAATTCACACTGGAGACAAACCTTACCAATGCACACAGTGTAAAAAAGCTTTCTTTCATGTAAAGGAACTTGATCGACACCAGAGAATTCACACCAGAGAGAAACCTTATGAATGCACTGAATGTGGTAAGGCCTTTTTTGAGAAAAAAGAACTTACCCGGCATCAGTAGATTCATAATGGAGAAAAACCTTATTTGTGTGTAGAATGTGGCAAGTCCTTCAGAAAGATACAACTTCTGGTACACCAGAGACTTCATACTGGAGAGAAACCTTATGAATGTAACAAAGTTGGTGAAAAAACCCTCAAAAATTTCTGTGAAATCTCTTTCCTTTCTCTATTACTTGCTTTATCAGTCAGTCTTTTAAAACATGCTAACTTGGCTTCAAAAACACTGCTGCAAGAGCAGGTGAGTAAAAACATTTTGATTTCTCCTTAAACTGAATAGAACACAGCTGTTTTAAATCTTAGCAACAGGGCCCTAAGGTCCGGCTAGGAGAGATGTTTCTAAATATCCTTTCCTTTAGGGAACAACTGCCTAAATTAGGATTAAGGGAAACCTGGGAAAAGTTTTGGCCTTGTCCTGCTTCCCATGTGTTTGCTTTAGAAATATGGAGTTACAGTCAGTTCAGAACTTAGTTAACAACTGGATTTTCAGTAAATACTTTGTTCTTTTTTTAGTACAAGCATTGGTCTGCAACTTACTTAACAGCTGGCTCATCAGTTCCATGACCAAACTTGTAAATACAGAATTCCTTGCCTCTCTGAAAGGGCTTATCCCATGGAACTTATGGCAAAATCTAATCGACATACTACTTTCCCTTGAGTCTTTGATTGTTGTAACTGTAATATCAGATCGCCTTGATGAACTCATTTCTCAGTCAAACCAAACAATTGCTTCCTCTAATATTTAACAAATTGTAGAACTAAATACTCGGCAGGAGCTTATAGAGGGAAGTCATGTGGAGATGGTAACTTTTATGAGAAGCATTAAAAGAGAGTTAAGAACATTATCAGAATCTCTGTCCCACTCTGCTCTGGACACTAATCCTTCTAATCAACCCACCCCTCCTCTTGCCCCCTCGGCCTCAGGAAACCCTACTTCCAACCAACCCACTCCTCTCCCTGCTCATGCTTCTGATCCCACACCCTCCACTCTGAGTTCACATCCCACCCATGCTTCCAACCCTACCACCTCCACCCTGAGTTCACAGGATATAGAGACACTTTTCAGATGAAGAAAAGTACCTATAGTCATATGGAAAAAGACTCTAAATCAGTACTGATTAAAGTAATGCAAATTAAAACAATTTTGAGGTACCAACTCATGCCTATCTTAATGGTTAATATGACAGAAAAAGAAAGTGATAAATGTTGGAGAAAATCTGAGAAAATTAGGACACTAATACCCTATTGGTGGAGTTGGAAATTAATCTAACCATTCTGGAAAGCAATTTCAAACTGTACCGAAAGGGCAATAAAACTGAATGATATCTTTGAGTCAGTAGTATTGCTGCGAGGTTTGTATTCCACGTATATTAAAAAAAAAAGGAAAGAACAAGACCTACATTATATGAATACTTTAACAGCTGTTTTTGTGTTGGCACAAGGTTAGTGATCAAGAGATTGCCCATCAATTGAGGAATGGATGAACAAGTTGTGGTTTATGATTGTGATGGTATATTGTTGTGCTATAAAACTGATGAATAGGATGCTTTTAAAAAATCTGGTAAGGCTCACATTAACTGATGAAAAGTGAAATGAACAAAACCAGGAGACTATTGTGCATAGCAACAGCAATACTGTTTGATCATCAATTGTGAATGAATATTTTCACTAATAGGATGGTTCAAGAGAAATGTGAAGGACTTATGAAAAATGTTTCCATCTACAGAGAAAGAAATGATTGAATCTGAATGCACATCAGAGCATACTTTTTAAAACTTTATTTTTCTAGTCTTTGTCTGTTTTCTTTCCCACTATGATTAATATGAAAATATATTTTTCATAATCAAATATAACATGTATCAAATTGCTTCCTGTATCCAAGAAGGGAGAGGGGAATAAAGCAGAGAATTTGAAACTCCATTTAAACAAATAAGTGTTAAAATTATTTTTACATGTAATTGAGGAAAGTAAATTTTTAAAATAATGTGAAAAACAAGATATAAACTGGAAGTTTTAAGAAAAAGAAATCAATGCTATAAAGAGTCATTATTTTTAAATGTTCTAACTTTCTACTTATTAGAGAAATTCAAATTAAACATGCTCTAAGGTACCATCTCACTTATCATATTGGATAACATGACAGAAAAGGTAAACAATAATTCATAAAGGTGATGTGTGTTAAATTTAATTGTGAATATTTAAATTGGTGGTGACCAGGGATTTAATTTCTAAATTCCAAAATGAATTACTAAATTAAATGGAATTTATGATATCTTATTTACAATAGAGGGATATTTAAGGAGACAGAGAGAGAGAGAGAGAGAGAGAGAGAGAGAGAGAGAGAGAGAGAGAGAGAGAGAGACTCTGGCTTCCTCTGAGCCAGGTAAAAATTCTAAGGCCCTAATCAGGGAAAAAAAGTCTAAAGATGATGGGCCTTTCTTGGAGGTTTACACCTACAGATAGTCAGGGTCACTAAGTCAACCTTTCACTCACCAACAGTGACCATCTAAAAAGAAAGCAGTCTGAGGTCTCCTGCATGAGCTCCTCCAGGCAACCAGTTCGATGGCCAAGTTGGAGTGTCTGTCTTCCAGTCTCTCCTCTGAGTGACTCTTTTTCTCTCTATCATGAATATCAAATGCTTGAATATCTATCGAAATATTGAATAATCCTTCTGGCCTCTGTGGTCCTCTTTTTAAAGATCTTTTTCTCTTGTGTCACCTCCCCTAAATTTCACGTCTACCAATCACAGCAGTAGCTCCTCTCAAGGACTGCCCACTCTTTAGTTCACATCTTCTTTTGGTTAGATTATACTTTTTTGGTTATATCACACCTTTACTAGTTAGTTCGCACCTTTTATGGTTAAAATGGGTAGATCTACTTCAAATACTGAGTTACCACCTTCCTGGGGATTAAAATCTAAAAATAGATTGTGGATAACAATTCAATCTTCCCAATAAAAGAAGAGCTAAGTACCTTCATTGTTAAAATCAGGAGAGAGCTAAATTCAATCTTCACATGTGGAAAAAAAAGTAGATTACTAATGTATATTGGTGGAGTTTTGAAATATTCCACCATTCAGGAGAACAATTTGGAGCTATTCTCAAATTACTATAAAACTATGAATACCTTTTGACCTAGAAATACTACCACTAGGTCAGAATTCCTTTATAGATAAAAGAAATGGAAAAATAACCTATTTGTATAAAAGCATTTATAAAAGTCTTTTTGTGGTGGCAAAGCATTGGAATTTTCCATCAAATGGGATATATGATTTCAGTGACATACTACTTACTGTTTTATAAGAAAAGAGGAGTATGATCGTTTGAGGGAAAAAAAAAAAACTGGAGCATCTTACATAAACTAATGCAAGGGGAAGTTAGCAGAAACATAAGGACATTGTACACAGTAATAACAACATTATAAAACTGATAAATTGTGAAGACTGAGTAATTTTCCTTACACTAATGCAACTAGCCCCCTGGTGTAGGTTGGTACACATCATCTGTTATCTGGAGAATTGAAACAGCATTTTAATTAGTCTCCTTGTCTCAACTTTCTATTCAGTTTAAATCAATAACCTACTCAGATCCCATGCTGAATATGTGCCCTTCTTTTCATACTCAAACTTCAGCGACTCACTGCTACCACCAGGGTAAAAAAAATAATACTCTAATTTGCCTAAAAAGTTCTTCATATTTTTTCTTTCAGTCTTTATAATCTTATGCTTGATTTACTTTCTTCCATGGATTCCAAAAATACTTATGTATTTAATTATAGATTGTGCATCGTTCACCAAACTCCATCTTCCAACTCAATGTATTTCCATAAATTGTACTCCTGGCCTAGACTGTTCTCATTCCTTACTATCACCTATTGGCTTCCCATATTCCTTTGAGACTTACCTTAAATTTGGTATCTTTTGGGTGGCTGTTCTAGAACCCCTTCATTCCAACTTTTTTTTCCTTTCTCTAAGTGATTCCTGTCCATTTATATTGCATATATCTTTTAAGTTCCAAGTATTGACATTTTATCTCCTCCATTAAAATGTGTGCTCCTTGAAAATAGGGATTTTTTCTTTGTGTCTCCAATATTTAGTACTTCATTACAGTAAATATTATATATATGCTTCAATGATTGTTTGATAATATATATAAAATTTACAGAAAAACAAATTCAATGAAAAAGTAAGCTTTGTCAGCTAATACTAATAAGTGGTGTCATTTTTCATTTTACTCTTCTCCTAGTAGAAATGCATCACTACATGGCACCAACAGTCCCAAAGTATAATCATTCTTGTCATTATTCTTTTTAAGCAATTGGTGATTGAACTTATAATATTTTGTTTAGGAAGACTTCGGATTTGTTTCATGTTTTGCTTTTTTTTTAATTTCATGAATTTTATAGTATATTTACATTACCAAACAGTATATATCATTTGTAAACTTTTTACAAATATACACAAATTGCCCCATTTTGGCATAAAATTTTACAATATATTTTGTGTTATTTCAAGACATTATGACTGTGCAAATCCAACTAGATTCCATATTTAAATGGTATGCCCTCCGAAAAAGCAGCTAATACTACTTCAAAATCCTTTGTGTATATTGTCATGTAGAAGAATTTAGCAATGAATGAATGATGTGTGCATGATGTATCCACAAATATCCTGCTAAATAAGTTCTGAATGCTTTATGGGATAGAGAATTGATGTTGTAGTTAGAAAAACCTAATTTGAATATCTGCCTTTCACTCATACTAGATAGGTCAGCTGAGTGAAGCATTTATTCATTCAATCAGGTAGATGCTTATCACCATAGACAGAGGGAATTTCTTCAATTGGAACCTTCCTATATCCATGTATAAAAGCACTTCAAGATTTGGAATTTTTTTCATATAAAATTAGTATCTAGAATAGTGTTTGACTTCAAATGAGCATTTCATAAATGCTTCACATGTCATTGTAGACACTTGGATAAATGCCAATGTAATTAGTTATCTAGCTAGTATTTTCATGCACATATATATGAGATACGCATGTATAAATATCATGGTTAAATATTTTGAGTATCAAATGAGATAATAGTTACTTCGTACTATTAATAGTAACTTTGAACTAGTGCATTATTTACATAGTTTGTTTGTATGCCTATTCCTTAGGTCTAAGTTTGAACATTCAATTGTATTTGTAGATTTCCTAGAAAGTGTATTGTTTAGCACACTTGGTTACTTATAACAATAGTTACTAAGTGATTAGCCTGACACATATTAAGTACCATATCAGTATTAATTTGGTTAGTCTCATTAGTGGAGATAAAAAAAAAGACTAAGTGTAGATCTCTTTATCTTTTGCCTAACATTTAATTTCTTGAATAATCATATTTGCAAAAAATCAGTATAAGTAATATGAATTAATCTATTAAAGACATTGACTACCTGTTTTATATGTGCATTCCACAGTGGTAGACACTGCAGATAAGAATATAAAATATGATACAATACTTACTCTCAAGAAACTTACATTATAAATATATAGCATGTATTATATTGATGCACTCATATATTATTTTGTATATGCATGTTACATGTACACAAACATAATTCAATGCAATGTTCCTTGATAGTAGAGAATTGTTCATTTATTGTATTCATATTTATAGTACATTGCATACTATTTGGTTCAAAGTAAGAATTTTAAAAAATGTTTGTTGATATATGCATATATGTATGCATATTTGCAAATATATGTATGTCCATGAAAATATAAATTCATGCTCCCAATATAAAATACCTATATATACCCATGATTTGTTAAATTCTTCTAATATTATAGTGAAAAAGAAAATTAGATGTTGAAAAACCTAGATATTTTTCTCAATACTTCTTTGTGACAATGATGATGATGATGATGATGACAATTAACATTTATGCTATGTATTAAAGTTTTTGAAGCACTTTACTCACATTTTATATGTGAGAAATTCAAGACATTGAAGTCTAAGTAAGCTTTTGTAACATTATCTTGTAAAGGAAGTGTCAAATGTGGAATTATGTGAGTTAAAAGCAAAGACTTTAAAATTATAGAACACTGATTCTTTCTCTTATGTTCTTTTACAAACCTATTACAATATGCTTTCAGATTACATTATATTATGAACTTCTGAAATTCAACTGGAATTTTAATATCCATCCACATTTTTTATATGTTTCTAGTGATCTTTGTGGCTTTTCCAGGCTACTAGTAACTTTGGACTAGTGCATTATTTGCATAGTTTATTTGTATGCCTATTCCTTAGGCTTAAATTTAAACAATCAATTGCATTTGTAGATTTTCTAGAAAATGTATGAAATCAAACTTTGTTCAATTATGCCTGCTATTTGATGTTTAGTCATTTTGATAGTTTAAGAATGAGTCCATCATATTAAATTCAATGAAATTCCGACATGAAGTCTTAGCCATATTATCAAAAAGAATATATTACTGCTCTTATATGTGGCATTTGCCAAACAATGAAAGGATCTAAGTATAGCCACTGCCCTGGAGAGAATCCAGCAGCTACACCCTGTGAGAGAAATATATAACAGATGGGACCAGAATGACTGATTTAATTAGAATATCTAAAAATAAGAAAAGAGAAACATCAGATTGCTCTATTAGTTCATTGGAAGCACCATTAAATCCACCTCATTAATTGTTTTATTGGGAGAGCATGTCGAATAAAACATAGCTGAAAATAACATATCTTTTATATTTGGGGAAAATTTTAGGTAACGATCATAGAAATTGAGTAATTATGTTACATATTATAATGTATCTAAATTTTATGAGCAAATAAACATTTGGAGCTATTCAAATATTTATCTTGTCATTAATTAAAATTCTGTGCTGCTTTAAGCCCTCTTTGACCTATCTCCCATTCCTCAATCATTACAAATGCTCATAAGATAATGCAGTTTTAATTCAGAGTCCATCAATTCAGAAAACAGATGTTCTTAAGACATATTAAAAAGTTAATAAAATACCCTTCAAGGATGAAGTAGACTTTTAAAAATGAGTAATTAATAAAAATAATTAACAAACCCCAAGAACATGACCCATTAAAATGAAGATACCCTCTTGTACCATATCATTAAATAACAGCCAAAAGCAAGAAAATGGAATTATAGAATTTTAAATTATGTTATATCATGAAGATCTAAGCAAATCCTTTAAAATATATGCACTCATTATGATTGTAGTCTCATGATGGCATAAATTCTATAATTACCTTTGCTCTAATATAAGTTGTTATGTAATACCCACAATATTCATTATACTCATTCTAGTTTGAACTGACACTATAACACAGAATATAGATTGCCTTTGGATAATAATGAAATAATGACATAATATCAAGCTTAGCAACTCAGCATTTAATGGCGATCCCATTAAATGGCATAGTAGATTCTATATTCTAATCAATCACAGTAATAGCTTATTAATTTTCTCTCAATGACATCTGGAACAATAGAAATTATCCTCTTCCTCTTCCTATAAATAAATATTTGAAAGAGAGGGAAGATGGAAAGTAGAATTGTGTGAAATATATACAAATAATTAATATGAATGTTATTAAGTTTAATTTACCAATAACATAGAAGTGGTTTACAGAATGGGTTAAAAAAAGAATCCTACAATGTATTGTTTGTAAGAAATAAACTTGAAGTAGGAAGACATTGCAGAATAAAAATAATGGGATTCATCAGAATATATTATGCTACAGATGAATTTAAAAATAGGAAAGTACTCATGATCTCAGATAAAGGAAAAGAAAAAAATAGACCTACTTAAAAGAGATATGCAGAGAAACTAAATTTTGCTAAAAGTTATCAGAGACAGTGATATTATATCAATATTAAACATGCATAATACAAATAGACTAGCAAGCAAATTATATGAAATTAAAGTGATTTTGCACAAACACAAATAATTCAGCCAGGATTAGAGAGAAAACAAAAACTTAGAAAAAATGTTACAACCAATTTCTCTGATAAAGGCCTCATTTCTCAAATGTATAGAGAACTGACTCAAATTTATGTGTATAGCCATTATCCACAAATTGATAAATGATCAAAGAAAGTAACAAGTGGTTTTCAGAAGGAATCAAACATATCTATAATCATATAAACTACTCTTACTCATTATTAATTAAATAAATGCTAATTAAAATAATATGAAGGCATCACTTCATACCTTTCAGATATTATAGAATATCATACCTTTCAGATATTATAGAATATAGAATATTCTAATATTATTATAATTTATTCTAATTTGCTAATTAGTTAATAGTACAGGAAAGGAAATGACAAATGTTTAAGGGGATATAGGAAAATTAGAACACTACTATAGTGGTGGTGGAGTTGTGAACTGATCTAACCCATCAAGTATGAACAAGTTGTGGCACATGATTGTTAGGAGATACTATTGTGCTATAACAAAGGAAGATAGGAATGCTTTCAGAGAAATCTGCAAAGATGCACAAGAAGTGACACAAAGTGAAGTGAACAGAATCAGAAGAACATTCAACACAGTGAAATCAATATTGTATTATGACCAGCTCTGAAAGACTTAGTTATTCTCTGAAACACAGTGATTTTACAGTTCTGAAGGACTTATTATATAATAATACTACCTGTCTCCAGAGAAAAACCAATGGAATCTGAATGTAGAGGTAAGTAGATTTTTTTATCCTAGTTTATTTTTTTCTCCTTTTGGGGGAAGAATATCTGTGTTTTCTTTCACAATATGATATATGGAAATGTGTTTTAAATGACTGCACATATAGAAGCAATATTGAAAATGCTTGCTTTCTCAATGGGGTTTTATGGTAGAAAAGGAAGGGTAGAATTTGGAATTAAAATTTTTTAAATGTTAAAAGCATTTTTACTTGTAAAGTGAAACTAAAAAAAATGTATTTTAAAAAAGAAAAGTACAATAGAAAACCAAAAGAGATTTCTATTTTTTTATATTACAATTTATTTAAACTTTTGTTCATTTACTATCTTTGAATTATAAAGCAAAATCTCCATCAGTGATTTCATAGACACATACACAACCCATTTTATAAGCAAGTAGGCAAAAGATAGCAGAATGATATCAGAGATATGAGAAATAGCTTTCTAATTTTATCTGGGGAGATAAGGATTAGGAGGAGTTTAGAATAGGTTTCTGGGACTGGTTGCTGAAGGAGAAAGTATAATTTCAAGAGGCAGTAGAATGAAGTATGGAATGGAGGAAGCTCTTCCACAACAGAGGGAAGACATGCTCTTATATATGGATGTAAAAGAGGGTGAGATAACAATGAAAAAAGAGGAATGATCCTAATAAGACTGAAATATTGATTACTTGTAAAGAAGTAGTATGAAATGAAATAGTAGGGTCTGCTAAATGTTTATTTTGGAGGATCTAGAATGAGGGAATGAGTTTTATATGTTATTCACTATTCACTGAACAGTTTTTTTTTAATTAGCTAGAGATTTTTAGCATATATATTGTAATCATCAATATCAACAAAAATAATTAAAATGCAAAAAAATATTTACAAAACAACAGCTCTACATTTTTTACAATTTGTTTTAAAATATGTGAGTTCTTTGTATATATTAATTTAAATATCTTCATCATTTGAGCTCCCTTTGAATTTCTTTTACTTGGATGTTGTTTTTTCTCTTAAGTTTGTGGCTGTTATATTTAATATAATCATAATATATATTACTAGTATTGTCTTTTTCTCTTTTCATCTCTTCATATGTTTTCATTCCAATATTTGTCATTTCTAATGGCACAATACAATCAATTACATTCAAAAGTCACAATCTATTGAGACATTTCTCTCATTCATTGCATTTCTATATTTCTCTTTAGATGTCCAGATTCCTTTGACCACTATCTCTCCAATTTGAACCTCTTCCCCCAAATCCTCCCTTATACTTTCTCCTTGCTCTCCTTATTGAAAATTGGCCCTTTTTCCAAAGATCCCTCCTTTGTCTATTCCCCTTTACCTTTTGATTCTTATTCTATCCACCTTACTCAAAATTCCTTTTTTAACTCTACAACTATGCCCTCCTACTTCTTGATATAGTTCTATTCTAAAAATCCCTCTCTTATCTTGTCCTAAGTGTTTCTTCCTTTATCTTCTCCCCATAATCTTTGTAAGGTACTCTCCTGTAGGTGTCCCTCCCTTTTCTTATCCCTTTGTTTTTCATTCTCTTAACACTTCTTTCTTTATATTAGTCTCTCTCTGTTGCAGGCAGATTCCCAATCACTCCCTTATCCCTTCCTGCTTCTTTTCTATTTATCTTTACTTACTAAGATTTTTATCACTCTAATTACACATTTTTTCTCTCTTAATCACAGATCTGATGATAATAGGATTTAAGAATTACTATTTCTCCAGTAAACAGGGACACATTGTGGGTGATACTCAACAAGCTCTGTTGCCCAGCAAAATTTTTCAAACTGATCCAGCTCTTTCATGTCGATATGACAGGGGAAGTCCTATCTGGTAGAGAGACTTCCCACCGCTTCAACATCTCCAATGGTGTGAAACAAGGCTGCATCCTTGCTCAGGTGCTATTAAACCTATTCTTCTCCCAAGTATTATGACATGCTGTGATGGATCTAAATCTGGGCGTCTACATCAAATACCGACTAGATGGCTCACTATTCGACCTTCGCGGCCTGACCACAAAAACAAAGACAACAGAGAGACTCATCCTGGAAGCTCTCTTCGCAGATGACTGTGCTCTCATGACCCAACAAGAAAATCATCTTCAAACCATTATGGACAGGTTCTCTACCACAACAAAAATGTTTGGCCTGACTATCAGCCTCAGCAAAACAGAGGTGCTGTTTCAACTTGCACCATGGAGGCCAACTAAACAGCCATGCATTACAATTGAGGGCAGGCAGCTTTCTAACGTCAACACTTTCAAGTACCTGGGCAGCACCATAGCCAACGACAGGTCCCTAGACCACGAGGTCAATGGTAAGATCCAAAAGGCCAGTCAGGCACTCGGGCGGGTGCACTCCAAAGTCCTCCAACACAGCGGTGTAAGGACTGCAACGAAGCTCAAAGTGTATAACGCAGTGGTCCTCAGCTCACTCCTGTATGGTTGTGAGACATGGACACTGTACCAGAAGCACATGAAACAGCTGAAGCAATTCCACCAATGTTCTCTCCGATCAATCATGAGGATCCGATGGCAGGACCGAATCACCAACCAGGAAGTCCTCAACAGAGCCAACTCCACCAGTATTGAAGCCATGGTCCTCAAAATCCAGCTACAATGGTCTGGACACGTCATCCTCATGGACCCACAGCCAATACCAAGACAGGTATTCTATGGTGAACTGTCAGCTGGACTCAGGAAACAAGGCCGACCAAAGAAAAAATTCAAGGATCAGCTAAAGTCAAACTTGAAGTGGGCTGGCATTACACCAAAGCAACTAGAACTCGCTGCCTATGACAGAAGCAGCTGGCATACCCACATTCACCATGCCGCCACCACCTTTGAAGATGAGCTACGTCGACGTCTTGGCGCTGCGCGTGAATGCTGACACCAGGCCACAACTACACCTCCCGTAACAACTGGCGTCCCATGCCCCATGTTCCACAAACTTTGTGCCTCAGCCTTTGGACTTCAAAGCCACATGAGGGTACATCAATAGATGATAATGCACAAAGACAATCGTCATTCTCGGCTTCTGAGAGACTACTACTATTCCTCCAACTCTTTCTCCCCTTACCTGTGGCACTTCCTTCACTCATTCCTCCTCCAAATGAGAATACCAATCTATTTTACCTCCTCTTGGTCTAATCTAATACCATTTTGGCTCATTAAATTAAATTCACCTGGACCTCAAGACTTCCATACATGTACACACCTTCAAACTACCCAATCAGTCATGCCATTCCTGGAGGACATAGATGACATTTTCCCATATAGGACTCAAATAATTTGAACTTTTGAGTTGCTTATGATTATTTTTTATTCATTGCCTTTGCACATATAGATCAAAATTTCTACTGAGTTCTGGGATTTTCCCCAGGAACAGTTCAAACTCCTTTAGTTTATTAAATATTCATTTCTTCCTATTTATAATTATGCTCAGTTTTTCTGGATTTGTTATTCTTGTTTGTAAGGCCAATATTCTTGCTGTAAGAATATAGCATCCCATGCCCTGTCTTCTTTTAATGTTGTGGCTAATGCGTGTTATGTTGTTCTTTCTAGCTAAACAGTATATAAATTGTTTTTCCCCCTATTGCATGTAATTTTTTTTTCTCCTTAACCTGTCAACTACAGAAATCAGCAATGATGTTCCTCTGCATTTTAATATTGTGGTCTCTTTGAGGTAGTGAACAGTGTATTATTTCAATTTCTGTTTTAGTCTCTCATACTAGAACTTCTATTCAATTTTCATTGATGATTATTTTGGAGTGTGGTGTCTAAAATATTTTTGATAAAAGTTTTCCAAAAGTCTAATTATTCTCATATTTTCTCTCCATGATCTGTTTTCCAGGGAGTTGTTTTTGCAATAAGATGCTTCATATTTTCTTTTATTGGTTCATTCTTTTGATTTTGACTTCTTATTTCTCATTATCTTGGAAAATTGTTAGCTTCCCTTGTATAATTCTAGTTCTTAATAAATTATTTTCTTTTGTGAGTTTCTGGATCTCTTTTTCTATTTGGATGATTTCCCCACTTCCCCGAATTTTCTCTCAAACTTTATCATTTGGTTGTTGAGGTCTTTTAAGTGCTTCTTATAGCTTTTTTTTCTCTAATTCATGACCATTGTATTTATTTGCTATTTTTAAATAGACATTTTTACTTTAGTGTCCTGTGAATTTAAACTGATTTCTTTTCTGTCCTCATAATAGCTATAAATAGTTAGGTTCTTTCTTTTTTGCTTGTTTATTAAAAAAAGTTTTTAGTGGTGAAGCCAATAGATTTAATTGTTGACTTTTTGGTGGAGTCCCAGGGTTTCTAGGGTGCTGGGATATACTACCTTAGGTTTTAGAATATTTTCATGTTTGTTTTTTTCTTGAAACCTATTTAGTTATTCCAATTTTTATGTCAGGGCCTAATGTACTTCCAGGTTCCCTGCTCAAGTCCTAGTTTGTGATTAACCTTTTTTGTTGCACCAAGAGTCGACTGGAAGTTCTGCCACTGCAAGAGAAAGCTGACCACCCACTTCCTCCAATGAAGGTGAGATTCTACTTGCCTGAGAATGACCACAGAAATAGGATGATGATCCCTTAGCAATCACATTCATTAGTTTGTGTTCCTTCCTTGTTGACACAACCTGGGATAGAGAAGATGTCTGTTCACTATTCCTTGGACCTCCAAAGTCTTTCCTTTGTTAACAGCAAGATTTGAGTTCCTGCCCTCATGATCTGATTCTGATGTTCACTCTCTCATTTCCCAGCTGTGGGCCCAAAAGGGTTTCTGAAACCAAAATGCCTCTACTGACACAGTTACTACCAGAGTCTTCTGATTACAGATTCCATTTGTATCCTCAGGGATGAAAGCTCAGGGACTCAGAAAATAAATAAGTTAGTTGTCCCTACCAAATGTCTCTACCCCTTGTTGGTTCTGATCTGGATATGTGGAGGTGAAATTGAGGTATAGGAAATCATGAATCTTCCCTTCTATCTCTAACTATTCAGATTCACTCCCAATTCCCAAGTCTGTTTTTGTTGCTTTTAGCATTGATTCTGTGGGGTTTGGGGGAGGGGAAAGGTTGGAGTTATTAGGAGGTCTCACGGTGCAATCCTTTACTAATCAGTTTTGAATAGGGATATGAAATAATTTTAGTGGATTATTTAAGCATTATTAAAGAGATAATCCATGAGTGGAAAGGAAGAAGCATGTGGAAGAGATATTTGAAGATAGAACTGAGAAATGTTAGGACTTGACTTTTGGGTATGCACATGAAGGAAGTTTTTTTTTTTTTTTAAATAATCGATTTTTTAAAATCTGGATGACTAAAAGAATGATAGAATCAACAAAAATAGGACTTTAGGCTTTGTGGACTCTGGAGGGAAAATGAATTGAAGTTTTGGCATGTGGATGATTTGAAGAATATCTAACTTTTGCTATTTGGCAGAAACAATTCATATATCTATAGAAAGATTTACAAGGTACATTCTTTAAGAACAAAACAAAATTAAAAAATAGATAGGTATAGATCATCTACCTACAATTTACACTTAAGGAAAACAAAATTAAGAGAGACTATTACCCCATAGCTAGCATCAAAATTAGAGTTTGAATTCAGATAAGGCTTGTTAGGAGTAAATTTAGGGAGTTTTGACTAATATATTATACTAATAGTCACCAGGGATTTAATTAAATCCCAATAAAAAATAATTAAGTCAGTTTAGGAATTTTATGGTGGTTTAATTAATATAAAGGGAAGGAATTAAGAAGAAGAAGAGAGAGAAATGGGTATAAGATTTCTCCAGCCTAGCCTAAGCCAAGGGAAGTTCAGAGAACTTGGCCATGAGGCCTCCTCAGAAGATAAAAAAAACTATCTCGACTTCCTAAGAGGATAGTGTTTTGGGAAGGTAAAGGACGAAAAAAGGAATCAGCCTAAACTCCAAGAGAGCTCAGGGAAGATGCCTCACCTGACCCATGCTACTGAGCTTTTCCTAGTTACCTCACCAAGGACACTCACTGCAAAGCCTGGACAAGAGCTGCCAGCATGCCAAAACCCCCAGAAGCCCAGCACACTTCCACGAGCCACACGGCCAAATCCATTGTCCCCGAAAGAGACCCAGAGCTAAATGCCTCCACCTCAAAAAATAACAGAGAGAGCAAGAGCTTTGAAATGTATACATTATTTTTTACATCACTTCCTGGTGCTCACATGTACCAATGGTATCTTAAGCTTGATTTAGGACAGCCCAGGGGGTCTGTCAGTTCTTTTCTTATTTGTCACTTGCTAGCACATGTCTGTCATAGGCCATTCTCCTCAACACTTAATCCTTAAGTAGGGGTGTTTACATTCCTGTTTGTTAGGATTTTTAAAACTAATCAGGATGTAGAAAATCTAAAACTCACAATTCCCCTGATGATGATTGCGGGACTAGTCTCCCCAATTGATCACTAAACATAATCATCTTCCACCACTAAATTCTTTGAACTGCAGGTGCATACAAAATTTTCCCTTGTAAGAGGAAATTACAATAGTTAGAAATAAGAGGGAAAGAGAAGAGAGACAGCAAAACCAATGTTTGATGGGTGCATTGACAAAACCCAATTAGGAGACAGTCCCCTTTTGGCATAAGAGTATACATTCAAAGAACCTTCCATTCAATCAACCACACCCAAAGTTCATTCTGGATCTTCTTGATGTAGTGTAGGTTTTCCGGCATCTTTCTGCAACAGTTCATTCTCTGGATTTTAGGAGTTAGCAAGCTTCTTTCCTTGAAGATCTTTCTCGAACAAAAATTTCAAATCTTGGAATTTTATTAAAATATAATCCTTCCCCTGGAGTGGGTGTTGAGAAATGCCCAGTTCAGCTTAGGATGTAAGGTTGAGTTATGGGGGTGTATGAATCAATTATCAAAAGTAGAGAAAAAGAAAACCAAAAACATAAAGAAAAAAAAATTGAAGAAAATTTGCAGTCAAGACTACAGGAAGTTGCCAAACTATAAGAGAGGGAAAAGTACTAGATTTTTATATGTGATAGGGAAGTGTCATTCCCTGGTCTGATCTTTCGTCATTTTCAGGGAGATGGGGGAGCCAGGATAATAGCCAAACTTTGGTACATATTTGTGAGTATTTCACAAAGAGTGTGGAAACAAGGAAGGCCTAGGACTTGACATATGTCAAGCCTCACAACCTTGAGTCTCACACTAGGTTCAAATCCTTTTAAAATGCATTTTAAGTGCATCAATCATACCTGGAATGGTTTCTTTCTTTTTGACCTGTGTGCTCTTTTGGCACTACTTAGATTAAGTCTGTGCTCCTTTTTGATCCCATTTTCTAGAATCAGATCCAAACATTAATCACAATCCCATAACATTTTATCAATAAATGGCAGGTTCCCACAGTTTAAGCTTTTTATGTATGCATTAATATTATACCACACACACACACACACACACACACACACAGATATATTAAACTTATATTACTACAGAATAAAAATTAAAATTGATTGCATGTACCTTAAGTACAAGAAATTTAAAAAGGGAAAAATCAAATATTCTTAATCAAAATAAAAGTGATAACAAAAATAAGGGGAAAAAATCAGGAATTCAATGTATTCCCCCCAAACAGTATCCACTTTTCTATGCAATGCATGTGATAGGATACAGTCAATCAATCTCAATAGAAGATGCTCTCTTTACATGTGAGCAATGAATCCAAAAGTCCTTCTCTCCAATCCTTATAGATGTTGGAGTAGTTAACAATATTTGGAATGGCCCTTCTCAGGAAGACTGAGTTGCTCCAGTACACTGGAAGTTCATTATATACACCTTGTCTCCTGGGTTCAGGTCATGAAGTGAAAAGTCTAGTGGTCTGGCTTGTACTGCAGCTCCAGATTCATGGAGTCCACACAGTTTGTGCTGTAATTCCTGTATGTAGGAAGCAATAGTAGCATCTCCCCCTAATAGTGATGTATATGCAGGGGAGAAAGGCTTAGCCTGTATAGTTGGATGTCCAAAAAGCATCACAAATGGTGAGATGTATAGGTCTCCTCTGGGCATTACTTCTAAGATAACAAAGGGCTAGAGGGAAATGTTCAGGCCATTTTAAATGTGTCTCAGTGCATAATTTGCCAATCATAGTTTTAAGTTCTCTCTTCATTCTTTCAACTTGGCCTGAGCTCTTGGGATGATATGATACATGGAATTTGGGAGTCATCCCCAAGCAAGAATATATCTGATTTAGAACAGAATCAGTAAAATGACTTCCCCTATCTGAATCAATACATGCTGAAAATCATGGGATAATCTATTTTAAAATCACTTTAGCAACAAAAGCTGCTGTGGTTCAGGCTGCAGGAAATTCTTCTGGTCAGTTGATCTATTATGACTAGACAAAATTTGTGATATCCAACCTTTGGCATTGTTAGGAAATCAATCTGCAGGTGCTCAAAAGGTGTATAGGCCAGAGGATGCCCACCAAAGGCTTTGCCACAAAAGGCATTTTGGTTATATACTTGGCAGAAAAGTAGGCTGTACATATTTAAAGGCTATAGTAGTTAAACCAGGGGCTATCCATACTCTCTTAACAGAGTCCATGATGCCCTGAGTAACAAAGTGACCATTTTAATGAACAGATTGTCAAATTTGTTGAAATAAACTTCTAGGGAGCAGGGGTTTTCCTTTAGATGACACCCATACTCCATTCATCTGTTTTGCTTTGAATTTTTGCTTCCATTTTTTCACTTCCTTTTCATTATAAGAAAGTAATAAATTTAAGTCATCAGTGGTTGTTAATGTCAAAATTAATTCAGGCTTTTCTATGGCTGCTAGCTTTGAAGTGGTATCTGCTTGGCCATTTCCCCTAGAGACAGAGTGAGTGTCACCTGTATGGGCAGAGCAAAGAACTATAGTTAGGGCTTCAGGAAGCTGGAGAGCAGAAAGAACTTCATTAATAATTTCTGCATTAGCTATAGATTTTCTATCTGAGGTTAAAAAATCTCTCTGGAGCCATAGCATCCCTACAGAGTGGCAAATGCTAAAAGCATATCTAGAATCATTTGGGAGAAATAGAATGGGCACCCGCAGTCAGGATGAACCCCAAATATTCTACTTTGGAGAGACAACACTGAACTTCATTCTTTGAGAACTTATGCCCTCTTTTGTGTAGTTCCAAAAGAAGGTGTTTAATATCTTCCTGACATGCTTCTGCATCTGTTGAAGCCAAGGGTAGATCATCTATGTATTTGATGAATTTATTGTTTTTAAATGTTATATTATCTGTGTCTTGGCTTCCATATGTCCTTGAACCATGTGCTACTTGCCCTAAATCTCTGCAGGTGTTACTCCCTTTTCGCTTCCTTTGCTTCTATAAATCCATAGGCAAATATGTAACAAATACACTTAGGTAAAGGTCTGTAGAAAGATAAAATTATGGAAAGTTAGAACTATCTATTGTAATAAGTTGATAGATCTCTCAGGTCAGAAACAGGACACAGCTTCTTTTTTTTCAGATAATTCATTGCAAAATTAAGAGACTGAATTATTACAGAAATATTGAACTACTTAGT
Source organism: Monodelphis domestica (assembly GCF_027887165.1). Classification (NCBI taxonomy): domain Eukaryota; kingdom Metazoa; phylum Chordata; class Mammalia; order Didelphimorphia; family Didelphidae; genus Monodelphis; species Monodelphis domestica. Next base: position 171,673,865 of record NC_077234.1, read on the forward strand.
CATTGTTTATCACAATAGTTTAAGATAGTCTTAGAATAGAATTTTTTAGACTCAGTACATCAAATAGAAATCCACATCTCTGTCATTCAATACTACACAATCTGATACCACAAAGCAGTTTGTTGTCACTGGAGAGAAGATACATAGTTATATTACAAAGGACAACAACCAACATAGGAAGAATGAGAGAGAGACAAATAGAAACAGAAAGATATAGAGAGAAAAAAAGAGAAAGAAAGAAAAAAAGAAAGAAAAGAAAGAAAGAAAGATACATCTAGGATGCAGACTAAAATATATATATTCCTAAAACATTGAAATTTTATGATAACTGTGGGCATTTAATAAATATAATACCTTTAATACTAATGGATTACTATTTAAAAATCAATATTTGTAATTTAATTTTATTCTCTGGATCACTGTTGAAATTAGTTGGCAAGGTTTGGGGAACATACGATTTGATTCTCTTAATATTATAAGATTTAGAATCTCTAGCCAAATCTTTCATTTTACAACTAACCAAGGATACTAATTACTTATCCAGTGACATATAGGAAATAAGTAACTCACCCAATATTAGAGTTTAGATATTTTAAATATATTGTTTCTATCCAGATAATTTACAAATCTATATAACTAACCTTCATCGTTCTCCTGAGTGTCAATCTTGAATCACCAAGTATCATTTGGACACTCCCAATTGGATGTCCCATTGGTATCTCAAAAGGGGTGTTTGCCAAATAGAATTCATTATTTCCCTATAAAAACCCCCACTTCTTGACACATTTTTTCTTCTTAAAGTTCCTATGTTCTTTGCAACAACAGGTTCAGAACCTTGATATCGTTATCAAATACACATATTCCTTTCAGATACATCCAATCTGCTGTTAGTTTGGGTGTTTCTATTTCATAACTTTTTTTTCTTACACTTTTTTTTCCAACTAAACTTTGCACAAACCTTCATCACGCCTCAGTTAAACTATCAATATAACTTTCTGATTAAGTTTTCTGCCCCAATTCTTTACCCATTCAAATGCTTCCTCCATTAAGATGTCAAGCTGGTTATCCTAAAAAGAGGTCTGACTATGTCATCCCCTACTACATGCTTTCTCTCTATTATTTCCAGGATCAAATATCAAATATTTTTTATAGTCCTTCAGAACTTTGTCCCTTCCTGACTTTCAAGTCTTTTTTTTGCATTTCCTCATCTACACTAAAGTTAAACTAATTGCTACCAATTTATTATTTCTTACAAATAACACTTTATCTCCTAATTTGATGCATTTTGACTTTGCACTGGCTGATTTCCCTCCTCAATTTTCACCCTGGCTTCCTTCCAAATTCAACTTATGCTTACAATCAGTAGGAGACTTTTTTTTTTCCAAATTCCCCAAAAAACTACTAAATTCCTTCTGAGATTATATTACACTGACAGAGTTTATAGCCTGTATGTACATAGCTGTCTGTGCTCTCCTATATTAGAATGTGATCAACTAGAGGATAGTGCCCATTCTCTTTTTGCATTTCTTTGTATCTTTAGTTTTATGGAGAATGCCTGGACTATAGTAATCTCTTTTAAAAAATGCTTGTTGACTGACCAACTGATTACATGAGTGTAAATCCAAAATGAATATATTTCCCATATTGACATGAAGTTTTTTTTTAATTCATCTAATCATTCTGGAGAAAAATTTGGAACTATACCTAAATGGCTATAAAACTGCCATATGATTCAGAAATACTACTTTGACAAAACATCAAGAGAAATAATGAAAAAAAATGTGAAGGATGGGAACCTAGCAATATCAGATCTTAAACTTTACTATAAAGCAGTAGACATCAAAACAATATGGTACTTACTGGTTGAGACAGAAAGGTGGGTCAATGGAATACACTAGTGGTAAATGATCTCAGCAAACTAGTGTTCGATAAACCCAAAGACCCCATGTTTTGGGACAAGAACTCACTATTAACAAAAAGTGCTGGGAAATTTAGAAAATAGTATGGCAAAAATTAGGTTTAGATGAACATCTTACAAACTATACCAAGGTAAATTCAAAATGGGTACCATTTAAATATAAAGAGTGAAATCTTTATTTCATGCATACCTGTCAGATCTGTGGGAAAAGAAGGAATGTAAGACCAAGACAGAGTTATAGAACATTGCAAAATGTAAGATGATTGACTGATTATATCAAGTTAAAAAGTTTTTGTACAAATAAAACCAGTGCAACCAAAATCAGAAGGGAAACAACTAGGAGACCATTTTTATAACAAAACTCTGACAAAAGTTTAATTTCCCAAATAAATAAAGAACTTAAGTCAAATTTAGAAATAATCAAGCTAATCCCCAATTGAGAAAAGTCCAAGGGACGTGAATCGGCAGGTTCGATATGATGAAATCAAAACTATTCATAAGCACATAAAAAGGTATTCTAATTCCCTCTTTATTAGAGAAATGAAAATTAAAATAACTCTGAGGTACCACCTTATACCTAGCAGACTGGCCAATATGACAGCAAAGAAAAGTGATAAATGTTGGAAGGGATGTGGCAAAATTGGGACATTAATGAACACTGTTGGTGGAGTTGTGAATTTGTCCAACCATTCTAGAAGGTAATTTGGAATTATGCCCAAAGGGCTTTAAAAGAATGCCTAACCTTTGACTCAGCCATGCACTATTGGGCTTATACCCCAAAGAGATAAGAGAAAGACTTGATAAGAAAAAGACCTGTGCAAAAATACTTATAGTCACACTCTCTGTGGTGTGAAAAATTGGAAACTGAGGGGGTGTTCATCAGTTGGGGAATGGTCAAACAAATTGTGGCATCTAATAGTGATGGAATATTTTTGTGCTGAAAGGAATAATGAACTGGAGGAATTCCATGTGAACTAGAAAGACCTCCAGGAATGGATGCAGAGTGAAAGGAGTAGAACCAGGAGAACATTGAACACAGAGACTAATACACTGTGGCACAATTGAATGTAATAAACTTTTCTACTAGCAACAATGCAATGACCCAGGACAATCCAGAGGAACTTATGAGAAAGAATGCTATCTACATCTAGAGAAAGAACTGTGGAAACAGAAATGCAGAAGGAAACATATGATCGATGATATCGTTCAATATGGATATGATTAGGGTTTTAATGTTAAAAGATTACTGAAAATATGAATTAATGGAGATATGTTTTGAACAATGATACATGTATAATCCACTGAAACTGCTTGTTAGCTTTGGGAGGGGAGAGGAAAGAATGTGTGTGTGTGTGTGTGTGTGTGTGTGTGTGTGTGTGTGTGTGTGTGTGTGTGTGAAAATCGTGAAGCATGTAACCATGGAAAAATATTCTTAATAAAAAAAGGGAAAAGAGAAAAAAACTTTGAATGGTATAACATTTGGTGCATTCATGTTGAGTAGCAATATTTCTTCATTGTCTATACTGCATTTTATCAGGATGTGATTACCTTCCTTATCTTTTTTAATCAAATCAATTTTAATTTGGCTTTCTCAGATATCATGATTGTGACTCCTGCCTTTTTTTCTCAGTTGCTGCCATATAAATTCTGCTCCAGCCTCTTACCCTTTTCCTGTATGTGTCTACCTGCCTCATGTGTATTTCTTGTAGAGAACATATGGTAGGATGTTGGTTTTGTTATCTGTATCCATTTTATGGGTGAGTTCATCTCATTCACATTCAGGGTTATGATGACTACCTGAGTATTCTCCATCATTTTAATTTTACTTTTAATCAGTCCCCCTAATCCTAACCTTTATTTCACTTTCCTTCCTACCCTCTCCTTTCTTATTCCCCTCTCATTTTTCCTTAAAGTCTATTAGTTGCCCCCATAAATGAAACTTTCCCTCTCTTTTAATACTCTCCATCCCACTCCTCCCCTTTGTTTTTCCCTCTCCACTTCCCTGTAGAATAAGAAAGAATTATATACCCAAATAGATCTGGACACTCTTTCCTATCAAAACTGATTCGACTGAGAGTAAGGTTTAAGTATTACCCATTACTTCTCTCTTCTCCCCCTTTTTATAATAGTATTCTACACACACACAAACACACACACACACACACACACATGCACAAAAGGGGCCTCTTTATGTAGTATAATATATCCTATTTTCTTCTTCTTTCAAATTTCTCTTAGTTCCATACTTTAGTGACCCCCCTCTTTTACATATCATCTTAAACAACTTAGTACCACAATCTCTACCTATGAATAATTTTTCTATTATGATAATAAAAATAATTTTAAGAGTTATAGATATCATTTTCCTTATAAAAATGTAACCAATTTAACCTTACTGAAGCCCTTAATTTTTTCACTCTTTCTTGTTTACCTTTTTATGCTTCTCTTCAATTTTGTACTTGAACATCAAATTTTCCATTTAGTTCTGGTTTTCTCTTTAGGAATGCTTGGAAATCTATTTTCTTAAATGCCTATACTTTCCCCTGAAAGTATATAGTCAGTTTTGATGGGTAGGTGATTATTTATTATAAACCCAATACTCTTGCATTCCTGAAAATCATATTCCAAACCTTGTGGTCCTTTAGTGTGGAGGTGGTCATATCCTGTGTAATCCTGACTTGGGCTCTTTGATATCTGAATTGTCTCTTTATGGCTGCTTAAAATATTTTGTCCTTATTCTAGAAGCTCTTGAATTTGACTATTACATTCCGGGGGTTGTCTTTTGAGGATTTAATATAGGGATTGACCTATGGACTCTGTTTTGCCCTCTTGTTCAAGAATATCAGGGGCAGTATTCTTGGATAATTTCTTGTAATATGATGTCAAGGCTTTTATTTTTTTCAGACTTTCCAATAGACCAATAATTCTTGAATTGTCTCTCTTGGATTTGTTTTCTAGGGCAGTTTCTTTTCAATAAATTAGTTCATGTTTCCTTCTATTTTGTCAATCTTTTGACTTTGCTTTATTAATTCTTGCTGTCTTGTAAGATCATTAGCTTCTTCTTGACCTAGTCTAGTCTTTAAAGAGTGATTTTTCAGCTATAATATTTTAAATTTCCTTTTCAGTTTGGTACATCTTGCTTTTCATGGCTTCCAGCAGTTCAATTCTGATCTCAATTTGCTTATTACTTCATTTGATTTCTGTTTCTTTTTTTTCATGTGGTCAATTTTGTCTTTTCCACTGTTTTTTTAATTACTTTCACTTCTTTCCCCCCTCTTTTCTTCCCATTTTTCTTCTTTCTTACTTGGTTCTTGAACTTCTTTTTGAGTTCCTCAAGAACTTGTGACCAATTTTCAGGTTTTTGGGAAAATATGGATGTGTTTGCTTGTTTATCGCTCTCTGATGTTACTTCTGTATTTTGTTGTTTGTTTGTTAGGTTTTTATTTTTTTGTCCATAGAAATTATCCACCAACAAAAGTATTTTCTACTGCTTATTTTTTTTTTGCTACTTTTGGATTGCAGTTCATGCACAGTGGTGGATTTTGCTTTCTTAGCTTCTGTCTCATGGGGATTTGCCCTGGTAGTATCTTACAGGCAGTTCTTGTTCTTTATGTAGTGTACTTTAAAGTGTTTTACCCTGAAGCTATTTTTCTAGTCCTTGCTATCTATGCCATGGCCAGCCTTGTTTCTGTCCAATCTCTTCATTCTGCTTCCCAGGCTACTTGGTCTTCAGTCTTGGGTCCTAAATCTCATTGCCAAGAAGTTGCACTGCCCTCAGAGGTAAGGCTGGGATCAACCAGCCCCTGAGAATTTATAGATTGCCAGGCCCTCACTCTGGCTCTGCCATGTTAGGTGGTATGGGGAGGGGTGATCAGCTCACTTTAATAAGTGTAGTTTCACCCCCTTATAGCATGGAAATCCCCAAATATTGCCTGTCTTTAAAGGATGACATAGTTTTAAATAGGCTAGAAGATGTGAATTAAAGCAAGTAGAACCTCTGATTATCTAAAAAAGAATGTCCTTATTTCTAGGAACCAAGCCTTTAATAGGGCTAAGTGAGCTAAAAGATGTCTACAGACTTTAAGTCCATCCTTTTTTCTTTAACTACTTGTTCATAACCCTAATACAAACATGTATAGCACATATGTATGTATATACCCATATATGTGTGAATTTTAAAACAATTCCACCCTACTCATACTGTACTTTAGAAGATCTGATTTAGCTATTTCCTGATTAGTAACAATGGAGATACATGGTTTAACAGAATCAAGTCTTGGGAACTCTACATTTCTTCATCCTTCTTAATTTAACAAGGTCAGGAATGTCTGCACCATACTCAAGGATTAAGTATTTGAGAAAATGGCCTTCAACAGACAGGTGCAGAAACAGCGGATAGACCCCTGGGCTGTCCTATGTCAAGCTAAGCTAACATTGGTACAGATGAGATGCAGGAAAATGATGCAAAACCGTATATATAAGGCAAGTCACTTGATCTCTTCAGATCTATTTCCCGGAGAGGTGTCTCTAGCTGGCAGTGTGCTAAGTGTTCCAACATCTTGGCATAGTAGCAGCTATTTGTCTGGGTTTTGGCAGTGAGTTTGCCCTTGAGCTAATTCAGGTTCAGGCATCTTGGCTGAGCCCTCTTGGAGTTCAGGCTGATTCCTTCCTCTTTTTGCTCTTCAAAACCTTACCTTCTAGAGCCTCTAATATTCCAGTCTGGCTTGTGGCACACGGGAGAAATCCTACACCCTTTTCCTTCTCCCTTCTTCTTAAATTTCTTTCCACTATATTAATTAAATCACCATAAATTTCCAGACTGACTTGGGTAATTTCTTTTTGTTATTTGGGATATCCATGGCGACTAATAATTAATATAGTTCAGGTCATAACGCTAAAATTATCCTTTACAATATCTATGTATGTCTGAATATAAGTGTATGTATGTGTGCATCTATGATGTGATATTTATTTGATATATATGTGAATATATATCTGTATGTGTGTGCACCTAAGTAGCTGTAAGTATAGGTAGTCAAAACCCATTCTTCGTTTTAAAATGTGCCCTCCAATATACTTGCAAATAAACTAAATGTGAAGTTATATTCATAAAACTAAGTCATACTAACTAGAGGAATCTGATTGGTAAATATTTAGGTTGAGAATTACACAATAAAATTTAGTAAATATTACAAATCAATGTGTAATTTAATATATTATTAATTTTCTAGACTTTAGAAAGAACCTGAAAAGTGTTAGTAATGCAGAAAGAAAAGAAGGAAGGAAGGAAGGAAGGGTGGGATGGAAGGAAGCATTCTAGATATTTTAGTAGTTTAGCTTAGTTCATTGATCATTAATACATACAGACCAGGAAATGTTTTGTATATTTCTATTTCCAGCTCCTTGCATAGCGCCTTATATGTTTTTGTCCCTGATTTTGCTAATTTATTTTTATTTATTATTTTTAGTGCTTTGAAAAAGGAAACTCTCTTCACTAAGGAGACCAGAAACTCTGCTATATTATATTAATTAAGAGATATCTATAAGAATGAGAGAGAAATTAACTTCTATGGTCACATAATAAGTATAAGTCAGAAGCAGGAATTGGACCAAGTCCATTTGACAATCAGTACACTCCACCATGTTGCCAATATTCCTCATACTTAGTGAGGAATTAATAAATACATAGAGAATTTAATGAAATTGAATTATATGCTCAATACATAAGTCATTCAGAGGAGTAATCAAAGAAAAGTAAAATATAAGGTAATACTTTAAGTTTAAAGACAGCTTTATGCCTTAGAGATTAATAAAACATGTACAAACATGGGTATGTATGTATGTATACATGTGTAATTTAATTGATCTGAGTATATTTTCTTATTGATTTCCAAAACTATTAAATTATTATTTTATTATATAAAGATTAATTTCTCTAATTATATAATTTTATGCTTCATATATCTAATGTCCTATGATTTTTCCATTTGAAGTATAATAGAAATGGGAATGTCTCTCAAAATAATGATTTTGCATGTTGTTTTTAATTATAATAAAACATTTTAAACAGTATTATTGTTTATTAGTTGTAAAAACAACTAATGAAATTGACAATATTGGTCTTCAAAAGGCAACTATGTCAAATAATCATAGATGTAATGCTTTTTTTCTAAAGCAGAAAATGTGCCCTAAAGATTACTCATTGATTTAAAAGAATTCATTAAAATATAAAAATGAAAATCTAGTTTTTCAAAAGATTTACCATTGAATTGCTGAAACATTGATTTCATACAATAATGTTTTACTGAAAGTAAATAAAGCATCTAAAGGTTAATATTTAAAATGGAAATATCATAGTTTAGTAATTATTGTTTTGTGAAAAGGAATCTATTATAGGTTTTATTTTCCATGACAGAATTAACTCAGTAAAATACATCAGTGATGTAAACCTCAAATTTCCTTAGACTTATAATTGTTGAAAATTTCACCATTGGGATATTTCATACTTGGAAAATTTCTTACTGATAGTCTATTGGAATGGGAACTCCATTGGCATGGGAGGTTCCTTCTCTTCCCTTCTTAAGATTACTTTAGGACAGAAACCCTTTGCTGAACAATGGAAAGGACTTTGACCTATGCTTGAGCATAGAACAGGAATTTCTTTGAGTCTTGATTGATTTTAGAATTGATACAATGGAGATACTCCACCCTATTCAGTCCTAATAGGATTGAGTAAGGGCTGCAGCCTAGATCAAAATTTAATTATTCCAATCTCTACCATACTCAAGTTAACAGGATTTAGAAAGGGCTGGAACAAAGGAGTAAAGATTTAATCATTTGAAAAATATGACCTTCAACAGACATGTGCAAAAGCCAGAAACCTCTGGGCGGTCCTGGGTTAAGCGAGAGCCTCCATTGACAGGGAAATTGATGAAGAGTGATTGGTAGATGTGAGGAATGAGGGGAGGCAACTTGGATGGTGTCCTTAAAGATAGGAGGGTCTGGAGACTCGAGAGAGAGGATTGAGTTTGTGGTCGGTGTGGTTCCTGGGCTCAGAGGAAGCTTGCTCTGAAGGAAGCTGAAGGTGGGGGCCTCTGAGACTGTTTCTCCATTTTGGACACGTGAGTGAAAGGGACTGATCTCTTTTCTTTGCCCCAGCTATCTAAGGGCTTGGGCCTTTTGGCCCAGCCTAAACAGAAGGGGTATTTAAGCCCTATTCCCTTCTCTCCCCTTTCTCTCTCTATATATATCTCTAATTCCTTTCTTGCTCCTATTGTAATTAAACTCCAAAAAAGGCTGACGGCTGACTTGAGTTTTTCATTTAGGAATTACATAGCTGATTCCTTGGCGACCTTAAATTAATATATATCAGTCTTTTAAAGTGATTCCCTTGTAACATTGTGGCTGACCACACGGGAGTCTAAAGAATCCTCTCAATAAAACTTTTTCCTTGCCTTTTTACTATACTGTTTCACCACTTAGTCCTTTTTTTTTTAAAAAAAAAAAACTTGGCTTAAAGACACAGCTGCTAGAACACGTGAGTATAGAAAACTTTTTCTCTTTTCTCCTTAAGTTAAATTGGAATCAGCAGTTTTTTCTTTTTCTTCCCTTTAATCTTAAGGGACAGCTGGGTAGCTCAGCGGATTGAGAGCCAGCCCTAGAGGCAGAAGGTCCTGGGTTCAAATCGGACCTCAGATACTTCCCAGCTGTGTGACTCTGATAGACAGAAAACAGCTGTTTTTAAATCTCAGCAACAGGACTCTAAAGTCCTGGCTGGAAGAACTGTTTCTAAATATCCTTTCCCTTAAGGAACAACTTCCTGGATTAAAAAAAAAAAAAAACCCTGTGGAAAGTTTGTTGCTTTGCCCTGCTCCCCACGTGTTTTGTGAAATTACAAAATATACATATAAAAATGAGTACTACATTCTTTGACAATTATATGGCAGCTGAAGAAGTAGGGGCATTGAGGAATGAAGGATACCTCCAAATTTTTATATTAATAGGTACTGTCATTTTTGTACTCCTCAATACTATATTTAGAGATGAAAAAATAAAAAATATTGAGGATAAAATAAAACAAAATGAGGATAAAATAAAACAAAATGAGGATAAAATAAAACAAAATGAGGATAAAATAGAAAATATTGAGGATAAAATAGAAAATGTTGAGGATAAAATAGAAAAAAATGAGGATAAAATAGAAAATATTGAGGATAAAATAGAAAATATTGAGGATAAAATAGAAAAAATTGAGGATACAATAGAAAAAATTGAGGATACAATAGAAAAAATTGAGGATAAAATAGGAAATATTGAGAATAAAATAGAAAAACTTGAGGATAAAATAGGAAATATTGAGAATAAAATAGGAAATATTGAGGATAAAATGGGAGATATGGAAGATAAAATAGGAAAAATTGAGGATAAAATGCAAGCCCAATTAGAAGATCTAAAATGTTTCTTACAGGATCAATGGGCAAACACCCACTCTACCAGAAACAGACCTGTTTCTGAACCTTTGAATGAGGAAATTTCCTTCCCTGAAATAGAGATGAAAAACACCTTCCCTATAGCCCAGTTAACAGACTGCTTCTCTCGTGCAGTGCAAATCTTGTCTGAATTTAATCCCCAAAATCCTTCCCCTGCAATCCCAGCTTCTCATGTTCCTTCTCCTACAGAAAACCAAATTCCAATGCAAGGGAGATCTTGTCCTCCTAGAGAAACCTGTCCTTGTCAAACTGACCCACAGGTGCAAAATTCAACTAGAGGCCTGTTTCCTCTAAGAGAAGTACCTGAAATAGGACGAAATGGGGATGTGGTGACTTTAAGACATAGGATACCGTTTACTCCCCAAGAAATAAATGAATTTACACGAAATATCCCCACATATGAACAAGATCCTTTTCTAGTAACAAAAAAGATGGGAGACATATTTTTTCAATATAATCCGTCTTACAAGGACGTTGAGAGCTTACTACAGGCTTTTTTAAGTGAACGTGAAAAAAATAAAATAATTGCTCATGTCAACAAAACCCGGGGGCGTAATGCAGCACATTGGCCATCTCAGGATCCCGAATGGGACTATAATAATCCTGAGGACTATCTACAACTATACCGTTGTAGAGAGGCCATCCTCACGGCCATGAAGGAATGTGCGGACAGTACAGATAAGTGGATGGAACTGGAAAAAATTAAGCAAAAGGAAAACGAAACACCCTCCAGATTTATGGACAGAATTATCGAGTTTGGGGACAGATACTTAGATTGGGACTTAAATAAAGAGAATAGTTTAAGACAAGTTAGAAGAATCTTTGTAAATAATTGTTGCAAAGTAATTAAAAATTATTTTAAAACACAATGCCCAAGATGGTCAGATATGGACCTTGAAGAATTGCAAAAAACAGCTATATATGTTTTTAAGGGAAACGAAGAAAAGGAGGAAGAGAATAATGATGACATGGAGGAAATGAAGAAAAAAATGAGATGTGTAATAGATAGGATAACTAAATTAGAAAGTGGGCATGATAATGAACCAACGACAATTGCCCCTCTCCAGAAATCCAATTATCAATCCATTACTTGCCACTTCTGTGAGAAGAAGGGCCACAAAATGATGGAATATAGAACCTTTCTTAAGATGTTTGGAAGGAATACACAGTTTAATAATGGTTTTAGAAATAATAACTATAGAAATTATGATAATGGTTATAGAAACCAAAATTCTAGAAATTATAATAATGACTATGGAAATAACTATAATGAATATAGAAATAAGAACTTTAGAAACCAGAATTATAGAAATAGGAATTGGGAATTTAATGACAATGCTCAAATTGAAGAAAATTTTAATGATAATACTCAACAATATATGAGAAATGGCGCTCGTCCAAAAATTACTCGAGGTACTAATGACCCTCAGAGAGGTGCCCTTCAGGGGGGTGCCCAAGGAATATCCCAAACACAATGATGGTGCCCGGGGGGGGCTGGGGCACAGGAATCAGAGGATACAACCTTTGATTTCCCAGACCCTGATGTCCTACTACCCGTTGTCCCTATCCACTGCCCTCCCCATACTAATGAACCCCATGTTACCTTAAAAGTGGGTAACACCTATTATGATTGTCTATTAGACACCGGAGCTTCCTGGTCTGTATTAAAGAGAACACCTGATTTACAATGTTATTCTATTGGCTCAGAGAATGTAATGGGAGTATCAGGAATAACCCAAAGAGTTAAAAGACTTCCTCCTAGAATGGTGTCTGTAGGACCCCTAGAGGTACAACACTCCTTCCTTTTGATGCCTGACTCCCCTTTAAATTTGCTGGGGAGGGACCTTCTATGCAAACTCAGAGCCACAATAACCTGCTCCCCAGATGGCTCATTATCATTAGAAGTACCAGAGGAATCTTTAAATTTACTCCCTGTACTTCTCTCTGAAAACCAGGAGACAAAAGAACCTTCCATTTTTGAAATACCTAAAGATATACCGGAGTCTCTTTGGGCCACATCTTCTTCTGATGTAGGCTTACTTAAATCTGCTGTTCCTGTGCAGATAAAAACTAAATCTAGCCCACCTCCTTCTATCCCTCAGTATCCCCTCTCAAAGGAGGCAATTGAGGGTATTACACCAGTTATTAACTCATTAATAGAACAGGGAATAATAATCCCTTGCAAATCTGAATACAACACGCCCATCCTGCCAATTAAAAAACCAAAAAAAGGACCCGATGGCAAGCACATCTATAGATTCGTACAGGATCTAAGGGCAGTGAATAATCACGTTATAAAGAGACACTCCGTAGTTTCTAACATACATACTATTATTTCATTTATTCCTAGCACAGCTACATACTTTACAGTAGTAGACTTGTGTTAATTTTAACATTAACAACCACTGATAATTTAAATTTATCACTCTCCTATAATGAAAAGGAAGTGGAAAAATGGAAACAAAAATTTAAAGCAAAACAAATTAATGGAGTATGGGTGTCACCTGAAGGAAAACCCCTGCTCCCTAGAAGTTTCTATAACCAAATTTGCCAATCTATTCATAAAAATGGTCATTTTGGCACCCAGGGCATCGTGGACTCTGTCAAGAGAGTATGGATAGCCCCTGGTATAACTACTGTAGCCTCTAAAGTATGTTCAGCCTGCCCTATTTGCCAGGCATATAACCAACACGCATATCGTGGAAAAGCCTTTGGGTGACATCCTCTGGCTTACACACCTTTTGAACATCTACAGATAGATTTCATAACAATGCCAAAGGCTGGACGTTATAAATTTTGTCTAGTAATTGTAGATCAACTAACCAGATGGCCGGAAGCATTTCCTACAACCCGAGCCACAGCAGATTTTGTTGCAAAGATACTTTTAAAAGAAATTATCCCTCGTTTTGGCCTACCAGCACGTATTGACTCCGATAGAGGGAGTCATTTTACCGATTCTGTCTTAAATCAAATATATTCTTGCTTGGGGATAACTCCAAAATTCCATGTTCCATATCACCCCCAGAGCTCAGGCCAAGTGGAGAGGATGAATAAAGAACTTAAGACTATGATTGGCAAATTATGCACTGAGACCCATTTAAAATGGCCTGAAATTCTCCCTCTGGCCCTATTTTATCTTAGAAGCAGGCCTAGAGGAGACTTACATATTTCACCGTTTGAGATGCTTTTTGGACATCCGCCTATACAGGCTAAGCCTTTCTCCCCGGCTTATACATCGCTATTAGGGGGAGATATTACTATTGCTTCCTATATACAGGAGTTACAGCACAAACTACGTGAACTTCATGAATCCGGAGCTGCAGTACAAGCTGGACCATTAGACTTTTCTCTGCATGACCTGAACCCAGGAGATAAAGTTTATATCAAGAATTTCAAGCGAACTGGAGCAACTGAACCTTCATGGGAAGGACCATTCCAAATATTATTAACTACTCCAACATCTATAAAGATTGGAGAAAGAGACTCTTGGATTCACTGCTCACATGTGAAGAAAGCATCTTCTGCTGAGACTGATTAACTCTATCTTATCATATGAATTGTGACTCTATCTTTTCATAAGAATTGGAGATAATAATCCATAGACAAATGGATGCTGGTTTTTTTTCTCTCAAGAATATATTGAATTACTGATTTTTTTTTCTTATTTTTTCTTATTTCTTTTCTTTTATTTTTTATCAGAATATTTGATTTTTTTTTCATTTTTTGTACTGAAGGTACACATAATTAATACTAATATTTTTTTCCCTGCAGTAATACAAGTTAATATATATACTCTTGCTATAATATCAATATATGCCTAAAAGCTTTAAACTATGGGAACCTGCCATTTATTGATAAAATATTATAGGACTGTGATTAATGTTTGTGTCTGATTCCAGGAAAAGGGATAAAAACAAGGAGCACAGACTAAACCTGAATAGTGCCAATAGAGCACACATGAAATATTAAAGTGAGACTCAAGGTTGCGATGCTTAACTTATGTTTAAGTCGTAGGACTTCCTTGTATCTACACTCCTTTTGAAGTACTCAAACAAGTACAAAGCTTGACTATCATGCTGGCTCCCTATATCTCTGAAGGAAAAAAAATCAGACAAGGGAATGACATTTCCCCATCAAAATAGAATTCTAATTCTTTTCTTCTTATATTATGGCAACTTCCTGTAGTCTTGGCTACAAATGGCTAAGTGAAATATTACTGCATTCTGTCCTACATACTTGTGGGATAGAAATTACTTTAAACTGGACCTATACAAGGTCTATTTTGAATTTTTCTTATGTTTTTGATTATTTTTCTATTCTTTTGATAATTGACACATACACCCCCATAACTGAACATTGCATTCTGAGCTAAACTTGATATATATATATATATTTTTAAATACTTACTTCAGGGGGGATTGTATTTTAATTTAAAATCTAAGAATTTTTGAATTTTTTTTGTTTGAGATTGTATTTTTATAAAAATCCCAGACTTTTGTTTAAGATTTTACTGTTATAAAAAAATTCAAAGATTTTGATTTTGTTCGAGAAAAGATCTTCAAGAAAGAAGCTTGAAACTTTTATATCCAGAGAATGAACTGTTGCAGAAAGATGCCGAAAACCTACACTTCATCAAGAAGATCAAGAATGAACTTTGGATGTGATTGATTGGACTGAATTTTTGATTGAACATTTATTGTAACATTTATGCCAAAAGGGACTGCCCCTAATTTGGCTTTCTGTCAATGCGCCTAGCAAACACTGGTTTTGCTTTCTTTTCTTTTCTATTTCCTCTCTCACTATTCTAATTTCTCTTAGAAAATTGAATATTGTGTATATCTTTAGTTAGAAGTGAATTTAGAACTACAAAATGATTATGTTAAATGATCAATGGGGAGACTAGTCTCCCAATGATCATCAGGGGGGATTGTAAACCTCAAATTTCCTTAGACTTATAATTGTTGAAAATTTCACCATTGGGATATTTCATACTTGGAAAATTTCTTACTGATAGTCTATTGGAATGGGAACTCCATTGGCATGGGAGGTTCCTTCTCTTCCCTTCTTAAGATTACTTTAGGACAGAAACCCTTTGCTGAACAATGGAAAGGACTTTGACCTATGCTTGAGCATAGAACAGGAATTTCTTTGAGTCTTGATTGATTTTAGAATTGATACAATGGAGATACTCCACCCTATTCAGTCCTAATAGGATTGAGTAAGGGCTGCAGCCTAGATCAAAATTTAATTATTCCAATCTCTACCATACTCAAGTTAACAGGATTTAGAAAGGGCTGGAACAAAGGAGTAAAGATTTAATCATTTGAAAAATATGACCTTCAACAGACATGTGCAAAAGCCAGAAACCTCTGGGCGGTCCTGGGTTAAGCGAGAGCCTCCATTGACAGGGAAATTGATGAAGAGTGATTGGTAGATGTGAGGAATGAGGGGAGGCAACTTGGATGGTGTCCTTAAAGATAGGAGGGTCTGGAGACTCGAGAGAGAGGATTGAGTTTGTGGTCGGTGTGGTTCCTGGGCTCAGAGGAAGCTTGCTCTGAAGGAAGCTGAAGGTGGGGGCCTCTGAGACTGTTTCTCCATTTTGGACACGTGAGTGAAAGGGACTGATCTCTTTTCTTTGCCCCAGCTATCTAAGGGCTTGGGCCTTTTGGCCCAGCCTAAACAGAAGGGGTATTTAAGCCCTATTCCCTTCTCTCCCCTTTCTCTCTCTATATATATCTCTAATTCCTTTCTTGCTCCTATTGTAATTAAACTCCAAAAAAGGCTGACGGCTGACTTGAGTTTTTCATTTAGGAATTACATAGCTGATTCCTTGGCGACCTTAAATTAATATATATCAGTCTTTTAAAGTGATTCCCTTGTAACAGTGATCTATTTTAAAAGTTTTTTTTTTTATATCTTTTCACTTTCATATCACCTCTAATTGCCTCATATATTTTCTTTTTCTCCCATCCAAAGTGTTATTGTGTTATTCCTTACTAAAAAGGAAGATGAAGGTGACAGGGAAACAGAAGGGGGAAAAATCTATTACTAAAACAAGTAAAAACATTAAAAAATTATAAATCTACAAGCAATGTTCTACATTGAAAGACAATGTAAAAATCTCTCAAAAAGGGGCACAGAAAGTGTTTTCATAATTTGGAATCATGAGATTTTGATTGTTTTATGGTTCTTTCCACTTAAATGATTATAGCCATTATGCATATTATTTCTCCAACATTGTTTATTTTACTTTGTAGGAGTACCTAATGTGCTCTATATTTCTTTATAGTAATTCTGTTAATCATTTTTAACAACATATTAAGATAACATATTACCTTTATGTATAAAAATTTCTTTAACCTTTCCTCAAATATACTTTATTCATTGTTCTTTGCTATTATAAAAATGCTGGTATAAGTTTTAGAAAATGTGAAATCTTCATTTTTGTCAATAACCTTCTTACGGGTGTATGGAAAGATGTGGGGTCTCTAGGAAAAAAACACACAACACATTAATATTTAAGCCCATCATTTGCATAATGATTATATAAGAATAGTTGTACCAATTCATAACTTCACCAATAAAACATTAATGCATTTATTTTTCTCACACCTTTCAACACTTACTGTTGACATTTTTCTAATTTTTCTCAGTTTTTTGAGAGAGAAGTATAATTTGGGGTGATTTTGATTTGCTTGTCTTTTATAAACAAGTAATTGGAGGATTCTCTTATATTTTGTAATAGTGTATATTCATCATTTTTATGGGTTCATTCATATTCGTTGACATTCTGTCTACTGGGTTTTCATAATAGGATTGTTTTGGATATATATTTCTGCTTCTTGTCCATATAAATATTGGCTATCAGAAATTTATCTTGGATATTTGATAAGAATACTTTTAATAACAGCACTTATCTTAGATTATTGCCTTTATTTTTGCAATCAATTGAATTGAATCAAAATTATCTATTTTACCTTTCTGAATTTTATCTATCTATTCTTGTAAAGAATACAACCTTAAATATAACTATAAAAACTATATCATTGTTTTAAGGTTGATTTAATTCCTTGATTATAGTTTTATATTGTATTGGTTTTTGCTTTAATTGATAGCAGAATTGAAACTTCTTACATATATTCATTTGGTGCTTAGTAAATTTTGTTTTAGAATTTTATTTTTATCTTATATATGATTTTGGTTTTATGTTTTCTTCTTTCTTTAAAGTAACACATTGTACGGAGTTGTTTTCCCATTGATGAAGATTGAAGTAAACAAAACCAGGAAAACATTGCACATAGTAACAGCAATATTGTACAATGAATAACTATAAATAGCTTATTCTCAGCAGCACAGTGATCCAAGACAATGCCAAAGGTCTCTTGATAGAAAATGCCAACTACTCTCAGAGAAAGAGGATTATGAACCCAGAAGAAAGCATAACATATTTCATTTAATTTTTATTAAGGTGTCTTTCAAAAATGGATTGATATAAAATGTTTTTAATTATTTCATAAGTAAAATCTATATTAGATTGCTTACCAACTCAACAATGGACATGGGAAAGGAGGGAGATAATTGGCAAATCAAAAAATGTTAAAATTATTTTTAAATATAATTGGGCAATAGAATATTTTTTAATTACAGATAATCTTTCAACATCCAACTTTACTAATATATTCATTTTGTGACTTTTTTTGGTGGAATCCTCTACCTCCTGATGTTGAGTTTCATATTGATAGCAGTTCTCCATTTTGAACCTGAAGTGTTTGGAAATTTTTTATGTGTTTTCTTCTATTTTCATACCAAGACCTAATTTTCCACTTGCTTACAATATTATTTCAATAAATGTCATTTCTCTTTTATGCAAAAAGTGTATTCCTATTCAAAATATGTGAATAATTAATAGTATACACAATAAAACAGTCTTGTATTGGTATATGAATCAAGAATTATATTTTTCATTTCAATTTTTAACATTGAGATTCTGGAATACTTGGCCTCAATTTATCATCCCTTTGAAGTACTGACCTATTTCATATTTGAGTAAATCCTCTGAGTATTCTTAATGGGCCATTCAGAGTTTTAGTTAAAACACAAGCTGAATATATGTGTGTGTGTGTGTGTACTTATATGAAGTCTTATCAACTAATCAGAAACCCAGAGGGGAAAAAGAAATATTACTTTTGCTTTCTGATAACATTATAAGACTTACCTACTCTGTTTTCTGGGTTGTTAGTGGAACTGTACATCCTGCTTAAAAAAACACAAATTTTTCAAGTTTTCCAGAGGCATGCCTGAAGGCATCTTAATATATCATGTGTGATTATTATACAGACTTATAAAACCCTTATGGCAATGAAAATGATTTTTCTATTATGTCTCAAGGGATAAAAAGAACCAGAGATGAAAACAGGAAGAAGGTAAATGTTTTTACATTGAAATAATATTATTCCTGATATAGAACCAAAAGTATATTTTTACAATGACTACAAAAATGTGAAGGAATATGAATTTCACAACTGAAAAAATATAATTAAAATATACAAAAGAAGAAATGTATCAAGTAAATATTTTCTGAAGTCATATTTATAGCCTAAATAAGATGAGTATGAGTGGTAGATATAGAATTAATACTCCAGAAAATATTTTCTTAGTGGTCTGATATGGAGAAAAATTCTCCTAGCAGAAAAATGAAATAAGAGAAACAGAGTCGCCAAGCCAAAAAGAAATATGTTTATTGAGAGAGGACCTATCTCTCAATAAAGCATGACTTCTGGTGAAGACAAAAAGACCCACAGCACTATGAGACACCTTCCTTTATACCCCAATAATATCACATCTTATATACCAGTACAAAAATAATCCATGACAGAAGTTACACTTAACTAAAAATAGAAGCTAGATGTGCCATGAAGTCAAAACCTTCAGAAGATGGGGAGGGCAAGATGGAAAATCTTGTCTGTGACTGGATTGCCTCCTCTGTTCTTCTCCTCCAGCTGCCTCTACACTGCCTGTGTTTTACTCTCTGAGCCAGGCACAGATTTGCTGACAAGGTAAAGGTAATCCCTCCAGACTAGTGTCCTTGCCTGCCCAAAGATTCCAGCCACTGCTGGAGGCTGAGCACTTTAGGTGAGGGGAGGGGTCCTGAGACATTCCTTCTTCCTTCCCCTTAAACCCACATGTTTTAGAGTTCAGGCTTTTAGGGGGTGTATCTTTTAATTTGGGTCCAGGAAAAGGGTTCCCTAGTTCTGTCCTCTTGTTAGATTTAGTTTTCAGTCTTCTCAAACATTGCATTTTTGATTGATGAGGAAGGGTTTACAGAGGTCTGAGCTGTTGTTCTCTCTAAGCCGCCATCTTGACACTGCTCCAGGTAAGATAATCCACCTTGTATTAGACAGTGTGTATCCTCTCAGTTTGAGTGAAAAATCCTCTTCCACTTTTTATGATGGTTAGATTTTAAATGTTAGCACATTCTACATTCTAGAGCAAGAGGGAAAACTGGATATTGAAAGAATCCACAAATCACCTCCTATACTTAATCCTCAGTTGACAACAGACAGGAATGTTATAGACAAATTCAAGAACTACCAGACCAAGGAAAAAATATTACAAGCTACTAAGAAATCATTCAGATACCATGAAACCACAGTGAGGATAACACAGGATCTGGCTGCATCCACACTGAAGGATCAATATGCATGGCATATGAAATTCCAGAAAGCAAGGGAACTAGGTCTACAACCAAGATTCAACTATCCAGTAAAACTGACTATATTCTTACAGGGGGAAAGTATGGTCATTCAACCCAAAAGAATTCCAAGCATTCATAAAGAAAAGACCAGAACTGAACAGAAAATTTGATATCCAAGCACAGAACTCAAGAGAATCACCAAAAGATAATTAAGAAAAGGGGGAAAAACAAAATGAAACAAAACAAACTAAAAAATATTTTTTAAGGAACCCAATGAGTAAAATTAATATGTATCCCAACAAGAAAAGAGTATATTCATAATTCATAAAAATTCTTATTATCACCTAGGTAGCTAAAAGAATTATACTTAGAGGGAACAACTCTTTAGGATGAAATGCCAAGACATAAATAAGAGAATGGTTGTGTGTGTGTGTGTGTGTGTGTGTGTGTGTGTGTGTGTGTGTGATAAAAAAGTGCATGGTGCGAGAGGGGGAGAACACCAATAGACTGCAAGGGTAAAGAGCTTGGAGACAGGAAATATTTAATTCTTATGTGATTTGAAATTGATTCAAAGAGGGAAGAACAATGAAATCCATTGTGGCAGAGAATTGATCAGTACCCTATAGAGAATTAGAAGGGTAACAAATGGACTGGAGGGGAGGCCAGCAGTACAAAGGAAAGAGAGGATAGGGGTGTAGTTTAAGAAAATAAGATGAGCATAAGAAGGTGTGAGTAGAAAGGTAAGTGAAATAAAAGTGGGAATTAGGGAGACTGATTAAAAAAACACTGGTGAAGAAGGAAATAGTGAAAAGAAAGGGCAGGACTAGGAGTGGAAATCAAAATGGTGGAAAATATATAGCTGGTAATCATAACTCTGAATCTGAATAGAATGAACTCACAACTCAAAAGCAAATAGCAGAGTGGATTAGAAACCAAAACTCTAACATATGATGTCTACAAGAAACACACATTAGGAAATTAGATACCCATAGGTTAAAGATAAGCAGATTGAGTGAAATATATTGGATATCAACTGAGAAAACTAAGGCAGGAGTCTCAATCATGATATCTGACAAAGCCAAAGTAAAAAAATATATATAGTCCAAAGAGATAGGGAAAGTGATTACATCCTGATAAAATGTAGTATAGACAATGAGGAAATATCAGTACTCAACATGTGTGCACCAAATGTCATAGCATCCAAATTTCTAAAGGAGAAATTAGGGGAGTTGAAGGAGGAAATAGATAGTAAAACTATATTAGTGGGAGACCTGAAACTTCATCTATCTGAACTAGATAAATCCAACCAAAAAATAAATGAGAAAGAGGTAAGAGAAGTGATTGAAATCTTAGAAAAATTGGAATTAGTAGGGTTGAAGAGAAAA
This sequence comes from Monodelphis domestica, assembly GCF_027887165.1. Taxonomy (NCBI): domain Eukaryota; kingdom Metazoa; phylum Chordata; class Mammalia; order Didelphimorphia; family Didelphidae; genus Monodelphis; species Monodelphis domestica. Next base: position 171,695,351 of record NC_077234.1, read on the forward strand.
ATAAATAGGGACAAAAAGGAATTCATCTTCTTTTCAGTGACATATGGTACATTCACAAAGATTGACCATATACTAGGGCATAAAAAATTGCAAAACAGTGCAAGAGAGAAGAAATAAAAAATGCAACCTTTTCAGACCACAATGAAATGAAAATAATAATTAGTAAGAATGTATGGAGGAGCAAGTCAATATTTACTCAGAAATTAAACTATATGATTCTCCAAAATCAGTTACTTTAGGGAAAAAATCATAGAAACAATTAGTAATTTCATTGAAGAAAATCATAATAATGAGACATCCTTTAAAAACCTATGGGAAACAGTCAAAGCAGTACTTAGGGGGAAATTATATTCTTTTTTTTTCTTTTGGTTACAATACTCACTTTATTTCTCTCCCTCCCCTCCACCCACCCTTCCCACAGCTGATGCACAATTTCATTGGGTATTACCTGCGTCCTTGATCAGAACCTATTTCCATGTTGTTGTTTGAACTAGGATGTTCATTTAGTATCTACATCCCCAACCATATCGCTTCGACCCAAGTATTCAACCAGTTGTTTTTCTTCAGTGTTTTTACTCCCACAGTGTTTCCTTTGAATGTGAATAGCATTTTTTCTCATAGATTCCTCCAAGTAGTTCAGGATCACTGAATTGCCAGTAATGGAGAAGTCCATTACATTCAATTGTACCACAGTATATCAGTCTCTATGTATAATGTTTTCCTGGTTCTGCTCCTCTCACTCTACATCAATTCCTGGAGATTGTTCCCTTCCCCATGGAATTGTTCCACTTTATTAATCCATTGAGTACAATAGTATTTCATCACCAATATATACCACAGTTTGTTCAGCCATTCCCCAATTGAAGGGCATCCCCACATTTACCAATTTTTTTTGCCACAACAAAGAGTACAGCTATTAATATTCTTGTACAAGACTTTTTCCTTATTATCTCTTTGGGCTACAAACCCAGCAGTGCTATAGCTGGATCAAAGGGCAGACAGTCTTTTATCGCCCATTGGACATAGTTCCAAATTGCCCTCCAGAATGGTTGGATCAATTCACAATCCCACCAGCAATGAATTAATGTCCCTACTTTGCCACATCCCCTCCAGCATTCATTAATTACCATAGCTGTAATGTTAGCCAATCTGCTAGGTGTGAGGTGATACCTCAGAGTTGTTTTCATTTGCATCTCTCTGATTATAAGATATTTAGAAATATTTTTCATGTGCTTATTAATAATTTTGATTTCTCAATTTGAAAATTGCCTATTCATGTCTGTTGCCCATTTTTCAATTGGAGATTGATTTGATTTTTTGTATAGCTGGTTTAGTTCTTTATAAATTTGAGTAATTAGACCATTGTCAGAGGATTTGTAATGATTTTTTCCCAATTTGTTGCTTCACTTCTAATTTTGGATGCATTGGTTTTGTTTGTACAAAACCTTTTTAATTTGATATAATCAAAATTATTGATTTTATATTTTGTGGTTTATTCTACCTCTTACTTGGTTTTAAAGTGTTTCATTTCCCAAAGATCTGAGAAGTATACTATTCTGTCTTTGCCTAAATTGCTTATAGTATCCTACTTTTTATTCAGGAAATTCACTCATTCTGAGTTTATCTTGGTGCAGCGTGTGAGATGTTGATCCAAACTTAATGTCTCCCATACTGTCTTCCAATTTTCCCAGCAGTTTTTATGAAATGGTGGGTTTTGGTTCCCAAAATGGGAATCTTTAGGCTTATCATAGACTGTCTTGCTGAGGTCATTTACCGCTAGTCTATTGCACTGATCCTCCTTTCTGTCTCTTAGCCAGTACCAAATTGTTTTGATAATCACTGCTTTATAGTAAAGTTTGAGATCTGGGATGGCAAGTCCTCCTTCCTTTGCATTTTTTTCATTATTTTCTTGAATATTGATATTTTGTTCTTCCAAATGATCTTTTTTATGTTTTTTTTCTAATACAGTAAAAAAATTGTTTGGTAGTTCAATGTGCATGGCACTAAATAAGTAAATTAATTTTGGCAGGATTGTCATTTTTATTATGTTAGCTCATCCTACCCATGAGCAATCAATGTTTCTCCAATTGTTTTGATCTAGTTTTAATTGTGTGGAGAGTGTTTTGTAGTTGTGTTCATATAGTTCCTGTGTTTGTCCCACCAGATAGATTCCTAAATATTTTATATTGTCCAGGGTGATTTTAACTGGAATTTCACTTTCTAATTCTTGTTGCAGAAGTGGGTTAGAAATATATAGAAATGCTGATGACTTATGCAGGCTTATTTTGTATCCTACGACTTTGTTAAAGTTGTTGATTATTTCTAGTAGCTTTTTGGTTAATTCTCTAGGATTCTTTAAGTAGACCATCATATTATCCACAAAGAGTGATAGCTTGGTCTCCTCATTGCCAATTTTAATACCTTCAATTTCTTTTTCTTCTCTAATTGCTACTGCCAGTGTTTCTAGTACAATGTTAAATAATAGAGGTGATAATGGGCATCCTTGTTTCACTCCTGATCTTACTGGGAAGGCTTCAAGTTTATCTCCATTGCAGATTATGTTTACTGATGGTTTTAAATATATAAGGTTTATTATTTTTAGGAAAGGCCCTTCTATTCCTATACTTCCTAGTGTTTTCAATAGGAATGGATGTTGTATTTTTATCAAATCCTTTTTCTGCTTCTATTGAGATAATAATGTGATTTTTGTCAGTTTTATTGTTAATATGGTCAATTATGTGCATAGTTTTCCTAATATTGAACCATTCTTGCATTCCTGGAATGAATCCTACCTGGTCATTGTGAATAACCCTTGTGATCACTTGCTGGAGTCTTTTTGCTAGTATCCTATTTAAAATTTTTGCATCTATATTCATTAGGGAGATTGGTCTATAGTTTTCCTTCTCTGTTTTTGACCTGCCTGGTTTTGGAATTAGTACCATGTTTGTGTCATTAAAGGAGTTTGGTAGAACTCCCTCTTTGCTTATTATGTCAAATAGTTTGTATAGTATTGGGATTAACTGTTCTCTGAATGTTTGATAGAATTCACTGGTGAATCCATCAGGCCCTGGGGATTTTTTCTTAGGAAATTCTTTGATGGCCTTTTGGATTTCATTTTCTGATATGGGATTATTTAAGAATTCTATTTCTTCTCATGTTAGTCTAGGCAGTTTGTATTTTTGTATATATTCATCCATATCACCTAGGTTGGTATATTTATTGCCATATAGTTGGGCAAAGTAGTTTTTAATGATTGCCTTAATTTCCTCTTCATTATATGTAAGGTTTCCCTTTTCATCTTGGATACTGTCAATTAGGTTTTCTTCTTTCCTTTTTTTAATTAGACTGACCAGTATTTTGTCTATTTTATTTTTTTCATCAAAGTACCAGCTAATAGTCTTATTTATTAAATAAATAATTCTTTGACTTTCAATTTTATTAATTTTATTAATTTCTCCTTTGATTTTTAGGATTTTTTTTTTACTCTTCATCAGAGGATTTTTAATTTGTTCACTTTCTAGTTTCTTTTTTTCATTTGCATGTCCAATTCCTTGACCTCTGCTCTCCCTAATTTGTTAATATATGAACTCAAGGATATAAAATTCCCCCCTATGTACTCCTTTGGCTGCATCCCATAGGTTTTGAAATGATGTCTCATCACTGCCATTTTCTTCAATGAAATTATTAATTATTTTTATGATTTGTTCTTTACCTAACCAGTTTTGTTAGCAATGATTTTATGCCCTAATACATGGACAATCTTTGTGAATGTACCCTATACTGCTGAAAAGAAGGTGTATACCTTTTTGTCCCTATTTATTTTTCTCCACATTTCTACTAGCTCAAAATTTTCCGAGATTTCATTCACTTCTTTTACCTCTTTCTTATTTATTTTTGGCTTGATTTATCTAGTTCAGATAGAGGAAGGTTCAGGTCACCCCTATGTATAGTTTTTCTATCTATCTCCTCTTTCAACTCCTCTAATTTCTCCTTTATAAATTTGGATGCTATGTCATTTGGTGCATGCATATTGAGTAATGATATTTCCTCATTGTCTATAGTACCGTTTTTATCAGGATGTAATTACCTTCCCTATCTCTTTTAATTGAATTCATTTTTACTTTGGCTTTGTCAGATATCATGATTGTGATTCCTGCTTTCTTTTTTATCACTTATGCCCAATAGATTTGGCTCCATCCTCTTACTTTCACCCTATGCGTATCTACCTTCCTTATGTGTGTTTCTTGCAGATAACATATGGAAGGGTTTTTCATTCTAATCCTCTCTGCTATTCACTTGTGCTTTATAGGTGAACTCATTCCATTCACATTCAGAGTTCTGATTACCAGCTGTGTATTTCCTAGCATTTTGATGACTACTCCTAGTCCTAGCTTTTCTTCTTTCACTATTTCCTGCTACAACAATGTTTGCTTTTTATCAGCCCTCCTAGTTCCCTCCCTTATATTACTTCCCTTTCTACTCCCCTCCCTTCTTATTCCCCCTTTTTTGCAGTCTTTTTAAAACTTCCCCCCACCCTTTCTCTCCCTTATACTACTTCCCTCCCCTTCCATCCATTTGTTATTATTCTCTCCCCTATAGGGCACGAATCCATTTTCTGCCCCAATGGAGTGGATTGTTCTTCCCTCTTAGGATCAATTTAAATGCACGTTAGATTTGAGTATTTACTGTCTCCAAGCTCTTAAACCTTCCAGTGTCTTGATGTTCTCCCTCCTCCCACCATGAGCTTCTTTGTGACATATAAATTTTCCCCCTTTTGTTTCTTTTCCCATTTATTTTTATATTAACCATTTTTTAGCTCTTGTATATATATGCATATATATACACACATGTATATGTACTTATGCATACTTATATCTATATACTTATTTATGTCTTGTTATTTCATCCTATACAGTATGTCACTATTCCCTCTAAGTGCAATTCTTCAAGCTGACCAGGTGATAACAACAGTTTTTAAGAGTTACCAATGACCTCTTTTCTATTAGGGATACATATCATTTGAACTTATTGAGTCTTTTAAAAAAGGGTTTTTGTTTTGTTTTGTTTTTGTTTGGTTTGTTTTTCCCCTCTTTTTTTAATTACCTTGTGATAGTTCTCTTGAGTTCTGTGCTTGGACATCAAATTTTCTGTTGAGGTCTGGCCTTTTCTTTTACCCCTCCTCCACAGACTACATATGGGAGAGACATTTTGTCAAAGCTCCAAGAGGTGACAGAAACCCCCAAAACCAAAAAAATGAGAGGAGCAAGAGAATAGACAAATATGCAGAGCAAATATGGGGTAATTATGAGAAAACAACAGAAAAAAAGAAAGACATTACAATAGGTAGCTTTTGTACACATAACAAGTAAAGAGTGAATGAAACAGAGGGGAGGGATCAGAAAAAAAATCAGACATCCCAGTGAATTGGATACAAGCTTTGGAAGAACTCAAAATGTAGTTCAAAACAAAATTAAGAGAGGCTGAGGACAATTGGGAAAAGAACTTAAAAACTAAGATGAGTCATCTGGAAACAGAAAATAGTGTCTTGAAAGCCAGGATCAACCAGCTTGAAAATGAGGCAAAGGAGATGAAAGATGAGGCAAAAAGGATGAAAGATGACCTCTAAAGGAAATCAGACCAGAAAGAGAAGGATGACCAAAAAGTCAGGGATGAAATCCAGTCTTAAAGAACCAGAATACAACAAGTGGAATTAAGTGACCTCACAAGGCAGCAGGACACTATAAAACAAAACCAAAAGAATGAAAAAATTGAGGAAAATGTGAAACATCTCATTCACAAAACATAAAGAGATTTATAAAATCTTTTGAGGAGAGACAATTTAAGAATCATTGGTCTGCCAGAAGACCATGACAAAAGAAAAAGCCTGGACATAATACTACAGGAAATTATTCAAGAAAACTGCCCTGATATTCTAGAACATGAAGGAAAAGTTGTTACTGATAAAAGAGTGGTTGCCTTAAACTGTGACCACAAACAATGTGATTTTAAATAAAAAATAAGTGGTCACCATGGGAAAATTCCCAAATATGAAATACCCAAGTCAGTTGGGTTTTGTGGAGATTTTAATTAATACAAATTAAGGAATTAATGAAAAGGAAAGAGAGAGTAAGAGGAAATATTGAGAAAAGTGCTAGGTCAGCCTAGGTCAGCCTAGGCTTAAGCCTTAAGAGAGAGATCAGTCAGTCTTTAATCCATTCACCACAAGATTTGTCCCAAGCAAGATTCTAGTGTTCAGAGAGACCCACCAGTTCAGCTCCTGAGCTCTACTTCAGGTTCCAAGGCTAAATTCTCCCCCTTCAAAGGCCTTCTGGCCTCCTTTTAAAGAGAATTTTCTCCTATGTCACCTCCTCTAAGTTTTCACATCTAATAATCACAGTAGACGTTTTCACAGGACTGACCGTTCTTAATTCACATCTGAGTAGACTAAAGTTTTGAGTAATTCACACCTGAATAGACTAAAACTTAACACCTCTTTTCCCCTTGCAAATTTGCAAGTTGCCTGACCTTCATAGGTACTTAGGACCTTTTTGTATTAGATCTAAAAATAAACCCAGCTTAAGATTTTTAAGCTTTACTTTTAGTATGGGCTAAGTTCTTTTCATTGTTCAGTAAAGAGTTTACAACTTTATCTTCCCCTAAAGGATGCTTAAGTATGGGTGGAGTAATGTTAGAGTTCTCACATTCCTGATCAAGTATCTTCATTGTTTAAAATGGTGAATGGTCTTAACCAAGTGTTCTAAGGTAGAGTCTGAGAATTTTTAACATTCACAAATCTGAGAAATTTTAAGATTCACAATCCACCCTGATGATCATTGGGAGACTAATCTCCCCATTGATCATTTAACATAATCATCTTGTAGTCCTAAACACACTTCTAACTATACATATATACAACATTCAATTTTCTAAGAGGAAATTAGAATAGTGAGGGAGGAATAGGAAAGAAAGAAATAAAAAGCAATGTTTTGCTAGGCGCAATGACAGAAAGCTAAAGTAGGGGCAGTCCCTTTTGGCATAAATGTGTTCATTTACAGTGAATGTTCAATCAAACTTCAGTTCAATCAACCATATCCAAAGTTCATTCTTTATCTTCTTGATGTGGTGTGGGTTTTTTGGCATCTTTATGCAGCAGTTCTTTCTCTGGATTTATGAGTTAGCAAGCGTCTTCCTTGAAGATCGTTTCTCAAACAAAAAATTCAAAATCTTGGATTTTTATAAAAATAGAATCTCAAACAAAAAATCAAAAATCTTGGATTTTAAATTTAAACACAAAGTGGAGATTGAAAGAATCCACAGATCACCTCCTGTACTTAATCCCCAATTGACAACACCCAGGAATGTTATAGCCAAATTTAAGAACTGTCAAACCAAAGAAAAATATTACAAGATGCCAAGAAGAAATCATTCAGATACCATTGAACCACAGTGAAGATAACACAGGATCTGCCTGCATCTACACTGAAGGGCCGAAAGGCATGGAATATGATATTCCAGAAACCAAGGGAACTAGGTCTACAACCAAGAATCAACTATCCAGCAAAACTGACTATATTCTTACAGGAAAAAGTATCATCATTCAACAAAATAGGAAATTTATATTCTTGAATTCATATATTAAGAAATTAGAGAAGGCAGAGGTAAATGAATTTAGCATACAAATTAAAAAATTAGAAAGTGAACAAATTAAAAATCTTTATATGAAAACTAAATTAGAGATCCTAAATATTAAAGGAGAAATCAATAAAATCAAAAGTCAAAGAACTATTGATTTAATAAATAAGACCAGAAGCTGGTACTTTGAAAAAAAATATATAAATTACTGGTCAATCTAATTTTAAAAACAAAAGAAGAAAACCCAATGAACAGTATCAAAAATGAAAAGGCAGATCTCACTTCTAATGAAGAGGAAATTAAGGCAATCATTAAAAACTATTATGCCCAATTATATGGCAATAAATATGGCAATGTATGTGATATGGATAAACATTTACCAAAATATAAATTGCTTAGGTTAAAGGAAGAAGAAATAGAATACCTAAACAACTCCATATCAGAAAAAGAAATTGAACAAGCCATCAAAGAACTCCTTAAGAACAAATCCCAGAGACCAGAAGGATTCACAAATAAATTCTATCAAACAGTCAAAAAATAACTAATCTCAATATTATACAAAGTATTTGACAGGATAAGCAAAGAAAGAGTTCTACCAAATTACCAAATTCCTTTTTTGATACAAATATGGTACTGATTCCCAAACCAGGCAGGTCAAAACCAGAAAAAGAAAACTATAGACCAATCTTCTTAATGAACATTAATGCAAAAATATTAAACTGAATAATAGGAAAAAGATTTGAGCAAGTGATCACAAGGGTTTTTCATTCTGATCAGATGGGATTAATACCAGGAATGCAAAGATTGTTCGTTATTAGTAAAATCATTCACAAAATTGACCACATCAGCAAGCAAACCAACAAAAATCACATGATTATCCCAATAGATGCAGAAAAAGCCATTGACAAAGTACAACACCCATTCCTATTGAAAACACTAGGAGTATAGGAATAGAAGGGCCTTTCCTAAAATTAATAAATAGTACATATCTAAAACTATAAGCAAACATCATCTGCAATGGGCATAAACTAGATGCCTTCCCAATAAGATTAGGAGTGAAACAAGGATGCCCATTATCACCTCTATTATTTAGCATTTTACTTGACATACTAGAAGTAGCAATTAGAGAAGAAAAAGTAATTGAAGATATTAAAATAGATAATGCAGAGACTAAACTATTACTGTTTGCAGATGACATAATGGTCTACTTAAAGAATCCTAGAGAATCAACCAAAAAGCTACTCAACATAATCAACAACTTTAGCAAAGTCACAGGATACAAAATAAACCCACATAAGTCATCAACATTTCTATATATTTCTATACATATTTTTATATATCTCAGCAAAAAGAATTAGAAAAAGAAATTCCATTTAAAATCAGCCTACACTATATAAAATACTTTGGAATCTATCTGCCAAGACGAACACAGGAACTATATGAGTTCAACTATATAACACTTTCTTCACAACTAAAACTAGATCTAAATAATTGGGAAAAAACATTAATTTCTCATGGGTTGGATGAGCTAACATAATAAAAATAACAATCCTACCCAAAATAACTTATTTATTGACATACCCATTGAACTTTCAAAAACCTTTTTTTATTGAATTAGAAAAAAATAACATAGTTCATTTGGAAGAACAAAAGATCAAGGATATCGAAGGAAATAATGAAAAAATGTGAAGGAAGGCAACTATCAGTACCAGATCTCAAACTATACTATAAAGCAGTGGTAATCAAATCATTATGGCTCTAAGAGACAGAATGGAGGACCAGTGGAATAGACTTGGGGTAATTGGCCTCAGCAATACTGTCTATGATAAGCCCAATGATCCCAGCATTGGGGACCAAAATCCACCATTTCATAAAAAACTGCTAGGAAAATTGGAAGACAGTATGGGTGAGATTAGGTTTGGATCAATATCTCATACCCTACACCAAGATAAACTCAGAATGGGTGAATGTCTTGAATATAAAGAAGGAAACTATAAATTAGGTGAGCACTGAATAGTATACATGTCAGATCTTTGGGAAAGGAAAGATTTTAAGACCAAGCAAGAGTTAGAAAAATATCACAAAATACATCTATGAGGAAGAACACTATCTACATCTCAATAAAAAACTGTGGGAGCAGAAACACTGAAGAAAAACAATTGCTTGACTACATTGGTCAAGGGGGATATTATTAGGGATGTAGACTCTAAATGATCATCCTATTTCAAACATCAACAACATCAAAATAGGTTTTGATCAAAGACACATGTAAAACCCAGTGGAATTATGAGTTGAATATGGGAAGGTGTGGCGGGAGGGAAGGGAAAGCATATGATTCTTGTAACCAAGGAAAAATATTCTAAATTGTCTAATTAAATAAAATTAACAAAACAAATCAAGGTGGATTATATAGAACGTGCCACTCTAGGAACTTCAAAAGATTCATGTAATGGGATATGTTATGTAATATCAATACTTGGATATATACATATATGTACATATGAGTATGGCATATACTCATATCACATGTATAAATATGTACAAATTTTTTTCCTCTGTAGCTCTAACTATTCTGATGTACAGAGAAAAAGTTAAACCTTCCAGGATAAGTTGAACTCCTGAAATCTTATTTTGCTGGTTAGCTCAACCTTGGATACAAAATAACTTCTCAACTCCTTCAATCACATCTCCTCTCTTTTAGGAGGGTTTGAGAATAGAATGTTAAAAAATCTCTCCAATCTTTTCTTTGTGGAGAGCAGGATCTAGACCTTCCAAACTCCCAATTAGGATGTTTCCTTGATTTGAACTCCATAGCACAAGATGCCTCTCAAATAATTACTCCATTGTATGCTATTATTTCTTCCAAGTTTTGTCTTCCTCCATTAGATTTAAGGTCCTTAAAGGGAAGAATTTTCTTTCTTTTACTTATTTATATTTCTAGATGTTAACAAAGTGCCTGGCTTTTAAAAAGTGTTTATTAAATTGAACCAATATATAATATATACTTATATTTATGTATGTTTATGTGCAGATTAGTAATAACATTTATATATTCAAATATTTCTTAACATTTTGCTTCAACCACTTTCATGCTTATATAATAGTTATTTTGAAATATAGTTTATCTTCCTACTAGCCTTTAACTCTATGGGATGGGGTCTTTTAGAGGATATCTTACTTAAATTTTGTAAATTTCCCCCTTTAATATTCAAGTGTCAAGGGAAAAATGCATTCACTTATATACATACATACATACATACATACATATATACATACATACATACATTTCTAGGTAAAATCTAAATGGATAAAAATATTTCCAACTTGAAGAATTAATTTTATGGTGGTCATAACACTTGAATAGCTGTATAAAGGAAGATCAAGAATTCAGCAACTCAGAATAGAAATCAGAGAAAAATTTTAAAACATAGGGAATAATAGGAAAAGGATGAAACAATGGTATCATGTTATGTGTGCATGAGGAGAGAAAAAGGGGTGAATAATGACACTTGACTAATACATTAGAAAGAAAATGAAATAATAAAGGAAAGGTAAATTAATTGATTCTCCAAAAGGGTTTGAATTTCAGGCTAAGACATTTTAATCTTCCTCAATAAACAAGAATGAAAAAAGAAAAAACTAACAACAACAATAAAAACAAAACTTCAATAACAAAGAATGAGAAAAGATCATGACCAGAGTTTTCCACAACATTTTTATAAGAGCTTTAGTAGCCGCATGAGGAATTTACTTAGAGTGGAAGAATCTTTAAGGAACTATTGTGATTTTTTTTCTCTGTGATGTGATTAGAGTCACTTTTCTATCATGATAATTAAAAAGAGAGAAATATGTCACCTCTCACAAGTCTGTTGAGAACATGAAGTTAAAATATCTACAATATGGTTTGTAAATATATATAAAGAGAAGGACACTGTCAGTAACAGTGACAGATTAGGAAGTGTGGCTGACATAGAAGTGAAGATACACTTGCATCACAGCTATTAGAGCCATTCATGAGTCAAAATACTGCATAACAAGACATTGAAAATAGGCAGAAAGGGGGAAAATAATTTTAATGTATTTGTGATCCTATAATCTTATAGTATTTAGTCTTGAAAATCAAGTTTCCATGGTGACAAATTAGATAGGTTCTCAGAAAGAAAAAAAAAATTATGATTACATTAATGGTCTTTCAAAATAAAAGGGAAATTTAATGATTACTTTTATATCCCTGTGAATTAGATTGTCTTATTCATTTTATTTTTAATTTTAATTTTTTCTAAGATTTATAAATATATTTTCACACAACTTATTTCCTTATTATTATTTTATGTAAGTGAATAATCTAATAAAAGCAAAATTCCAAATCATACAACCAAATAAACAAGTGATGCATCATGTTTTCATCTTCATTTCTCCTCCCAGTTCTTTCCTGGGAGATGGAAAGCTTTCATTTTATAAGTCCTTCAGAATTGTCTTAGATCATTGTATTTCTATTAGTAGCAAAGTCTATCACATTTGATCATTCAACAATATTGCAGTTCCTATATATAATGTTCTCCTGATTATGCTATTTCAGATATCATGTATCAGGTCATGTAGGTCTTTACATTTGTTTTTTAAATCATTCAGCTATATTTTTTTACAAAAAGGTTCTTTCCCATTTTTTATCTCAATTGGATAGAGATACCAAGACAAGGTCAAAATTGTTATATGAATTAAAATAATGATATGATAAGTTAACGAGGGGAATATACAATACTTGTCAGATCTATGGAGAAGAGAAGAATTTGTGACCAAACAAGAGATAGAGAATAGTATGATATTAAATGAATGATGTTGATAATATTACATTAAAAAAGGTTTGTACAAACAAAACCAATGCAACCAAGATTAGCAAGGAAGCATCAAACTTAGGGGAAAATTATAAAAAAAAAATTACTTTGAAAATGTTCTTATTTCTCAAATATATAAACAACTAAGTAAAATTTATAAGAATCCAAGTCATTATCCAAATGAAAAATGGTTGAAGCATATGAATAGACAGTTTTCAGATTAAATCAAAGCTATCAATAATAATATGAAAAAATGTTCTAAATCCCTCCTGATTAGAGAAATGTAAATCAAAACAATTCTGAGACACCATGTCACATCTATTATGTTGGTAAATATGACATTTAAGGAAAATAATACATGTTGGAGGGAATGTGGCAAAATTAGGACAGTAATACGTTGCTGGTGGAGTTTTGAATTGATTCACCTATTCTGGAGCAAATTTGGAATTATGCCCAAAAGGCTATAAACAAATGCATACCATTTGATCCAACAATACTATTACTAGTTCTGTAACTTAAGGAGTTGAAAAACAAATGAGAAAGTTGTAGAAAAATATTAATAGATACACTTTTTGTGGTGGCAAAGAATTGAAAACTAAAGGAATGTTCCTCAGTTGAGGAATGGTTGAACAATCTATGCTGTATGATTGTAAGGAATGATGAACAGGATGATTTCAGGAAGAACTGGAAAGACCTACCTGAACTGATGCAGAGTGAAGAAAGTAGAATCAGGAAAACATTATACATGATAACTGCAATATTGTTAGAGAATCAAATGTGATATACTTTGCTACAATAATACAATGATCCAGGACAATTCTGAGGGACTTATGAAAAAGAATGATATCCACCTATAGAGAAGGAACTATTGACATATAAATGCAGATAAAAACATGTGATTTGATACTTGTTTAAATGGATATATGATTTGGAGTTTTGATTTTATAAGACTATTCATTTAGAAAAAATGAATAAGATGGAAATGTTTTGCTTGATAATATATGTACAACCCAGACTGAATTACTCGTCAACTCCAGGAGTGAGGATGGAAGAAGGAAGCGAGACAACAAGAGTCATATAACTTTTGAAAATGTGGAAATTTGTTATTAAAGTAAAATAAAGCTAAAACCTAAAAAAGATTTTATTAAAGTTCCAATTATTATACCAAATGTTTCTTGATGTTCACCAATCCATTTTTCTTTGTACAGTAAAATGTCATTATACTCAACCAATATATTACAAAACCCTTTGCATTAATGGAAAATTGTACATATTATGGAACACCATTATTACTTTAAGAGATATTTTATTTTTCAAATTCTGTGTAATAACACATTTTAGTATAAGTTTTCCAAAATTATAGGTTCAAAATTTTCTTCTCTTGGAGATGACAAGCAATTTGATTCAGTTTAGGAATGTTTTTCATGTAATACATAGTTACATATTGGTAATGGTTATAAGGGAATATTCCTATTAAAAACTCAAAATGTAGTCAGTTTGAACCATCCTGTGTATAAGATCCTGTTAACATTGCCCCAACCTTTTCTGAACATAGAATGAGACCCAATCACCTTAACAACATCAATTTTGTTGCCCAAATGGGGGCCATGAATTATAAAAACAAATTCCCAAAATAAAAATGCAAACAAACTTATATGAAAATAGTATACTTTGATCTGCATTCCTACTCTAAAAACTTTTTCTCTACATAAGAATATCATTCTTTGTCATAAGTCCTTCAGAATTTTCTTGGTTCGTGGTATTGCTAAAAATATTTAAGTCATCCAGCAGCTTATCATACAATATTGTTGTTACTGTGTTTAATGTTCTCATGATTCTGCTTATTTCACTTTGCTTCAGTGCATGTAAGTCTAACGAGGTTTAATTTGAAATTATCCAGCTTATTGTTTCTTATAACACAATAGTATTCTATCACCATCAAATACTATAATTTATTCACCCTTTCCCCAATTGATGGACATTCCCTCAATTTCCATTTTTTTTTGTCATCCCCAAAAGAGCTGCTACAAATACTTTTGTACAAGTAGGTCCTTTCCTTTTTTATGGCCTTTTTGGGATATAGATCAAGTAGTGGTATTATAGTGTCTAAGGGTATGTACAGTTTTATAGGCCTCTGGGCATAGCAAACCCCATTATTAAACAGTCATTTTTATATAAACATTCCTAAATACTTTATGACTATTCTTAGACTTTTTCGGGCTTTAAGCATGATGACTCATACTTTGGGGTCATTACAAATAACTAAATAGTATTAATGAAACAAAGAGATTAATTCATTGCTCTGAAGCAGACATGACATTACAACTTTGAACTCTGGACAAAGACTGATTTAGGATCTAATATTTTGTGTAAAACAATTTAATTACTTACACTAACATTTCTCAAAGTGATAATGAGTGTGCTGTGAATTTTAGTTTTACTCCACCCTGCTTAGTATTTAGAATTTTAGCAACCAGGATTGTAGAAACCCCCACTTAAGGATTAATTGTGGGGGAGAAAAGTCTATGGCCCGCATGTGCTAACAAGTGACAAATCAGAAACAACTGACTGAACCCCTGAGCCATCCAAAACCAAATTTAAACCACAATTGGTACATGTAAGACACAAGAAGTGATGTAAAGAACTGCCTTTATATTTCACATCACTTCCTATAAGAGGGACATGGCCTTGGAACTGGACCCTGGAGGAGCACGAGCATGAGACCTCAGACTGTTTCCCTTAGATGATCTCATGGTGAGTGATAAGGCTGACTGCTCTTTACTTGGCTTTTCTGAAGGCAACAGCCTTGGGAAAGGCCCATTTTTGGGACTCCTTTTTTTGGCTTTTTTGGAGAGACCCCTTGGCTAAAGCCTCTGAACTCCTGCCAGGCTCAGACCAGGCTGGAGCAGATCTTCTCAGATCTTCTTCACTTTTCCCTCTCTCTCTCTCTCTCCCTCTCTCTCTCTCTCCCTCTCTCTCTCTCTCTCTCTCTCTCTCTCTCTCTCTCTCTCTCTCTCTCTCTCTCTCTCTCTCTCTCTCTCTCTCTCTCTCTCTCTCTATTTCTTCCTTCTATGGTAAATAAACCACTGTAAAATTCCATTCTGATTTGAGTATTTTATTGGGATTTAGAATTTAAATCCCTGGCAATGAACTAAAATATATATTCAATCCAACAATAAAATTTACCCCTTACAGTCTGGCTAATCCACAAAAGTTGTGATGAGTACCTTCAAAGAAAAGAAACAAAAGGGGGTAAATTTATGTCACAAAGAAGCTCATGGCAGGAGGATGGAGAACATCAATACACAGGAATGATAAAGTGGTTGGAGATATGAAATCCTCAACTCTTAACCACATTGAAATTGAGTCAAAGGGGGAAGAACAATGAAATACATTGTGGCAGAGAATTGATTTGCACCCTATAGGGAAGTAGAAGGGTAACAGATGGACTGGTGGGGAGGGAAGCAATACAAGGGAGGGAGAGGATGGGGGTAGTTTAAAAAGACTATAAAGAAAATAATGGGGTAGAAAGGGAAGTAAAATAAAGGTGAGAATTAGGGGACTGATTAAAAACAAAACGTTGATATAGAAGGAAATTGTCAAATAAGAAAAAGCAGGACTAGGAGTAGAAATCAAAATGCTGAGAAATACACAGCTGGTAACCACAACTCTGAATGTGAATGGAATGAACTCACCCATACATACAAGCAAATAGCAGATTGCATTAGAATCCAAAACCCTACCATATGCTGTTTACAAGAAACACACATGAGGAAGGTAGACACCCATAGGGTAAAAGTAAGAGGATGGAGCCAAATCTATTGAGCATCAACTGATAATAAGAAGTCAGGAGTCACAATCATGATACTGGACAAAGCCAAAATAAAAATAGACTAGTTAAAAGAGATAGCGAAGGTAATTATATACTGATAAAAGGTGCTATGGACAATGAGGAAATATCTGTACTCAGCATGTATGCACCAAATGGCAGAGGATCCAAATTACTAAAGAAGAAACTAGTGGAGTTCAAGGATGATTTATAGATAGAAAAATCTATACTAGTGGGAGACCTGAACCCTTCTATATCAGAACTAGATAAAACAAACCAAAAAATAAAGAAGAAAGAGGTAAGAAAAGTGAATGAAATCTTAGAAAAATTAGAGTTAGTAGAAATGTGGAGAAAAATAAATAGGGACAAAAATGAATATACCTTCTTTTCAGAAGCATATGGTATATTCACAAAAATTAACCATGTATTAGGGCATAAAAATATTGCAAACAAGTACAAAAGAGCAGAAATAATAAATGCAACTTTCTCAGATCACAATGCAATGAAACTAATAATTAGTAAGGGAACATGGGGAGGTAAATCAAAAAATAATTGGAAATTAAACAATATGATTCTCCAAACCAGTTAGTTAAAGAACAAATCATAGAAACAATTAATAACTTCATTGAAGAAAATGATGATGATGAGACATCCTTTCAAAACCGATGGGATGCAGCCAAAGCAGTACTTAGGGGGAAATTTACATCCTTGAGTTCATATATTAAAAAATTAAGAAGGTCAGAGGCCAATGAATTGGCCATGAAAATTAAAAAACTAGAAAGCGAACAAATTAAAAATCCTCAGATGAAAACTAAATTAGAGATCATAAAATTAAAAGGAGAAATTAATAAAATTGAAAGTCAAAGAACTATTGATTTAAGAAATAAGATGAGAAGCTGATTCTTTGAAAAAAAAATTAAAATAAACAAAGTACTGGACATTCTAATTTAAAAAAGGAAAGAAGAAAACCAAATTGAAAGCATGCAAGATGAAAAGGGAGACCTGATCTTTAATGAAGAGGGAATTAATGCAATCATTCAAAATCATATGCCCAATTATATGGCGATAAATATGGCAATATACAAGATACCAATGTATATTTATAAAAATATAAAGTGCCTAGATTAACAGAGGAAGAAATAGATTACCTAAACAACCCCATGTCACAAATAGAAATTGAACAAGCCATCAAAGAACTCCCTAAGAAAAAATCCGCTGGTCCAAAAAGATTCAGAAACGAATTCTATCAAACATTCAAAGCACAACTAATGCCAATATTATATGAACTATTTGACAAAAGGAGCAAAGAAGGAGGTCTACCAAATTCCTTTTAAAACACAAATATGGTAGTGATTCCAAAGCCAGGCAGGTCAAAAACAGGGAAATGAAACTATAGACTAATCTCTATAATGACTATAGATGCAAAAATCTTAAATAGGATCTAGCAAAAAGACTCCAGCAAGTGATCACTAGGGTTATTCCCTATGACCAGGTAGGATTCATACCAGGAATGCAAGGATGGTTCAATATTAGGAAAGCCATCCACATAATTGACCATATTAACATATAAACTGATAAAAATCACATAATTATCTCAATACATGCAGAAAAAGCCTTTTGACAATATACAACATTCAATTCTATTGAAAGTACTAGAAAGCATAGGAATATAAGGGCCTTTCCTAAAATAATAAACAGTATATATCTACAACCATCAGCAAACATCATCTGCAATGGGGACAAACTAGAAGCCTTCCCAATAAGATCAGGAGTGAAACAAGGATACCCATTATGATCTCTATTATTTAACATTTTACTAGAATCACTAGCTGTAACAATTAGAGAAGAAAAAAGAAATTGAAGGCATTAAAATAGGCAGTGAGGAGACCAAGCTATCACTATTTGCAGATGATATGGTGGTCTACTTAACCCCAGAGAATCATCTAAAAAGCTACTCAAAATAATCAACAACTTTAGCAAAGTTGCAGTATACAAAATAAACCAACATAAGTCATTAGCATTTCTGTATATCTTCAACACATCTCAGCAACATGAATTAGAAAGATAAATTCCATTTAAAATCACCCTATACAATATAAAATACTTAGAAATCTATCAGCCAATATAAACACAGCAATTATATGAACACAACTACAAAACACTCTCCACACAATTAAAACTAGATCTAAACAATTGGAAAAGCATCAACTGCACATGGGTGGGATGAGATAACATAATAAAAATTGCAATCCTATGCAAATTAATTTACTTATTTAGTGCCATACCCATTGAACTACCAAAAAACCTTTTTTACTGAATTGGAAAAAAAAAAACATAACAAAGTTCATTTCGGAGAACAAAAGTTCAAGAATATTCAGGGAAATCATGAAAAAAACATGGGAATGTAGGAGGCCTTACAGTCCCAGATCTCAAACTATACTATAAAGTAGTGGTCATCAAAACAATTTGGTACTGGCTAAGTGAGATTAAGGAGGATCAGTGAAACAGACTGGGATAAGTGACCTCAGCAAGACAGTGTATGATAAGCCCAAAGATTCCAGTTTTGGGGACTAAAACCCAGTATTTGATAAAAACTGCTAGGAAAATTGGAAGACAGTATGGGAGAGATTAGTTTTGGATCAATATCTCACACCTCACATCAAGATAAATTCAGAATTGGTGAATGAATTGAATATAAAGAAGTAAACTATAAGCAAATTAGATGAACACAGAATCTTATACATGTCATATCTTTGGTAAAGGAAAGATTTTAAAACCAAGCACGAGCTGGAAAAAATCACAAAATATAAAATCAATAATTTTTATTACATCAAATTAAAAAGCTTTTCTACAACAAAACCAATGCAACCAAAATGAGAAGGGAAGCAACCTATTGGGGAACAATCTTCATAACAAAATCCTCTGACAAAGGTCTAATTACTCAAATTTATTTAGAGCTAAAGCAATTGTACAAAAATATCAAGCCATTCTCCTATTTATAAATGAACATGGGACACGAATAGGCAATTTTCAGTTAAAAAATCAAAACCGTTAATAATCACATGAAAAATGTTCTAAATCTCTCATAATCAGAGATGAAAATCAAATCAACTCTGAGGTATTACCTCACACTTAGAAGACTGGTTAACATGACAGCAACAGAAAGTCATGAATACTGGAGGGGATGTGGAAAAATGGGGATATGATGCATTGCTGCTGGGAATGTGAATTGATCCAACCATTGTGTAGGGCAAATTGGAACTATGCCCAAAGGGTACTAAAAGACTGTCTGCCCTTTGATCCAGCCATAGAACTGATGGGTGTGAAACCCAAAGTGACAATAAGGAAAAAATCTTGTACAGGAATATTCGTAATTGTGCTCTTTGTGGTGGGAAAAATTGCAAAATGAGGGGATGCCCTTCAATTGGGGAATGGTTGAACAAATTGTGGTATATGTAGGTGATGGAATATTATTGTACTCAAAGGAATAATATAGTGGAAAAATCCCATGGGAACTGGAATGACTTCCAGGAATTGATGCAGAGCGAGGAGGAGCAGAACCAGGAGAACATTGTACACAGAGACTGATACACTGTAGTAAAAATCAAATGTAATGGACTTCTCCATTAGTGGCAATGCAATGATCCTGAACAACTTGGAGGAATCTTCAAGAAAAACATTATCATTCAGAGGAAAAACTGTGGGAGTTTTTTTTTTTTCCACAGAAGAAAAACCACTGCTTGAATAAATCAGTTTAGGAGATATGGCTGGGGATGTAGACTCTAAATGAATATCCTAATGCAAACACCAAGAACATGGAAATAGGTTTTGATCAAGGACACATGTAATACCCAAAGAAATTACTTGTTGGGGGTGGAATTGGTGGGAGGAGGGGTAGGAAGGAAATAATATGATTCTTTTAACCAAGGAATAATGTTCTAAATTGACTAAATAAATTAATTCTATGAATAAATATGAAAAAAAAAAAAACATCTTTTCCCCTCCCTCCAATGTTGAGATACCTAAAATTGCCAGCCTGGTCTCTAAATGGTTCTGGGTTTTGTGACTCCTGGACTATCACAGCAGTGCTAATGTCCAGTGCTGGGGTGTCATGAAAGTTATGTGAGATATTCTTATGTTGTTCTTATTCTTTTCAGTTTCTGCCACAATTTTTGGTATCTTTGGGGGGAAATGGGGATTAGATTCAATGAGGAATTTTGTATGGCTCAGGAGAGAAATCTCTGATCAGCCTGTCACCCTTTCTATCTCAAGACACAGAGAGAGATGAACTGCCTCCCACCTGAAGTCTCTCTTCCCTCAAGATTCCAAGCCTCTTCAACCATCCCCCGCTGTGGATGTAAACCTTTGCACGTCTTCAAGGCTCTGTCCTCCAAAGTCTCTGGATCATTCCTCTATCACACTATGTTGAATTGATATAAAATGAGGTCCTAGTATACACATTCCATATGCAAGTTAGCTTTAATTTATTTATCTATTTATATGCTGTATTCCTTAGTGGAATGTAGACTCCCTATTCTTCATTTCTACTCTCTTGCTCCTATATATAAAAGGACAGTCTCCCATTGGTCTTATACTAGTTCTTTGTCTAGAATTGTATATAAAGTTGCTTGCTAAGGGTACTGGGTCTTTGAATGGAATATAGATACAATTCCATATCTGCATATCCATCATCTGTTTCCCAATCTTGATATAGAGGCAGCAACAGAGATTGTCCCTTCTAGCACCATGTTTCCTTTTTCTCTATGTGAGTAGCAATAAAGTTTGTTTGAGTTTCTGGATGAAATTATATTTTTCAATATAATTCTCCTACGCTATGTCACTGCTCTCAAATAATTTAAATTTGATCATGAAAATAGCATATACTTATGTAAGTATATGTGGCAAATAGGTATAGAGATGGAATACAAATGAATGCAGGGTAGTTCAATACAAGGTGTGAGAGAGAAAGGGACTAGCAATTTGGGAAAACCTTTATTGAAGACACAAAATGTGCTTAATAAGTTTTCATTGGATGAAATGAATTGAATTTGTATCTCCTTCAGTGGCTTCTACAGTTCCCTAGACATGTTAAATATATAATATTGTTTGCTTAAATGCCTGGAATGAAATTAAATATTGACTCCATGCCTTATGCTATTCCCCCAAACTCATTTTCACCTAAAAAATTATGATAAAAAGAATAACATCATGATAAAAAGAGCCCTAAAGCAATTTCTTTCTTTTTGATTTATCTACACAATTCTGCTGTCCACCACTTTACTTTGTGTATATTGGCAAAAGACCATGATAGATATTATCCTAAAGACTTCTGAAATAATAATTCCCACACCAAGCTAATTGCTTCCATTTAGGTGACACTAGTGAGAAAATAATCTTAGACTTCTCTTGTTTCTTATAGAGATCTTATCATAATTGGCCCACAGAAGCTCAAAACTCTAGCATGATGAAATCTTTTTCCTGTTCCCAAATCATCAGTTCTTTTCAATGGTCATCTAGAATTGATATATTGGTAGAAAAATAAATGTTTTAAAAAGATAAGCCTCATCAAAATAGACTCAATATTGAAAATATATGAAATTAATTTTCAGTTTTTTTCTGGGAAGAAAATAATAGACAGCATATAAGGAGAAGAAAATGAAGATGAAAGATAGAAAGAGAAAGAAAAAAATAAATAAAAATGAAAGTTCGCACGAGTCAAAGTCAATGAAATAGAGAAATTTACAGAAAATGTGGGAAAATAAATAATTGAGATGGCAATCTGTAGGAGTAGATGGGAAAAGAAGTAACAAAAAGCAAATTTAGCAATGTCAGTATTGCCAAGTGGAATGATTAATTTGTGATCATAAATAGATGAAAAGGAGGAGAGAGTGAGTAATGATGTCAAATTGTTTGAGGATAAAAAGTGGGTTAAAATAAAAGATAGGGAAACTGTTTATTGCCAAGTATAGCTAGTCAGGAAACAATTCAAATACTCAAGAAGGTTAAGCAGATTTTCTAAAAATCATGTAAAGGAATTTGGTAAAAGGAGATGAAAAATTGATTAATCCTTTTGACATGAAGAATCATGACTTATGGAAAATAAAAGTAGCTTGTTTCAATGAAAGAAATTATTAAAGAGCCCAAATGAATGGGTGAATGTATGAAAAAAATTATATTTTTTAAAAGCCTACTATAGGTCAAGTACAATACTAAACAGTAGAGATGTGAATACAAAAGCAGAGTCCCTACTCTCAAAGATTTTATATTACAGTGAGCAGAGAAAACATATATGGTAATGACTATGGAGTGTTTTGAAAAATACAGGGAAAATGAGGAGATTCATAGGTTAATATATTAGTGCTGTCTTCCTGTAGACAATGAAAATGTTTATCTGATTATTAGATAAGAACTGTAAAGAAGTGTTTAGGGCAAAGGGAATATGTAGATATTTATGGAGCAAAGCAGCTAGTGAGAAAATGGTCTGAGACTAAACCAAAGTATCTCTGAAACCAATTTAGAGATATCTATTTAATAAAGACAGTGTGGTTTCAGGAAGGAAGCTCTGCTGCCTAAAAGGATAAGTATTCCAGGTTGGGTTCTCTGTTTTAAGTCACCATATAGCATTAAACTGAGGGAGAAGTGGAGTCATCAAAGATACAATCAACTTTTATATCTATTGCAAGATCTCACCAATCAACAGAGTTCCAGACACAATTTTAAGTCTAAAAGGGTTAAATCATTCAAGACAATGAAAACATCTAATTTCTATTGTAGAGAATCAGTAATACCAAAATAGAGTAAAATTAAGAGGTGCTTTAGTAAATAAAGCAGGTCTAACATGGACATTTATTTTACTTATTTTCAACATGTTTTTCCTTTCTTTAAATTTTTACTTCTCCCTATGACCTCTTCCCCACCTACTGAGAAAGTAAACAAAATATCACACAGACACATTAATTTATATATATATATATATATCTGTACACAGATATATATGTGCACAGTATTTCAATATCAAACATCTCAAAACAAAGAAAAAATAAAGAAAAAATAAACTTCAATTTGCACTCAAGTTCATCAGTTCTTTTTTTTTGGAGGTATAGCACTGTTTCATCATGAGTCCTTTAAAATTGTCTTAGATCATTTTATTGATCAGAGTAGCCATATCTTAAATAATTGATCATTATTATATTGCTGTCATTGTGCACAATGCTCTCTCACTTTTTTTAACTTCACTTTGCATCAATTTCTATACCTTTTGCCATGTTTTTCTATCTCAAACCATGCCCTTCATCCTTTCTTATAACACAACAATACTCTATCATAGTCATTCCTCAATTGTTGAGCATTACCTTAATTTTAATTTTTTCCCAATACAAAAAGAACTGCTATGAATATTTTTACCTATAGTTACTTGAAAATTTATCTTAGGAAGAAAAAATGCTACAAACAATATAGATTTATGTGTAGAATAATCAGGAAATACCTGATGATAGATAATTTTTGAAGGAAAAGAATTATAACAAAAATGGCCTGACTTCATATTTAACTTCTACTTGCATTTGTTTACAGTGCTATGGCAATTCTTAGTAAATATCAAGGTTGCATCAGGTTGTTTCAATGGATAAAACTTTTTTAATCAATGACAACCAACAAAAAAAGAACAAGTCATTCATACTGTCTAACACACAATGGACATAGTTTCATAAACACTCTCTTCCTTCCTACCTTCACAAACATTGTTGTCATACTTTTGAACCTCTTAAGTAATGTCTTTCATGAAATATACTTGAACTCACAGAGGCAATAACAAAAGAGGAACTAGACAGCATTCTCAGGAGTATTTTCTGTGTACCTATATCAATTCTTTCATCTTTCTCCTGATATAATTCTTCCAGGAAATGAAATTAAGGTGTCACTTCTTCCCTAAAGATGTGGATTTAGGATATTGCTTCTACAAATTCTTTTCAAACACACTGACTTCGTGAGATCCTGAGGGATCTTATGAAAGATTTCAAGGTTATGTAGTTAATAGGAAATTGATCAACCTTCCCCTGAATTCAACTCTTTTAGCTATTATAGTATCATTTATTTTCTGGAAGAACTTCATCACAGACTATTTAAGATATGAAATTTGCTAAGAAACAAAACACTGAAGTGAAAATAATGTGAGAAATAGTCAGAGTCTATATCATTTTATGTTGGTTTCCTTTTGAAATTATTTTGTCATATTCACACGATTAATAATCAGGGGTAGTATTTATATATCACTATAATATTTGTGACTATGTTCATATATTCATATATATTTACATGTTTATCTATGATCATATATATCACATGTATTTGTTTATATATATATGCATGTATTAATATAGTAGATATACTCACAACAATCTTGAGGTATAGATAATATAGTTTCTTCCAATTTTATAGATGAAACTGAGGCTGAGAGAGATTAAATGACTTGCCAGGGGTTACCCAACCTTTCAGAGACTAAATTTGAACACAGGCCTTCTTGACTCCAAGTCCAGAACTCATGATGGCCTCTTTTTTTGAAAAAATGATTTTCAGGGAAACCTCATTTTTTTCCTCATAGTTACAGAGGATAATTTAAAAAAATGGTTGTCATTGTCATCATTACAGTTGTTATTATGTAATCCCCTTTCACTTACTCTCAATCTGGTTTAGTCTATTCACAGTTTTTTATTTATGTCTTTCATTTAATTTGTTGGTAAAAAATTAGAAACACTGAGTAGTTAAATAGTCTCAAAAATAAAAAAATATATCAATAAAATATTTCATCTTCAGATGCATAGTGTAATGGTCTTAGACTTTCTATAATTAATAGCTTCATGTCATGGGTATGTGAACAAAAAGAAGGGGGGAAATAGAATGTTTTGGTTAAAATAAACCCTCCTTTATAATTCTAACTTTGGGATGTTTCTTACCTCATCATCATTATTTAACATTCTCAATTCCTTTACCCCAACATAGTATATTTTTACTGAATCATCTTGAGGCAAATGACCATTGTTTTGTTTTCTAGGAACATACAATCTAAAAGCAAGTCACCTTTGAGAACCAATCCAGAAATGTATGCTTGACATTTCATGTGATAGAAGAGATAATGTTTTGGATTAGTGAACAAAAAAAAGACTTCTTCAGCTGATACTCTACCATGTTTGGCAACCTACTCAATATCTAGTTTTATTTTACTTTCCTATGTAATCGAATTAATATTGCTTTGTGTTGTTCCTCCCTACTAATTTCCTGGGCCTTGTAAATTCTCCATTTTCAAACATATTAGAGCTTTCAAGGAGAAAGATGTTTTATCAGTAGAAATCAATTTCATTATCTATAATATTAATGCTTGCCAATAAGAGAAAACATCTCACTTGAAAGAATACAGGCATGACTAAAATTGACAGAATTGAGACCATGTAGAGTCATCATATGAGAGAAATTACTTTCTATTTTTTTCATATTAGGGGGTAACTATGACCCTATCATTTATTGGTATGTATATTTGAAACAATTTTATTTTATGGAGATTCAGGTTTTTGTTTAAAACTGTGTCCTATTTTACTTTTATATTGTTTTTAAATCAAAGAAATTGTGTAAAGGCAATTTCTCTTTCTAACTCTTGCTGCTGAGATGTGTAGGGAATATATAGAAATGCTGATGACTTATGTGAGTTTATTTTGTATCCTGCAACTTTGCTAAAGTTGTTATTTCCATTAGCTTTTTAATTGATTCTCTAGGATTCTTTAATTAGACCATCTAATTTGCATCGTCTGCAAAGAGTGATAGTTGAAACTCCTCACAGCCTACTTCAATCCCTTCCGTTCCCTTTTCTTCTCTAATTGCTACTTCTAGTGTTTCTAGTACAATGTTAGATAATAGAGGTGATAATGGACATCCCTGCTTCAATCCTGATTTTATTGGGAAGGCTTCTAAATTATCCCCATTGCAGGTGATGTTTGATGATGGTTTTAAATATATATAGTTTATTATTTTTAGGAAAGATCTATCTATTCCTGTACTTTCTATTGTTTTCAATAAGAATGATTGTTGTATTTTGTCAAAGGGTTTTCTGCACCTATTGAAATAATCTTTTGATTTATGTTGGTTTGGTTGTTGATATAGTCAATAATATAGATAGTTTTCCTAATATTGAACCATCCTTGCATTCCTGGTATTAATCCTACCTGATCATAATGAATAACCCACATGATAAGTTGCTAGAATCTTTTTGCTAGTATTCTATTTAAGATTTTTACATCTATGTTCATCAAGGAGATTGGTCTGTAGTTTTCTTTCTCTGCTTTTGGTCTGTCTAGATTTGGAAACAGTACCATATTTGTGCCATAAAAAGAATTTTTTAAAACTCCTTTGCTTATTTTGTCAAATAGTTTGGATAGTATTTGGATAAGTTGTTCTCTATTTTTTTTTAGTTTATTGATTTATGTAAATAATTTAGAATATTTTTCCATTGTTACCTGGTTTGTGTTTTTTCCTTCCCCTCCTCCAATCCAACTCTTATAGCCAATGAGTAATTCCACTGAGTTTTACATGTGTCATTAATCAAGCCCTATTTCTAAATTATTAATATTTGCACTAGAATGATCATTTAGAGTCTACATCCCAATCATATCCCCATTGAATCATGTGATCAAGCAGTTCTTTTTCTTCTCATTTTCTACTCCCACAGTTCTTTCTCTGGATATGGAAAGTGTTCATTCTCACAGGTCCTTCAGAATTGTCTTGAATCATTTCTTTGGAGCTAGTAGAGAAGTCTATTACAATCGATTGTGCCATATGGCCCTGTGAATTTTTTCTTAGGGAGTTCTTTAATGGTTTGTTAAATTTGTTTTTCTTAGATGATATCCTTTAAGCATTCTATTTTTTCTTCTATTAACCTAGGCAATTTATATTTTTGTAAATATTAATCCATATCACCTAGATTATAATAAAAATGACCATCCTACCCAAACTCATCTATCTATTTAGTGCCATATCCATTGATCATTCAAAAAACTTTTTTACTGAATTAGAAAAAACATAACTAAATTCATTTGGAAGAAGAAAAGATCAAGGATATCCAGGGAAATAATGAAAAAAAAATACAAAAGAACGTGGCCTTGCAGTCCCAGATCTCAAACTATATTATAAAGCAATGGTCATCAAAACAATTTGGTACTGGCTAAGAGACAGAAATGAGGATCAGTGGAATAGATTTGGGGTAAGTGACCTCAGCAAGACAGTCTATGACAAACCCAAAGACCCCAGCTTCTGGGACAAAAATCCACTATTTGATAAAAACTGCTGGGAAAATTGGAAGATAGTGTGGGAGAGATTAGGTTTGGATCCACTCCTCACACCCGACACCAAGATAAACTCATAATTGGTGAATTACTTTAACATAAAGAAGGAAACTATAAGTTAATTGGGTGAACACAGAATAGCATAACATGTCAGACCTTTGGGAATGGAAAAAAAATTAAAACCAAGCAAGACATAGAAAGAGACACAAAATGTAAAATAAATAATTTGGAATACATCAAATTAAAAAGTTTTTGTACAAACAAAACCAACGTAACTAAAATCTGAAGGGAAGCAACAAATTGGGAAACAATCTTCATAACAAAAACCACTGACAAAGGCTTAATTACTCAAATTTACAAAGAGATTGAACAATTGTACAAAAAAATGAAGCCATTCTCCAATTGATAAATGGGTAAGGGACATGAATAGGCAGTTTTCAGTTAAAGAAATCAAAAATATTAATAAGCATATGAAAAAATGTTCTAAATCTCTTATAATCAGAGATATACAAATCAAAACAACTCTGAGCTATCACCTCACACCTAGCAGATTGGCTAACATGACAGCAAAGGAAAGTAATGAATGCTGGATGGGATGTGGCAAAGTCGGGACATTAATTCTTTGCTGATGGAGTTGTGAATTGATCCAACCATTCCAGAGCTCAATTCGGAACTATGCCCAAAGGCAATAAAAGACTGTCTGCCCTTTGATCCAGCCATAGCACTGCTGGGTTTGTACCCCAAAGAGATAATAAGGAAAGATACTTGTACAAGATTATTCATAGCTGAGCTCTTTGTCATGGCAAAAAAAAAAATTGGAAAAGGAGAGGATGCCCTTCAATTGGAGAATGGCTGAACAAATTGTGGTATATGTTGGTGATGGAATACTATTGTGCTAAAAGGAATAATAAAGTGGAGGAATTCCATGGAGACTAGAACAACCTCCAGGAAGTGATGCAGAATGAAAGGAGCAGATCCAGGAGAACATTGTACATAGAGACTGATACACTATGGTACAATCGAACGTAATGGACTTCTCCATTAGTGTCAATTCAATGTCCCTGAACAATCTGCAGGGATCTATGAGTAAAAACACTATCCACAACCAGAGAACAAACTGTGGGAGTAAAAACACCAGGAAAGGTAACTGCTTGAGTACAAGGGTTGAGGGGATATGATTGAAGAGAGACTCTAAATGAACACCCTAATGCAAATACCAACAACATGGAAATGGGTTTGGATCAAGGATTCATGTGATATCTAGTGGAATCATGTGTTGGCTATGGGAAGGGTGTCAGGAGGGGGGGGGAAGGAATAGAAAATGATCTTTGTTTCCAATGAATAATGTTTGAAAATGACCAAATAAAATATTGTTTAAAAGGGAAAAAATGAAAAACAAATTTTAAAAAAGAATTAAAAAATGAAGACATGCCCATCAATTATGGAATGGCTGAACAAGTTATGGTGTGAGAATGACAGAATATACTGTATTATAAGAAATGATGAAAGAAATCATTTCTGAGAAACCTTGGAAGATCTATATAAATTGATACAAAATGAAGTGAGCAGAACTGGAAAAATAATTTATATGGTGACAATAACATAAAAACAATTTAAAAGGCTTTGAAAGATGACTTTGAAACACTTAGCGATTTTGATCAACACAATGACTAACCATAGTTCCAAAAGTCTCCTGATGAAACATTCTCCCCATCCTCTGATAAAGAGGTAATGGATTGAAAAGTCCAGATCGAATCATTTCCCCCTCCACATAACCAAGGTGGAAATTTTTTTTTGGCTTGACTTTGTGTTTATATAACATGACTTCAGTTTTTCTCACTTTCTCAATGAGAATGGGGAGAGAGAATGAAGATTAGTAAATAAACTGAATTTAAAAATAAAAAACAAAAGCTACATAAAATTGACTACTTATAAAGCAATAAAAAGACACCATTTTCTTGTTTTAGTTAATATGCTTCTGTTTACAGATGACTTACTTTGCTTTTTAAATTCTTTTACCAATTGTCTTCATTCTCTCTTAATTATTATTTGAATTGTGTTTTGAGGTCTCCCAAAGCCTGAGTCCAATTCATTGAAGGTTTTGTGTTTTTGCTTGGTATTCCATGATCCTTGTCTGTTACATTTGCTATTTGTTCTTTACCTGTATACAAGCTGTCAATTATAATTATTTTTTTTCTTTTTCTGTTGGTTCCTTATATTTTTTTTTCCTTCTTCCCCCCTGTCATTGGCTGTAAACTTGTTCTTCTTTTCATTTTCTGGATCTGTGAGATTGAGCTATTCTAGGGTATTCTCTGCTCTGCTGGTTTACTAGATTAGACTGATGTAGTATTAATGAGCCCTGAGGTCAGATCTTCCCTAGCTGGCAGCAGAAGCTAAAGATGTAGGTAAAGATATGAAGGTTGAAGGGAACTCTGCTTCCCACTCTGTTATTAAGATATTCTGTCAGGTTTCACCCTGGGATCCCAGTCCATAGAAAATATAAAATATTTAGGAATTTTTTTCTACCAAGACAATCATAGGAATTATATAAACACAACTATAAAACACTTTTCAAAAATGTAAAACTAGATCTAAATAATAGGAAAAAGATATTAATTGCTGATGGGTACGATGAACTATAAGAATAAAAATGAAAATCCTACCCAAAATTAATGTACTTATTTAGTGCCATACCTATCAAACTACCAAAAAACTTTTTAACTAAATTATAAAAAAAGAATAACAAAGTTTATTTGGAAAAACAAAAGATCAAGAATATCAAGGGAAATAATGGATTAAAATGTGAAGGAAGGTGGGCTAGCAGTACCAGATATCAAACTATACTATAATGCAGTAGTCATCAAAGCAGTATGGTACTGGCTAAGAGACAGAAGGGAGGATCAGTGGAATAAACTAGGGATAAATAACCTCTGCAAGGTAATGTTCATAAACCCCAAAATATCAGCTTTTGGGATACTTCTGGAAAAATTGGAAAATAATATGGAAGGAATTATGTTTAGATCAACATCTCATACCCTACAAAAAGATAAATTCAGAATGGGTAAATGACTTAAATATAACGAAGGAAAATATAAGTAAAATAGATGAACCTAAAATAATATACTTGTCAGATCTACGGGAAAGGGAAGATTTTAAGACTTAGCAAGAGATAGAGAACATTACAAAGTATAAGATAAATAATTTTGATTACATTGAATTGAAACATTTTTTGTACAAACAAAACCAATGCATCCAAAATTAGAAGGGAACCAACAAATTGGAGAAAAATCTTCATAGCCAAAACCTCTGACAAAAGTCTAATTATTCAAATTTATAAGGAACTAAAACAATTGTAAAAAAAAAAATCAAGCCATTCCTCAATCGATAAATGGGGAAGGGCATGAATAGGCAATATTCAGATAAAGAAATAAAAACTATCGATAAATACATGAAAAGTGCTCTAAATCTCTCATAATTAGAACAATGCAAATCAAAACAATGTTGAGGTACTACTTCACACCTAGCAGATTAGCTAACATTACAGAAAAGGAAAGTAATAAAAATTAGAGGCAATGTGGCAAAATTGAGAATCATGCATTGCTGCTGGAGTTGTTATATTGATTCACCCATTCTGGTAGAAAATTTGGAACTTCCTCCAAAGGGCATTAGAAGTCTGCCTTCTCTCTGATCCAGTCATACCACTGCTTGGTGTGTACCCCAAAGAGATAATAAGGAAAATGCTTGTACAAAAATATTTTAGCCACACTATTTTTGGTGGTAAAAAGTTGGAAATCGAGGGGATGCCCGTTGATTGGAGGATAGCTAAACAAATTGTCATATCTACTGATAAAGGAATACTATTATGCTAAAAGGAATAATGAACTGGAGGAATGTCATGGGAAATGGAATGACCACCTGGATCTGATGCAAAGTTAAAGGAGCAGAACCAGCAGAACATTGTACACTGAATCACTTTGATACAATCAAATGTAATAAACTTCTGTATTAACAGAAAGACAGTGATAAGTAAAATTCTGAGGGACTTTGTAAAAAGAATGCTATCCACATTCAAAAAAAAAGAACTTTGGAAGTAGAAACACAGAAGAAAAAACATTTTCTTGATAACATGGTTCGAAAGGGATATGATTGGAGACATAGACTCCAAATGATCACTATTACAAACATTAATAATATGGAAATAGATTTTTGATCAGTGATAAACATAAAACCCAGTGGAATTGCTCATTGGCTATGGGAGCGGGGATAACATAGAGGAGGGAAAGATCATGAATCATGTAACCATGGTAAAATATTCTAAATTAATTAATTAAATAAATACAAATTAAAAAAAAACAACAAAGAAATTGTGTAGGAAATTATTTCTTGGTTAGGAAATGTAACCTACAAAACTGATAAGTGGAAGGCAATAGGAATAAGCTCCTGTCACAAAGATAATAAATGTTTTTTGCTGTTGATTAATTGGGCTCAACCTGTATATGATTTTAAGCTTCACCAATGATGTGGTAGGGAAAGATTTCAAGAAGTAGTTGGCTATCACAACAAATTCTCTGAATAGGAAATAGAATAGGACAAGATCAAAACAAAAGAAGCTAATATGGTTAGGATTTTTGTAGAACTAGACTAAAAAGTCTAAGCTAAGGCAAAGGAAAATTGATCATGGTTTCTGAATGGGTGGCATAAATATTATATCTAAACACTCTAAAATATAAGTGAAATAGACCAGTAATCAACTGGAGTAAAAGGTTAGTGAGAGAGACAGAGAAACAGAGACAGAGACAGGGAGACAGAGATAGAGACACAGAGAGACACAAAAAAAGAGTCAGAGAATATGAATGACTCTAAGACTAAGGGAACCTGATAATTATAAAATTATATATGCTGAAGATTAAAGTTCAGAGGTTGAAAAACATCTATGGAATGGTAGATAGCTAAAGGTCATTTTTTATGCAGGGACCTAATAATAGATAGTTACGAGATTCCAAAAAGCAACTTTTCAGCAAGATGAAGGGAAAGAGAAGCTTTGTGGAGACTTCATTGAATGAAGAAAATAAAGGAAGTATATTGCATAAATGTGAGGCTTCTATCCCAGAATTAGGTTAGACAAAGAGATTATAGAGGACCCAGAATATTGAGGAAACTTGCCAAACAAAATCTATCTCAGCTAGAAATTAGAACTTGATCTAATATTAAACTCTAACAGTTTGGGGCCAACTTGCTTCTTAAAAGGAGTTGACAATAAAAGGAGGAAAGTTAAGAGAGATTAAAGCCTATTATTTATGCAAACAGACAGAGAATCAAGTTTTTGTACATGTTTGTATATAAAGTCAGAATTAATTAAGACTTTTAGAAGAAAACTTATAACTGTTTATATTCTCTTTCACTATTTTAACCCCCTCTATGTGTCATTTTTGTGCTTAGTTGGAATAATATAATGAACAAAAAAAATAATCTCTGCATTTTATCATATTCATTATGGTAGGAAAGAATGGCAAGTATAATTTGCATTTTGATAATCAAGACCAAGATGGAAGGTGAAAGTAATGATACAAATAAGGTATTGTCAGTAAACTAAGTTGTATAATTTTGATGGGAAGAGATGGGGCAATAGATAGTAATATGTCTACAGAAATATAGAATTTTAAAACTCTAAATAGCTTGTATAGTAACACCTCTTCAAAAGAACAACACTCAACTAATTTAAAAAAAAACATGTAATAAGTGCCTACTTTGTACCAGAACCTATGCTAAAGCTGAGGATTACCAAAAAAAGGGAAAAAATGCCTTTTCCTTAAGAAAATCATATTTTGAAGGAGAAGACAAGAAAAGAAACAGGTACAAATGCACACATACACGCACATGAAATAGATATGAAATAATTAACATAGAGAAGGTACTAGAACTGAGTGTTTAGAAATATCTTCTTGTAGAAGATAATATTTTAGAGATTTAAAGGAAATTGGAAAAGCTGTGAGATAAAGATGAAGAAAGACAGCATTCCAGGCATGAGGAGAAGCTGAACATTTCCCTGATCTGAAAAAAATTGGTAGTTCTTGTTGACAAGAAGGAAGCTAATATCATTGGACTGAGGAGTTCATTTTTTATGTCAAGGAGTATGAAGCAATGATTGACTGGTTTTTGTCTTGTATTTGAGGAGTGCCACTATTCTGGGGTCAATGTACAGGGTGTCCAATTTTAGTTGATAAGACCTATAAAAGTCCCAAAGGTTCTTCCACAAGTCTGACACCAATAGGCCATATGAACATTTGGGATGTAGATGTCTCCAAATGTATGTGTCTTTCTTTTGAACTTAATGAAATTCTGCCTTGATCATCAAGAACAATATCATCTTTGATATTGGCATGTCATCCTGGACAGTACTGTGCTAATGTCTTCCATGTCTCATGATCAGTATTAAAGTCCTTTGTCACTAAGTACTGAAGACCTTTCTGACTCATGCTCTTATCACATCCAACTATTTCTTCCATTTACCAAAATATAATATATCTTCATGGATGCATACTAACAGCAAACTGACATTTAGTTATCCAAGTCAATGTGAGGAGAAGAAACTTGAGTGACAAAGGCAATGTGTGGCACTGAATACTGAACCGCACTTAGAGTTATCCTTTCAAAGTAAAACATTCACATACAACAAAAGAAGAGGCTCCAAGACAAGCTGGCTGTCAGAAAAATTAATATAAATACATAAGATTACTTCACTGTGCATAAACAGATTATTGTTGAAATTAATGGGAAGTTGAGTCAACATATAATTGGCACCATGACTATTCAATATAATACTAAAAATACTAGCTATAGCAATGAGAGAAGAATAAATTGATGTATTTAGAATAGGAATATGAAATACACAGTATTGACTCCAAGATGGAAGGTAAGGATTTTTGTTTTGTTTTTCTTTTAAGGGAGTAGCTGGGTGGCTCAGTGGATTGAGAGTCAGGCCTAGATATAGGAAGTCCTACTTCAAATCTGGCCTCAGACACTTCCCAGCTGTTTGACCCTGGTAAATTCACTTAACCCTCATTGCCAATGCTGGAAGGTAAGGGTTTAAAAAAGAATAGGAATATGAGGGAATAAAGTCATTGCTTTTTTGCAAATGATTTGATATTATACTTAATAAAATCCTGGAGAATCAACCAAATATGAAATCAAAACAACTAACAACTTTCCCAAAGTTAAAGGATATAAAATAGATCCACATAAATAATCAGTATTCTATACTACCAGTAAAGTCCAATATCAAGAGATAGAAAGAGAAATCCAATTGAAAATAACTGTCAACAACCTAAATATCTGCCAAGATAAATAAAAGAACTAAATAATGACAAAACACTTTTCTCACAGATAAATTAGATTTAAGCAACTGGAAAAACTTTAATTGCTCCTCGATAGACCAAGCCAACCCCATAAAAATGACAATTTTATCTACATAATACATGTTTACACAAATCATAAATCAAAAATTATTAAAAAATCAGTTATATATTACCTAAGTCATTTATAAATCTCTCTCTCTCTCTCTCTCTCTATATATATATATATATATACATATATATGTATATATATGTATGTATACATATATATCATACAAATAGATGTAGAAAAAATAATAAAATTGATGTGCAAGAACAAAAAGCCACAAATACCCAGGGAATTAATGGAAAAAATGAAAGAACTAGGCTTAGGTATACCAGATCTCCAACTATATTTTAAAATAGCAACCATTAAAACAACCTGGTACTGACCAAGAAATAGAGTAGTAGATTAATGGAATAGATTAGATACTCAATACACAGTAGTAAATAACCACAAGAACTTAGATTTTGACAAACACAAATTTTGGAAAAATGGCTCACTATTTTTAAAAAACTGCTGGGCAAACTAAGAAATATTAAGAGAGATACAAGTGACAGACCAATGTCTCACACCATATAACAAGGTAAAGTCACAATTAATACATGTTTTAGAAATAAAAGGGGAAATCATAAACAAATTGGAGGAGCATGGGATAATTTACCTGTCATATCCACAAATAATGGAAAGAATTTATGTCCCAAAAAACATAGAGAATATTATGAGTCACAAAAAGGATAGCTTCGACTATATTAAATTAAAAAAGGTTTTGTACAAACAAACCAATAGAATCAAGGTTAGAGAGTAAACAAGAAACTGGGGGGCAGGGTAATTAGTGCATATGCTTCTGACAAAGTTTCATTCTCAATATATAGAGAATATAATTAAATTTATTAAGAATACCAAGCATGGAGGCAGCTGGATAGCTCAGTGGATTGAGAGCTAGGCTTAGAGGTGGGAGGTCCTAGGTTCAAATCTGGCCTCAGACACTTCCCAGCTGTGTGACCCTAGGCAGGTCACATGGCCTCCATTGCCTAGCTCTTACCACTCTTCTGCCTTGGAACCTTCCAAGATGAGGTAAGGGGTTTTTTTTTTTATTTAAAAAAAGAATACCAAGCATTTCCCAAATGACAAAGAGTCAATAGATATGAATAGTCAATTGTCCAAGGGAGAAGTTAATAATAACTTCAGTCATATTAAAAAGGATTGAAATCACTTTAAATTAGAGAAATGCAAATTTAAACAATTCTGAGGTACTTCCCTATATCTGTCAGACTAATTAATATGATAAAATGGGAAAATAATATAGGCTGGATGGGATGTGGAAAAATGGGGCACTTATACACAGTTTGTGGAACTTTGAATTGATACAACCCTTCAGGAGAATATTTTGGAACCATGCCCAAAGGGAAATAAAACTGAGCATACCCTTTGATTCACCATACCATTTACTAGATCTCTATCCAAGAGAGATAAAATGTAGGGGAATAGAGCCTACTTTTACCTAAAAAAATATTTTTAGCAGATCCTTTTTGTGGTAACAAAGAAATAGAAAATAAGGGAATATCCATCAACTGAGGAATGGCTGAACAAGTTGTGCTATATGATTTTAATGGAATGATGTTGTAACATAAGAAATGACAGACAAGATCTTCACATGCACATACAAACACACAAAAACCTTTATTTATATAAAGGATTTATATAAAGTGATGCAAAATGAAGTAAGCAAAGAAAAAGAGGTTGTACCCAGTAACAAGAATAAAGTACAATGATCAACTGTGAATGACTTAACTATTATCAGCAATTCAAAGATCCTAGAAAATTGTAGTAATCTCATGGTGAAAAAGGATGTACATTGCCATAGAAAGAACTGGAGTTGCATGCATATAAGAAGCATTCCATTCTTTATTTTCTCCATAATGTTTCTATAATGTTAGTGATATACTTCTTTCACCATATGATGAACATGGAAATATGTACTATATACCTGTACAACTTATATTAGATTGCCTCCCTTCTTGGAAAAGGGGAGGATGGGAAGGAGGGAGAGAACAAGGATTGAAAAATGCCCCCCAAAAAGTATTCAAATTGTACCAAAATTTAATATGAAAAAAATAAAAATGTAAAAAAAAACATGCATTTGGCAACAGCAGAGTAGAATTGTGCAACTTTCAGAAATTTGGTATAGAGTACCACATTTACTTATCAGGGCCAGAATATCTGAAACACTAGGTTTTGTTTGATGAAAATAATGTTGGAAATCAGAAGCCCCCCTCAAAAAATAAACAAAAAATCCAATAAGCTTAACAGGAAGGTAATATGTCATTCTCTGCGTAATGTAATAATGAAAATATATGTAACATGTAATAATTAAAAATCTAAATGAAATATCTAGAAATTGATTTTGTTAAGTAATATGAGTAAAATATATTGTGGTCTCCATTTATAAAATTAACTCTTAGATCACAAGAATGATAGTAGCTTTTAACAATGTAATTTAATATAAAAATAGTATAAGAAAGAAATGAGGAAGGAAGTAGAAAATTTATTTTCGAGCCTGTCATTCTAAAGTCTGGTCCATAGAATTTCAGCTCACTCCCCAACAAGGTTCTGATCTCCATATGGAGTTTTGGTAGTGTGAAGATTATAATTACTATTTATTAAAATCCACTTAGAGCTAAGAGAAATTAAAAGAAAACTCCAGGAAGCACCCAAAAACTCCCTCCTTCTGGCTAGTACAAGCCCAGAGAGCCCACATGGGTGGAAATAGAAACTTAAAAGTCCCTCCATGTAAAGAGATGCATAAACAGGAAAAGGAAAAAAGGGGATTGTGGGAAATGTAGGCTCTAGAGTTCAAGATTCTAAATCAATACATTCATCTGTGATCCTTTGGGAGACCAGTCTCCCCAATGGATCATAACTAACTTATAACTTGAACTCGAAGTATATACAAATATTATAGTTTTTAAAGGGAAATTGCAAAAATTTGGGATAAGAAGAAAATAAAAGGGAAAAGGAACAAAACCAATAATAGATGCATTGACAAAAAGCCAATTAGGGGCAGTCCACTTTGGCATAAGAGTGTATATTCAAAAACAAAAGCATTCAATGCCCCCAAAGTTCAAAAATTGCCATATCTCAAAGTTCACTCTGGATTTTCTGCTACGGCATGTGGTCTCTGCAGGCATCTTCACGGTGCCTTCTAGATTCTGAGAGGCAGTCTCTTGTTCTAAATTTGGCTCAAATTCAAGTCAAAGTTCACAATGATAACATAGTGTCCCCCTAAGGAAAATAATAATACATCTCCCCTGAGGAGGATTGTGACAAGGAAATCACTTTTAAAAGACTGATATATATTAATTTAAGGTCGCCAAGGAATTCAGCTATGTAATTCCTTAATGAAAACTCAAGTCAGCTGTCAACCTTTTATGGAGTTTTAATTACAAACAGGAGGAAGAAAGGAATTAGAGAGAGAGAGATAGAGGGAGAGAGAAAGGGGAGAGAAGGGAATAGGGCTTAAATACCCTTTCTGTTTAGGCTGGGCCAAAAGGCCCAAGCCCTTAGATAGCTGGGGCAATGAAAGGAGATCAGTCCCTATTACTCACGTGACCAAAAATGGAGAAACAGTCTCCCCGGCCCCCACCTTCAGCTTCCTTCAGCGCAAGCTTCTCAGAGCACACCGCAACCACTCCGACAAACTCCTCCACCACCCCGAGTCTTCAGACCCCCCATCCTCCAGGAAACCATCCAAGTTCCCTCCCCTCAGTCCTCACATCTACCAATCACCTGTCCATCAATTTCCCTGTGCCAATGGAGGCTCTAGCTTAACCCAGGACCGCCCAGAGGTCTCTGGCTTTGCACATGTCTGTTGAAGGTCATATTTTCAAATAATTAAATCTTTGATCCTTTGCTACAGCCCTTTCTAAATCCTGTTAACCTGAGTAGAGTAGAGATTGGAATAATTAAATTTTGATCTAGGCTGCAGCCCTTACTCAATCCTGTTAGCACTGAATAGGGTGGAGATTGATTCCAAGTATCTCCATTGTATCAATTCTAAAATCAATCATGACTCAAAGAAATTCCTGTTCTATGTTTAAGCATAGGTCAAAGTCCTTTCCATTGTTCAGCAAAAGGTTTCTGTCCTAAAGTAATCTTAAGAAGGGAGAAGAAGGAACCTCCCATGCCAATGGGGTTCACATTCCAATAGTCAAGACCCACTATCAATAGGAAATTTTTCAAGTATGAAATTTCCCAATGGTGAAATTTCCAACATTTATAAGTCTAAGAAATTTTGAGGTTTACAGGATACAGGGATGCATGTAGGAATTACACAGGGATACATGGTTGAGTCATGAGGCATATTAATCAAGTATCAAAAAACATCAAGTAATCAAAGAAATTAAAATTTTACGAAATAACTTCTGAGTCAGATAAAAAAAAATTTTAAATGAAGAAAAAGAAAGAAAAAATTCTGGGAAGAAGGATAAAAAAGAAAAAAAGGAAAAAAACATCACAACTCACAACAGGTTCTTGTAGTGATCCATGTCCTATAAGCGTACAACAACAATTAGTCACTAATCCAATTTATCAGCCTGGACTACAGCAAGTTTTCATATCATGAGAAAAAAAATAGAAAAAAGAGACTAGATTTCGAGAGAGATGGGAAATAGAATTTCCTGGTTCAACCCCTTTCTTCATTTTTTGGGGGGCATAATGGATACAGAACAATCAGTGTTATATGCTTGATATAGAGCATGGTACAAGAAAGTCCTGCATTTAAAACATGTTCAACAGTCGTGACCTCAAGTTTCACAAATGATCAAGTCATTGTGCTTTGTGTGCAGAATGTCATCATTTCTTTAGGATTGGTTTGGTTTCTTTCACCTTTTTTGTGCTCATCTGGCACTTTGCAAGTCAAGTTTTATGCTCCTTTGTGGTCCGTTTGTCCTTGGATTAGACAAAGTCATTGAGCAAAAGTCTTATAATAGTTAACTAACTAGTGGCAAGTTGCCATAGATCAAAGCTTTTTGGTTATGTTTTTTTTAATATGTTAGATAAGTGGACATTTTAGGTTATGCTATTGTAATAAGTAAAAATAGTTTTAAATAAACATTTTAAATACTTGTGATGTGTTTCAAAGGCAAAATATGAGAAAAGAAGGAAAAAAATAAAATACTGTATGACATATGTAGGAAGAAAACAAAATGTTAAATTTGTGTATATTTCACAATTACAGAGGTAAAGTATGGGGGTTAATTTTCAAAAGATAAAATTCATATCCTCTTTGATTTGCCATGATGTACAGTGTGAATGCAAATAAGGCAGATAAAACAATGAGGTAGGAAAAGCAATAATACATTCAAGAAAATGAAAAAAATAGTAAGTGCATAAAATGTTACAAAAGGCACATCAGATCAATATAAGTAACTAATACCAATTTTCTTCTATTAGGTAGTACATGTGTTGCCCTACAAGATGATTTGTGCAAATACAAGGATCAATCAAATAAAGTGCAACAAAAGAGTACAAATCTAGCAATAAAGAAGTCTAATCACAATAAATAGTCAACTACAATCAGTGTAAGCAATTATTCACCATCAACAGAAGGTACTTGTTTGACATGGCTACAATGAATCCATGAGTCCCTCTCTCCAATTTTTATGGTTGTTGCTGTAGTTAATAGGATCTTAAGTGGTCTGTCATTAGCAGTCTCAGTTGACCCAGTATGTTTGAAATCCTTTATGTACACAATATCACCTAAGATCAAATCATGAAGTGAGAGATCAATGGAGCCTGCTTGAACAGCAGTTACGGAGTTGTGGAGTTCTTTCAATTTTATTTATAATTGTCTGATATATATATGTAGCAATATATTGCAATATATCCTAACAGTGAGGTATAGGCAGGGGTAAATGGTTGTACCTGACTAGGTGGATGTCCAAATAGCATCTGAAATAATGAAATGTGTAAATCACCTCTGGGTTGGCTTCTGAGATAAAATAGGGCCAAGGTTAGATTTTCAGGCCACTTTCAATGAGTCTCTGCGCATACTTT
The DNA here is from genome assembly GCF_027887165.1 of Monodelphis domestica. Classification (NCBI taxonomy): domain Eukaryota; kingdom Metazoa; phylum Chordata; class Mammalia; order Didelphimorphia; family Didelphidae; genus Monodelphis; species Monodelphis domestica. Next base: position 171,736,423 of record NC_077234.1, read on the forward strand.
GCAAATTATGATTTTAAGTTTTTTATTCATTTGTTCAACTTGACCAGAACTCTAGGGATGATATGGTATATGATATTTAGGATTTATTACCAGATATGAATAAATTTGTGATAACATCAAATTGGTAAAATGAGTCAGTTGATCAACTATGACCAGACAATATTTATACTGCCCAGCTATTGGCATAGAGATAAAGTCAATTTGTAGGTGCTCAAATGGTGTGTAAGCAAGAGGACATCCACCAAAGGCTTTTCCTCAAAAAGTGTGTTAATTAAAGGCCTGACAGGTAGGACAAGCTGTACATACTTTGGAGACAATTGTAGGTATTCCAGAAGCTATCTTTTAACAAATTCTACAATGCTTTGGGTGCCAAAATGACCATTTTTATGAATAGAGTGACAAATCTGGTTATAGAAAGCTCTAAGGAGTAAGGGTTTGCCATTTGATGATACCCATACTCCATTTATCTGTTTTGCTTTAAATTTCTGCTTTCATTCTTCCACTTCCTTGTCATTATAAGAAAAGGTTAGATACAAATCATCAGTAATTGTTAGTGGCATAATTAATTCAGGGCCTTCTAAGGCTGCTAGTTTTGCTGCGATAACTGCTTGGTTATTTCCCCTGGAGAAAGGGTCAGTGAAACCTGTATGTGAAGAGCAATGAACAACAGTTATAGCTTCGGGGAGCTGGACGGAAGAAACAAGTTCAGTAATAAGGTTTTCTTTGGCAATACATTTTCAAGCTGATGTTAAGAATCCCCGCTAAAGCCATAGAATTCCAATGGCGTGACATATGCCAAAGGCATAGTGGGTGTCTGTGTAAATTGGGATTCTTTTATCCTTTGCAATAATGCAGACCTGTTTCAAAACTGTGAGTTCTGCACCCTGTGTGCTTACATTTGAGGGCAAGGAAGCCGACCAGAGAGTATCAAATTCAGTAACTACCACAGCTCCTGTATAATACATACCATTCCTCATAAATTAAGAACCATCTGTAAATAATATTAAATCTGAATCATCCTAGGGATGTTCAATAAATCATTATAAGGATTATCAACAGTGGACACTAAGGATATACAATCATGTAAAGGTTCTCTGGAAATTGGCAAATTAGGGAGTAAGTTAAGAATGCCACAGTGTTTTAGTGTGATATGTTCATTATTTAATAGGGTTCTATGGTTGGTATAGTTCATCATTGCCCAGGAAAAATTCCTACAGTAGTTTCTTCAGGGGAAGAGTCTTAGCAGCCTATGAGGGTGTCTTCCCCCTGAGCCACCACTGCCAAATGGAGTAAAAGAATCAATCCCAGAAAACTCTCTCCAAGGCCTTGTTCTCCTCTATGGCATCATCTTTTATAGCTCTTTTCTCCATGCCACTTTCTATCTCCCTGAGCTAATCTATCACATCTCAGGAACCAATCAAATTATCTGCCCCACACCCGCATCCCTTAGTTCTGGGTCATGTTCCTAGGACTCTTTACCTTTGACCTCTGTTTTGAGCATTCCCATCACGCTAATGGGATGGGTCAGACAAGAAGAAAGTTCAAGACCCTGAGAGGAAGGAGTTCCCTTTATACAGTAGGCAGTTTAACTCCATCAAAAGAAAAGTACAAGCAAGGATTACAGAGATTCTTGACTTCCTAAGAAGGAAAATGAAATTCAGTTTTGCTTTGAAGGAAACAACCAAATGTTTCTCTATGCTCAGAAAACAATTTATGAAACAAGTATCTGTGGTGCATAACTACTCAACACTGATGAATCCATACTGATTAATGATAAGGGTATGATCAAGATGGCCTGAACACTCATATCCTTTACTCAGCAGTCATCAGCGAATGCTGAATCAATTGACCATGAACCTCAGGTAGATGTCAATCCCTCTTTACCCAAATTTCAAACAGAAGAAGAAATTTTAATGCCTTTAGATTCTTCTCATAAGGCAAAACACCTGGTATTTATTCAATTTCTTCAGAGATTTACAAGACAGGGAGTAAACTATTCACAAAAGATGAATGAAATCTTTGTAGATATATGACAAGGGGAAGTTATTTTCTCGGGAGATCAAGGATGCCACCATTGTCCATCTCTATAAGAGAAAAGGAAATAGGTAGTGGTATAATGACCATAAGAGTGTCTCTTAAACATTGCTGGCAAGATTCTTGACAGATTTCTTCTTAATAGGAGTCAATAGAGAATCACTGCGTCTTAAAGCTCCACTTATATCAGTCTCCTATTCAATAAACTCCAATAGCTCTGTAAGGATAATTTTAGTGTTGTGACTTGAAAATTCTAGATTAATTTGGTCGCCAAGGAAAATTCCCAAATAATAAAATACCCAAGTCAGCTAGAAATTATTGTGATTTAATTAATATAAGAAGGAATTTAGGAAAACAGAGAGAGAGAGAGAGAGAGAGAGAGAGAGAGAGAGAGAGAGAGAGAGAGAGAGAGAGAGAGAGAGAGAGAGAGAGAGAAAGGAGTTAATTTAAATTGCTCTGGTTCAGGCTGAGCCAGGCAGTAGTTTGTCTTGGCCAAAGTGGCCTCCCTAAGCCCAAGGAAGTCAGTCTTATCACTCACCATGAGATTGTCCAGGCTGAGTTTCAGTCCTCAACGGAACTCAATTCCAAACTCAGTTGCCTCAACTGACCTTTCTAGTCTCCTTTTAAAGAAATTTTCTCTTAAGTCATCTCCCCGAAATTTTCACATCTACCAATCACATTAGATACTTTTCTCCAGGACTATGCACCCTTTAGTTCTCACCTTCTCTGGTTAGATTGTATCTTCTGAGTACTTCACACTTCTTTGTTAAACTTACCTTTTGTGAGTTACTTGAACTTTTTGTGATTAATTTAGCCTTTATAGGTACTTAACACCTATAATATTTATTGGGAAAGTATGGGGAGTATATGAAAAACCAGGGGATAATGGGAGATTTGTATGGGAGTGTGGAGGAGTTGAGGGGAGAGAGGGAATTTTGCTCAGTGAGGCAAAGGAGAGAGATGTCCCCTGCCCAGAGGAAGCAGCAGGGGTCCAACAAGGTCTGTTTGTCTTTGAATGACTGAACTGATATTTAGCTCCCTCCATGCCCAGAAAAGATAGTCCACTTATCTGACTGAAAATTCAAATAATATAAAGTTTAATAACCAGTTGGGATTGGAATTTTTCTCAGCTTCAGAACTGAGGCCAGGCCCCAGAGGCTGGCAGAGGGTTTCTCCCACTCTTGTCTACTCTATATCAGTCCTCACTTGGTCTAATTCAGAATCTTAACAGTAGACAGAAAGCAAACAAGAACAGGTCTGACCTTTAGAAGCAATTGGGCCTGAATCTTCAGGCTGAACCAAGAAAAGGCATACCACACCAGACTGGGCTGAACCAGCTCCTCCCTCCTCCAACACCCGGAAGGAAGTCAAACCCGACAGGAAGGAAGTACTAGTCACAAGACCCAATTATCACTCCCAGTTTCCCATTCCCCCACCAACTGTCAGTCTTGTTTCCTTTCCACACACCTTTTTGTATTATATCTAAAAATAGACTTAGCTTAAAGTTCTAGCTTCACTATAAGGTATGAGTAAAATACCTTCATTGTTCAATGAGGAGTTTATCTTCCCCTAAATTATGTCTAATTAGGGTGGAGTAATTTTAAAATTCACAGCTCTCTATTGCCTTTAGGACCAAATACAAATTTTTCTGACATTCAAATCATTTCATAATCTAGCCTTTTACTATTTAATGTCATTATATGAAAAGATATATGTTAGGGAGTATAAGATTAGAAAAGGTAACATAAAGTTAGGTCATAAAGGTCTTTGAATACTAAACAGTGAATTTTATATTTGATCATGGAGGTAGTAAGGAGATATTGAAGTTTATAAATTAAGGAGTGAAATGGTAATATCTTTACTGTAGAAAAAAATATTTTAGTGGCTCAGCCTATAGAGAACCAGGTCTAGAGAAGTAAGGTTCTAAGTTCAAATCTGGGCTTTTAACCTTGGGCAAATTGCAAATTACTTATCACTACTATTTTGCTGAACTTATCTAGTATTGATTATAAGGTGGAAGGTAATTTTTTTAAAGGAAAATTATTTTGGTGACTGAATAGAAGATGTATTGGAGTAACAGAAGATTTCAGGCAAGCAGATCCACTCTCAAGTTAGTGTAATTGTTGAGTTATCAGGTGTTATATTTTAAAAAGTTGTCTACCATAAACTGTGGCAGTTAAAAGAGTTGGGGTCTTAAACTGTAAGAGTTTAAAATACTTGAAGATATAAATTATAGTAGATATAATAGTGGGTGAGTAAATTTGTGACCTCAGAAAGTATGTTTCACTACAGTGTCTTGGTTTTAAATCAAATATAAGGTAGTTGCCAAGGAAATATTCCCAATTGTGAATATACCCAAGTCAACTGGGTTTTATAGAGAATTTAATTAATAATACAATGAGGAATTAAAGTAAAGAGAGAAAGAGAGAAAAAGGAAATAAGTATGAAGGGCCTTAAGCCAACATGGCCTAGACCTGAGTCTTAAGAGAGAGAGATCAGTCAGTCAGTCTTTTATCACTCACCACAAGGTCTGTCTAAGCAAGGATTCTAGTGACAGAGTCTCCTCAGAGAGAGTTCCAGCCAGAGTCCTCATCAAAGAGCCTTCCAGCCAGAGACTGTTTCAAAGGGCCTCTCTCAAGAGCCTCCAGAGGGACAGAGTCCCCTCAGAGAAGCTCCAGCGAGACCTCCTTAGAGATTGTCCTCCAAGAGCTTCCCTTCTCCAGAGCCTCTCTCAAGAGATCCCTTCAAGAGATTCTGCTTTTTCTTATATAGGGGGTTTTCTCCTATGTCACCTCCCCTAAATCCTTACATCTACCAATCACAGTAGATGTTTTCCAAAGGACAGCCCATTCTAAAAACACTGCTGGGTAGACTAATCCCTTTAGTAAATTTGTACCAGAAAAAACTTCCAAATAAGTTTTCACCTCTTTGCTCCTGGCAAGTTTACAAGTTGCCTGACCTTTAATAGGTACTTAGCATCCCTTTGTATTTCTTCTAAAAATAGGCATGGCTTAAAGAACTTTTTGCCTCATTATAAGTATGGGTTTAAGTACTTTCATTGTTCTGCAAGGAGTTTTTCTTCCCTAAAGCAGTCCTAAGTACAGGTGAAGTAGAGGTCCTCTCATTTTTGATCCAAGTAGAGTTCTCACATTTAAATGGGGAATGTTCCCAGTAGGGAACTGTTCCAATGGAGAATTCCCCAATGTGGAAATTTTTAACATTCACAAGTCTGAGAAATTTCAAGATTCACACAGGTGATAAAGATCTGTATAAAAGTAATGACAGTGTCACAGAAAAAAGTGAGTATATATTCAAACAATGTAAAGGTGAAATTGATATACTTTGGCACAAAATTAAAAGAAAGTGAGAAGCTAAGGTAGACACTTGAGTTATGTGTCTGCAGGACCAGGAGGATGGAGTTGAAGAACAGGTAGGAGCTAGAAATGGATAAAGGGAAATATAATGATTCTACTTTGGGACATTTATTAAAAAATTAGATTTGTGAACAGTATTAGAAATCTTTTAGTCCAACAATCAAGCAGGTAACAAGTATTTATTAAATATTCCCTATGTGCTAGGTATTATGCCAATGAGGATAAAAATATATATAAAAAGAAATGCAGTCACTGTACTCAAATAGTTTCCATTTAAAATGGGGGAAAATCATTAAAATAAGTCTCAATGGAGATTCAGAGTATCCTTTTTTCATTTTATTTTATCCATGAATGTTTCTCTTTTGTAAACCTTATTTCAGCACATGATGAATAGGGAAATGTGAGATATATGATAATATATAAAATATGTATCATATTACCTTCCTTCTTGGGGATGGGAAAAAGAATGAGAAGTAGAATTTTAAATATAGCTGATAAAAAAATATTGTTTCACTTGAATAACCAAATCCATTTTAATTTATTATATATTTATGACAAACCATATGTATTTATTACATGATGTTTTATAACTCAAAAAAAGAGCAGGAAGGAATATAGGGGATAAGGGAGACCAATGAAGGGGCATAATGTCTAAGTCCTAGTGTCAAACATGAACTTAATTGGGTAACAAGAGTTGACTGGGTCCTTTTCCCAAAATGTAGGCTCCAGAAGGAATACAAAAATTGCATAAAGTGGCAGACCTAAAAGAAAGATATTCCAGGATGAGAAAGATCTTGATATGAGAATAATCCCATGATTGAAGAGTTTCACCAGTTTTGTAGATGTGGAACCTAAGAAGCAAAAAGATTAAGTGCCTTGCTCATGATCATATAGATAATAATGGACAGGAAGAGAATTTGAATTTAGACCAAAATATTTTTATTCCAATTTAGGACTATTTCTCTTGTAATATAATAGCTTATATAATAGCTTAATTCTATAAATAAATTCTATAAATAAAATTCTATAAATTGTATAAATAAAGGAAACATAAGAAACCATTCAGTTTGCTAAGTGTTGAATTAATAGTAGAACTAGGAGTAGAATCAAGTTTATTTTTCTTAATCTTTCATTATTTCTGATAATCTACTGCTTATTAAAAGTTGACCATCTGATATCGCTTTCATATTACCTAGAGGACAGAAATTTTAGCCTTTTATTTACTATTCAACTAGCAATGACAAAACTAGGAACAACAATAAAGGTCCTGATCTTCAGTCAAATAAGTTATAAATCAGCATTTCTACTAACTTCAAGATTCATTTGCTTATGGAATTGACTCTCATCACTGCACTTGACAAAATCTTAATGCATTATTTTGAACCATTTCTGTTTTAGATGGAAAATCACTAAGGGTTTTGAATATATGGATAAGCCATGGGCACATGATTTTTTATTTTTGTATCCCTTTATTCCTTTATTTCTAATGATCATTAATAAATCTTTAAGGTTAATAAATTTATTATTGCATATTTAATTTTAATTGTACTATACACACACACACACATACACACAGATGAAGGTAGAATTAGAATTCTGTATTTTGACTCCTCAGTTCAGTGGTTTATCGAATTTAAATCACTTCACCCTTTGCATAATTTGCTTTATACAAACTTTAGTCTCTAGAAAATAGTAAGAAAAATAATCAGTAATCAAAAAACCAGATAATTAATTACTTGTTCTTCATTTGTGATTATGTAGTTGTGTAATTTAATATGAAGAGAGAAACCTTTGGGAAATTTCACTTATAATTTCTGAGAAATCTTTTATTTATCTGATTTTGTCACAAGAATTTTCTAAAGGAATGAATTCTTTCTGTCTTGATGTGATCGAAACAAAATAGACTCTTCAGTCCACAAGTACTTCCTCTAAAATATTTTCAAATTATTTTAAGCATAATTATCAAATTTGAGATGCTGAGCACAAGCATGGCATTTTGATTTAGATGAAAACATGGATTAAATGCAGAAAGGAAACTATTTGTTCTTGTTTAGCCCATTGAGGTTTATGCATTTTTAAGGTGGCTCTTATTGGGGCTGCTACTGAATTTTTGTTTAAAAGCAGGTTAAAATTTAATTATACTTGGGTTTTCTTTCTATATCCCATCTTTAGTTGTCAATATAATGTGCCTATGAAATAAGCTGGGTCTAACAGAACGCTCAGATGTAGAAATAAGTACTAACCAAATTTCATCATCCACAGAAAAGGAAGACTTCTGTGATTTTCTTTCCTCCTAAGATATTTTGAAATAATGGATGGCCTTTAGAAATCAATACTCCTATTTGCATACTGTACTCCTAGGCACCCAGGTTGCCTTGTAATTGTTTATATCAATGTTTTATATGCCAGTAGTTGCTATAACATTTTTCTCAGGTTAGAGTCAAAAGTCTGAAAAATCAGCACAACATATGAATAAATGAATATTTGTACAAGAAAGCCCTTTTCAAAAATTTATTCAGGGCATCATTGGAAAAGAATATTTTTCTTTTTGTATTTTCCCAATATCTAGCATGAATATTACTTTAGTGAATGGTTAGGAGACATTTTACACTGTCATCATTATATATATATATATATATATATATATATATGTGTGTGTGTGTGTGTGTGTGTGTGTGTGTATGTGTGTGTACACACACACACACACAAATACATTCTTTCTCTCATATATGTATGAGAGAAAGAATGTGTTTGTGTTCATATAAGCCTATCTTTATTCAAGACTTAAGCTTATGGCATCTTGTGCCATGAAAGTGATGAAGATTCTCAGAGGCATGACAGATTCTATCAGACAGGAAAAGTCTTCTATTAAAGTTACAGCAACCAGATGGAATTTCTCCCATGATTGATTATCCTATGTAAAGTCAGAAAGGTTAGTCAACAAAAATTAGTCCTCTTGAGATGATTTCTAAGATTACAATTACTAATGAAACCTATTATGTGTAGAATTTAAAGTTTATAATGGTAAAACGGAGGGTCACACTAATAAAAATATAGCTCTTTTGAAATGTGGAAATGTGAGGATGATGACCTATCTTTTAAATATATTTTATTAATGTCTTAAAACAAATTGCAACCAGTTCCTAGTGACTCTTAAACTACCAGTATAACCTTCCTTGTCTGCTAGTCTCTCAAAAAGCATTCATTAAATTGTTCCTGTGTGTTAGACACTTTGCTAGGCACAGAGAATACGAAACAAAGCAAAAAGCAAAGTTCATGCCCACCAAGTTCTTACCATCTAATGGATGTGACAATATTCAAATAACCAGTATGAAAATACAAGATATAAACATATTATGTGGAAAATAACCCAAGAAGGAAAGATACTAAAAGATGATGGTAGAAGGAATTTGGAAAGGCCTCTTATGAAGAAGAGGCAGGGTGAGTTAATCTAAATTATGGAAGAATACAGAAGAACTAAAACTTGGATGCAGAATATTTTAGTTTTGGGGATACAGCCAGTGCAATCTATCAATCAATACACATCCAGTAAGTGCCTACTATGTACCAGGTACTATGCTAAAAGCATGAAGATAGAAAAAGATATGTCAATAACTGCTTTTCAAGAAGCTTGATAAAATATTCCCACTCAATTAACCATCAAAAATAAAGCATTTCTTGTTAAGTTTGGTGTGATTTAAGGGTTTCGAGTAGATTATCAGAATAATAACTTTCCTTCAGTTTTCTGTTTTAATACTGATTATTTAATTTATTTTCACATATTTATTACATAATATATTATTTATATTGTAGTATATATAATATGCATTTATTATATAATTATATATTTATTTAATACTGGAATGCTGGTTCATTGTGCCCTAAATTCCACAATTGAATAATACCAATAAGCTATTATCAATAATTGTACTCCTTGGTATACTCATGTCACCTAGTCATTCTCTTAAGAATTGGGGAACATTCTTGGAAAACTATATTAAGAATAAAATTCTGCTTGAATATAGCATGGGCACAAAGTAAGTTGGGGTTCTCAAGGAATTTGTTGTAGAAGCCTAAGGAACTATTTTCCTTCAGCTTACCAATGTACTAATCAAACTGTTTATTCTTTGTCTAGTCAGTAAATCTTTTACTTTCAGGACTATCTAGAGACAAAATTACTAAATACACTCCAAGACTTTTTTCCCTAAAAATCCCAAGCCAAATCTTCAACTCTCCTGTTTTGGACATCATTTTCTCATAGAATACCTTTATAATTGCAAGATTCTCAGGTACAAAAATTAAATTTTAGAAGACCATATTTGATTATTTTGGGAATGGTTCTAATATGCAGTGTTTTCATCCTGTTCAGAATTTCCTGCTATTTCCATTCTGAAAACATGCCTTCTTTGTTTACTCCCTCTTTCACACCTTGACTAGATCTGTATGCTATCGTCCATCTTTTTTTGTATTTTAAGATCATTATCTTAAGCGATTTTCATCCTTTATTCTCTTATGACAACTGATATATCACAGCATTCTTATTCAGGTTTCAAGGAATGAACTTCAAGGAAACAAAATAGGCAATTTTCCATGAAAAAAGGATCTTTATTTTATTAAGAAAATAGATATATAAATGCTACAGAATGCTAGGTCTCTGCCACAAAGGATCGTGATTTTGTACAGTACTAAATAGTTGTTAGGGTAATGTAGCAAATTATATTTAACAATTAAATAGCTTTAACTCATTTTATCTGATCTTCCTGACTGTTGGGAAATTTTCCTCAAATACCAATGGAGGTAGATTTGGACAACCTGTGAGTTTAGACTAACATCTGTGGATCAAACTATACCAATGGATAATAAATTTAAAGCTGGAAAGGGTCAACGCAATGATCTAATACAACTTCTTTATTTTACAAGAAGGAAAACTGAAGGAGGTTAATTGATTTTCTCAGAATTATATAATGACTGATTAAGGTATGATTTAAATCCAGGTCTTCCAAGCTCAAAATATAATACCATATAAACTACACTGGTCATTCTTTTCCACTTGAGTTCCAAGGGAAAATTTAATATACTATACTAGTATATTAAGACAAAACATTCAAAATGCTTACCCATAAATTTATTTCTATAATGAGTCAAAATATCAAATCAGTTAAACAGAAGCTATGGTATGTTCTATATGATTTCATCTTTCTTAACCAAGAGACAACTTTGAATAATAAGGATAGTCTGAAGCATTTATAGTACTGTTGGCACTAGCTCAAATGATATCTATAGTAATGTGATGGCAGAATAGTCTGGTGGAGTAAATATGGAGCACTTGTGGAATAATAGCTTTTAATTTTCAGTAATATAAGTAAATTAATATATATCAATGGGTTGCTTAGACTTGTTTTAAAAAAGGTAATATTCTATTATGGCACTCTTCGCAGATAACTTACATTTCATCTCTTACAAAAGAATATCCTTGAAATTCAGGATCTAAAGGTATAGTAGACTTTTTTCTGTATTTAAAAAAGTGAAATTGAGAACTGAAGAAATTATTTGTAAATATTAAAATTAATTTTCATCCAAACTGCTAAAAAGTTACCTTGTTCCTTCCCATTTTCCCAATTAGATCAGTGTCAATTGCTCTTTTTCATTTTTCTTGGTGTAGTTATATCTTTCTTCTGTGTTTTTTTGTCTGTACATGTGTTTGTTTTGATAACTTTAAGTAATTAATTAATAATTCAACAATTTGGTTCAAATTGGACAAGTCTATAAACCATCGATCCTAATTCTTAATATTAAGATTCAAAAGGCTGAAAATCAGAAAATGCAAGCAAAAATACAAGCAGTAGTACAAAATCAATTGGGAAATTTCAAACACTCTTTGCATGGTCCAGTAAAAAGGAGGATCCCATTCAAATTCCTGAAATGTATAATTCTAATTCAAATTGTTTGCAAGTCTGAAATGTCTAATTTAAATTTTTGCAAACCTGTTCACAAATAACTTAGAGAAGAAGATCCTATTTCTCCTAAAATAGAGATGGATCCTTCTCAGATATTTCAGATGGAAAAAATTCCTCTCTCATGTTGTGTACCTCCTGGCCAACCCTTCATCCCCTGTTCCATCTCCCAATTCCTCTGCTCCGTCTCCTGATGCCCCATCATCTCCTGTCCCTTCTCCCATCCCATGACCAATCCCAACCCCAAAGAAACCTTGTACTCCTACTATATTGGTTCCTCCCTGTACTGCCTCAGTCAGCACACAAACAACTCAAAAGAAACTGAGACCACAGACTGAGTCCTAATATTTTCTTTTCTCCTTAAGGGAAGTGCCCATAATAGGATGAACTATAGATGTGGTAACTTAAGGCAACATACTCGTTTCAAAAACTAGGATATAAAAGAATTTAAAAGAGATATGTCTAGGGGCAGAGTCAAGATGGCGGCTTAGCAAGCAGCAAAATTCAGACCTCGTGGAAGACCCTTCCTTAACCTATACAGACTGAATGCTCCTAGGGCACCAAAATTCAAGCTGAACAACAGGACAGAAGTGGGGAACCCTGCTTCTGGACTCAAATCAAAAGGTATGCCCCCCAAAAGCTGGAATCTGAGAATACTCAGGGCTAAGGGGAAGGCAGAGCAAAGGTCCCAGGACCCCTCCCCCACAAACCAGAGGGCTGAGCAACCAGCAGCAGTGGGAACCTCTGAGCAGGCAAAGGTGCTGGTTTGGAGGGTCTACCTTGTGAGCAGCGGGGTGCCGGGCTCGGAGCATCCAGCTTGGACAGCGGGGAGGAAGCCAGGGAGAGATGGGGCTGTGGCTGGGTCCCTACATCGGGCTCCAGTCTCACCTTTGCCTCAGGGCACATCCAGACCAATCCAGTTGAACCTAATCCCATCAGAACTCCTCAGAGTTTAGGGAGGCAGACAAAGGCACTTGCGGACAGGGGAGAAGTAGCTGGAGAGAACTGGAGAGAGCCTGGGTGGCCCAGCCTTCCAGGAGTGTTCAGAGCCTCAGAGCTTCATACCACATACAGCCCGACCCAGTTGAACTCAATCCAATCAAAAGTCTCCAGAGGACAGGGAAGCTAACATTCCTCCCCTAGAGACTGTACCAAGAGATATGACAAAGCTCCAAGAGGGGAGACTGACAGCCCCAAAACCGAAACAAAATGAAAGGAGCAAGAGCACAGCCAAATATGGGGAGCAAAGAAGGGGTAAAGTTGAGCAAACAATAGAAAAAGAAGAAAGAAATTAAAATAGACAGCTTCTGCACAGGTAATGAGCAAAGAGTGAATGAAACAAAGGGGGAGCGATCAGCAAAGGAAAAATCAGAAATCCCAGTGAATTGGATACAGGCTTTGGAAGAACTCAAAATGCAATTCAAAACACAATTAAGAGAGGCTGAAGACAATTGGGAAAAGAACTTAAAAACTAAGATAAGTCATCTGGAAACAGAAAACAGTGTCTTGAAAGCCAAAATCAACCAGTTGGAAAAGGAGGCAAAGCAGATGAAAGAAGAGGCAAAGCAGATGAAAGATGAGGCAAAGAAGATGAAAGATGAGGCAAAGAAGATGAAAGATGACCTCCAAAGAAAATCTGACCAAAAGGAAAAGGATGACCAAAAAATTAAGAATGAAATACAGTCTTTAAGAACCAGAATACAACAACTAGAATCAAGTGACCTCACAAGGCAGCAGGACAATATAAAACAAAACCAAAAGAATGAAAAAATTGAGGAAAATATGAAGCATCTCATTCACAAAACAGAGGATTTAGAAAATCATTCAAGGAGAGACAATTTAAAAATTATTGGCCTACCAAAAGACCATGACAAAAGAAAAAGCTTGGACATTATATTACAGGAAATTATTAAAGAAAACTGCCCCAAAATCCTTGAACAAGAGGGAAAAGTGGAAATTGATAGAATCCACAGATCACCTCCTGTACTTAATTCCCAACTGACAACACCCAGGAATGTTATAGCCAAATTCAAGAACTATCAGACCAAAGAAAAGATATTACAAGATGTCAAGAAGAAGTCATTCAGATACCAAGGAACCAGAGTGTGGATAACTCAGGATCTGGCTGCATCGACACTGAAAAAAAGAAAGGCATGCAATACAATATTACAGAAAGCAAGGAAATTAGGTCTACAACCAAGAATGACCTACCCAGCAAAACTGACTATATTCCTTCAGGGGAAAGTATGGTCATTCAACAAAATAGAAGAATTTCAAGCATCCGTAAAGAAAAGACGCGACCTGAACAGAAAATTTGATATACAAGCAAGGAACTCAAGAGAATCAACAAATGGTAATTTAAAAAGAGGGGAAAAAAGAACAAAAAAAAATTTAAGAGACTCAATAAGATAAAATGATATGTATCCCTATAAGAAAAGAGGTCATTGGTAACTCTTAAAAACTGTTGTTATTATCTGGGCAGCAAAAAGAAGTATACTTAGAGGGAACAGCAACAAACTGTATAGCATGAAAGGACAAGACATAAATAGGTATATAGGTAATATGCATGCAAAAATACATATGCATGAGTATGTGTATATATATATATATATATAACTAGAGCTTAAAAATAGGTTAATATTAAAAGAAATGGGAAAAGAAACTAATGGGGGTAAATTTATATGTCATAAAGAAGGTCATGGTGGGAGGGGGGAGAACATCAATATACTGGAAGGGTAAAGAGGTCGGAGATAGAAAATACTCAACTTTTACATGCTTTGAAAGTGACTCAAAAAGGGAAAAACAATCCAATCCATTGGGGGCAGAGAATAGATTTGCAACCTATAGGGGAGTAGAAGGGTAACAAACAGTCTGGTGGGGAGGGAAGCAGTACAAAAGAGGGAGGGAGTGGGGGGTTAATTTTAGAAAGACTACCGTGAAAATAAGGGGGGGAATAAATAGGGAGGGGGGTAGAAAGGATAGTAAAATAAGGGTGGGAACTACTGGGACTGATTAAAAACAAATATTGGTGTAGAAGGAAATAGTTAAAGAAGAAAAGGCAGGACCAGGTGTAGAAATCAAAATGCTGGGAAATACATAGCTAGTAATCATAACTCTGAATGTGAATGGAATGAACTAACCCATAAAACGCAAGTGAATAGCAGAGTGGAATAGAGGCCAAAACCCTACCATATGCTGTCTACAAGAAACACATATGAGAAAGGAAGATACACATAGGGTGAAAGTAAGAGGGTGGAGCCAAATCTATTGGGCATCAACTGACAAAAAGAAGGCAGGAGTTGCAATCATGATATCTGACAAAGCCAAAGTAAAAATAAATCTCATTAAAAGAGATAGGGAAGGTAATTACATCCTGATAAAAGGCAGTATAGACAGTGAGGAAATATCTGTACTCAACATCTATGCACCAAATGGCATAACATCCAAATTTGAAAAGGAGAAACTAGAGGAACTCAAGGACGAAATAGATAGAAAAATTATACTAGTGGGAGACCTGACCCTTCCTCTATCTGAACTAGATGAATCAAACCAAAAAATAAATAGATAAGAAAGAGGTAAGGGAAGTGAATGAAATCTTAGAAAAATTAGAGTTAGTAGAAATGTGGAGAAAAATAAATAGGGACAAAATAGGAAAATACCTTTTTTCAGCAGCATATGGTACATTCACAAAAATTAACCATGTATTAGGGTATAAAAATATTGCAAACAAGTACAAAAGAGCAGAAATAATAAATGCAACTTTCTCAGATGACAATGCAATGAAACTAATAATTAGTAAGGGAACATGGAGAGGTAAATTAAAAATTAATTGGAAATTAAACAATATGATTCTCCTTAGTTAAAGAACAAATCATAGAAACAATTAATAACTTCATTGAAGAAAATGTTGATGATGAGACATTCTTTCAAAACCTATGGGATGCAGCCAAAGCAGTACTTAGGGGGAAATTTACATCCTTGAGTTCATATATTAACAAATTAAGAAGGGCAGAGATCAATTAATTGGGCATGCAAATTAAAAAAACTAGAAAGTGAACAAATTAAAAACCCTCAGATGAAGACTAAATTAGAGATCCTAAAACTCAAAGGAGAAATTAATAAAATTGAAAGTCAAAGAACTATTGATTTAATAAATAAGACTAGAAGCTGGTACTTTGAAAAAACAAATAAAATAGACAAAGTACTAGTCAGTCTAATTAAAAAAAAGGAAAGAAGCTTCCAGTCAAGATGGTGGCTTAGAAGCTGCAAAAGTTCAGACCTCAAAAACCCTTCCTTACCAATCCCAAACTGAGAGCTCCTAGGACACCGAAATTCAAGCTGAACAACAGGACAGACCTGGGGAACCCCCATCCTGGACCTGGATCAAAAGGTAAGGCCCCCCAAAAGCCAAAACCCTAGATCACTTGGATCTAAGGGGCAGGCAGAATTAAGGTCCCAGGACCCATCCCCCCCAACCCAGAGTGCTGAGCCCACAGCAGCAGTGGGAATTTCAGGGTCAGCAAAAGGGCCCAAGAGCTGGCTATTTTGAAGGACTCACCTTGAAAGCAATCTGAGCCAGTGTCCAGGATGCCCAACACAGACTGCAGGGAAACATAGAGAGAAGGTGGAAGCCTGTAGCCCCCTGGCAAGGTCATTCCAACTGAGTCTCAATGGAGTTTCCAGCTTTAGGACACCAGCTGAACCTAATCCCATCAGGAGCCCTCAGAGCTTCTGAAAGAATAGAAACAGGTCTGGCGAAGGGCTAACCTTGAAAGCAACCTGGGCCAGTCTCTAGGCATTCAACACAGATTGTGGAGGAGGAGGTTTTTTGCTTTAGGGCTCATTCAGTACAAAGAAGCTGAACATAATCCCATCAAGAGCCCTCAGAGCCCAGGGAGGCCACAACCCCTTTCCCCTTAGAGAGCATAGTCTTCTGAAAGAACCAGCTGAATCTAATCCCATCAAAAGTCTCCAGAATAGAGGGAAGCCCAGGCTCCCCACCCATCCTCATTGACTGCTGGACATTAAGCCAATCAAAAGCCTCCAGGGGACAGGGAAGCTCAAACCCCCAACAACCCTCCCCCAGAGACTACATCTTCTCTTAAAGCTCCAAGAGGTTAGACTGATAGAAGTCCCCAAAAAATAAAGAAACTGAGAGGAACAAGAGCACAGACAAATATGGGGAGTAAAGAAGGGGGTGCATTTGAGCAAAAAACAGAAAAAGAAGAAATAAACTAAATAGACAGCTACTATTCAGCAAATGGAACAGAGTGGGAGAAATCAGCAAACAATAAACCAGAAATCCCAGCGAATTGGACACAGGCTGTGGAAGAACTCAAAACACAACTAAGAGAGGCTGAAGACAATTGGGAAAAGAACTTAAAAAATAAGATAAGTCATCTGGAAACAGAGTCACTTGAACTAAAACGAGAAAATAGTG
Organism: Monodelphis domestica; assembly: GCF_027887165.1. Taxonomy (NCBI): domain Eukaryota; kingdom Metazoa; phylum Chordata; class Mammalia; order Didelphimorphia; family Didelphidae; genus Monodelphis; species Monodelphis domestica. Next base: position 171,753,225 of record NC_077234.1, read on the forward strand.
TCTTGAAAGCCAAAATCAACCAGCTGGAAAATAAGGCAAAGGAGATGAAAGATGAGGCAAATGATATGAAAGATGAGGTAAAGAGGATGAAAGACAATCTTCAAAGAAAATCAGACTAGAAGGAAAAAGACGACCAAAAAGGCAGAGATGAAATCCAATCTTTTAAAAAAACAACATTATTTTATTTGGTCATTTTCATACATTGTTCATTGGAAACAGATCATTTTCTTTTCCTCCCACCCAAGCCCCCCCAACCCTTCCCTAGCCAAGGTGCTAATATTATTATTATGTTAGCTCGTCCCACCTATGAGCAATCAATGTTTTTCCAGTTGTTTAGACCTAGTTTTAATTGTGTGGAGAGTGTTTTGTAGTTGTGTTCATATAGTTCCTGTGTTTGTCTCAGCAGATAGATTCCGAAGTATTTATATTGTCTCAGGTTACTTTAAATGGAATTTCACTTTCTAATTCTTGCTGCTGAAATGGGTTGGAGATATATAGAAATGCTGATGACTTATGTGGGTTTATTTTGTATCCTGCAATTTTGCTAAAGCTGTTGATTATTTTGATTAGCTTTTTGGTTGATTCCCTGGGATTCTTTAAGTAAATCATCATATTATCCACAAAGAATGACAGCTTGGTCTCCTCATTGCCAATTTTAATACCTTCAATTTCTTTTTCTTCTCTAATTGCTACTGCTAGTGTTTCTAGTACAATAATAAATAATGAAGGTGATAATGGGCATCCTTGTTTCACTCCTGATCTTATTGGGAAGGCTTTGAGTTTTTCCCCATTGCAGATGATGTTTGCTGATGGTCACATAATTGACCATATAAACAAGCAAACAGACAAAAATCACATGATTATTTCAATAGCTGCAGAAAAAGCCTTTGACAAAATACAACACCCATACCTATTGAAAACACTAGAAAGTATAGGAATAGAAGGGCCTTTCCTAAAAATAATAAACAGTATATACCTAAAACCATCATGGGTGGGACGGGACGAGCTAACATAATGAAAATGACCATCCTACACAAACTTATCTATCTATTTAGTGCCACACCCATTGAACAACCAAAAAACTATTTTACTGAACTAGAGAAAACCATAACAAGGTTCATTCCGAAGAATAAAGGTTCAAGGATATCCAGGGAAATAATAAAAAAAAAATACAAAGGTAAGTGGCCTTGCAGTCCCAGATCTCAAACTATATTACAAAGCAGAGGTCATGAAAATAATTTGGTACTGGCTAAGAGACAGGAAGCAGGGTCAGTGGAATATACTTGGGGTAAATGACCTCAGTAAGACAGTTTTGAACAAACACAAAGACCCCAGCTTTTGGGACAAAAATCCAGTATTTGATAAAAACTGCTGGGAAAATTGGAAGACAGTGTGGGAGAGATTAGGTTTGGATCAACACCTCATACCCTACACCAAGATAAACTCAGAATGGAAGAATGACTTGAATATAAAGAAGGAAACTATAAGTAAATTAGGTGAACACAAAATAGTATACATGTCAGAACGTTGGGAAGGGAAAGATTTTAAAAGCAAGCAAGACTTAGAAAGAGTCACAAAATGTAAAATAAATAATTTTGACTACATCAAATTAAAAAGGTTTTGTACAAAGAAAACCAATGTAACTAAAATTAGAAGAAAAGCAACAAATTGGTAAACAATCTTCATAACAAAAAGCTCTGACAAAGGTCTAATTACTCAAATCTATAAAGAGCTAAACCAGTTGTACAAAAAATCAAGCCATTCTCCAATTGAAAAATGGGCAAGGGACATGAATAGGCAATTTTCAGTTAAAGAAATCAAGACTATTAATAAGCACATGAAAAAGTGTTCTAGATCTCTTATAATCAGAGAGATGCAAATCAAAACAACCCTGAGGTATCACCTCACACCTAGCAGATTGGCTTACATGACAGCAAAGGAAAGTAATGAATGCTGGAGGGGATGTGGCAAAGTAGGGACATTAATGCATTGCTGGTGGAGTTGTGAATTGATCCAACCATTCTGGAGGGCAATTTGGAACTATGCCCAAAGGGTGATAAAAGACTGTCTGCCCTTTGATCCATCCATAGCACTGCTGGGTTTGTACCCCAAAGAGATAATGAGGAAAAAGATTTGTGCAAGAATATTAATAGCTGAGCTCTTTGTGGTAGCCAAAAATTGGAAAATGAGGGGATGCCCTTCAATTGGAGAATGGCTGAACAAATTGTGGTATATGTTGGTAATGGAATACTATTGTGCTAAAAGAAATAATAAAATGGAGGAATTCCATGGAGATTGGAACAACCTCCAGGAAGTGATGCTGTGTGAGAAGAGCAGAACCAGGAGAACATTGTACACAGAGATTGACACATTGTGGTACAAGAGAACGAAATTGACTTCTCCAGTAATGTCTTTACAATGTCCCTGAATAACCTGCAGTCATCTATGAGAAAAAAAATAAACTATCCTCAAGCAGAGGACAAACTGAGGGAGTAAAAACACCGAGGAAAAGTAGCTGCTTAACTACAGAGTTTGAGGGGACATGATCAAGGAGAGAAGCTAAATGAGAGCCCTAATGCAAATACCAAGAACAAGGAAATGGGTTCAGAGCAAGGACACATGTGATACCCAGATGAATCGTGCATTGGCTAGGGAAGGGGTAGGGAGGCTTGGGGGGGAGGAAAAGAAAATGATCTGTTTCCAATGAACAATGTATGAAAATGACCAAATAAAATGATGTTTAAAAAAAAAGGAAATAAATAAACCAAAATGACAGTATCTAAGATGAAAAAGGAGACCTCACCTCTAATGAAGAGGAAATTAAGGCAATCATTAAAAACTACTATGCCCAATTATATGCAACAAATATGGCAATCTAGGTGATATGGATGAGTACTTACAAAAATATAAATTGCCTAGACTAAAAGAGAAAGAAATAAATTACCTTAACAACCCCATTTCAGAAAAAGAAATTTAACAAGACATCAAAGAATCCCCAGGTCCAGATGGATTCAAAAATGAATTCTCTCAGACATTCAAAGAACAACTAATCCCAATATTAAACAAACTATTTGACAGAATAGGCCAAGAAGGAGTTCTACCAAATTCATTCTATGACGCAAACATGGTACTGATCCCAAAGCCAGGCAGTTCAAAAACAGGGAAAGAAAACTATAGACCAATCTCCCTAATGAATATAGATGCAAAAATCTTAAATAGGATACTAGCAAAAAGACTCCAGCAAGTCATCACAAGGGTCATCCACTATGACCAGGCAGGATTCATACCAGTAATGCAAGGATGGTTCAATATTAGGAAAACCATCCACATAATTGACTATATTAACAAGCAAACTGACAAAAAACCCATGATTATCTCAATAGATGCAGAAAAAGCCTTTGATAAAACACCCATTACTATTGAAAACATTAGAAAGTATAGGAATAGAAGGGCCTTTTCTAAAAATAATAAACAGTATATATTTAAAATCATCACTAAACATCATCTGCAATGGGGGTAAACTAGAAGCCTTTCCAATAAGATCAGGAGTAAAACAAGGATGCCCATTATCACCTCTATTATTTAACATTGTACTAGAAACACTAGCATTAGCAATTAGAGAAGAAAAAGAAATTGAAGGTATTAAAATTGGCAATGAGGAGACCAAGCTATCACTCTTTGAGAATGATGTGATGGTTTACTTACAGAATCCTTGAGAATCAACCAAAAAGTTACTCGAAATAATCAACAACTTTAGCAATGTTGCAGGATACAAAATAAAACCGCATAAGTCATCAGCATTTCTATATATCTCTAACCCACCTCAGCAGCAAGAATTAGAAAGCGAAATACCATTTAAAATCACGCTAGGCAATATAAAATACTTAGGAATCTATCTGCTGAGACAAACACAGGAACTATATGAACACAACTACAAAACAGTTTCCACACAGCTAAAACTAGATCTAAACAATTGTAAAAACATTGAATGCTCATGGGTGTGATGAGCTAACGTAATAAAAATGACAATCCTACCCAAATTAATTTCCTTATTCAGTGCCATATCCATTGAACTACCAAAAAACTTCTTTACTGAATTAGAAAAAAGCCATAACTAAGTTCATTTGGAAGGATGTCCAGGGAAATCATGAAAAAAAAAATATGCAAAGGAAGGAGGACATGCAGTCCCAGATCTCAAACTACACTATAAAGCAGTGGTTATCAAAACAATTTGGTACTGGCTAAGAGACAGAAAGGAGGATCAGTGGAATAGACTTGGCGTAAATGATCTCAGCAAGACTGTTTATGACAATCCCAAAGACCCCAGCTTTTGGGACAAAAATCCAGTATTGGATAAAAACTGCTGGGAAAATTGGAAGACAATGTGGGAGAGATTAGGATTGGATCAACACCTCATACCCTACACCAAGATAAATTCAGAATGGGTGAATGACTTGAACATAAAGAAGGAAACTATAAGTAAATTAGGTGAATACAGAATAGTATACATGTCAGAACTTTGGGAAGGGAAAGATTTTAAAAGCAAGCAAGACTTAGAAAGAGTCACAAAATGTAAAATAAATAATTTTGACTACATCAAATTAAAAAGGTTTTGTATAAACAAAACCAATGTAACTAAATTCAGATGGGTAGGAACAAATTGGGAAACAATCTTCATAAAAACCTCTGACAAAGGTTTAATTACTCAAATTTACAAAGAGCTAAATCAGTTATACAAAAAATCAAGCCATTCTCCAATTGATAAATGGGCAAGGGACATGAACAGGCAGTTCTCAGCCAAAGAAATCAAAACTATTAATAAGCCATAGAACTGCTGGGCTTGTACCCCAAAGAGATAATAAGGACAAAGACTTGTACAAGAATATTCATAGCTGCATCCTTTGTGGTGGTCAAAAATTGGAAAATGAAGGGATGCCCTTCAATTTGGGAATGGCTGAACAAATTGTGGTATATGTTGGTGATGGAATACTATTGTGCTAAAAGGAATAATAAAGTGGAGGAATTCCATGGAGACTGGAACAACCTCCAGGAAGTGATGCAGAGCGAAAGGAGCAGAAACAGGAAAACATTGTACACAGAGGCTGATACATTGTGGTACAATCGAAGGTAATGGACTTCTCCATTAGTGGCTGTGCAATGTCCCTGAACAATCAGCAGGTATCTAAAAAAACATTATCCACAAGCAGAAGATAAACTGGGAGTAAAAACACCGATGAAAAGCAACTGCTTGACTACAGGGGTGGAGGGGATATGACTGAGGAGAGACTCGGAATGAACACACTAATGCAAATACCAACAACATGGAAATGGGTTGGATCAAGAACATATGTGATACCCAGTGGAATCACACGTGGGCTATGGGAGAGGTGGTGGGAGGGTTGGAAGGGAAGAAAAGAAAATTATCTTTGTTTCCAATGAATAATGTTTGCAAATAACCAAATAAAAATTTAAAAAAAGAACAATAAAATATTCTTGCCTTAGAATGGAGGCATGGCCACCTCCAGAGTCAATTTCAGACCAATTTCATGGCCCACACAGATAGTATCATCATAGACTAATGGATGGTCTTGGAACACAGAATTTGAAACCCAGCCTTATTCCAGAAAACCATTTTAGAGTTCTAAGATGAATGGGACCATGTAGATCAAGGATTCTAAACCTTTAATGGTGATTTTTTAAAATTTTGATACCTATTCTTCAAAATAAATTATTTCCCCTTATAAAAAAGTGATATGTCTAGCTTTGAAGATGAACCAGTTGCCGTATTGAAAAAGATGGTCAATATATTCTTTCAATATAATCCTTCTTATAAGGATGTTGAAAAATTACTTCAGGCCTTTCTGACAGAAAGTGAGATAAATAACATCATCTCTCAGGTTAACAAAGCCCAAGGGCACAATGCAGTGCATTGGCCACTTCAAGATCCTCATTGTAACTATAATGTTCTCATAGAATACTTACAATTAACAATGTTAGGGAAGCCATTCTGAAGGCAATGCAAGAATGTACTGAAAGACCAAATATTTGGACAAAATTTGGCCACCTTACACAATCTGATGACAAGACACCTTCCTAAGTTCTTGATTGGCTAATTTGTCTGGGAGGTTGGTACCTGGATCTTGTAAACCTTAAAATTTCTTAGACTTATGAATGTTGGAAATTTCCCCATTGGGAAATCTCATACTGGAAAAAATTTCCTACTGATAGTAAGAACTCTATTGGAATGTGAAATCCCCGGGCATGGGAGGATCCTTCTCCTCCCTACCTAAGACTACTTTAGGACAGAAACCTTTTGCTAAACAATGGAAAGGGCTTTGTCCTATGCTTAAGCATAGAACAGGAAGTTCTTTGAATCATGATTGATTTTAGAATTGATACAATAGAGATACTTGGAATGACAGAACCAGGTCTTGAAACTACAATCTCCACCCTACTCAGAGTAAAAGGATTTAGAAAGGGCTGCAGCAAGGATCAAGATTTAATTATTTGAGAATATGACCTTCAACAGACATGTGCAAAGGGGCAGACCTCTGGGCGGTCCTGGGTTAAGCTAGAGCCACCATTGGCACAGGGAAGACATGGACAGTGATTGGTAGATGTGAGACCTGAGGGGAGGGTTTCCTTAAAGATAGCGGGGTCTGAGGACTGAAGAGTTTGAGAGGTTTTGCTCTGAGAGGTTGTGCTCTGAGAAGTTTTGCTCTGAAGGAGGCTAGAGGTGGAGGCCCCTGAGGCTGTTTCTCCATTTTGGTCATGTGAGTAATGGGGACTAATCTCTTTCTTTGCCTCAGCTATCTAAGGGCTTGGGCCTTTTGGCCCAGCCTAAACAGAGGGGTTATTTAAGCCCTATTCCCTTCTCTCACCTTTCTCTCTCTCTCTCTCTCTCTCTCTCTCTCTCTCTCTCTCTCTCTCTCTCTCTCTCTCTCTCTCTGTCTGTCTCTCTCTAATACCTTTCTTCCTCCTGTTTGTAATTAAAAACTCCATAAAAGGTTGACTGCTGACTTGAGTTTTCATTTAGGAATTACATAGCTGAATTCCTTGGCGACCTTAAATTAATATATATCAGTCTTTTAAAGTGATTTCCTTGTCACAATCTGGACCTTTCTACTAAAAGGGATATCAGACAAATACAGGATCAATTTGTTAATATTTCTTACAGGATGTTCCAAGACTATTTTAAAACACATAGTCCTAAATGATCAGAAATGGATCTGGAAGAATTTTGAAGGACTGCTGTGTATGTCTCAAAAGGACATGCAAGAAAAAATAAACTGGCAGAAATTAATGATTTATTGGAAATAAAACAAAAGGACCTGAAATCTTTATGTAATAAAATAAATAAATAGGAAAGAGGACATGATACTTCACCAATACCACTTCCCCCTTTCTGAGAATCTAATTTTCAATCCTTGACCTGCCACTTCTGTGAAAAGAAGGGAAGGGTAATGATGAACTATAGAAATCTATTCCAGGCAATCAGGAATAATACCTACTGGAATAATAATACTAGTACCAATGATAACTTCAGGAACAACAACATCTGAATAATAACAGGAGTACTTTCAGGAATCACAGTTTCAGGAATGATAATTCTGGAAACATTAATCAGACAGATAACTCAAAACAAATTACACCACAACAATATATCTTAGGTGGACCTTGTCCACAAACTGCTCTGGGTGTTACTGTCCCTCCACATGGGGCAGAAGGTGGTGCCCCTTAAAACTCCATTGCTTTTGTTGTTTTATTTCTATTAACCCTTTTCAGTTTTGTCTCCCCTTAACCATAGCAAAAAAAGAACATGTTTACCCCCTTACTTTATTTGTGCTGTCCTAAATTTGACTCTAATCTTTATTTGTGCCTTTCTGGAAGTCCATAACAACTTGTATTGATAATTTTGAAAACTTATATTTTGTGAATTTTCAATATTTGCTTTTTTCTTTGTACCTATTTTACCTTGCATAAAAACTACATTAGTGACTTGTATTAATGACCTGTATTGTCTTGATTTGCAATTCCTGTATTTTTTTCAATGTATCATTGGTTTTATACCTCATTTGCACTCACATTGTGTACCATGGCGAAGGTAAGAAAAAATGCATCTAAATTCTTGGGTAAGAAACTTTATATTCTACCTCTCTTTAAGTGACACAGATTATAAGATATTTCTGATTGTCACTGATTATTGGACATATATATATATATATATGTGTGTGTGTGTGTGTGTATTTGTAATTTTATCACATTTCTTATAATTGCACATGCAATTTAATTTTCCTAGCACATGTCATCTACCTAAATTGAAAGATTTTAGATTATTACATTAGTGTAGGTTTATTATGTCCATTAGTTTTAACTATAACTGCCTGCCCGAAAAGCCTTATACTACTGAAACTACCATTATTATTTGAATATTATGGGACTTAGTACATATTTCTAATTTGAAGAAATGGGAACAAAAAAGGATCACAGTCTTGACCTACACAGTGCCAAAGAAGCACGGATATCTACACATTGCCACAGAAGCACATATTTAACTTGAATTGTGCCAAAAAAGCACACAGGTCAAAAATAAAAGAGAGAGAGAAAGAGAGGGAGAAACCAGTCCTGCCAGGATTGCTGAGACTTGTTAAAACTTCTACACTAAATAAAAAAATAAAGAACTTGAACCCAGTGTGAGAATCCATGGTTGTAGATCTTAATATATGTAAAGATGCATGACTCCTTGTACCACATTCTGTGTGAAATTTATATTAAGTACCTAACAATAGGCTATTCTGACTCCATATTCTATCCCTGAGAAGAAATGATGAAAGAAGAAAATGAGAACTATATCGAACCAAGGAATAAAAAGTGAATCCCTTTTTCCTAACTTTCTTGTTATGAGAGTTAACTGTGATCCTGGCTGCTGAGTGGGTAAGTGCATGATGCTGGATATGGATTACTTTAATTGGGCATCATGCAAAGTTATATTTTGTGTTTTTTCTTATTTAGAATTTTTTTTTTCTGTAACAGTCCATACATGTGTATGTATAAGGTAGATGTTTTATCTATGAGATTGTATTAAGAAACACATGGTCAGACCTGTGCATGGCAGTAAAGGTCTCAGCCTTTGATCTCAGCATTCTTAACATTCTGTCAGGAATCCAGGCTTCTTTGTCTTCACCTGGTTAGAATACTCCATGCCTGGAACTTGTCATAATTTACATTTGAAATAATGGCAATCCACTGTGTGCTGTTGCATATGCATTACATACCTCTTACCTCATTATCCTAATAAAAAAGGAGGAATAGCCTCTTAACTTTCTTTTCTCTTACTTGGAACTTGGCTCCAAGGAATTGCTCCCTCTATGGAGCCCCATTGTTCTCTCTAAAGATCTTCTTTCTTTAATCTTTCCTTCCTTCTCACCTGACCGCAGGCCAGTGCAAACTGCACTCAGAGCTTAGGCTCTCAATCTGTTAGCGGTTAGTTATTTCTCTTAACTGATCTCTATCCTCATACCTGATTCACACATTGTTGGTTATTTTTATCTTTCTTCACGGTGTACCCTACAAAGAAAGATAACAGGAGCTCATCTGTGTGGTTCCTCCCTACAATTTGATGTGTGTGTGTCTGCCTTAGTTTATCACCCTCTCTCTGGCTTCTTTCTCCTCCTCAAAATCATAATCCAGTAGATATTCCCTTTTATGTAGTGGCTGCTGGCCAGCTTGTTGTATTTTCATATAAAATTTAGGATTGGATGTTCAGAAATTTCATCCAATAATTATTTGACTCTTTTGTTCTATTTTTCTGATGTTTTTAATTGGCAGTGATTCATATGCCTCATGCCTCAGACATGTTTTCCTGTGTGATTTCAATGTTTCTTGATATCCTCCCTGGGGGGCTGGGGGATGGATCTGTTTTTATTTCATATGAAAGAAAAGTTTTAAGTCATTTTAGGAAAAGATATTTACTGACTCCCATAATCCAGATGGAGATGCCTGTGGAGACCACATAAAGACCTCACACTACTACAAGAGATCCTGAGAGAAAACCTGGATGCACAAATTTGAACTTTGGGGGGTTAGAAATTTACTTCTTTGGTTAAAAATTTCACTTGTTTTTGGTTTAAAATTCATTTGTTTTGTCAAAAATTGATTTGTTTTCTATACATATATAGTATATTTTATAAAAAATGCTAAATATTTAATTTTCTTTTGTTGTAAAAATTTTTGCTATTTCCCCTTGTATTCATGTATATACTCTTTATTTTGATTGTGATTGTAAATTTATTTATGTTTGTTTTGATCCACTGGGGAGTCTGGTCTCCCAAAGGATCACAGAGGAAAATGTATGTTATAAAATGGCTGTGAACCATGAGAGACTACATCTCCCAGGCATCTCTACCCCAACTTCCTCAGACAAAGTATAAAAGAAGAGAGAAGTATGGGTTTCTAGGCCTTTTCTTCAGAAGACTCTTTTTCCCCAAGACCCTTTTATCCTGAGGATGGAGATCTAATTTTTCTTAGCATTCCAAAACATTTATTTTCCTGGGCCAAATAAACCTATCTAACCATCCCTAGAGTCTGGCTTGATTTAATTTGATTTCCTGTCATAATTATAGCCAAAAAGAAAAGCCTGGTTAATTTCCTTACCAGAGCAAGGGGGGACCTCCAAGTACCTTCCTTTCTTTTCTCTACCTTTGACCTCCATTTTTACCATTAACAAAATAGCATAATGAAACAAATGAAATTTTAATAGAAACTGTTTATAAGGTGTTAATGACATTGAGTGTGAAAAATGTTACTATGAGTATAATGTGAAGATTGGATTTGGCTCTCCCCTGATTGTAACTTTGAAGGTACTTAGCTCTTACTTGATTGTAAAGATTAAATTGTAATCCCCTCTCTATTTTTAGATTTTAATCCTCAATGTGTAAAGCATAGTACTTCAAGTTGTACCCATTTTGTATTTTAACCACAAAAAGGTGTGAACACCCATTTCATACATTGATTGGGAGGTCTGTGACCCACGTGTAAAAGAGTGGACAGTTGTGGAGTGGAGCATCAGCTATGATTGGTAGATGTAAATTTTAGAGGAAGCAACACAAGAGAAAAAGGTCTTTAAAAGTGGAAATAGAGACACTCAGAATTGGAGTGAAGAGGGCCAGCTGACTGTGTAACTCATTCTGACTATCCTTAAGTCAGCTTTTAATAGCTTATTTTTGATCAGCTGTAGAGGTAAGTTCAAGTTTTTCTTTTCTCTTTAAATTAAATAGAAAAGCCCTTTTAATCTTAGCAACAGGACCCTAAGGTCCTAGCTGGGGAATCTGTTTTCAATTCTCCCATGCCCTAGGGAACAAACAACCCAAATAGCTGACCCTCACTGGTAATACTAACTGACTGGAGTGTTCTTAACTAACTGTGAGAAAGACCTGGAAAAGTAGCCCTCCTAAAGAGAGTAATTGTATTAAAGTTTTAGCCTTGTCTCACTCTGCCTTTTCACCCAAAATAATTAATTGGATTAAGGCAGTGAATAGGACCACACCCAATATCTACTGACAAAAGACAAAATTATAGGCAACTTAATTTCTGACTTTAGGAATATGTGGGTAGAGCCAGTACACAACTTAATTAACAACAGGCTTCTCAGTAAAATAACCAAAATTGGACAATCATTTTTCTTTGTATATTTCATAATTCCTGAGAATTATGACAATGGGTAAGCTCTGTGCTCTTCTTGGTTTTGATTTTAAATGTTGGAGCTGTAATATTGAATCTATTTTTCCCTGAGAAACCTGGAAAATGCCATACATAAACTAGAGAATCAAATAGGAAAATTATGTCAGTCTCCCCTTGTAAAACTTATTCCCCAGCAAAACCAACCAATTGTTCCTTCTACTATTCTACAATATGTGGTACAAAATACTTGCTTGAGTTTATAGAGGAATGTTTGGGAGAGCTCATAGCTTTTATGAAAAGCATTAAAAGGGACTCAATAACATCCCAGAATAGGAGTGATTCATCTCTCCACACTTCATCCTTACTGGAATCTCTGTCCCACCCTGCTCTACACAATTTGTCTCCTAGTTTTCAAATTTCCCCCTCCTATACCCAACTTCCTCCTCCCCTTACTACCCAACCCACTCCTCCCCCTGCCCATGCCTCCTGTCCCTCCCCCTCTGTCCTAGCCCCTCTCCCTACTCATGCCTTCTGCCCCAATATCTCTGCCCTGGCAATTCCACCTGCCCATGCCTCCTATTCAGCCCCCTTGACCCTAGCCCCCACCATGACACATGATGCCTCCAGCCCAGCCCCTGTTGCCCAGGCTACTCCCCTTACACATACTGAATCCCCCACCCCCTCTGCCCTAACCCCTCCCCATGCCTCCTACCCCACCCCTCTGCCTCCTCACCCCCAGTCCCTACCCCTTCTTCCTTTGCCCCTCCTTCTCACTCTGCCCAAATCATTTCCCATACTATCCCTACCTCTCATCCTTCTAGCACTATGGGCCCACAACATTTCCCCCTCAGCTTGCCTACCTCTTCCCCTCTTCTTACCTAACCCATTGAAAATGGAGCAAGAAGCCTAGAAACAGAAACTGGAGAGAATTCAGACAGAAGTTTATTCCCTTTAAGGGAAATTCCAATTTTCAATAAAAATGGAACTTGATATCTATAAGACAACATACACCTTTAAGTCGAGAGGATTTAAATAAATTCAAGGAAGACCTTCCCTCATTTGAGGAAGAGCCAATATTAATTATAAAAAGATTGAAGAATATATTCAAAACCTTTGTCCCCATTTGGATTGATGTCAAAAATTTATTAGAAAAAATTCAGACAGCGAGAAAATAAAGTCATCTCTTTGGCTAATCAGAAGTGAGGTAGGGGAACAAATTATTGGTCAATTGAAAATCCACATTGGAACCCCAAAGTTGGACTAGATCATACAAAACTAAGCCAGGCCAAAGAAGCATTAGTGACAGCCATCAGAGCATGCTCTGATAAGGCCAAATTCATGGTCTAAATTTAAAGGCACCAAATGAGAAATAGATGAGACTCTCAGTTTGTGGACAGACAGATTGATGTGGGGAACATATATATGGACTTTGATCTACCCAGAGAAAGAGACATTAGACAAACACATAGGCAATTCATTAAGAATTACTGTTCAGTGGTAAAAGATGACTTTAAAACTAGCTGCTTGAGCTATGGACCTTGAAGAACAGAGGAGAGTAGCAGTCTACATTTATAAGGGCCATACAGAAAGATATGAGGAAAATAGTAAACCAGTGGAAGTCTTATAGAAAGGAATTAAAATATTAAAAAGAAAACTGAACAATCAGGGAGAGACCATAGCCCCTTTGCAGGAATCCACAGGTAAATCAATAATATGTCTTTACTGTGGAAAGAGGCAATAACATGATGGTCTGTAAGAACTGGTTTCAGGAAAAAAGAAATAATAACAACTTTATATGTAATAACTATAACAATGACCATAGAAATCACAACTTTAGAACTGAGAAATAACTATAATGACTATAGGAATCAAAATTTTAGAAATCAAAATTATAGAAATAGAAATTAGGAAAATGTTATCTCAAACCAACTAACTCCACAATAGTAGAATGTAAGTGGAGCTCATCCAAAAAATACTCAGGATGCTAATAACACTCCATGTGGGTCGGAAGGTGGTGCCCATTAGACTCTATTGTTTTTGTTGGTATTAACCCTTTTCAATTTTTTCTCCCCTCCAAATAGTAGGAAAGAAGAAGAAATGGATTTTAATGAAATACCTCGGTAACAATCTTCTTTTGATAATGAATAATTTACTACATTGATTGCATTTAACTGTTGACTATGATAAGACTTCCCTATTGATGGATCTGTACTATTTTATTGCACTTTATTTGTGCAATACTGTATTTTATTTTATTTTTTTCTTCTTTTTCCTTCTCTCATTTTTTTCATTTGAAGCACATGTAATTTTATTGAAAAGTTTTTCTTTTAACTATTTTTGATTTTTGCAATATGCTAAGATATCTATTTGTTTAGAATAAAAATGCATGCCTAAAATATTTAGACTATGGAAACCTGCCTTTTATTGAAAAATATTATGGGACTATGATTTATGATTATATCTTATTCTAGGAAATGGAATTTAAAAAGAGATCAGCGACTAGATCTACATAGTGCCATAGAAGTATAGATTTATCCTGAAAAAATGCCCAAAGGGCTCACAAGTCAATAGAAAACTAATCCAGGTGGGACTGATGAACTTCTATGCCAATATGAAAGGACTTGAACCTAGTTTGAGAGTTGAGGTTGCAATGCTTGATATATGTTAAGATGCAGGACTCCTTGAACTACACTCCTTATAAAATATTTCCTATGAAAGTACCTAGCAATTGACTAGTCTGGCTCCCCTATCCCTGAGAAATGATGAAATAATCAGATCAGGGAATGATACTTCCCTTTTTACATAAAAATCTAGTCCCTTATTCTCTCTTATAGTATGGCAACTTCCTATAATCTTGGCTGCAAATGGGTAACTGAAATATTACTATATTCTGTCCTACAGACTTGTGGGATAAAAATTACTTTAATTGGACCATAAATCAAGGGCCTGTTATGAATTTATTCTTTTTTAATTCAGAAATTTTATATACAGGAGGTGGTAGAATCAAGATGGTGGTGTAGAGGCAGCAAAAGTTCAGACCTCTGAAAACCCTTCCTACTGATTATAAACTTAATGCTCCCAGGGGATTGAAAATCAAACCTAACAACAAGACAGAGCCAAGGAACCATATAGCTGAACTCAACTTAAAAGGTAAACCCCCAAAAACCAGAATTTGAGAATACTCATATTTAATGTTAATGAAGAAGATCCTGGGATGCCTCCCCAATCTAGAGCACCAAGCCTCCAGTGGCAGCTGGAACCTATGGGCAGTTGAGGGTGCTGGTCTGGAGGGAGTACCTTGCAGGAAAAGCTATGCCAGGCTCAGAGTGTCAAAGACATGTGGTAGAAAAGCAGTTAGAGAAGAAGCTCAGAGCTCAGAATGGGCAGCCTAGTTGCAGCAGCACAGACACTCTGATTGCACTCCCCTCCAGAGGTTTTAGCATCAGGGCACATCCAGCTCAATGCAACTGAACTTAATCCCATCAAAGCCTTAAAAGGGCAGGGAAGCTCAAGCTCCAACACCCCTTCCCCACAGACTGCACTAAGAGATTTGCTGATAAAGCTCCAAGGCTGAAGGCTGAGAGAAAAGCCCATATACCACAAAAAAAAAAAGAGAGGAGCAAAAGTGCAGGCCACTGCAGGGAGTAAAGAAGGGGTAAATATGAGCAAACAACAGAAAAAGAAAAAAAGAAATTATAATTAACAGCTTCTAAACAGACAATGAAAAAGAGCAAATGGAAAAGAGAAGGATGAGGGAACACCAAGGGAAAAAAAAACAGAAAACCCAGTGAATTGGATACAGGCTTTGGAAAAAAAAAACTCAAAATACAATTCAAAACAAAATTAAGAGACAGGCTGAAGACAATTGGGAAAATAACTTAAAAAGCAAGATAAGTCATCTGGAAACAGAAAACAGTGTCTTGAAAGCCAAAATTAATCAACTTAAAAATAAGGCAAAGAAAATGAAGGATGAGGCAGAGAAGATGAAAGATGACCTCCGAAGAAAATCAGACAAGAAGGAGAAGGATGACCAAAAATCCAGGGTAGAAATCCAGTCTTTAAAATCCAGAATACAACTAGAAGCAAACAACTTCACAAAGCTACAAACCCATATAATACAAACACCATAAGCCAAAATCAAAAGAATGAAAAAAATTAAGGAAAATATGAAGCACCTCATTCACAAAACAGAAGATTTAGAAAATCATTCCAGGAGAGACAACTTTAAAACCCTTGGTCTACCAGAAGACCATGACAAAAGAAAAAGCCTGGACATCATAGTACAGGAAATCATCCAAGAAAACTGGGAAAAGTGTAGATTGAAAGAATCCACAGATTACCTCCTGTACTTAATCCCCAACTGACAACATCCAGGAATGTTATAGCCAAATTCAAGAATTATCAGACCAAGCTAAATATATTATAAGCTGCTAAGAAGTCATTCAGATACCATGGAAACACACGTGAGGATAAGAGAGAATGGCTGAATCTACACTGAAGAAGCAAAAGACATGAAATATGATATTCTGGAAAGCAAGGGAACTAGGTCTTCTATCAAGAATCAATTACCCAGCAAAACTGATTATATTCTTAAAGGGAAAAGTATGGACATTTAACAAAATAAAAAAATTTCAAGCATTTGTACAGAGAAGACCAGACCTGAAAATAAAATTTGATGCCTAAGCACAGAACTCAAGAGAATCATTAAAAGATAATTTAAAAAGCAGGGAAGAAAGAAAAACAATCCCCCCCAAAAAAACAAAGAATTTTTTAAGAGAAAAAATAAGTTAAAATGATATGTATTCCTATAATAAAAGAGGTTATTTGTAACTCTTAAAAATGTTATTATCATGTAGGCAGCTAGAAGAATTACACTTAGAGGGAACAGTGACAAACTGTATAGGATGAAATGCCAAGTCATAAATATTTATATAGATATATGTATGCATAAATACATATATATGTGTAAATACATGCATATGTATTTATGTATATATACAAATGTATATATGTATATATATACAAAGAGAGCTAAAAAGAGGATAAACTAAAAGAAATGTGAAAAGAAACAAAATGGGGTAAATTTATATGTCACAAAGAAGCTCATGTTAGGAGGGGGAAGAACGTCAATAGAATGGAAAGATAAAGAGGTTGGAGATAGGAGATACTCAACTCTTACATGCACTGAAATTGATTCAAAGAGGGAAGAATAATCAAGTACATTGGGGCAGAGAAATGATTTCAGCCCCATAGAGAAGTAGAAGGATTACAAATACCTTGGAGTGGAGGGAAGCAATAAAAGGGAGAGAGAAAGTGGGGTGGTAGTAAAAAAGATTGTGAAGAAAATAAGAGGGGAATAAGAAGGGAGGGGGGTAGAAAGGGAAATAAAATATAGGTGGGAATTAGGGGACTGTTTAAAAACAAAAAACTGGTAAAGATGGAAATAGTGAAAGAAGAAAAGGCAGGACTAGAGGTAGAAATCAAAATGCTGGGAAATACACAGGTGGTAATTATAACTCTGAATGTGAATGGAATGGACTCACCCATAAAACTCAAGAGAATAGCAGAGTGGATTAGAATCCAAAACCCTACCATATGCTGTCTACAAGAAACACACATGAGGGAGGTAGACAGGCATAGGGTAAAAGTAAGAGGATGGAGCCAAATTTATTGGGCATCAACTGATAAAAAGAAGGCAGGAGTCACAATCATGATATCTGACAAAGCCAAAGTAAAAATAGATCTATTTAAAAGAGATAGGGAAGGTAATTATATCCTGATAAAAGGCAGTATAGACACTGAAGAAATATCAATACTCAACATGTATGCACTAATGGCATAGCATCTGAATTTCTAAAGGAGAAACTAGTGGAGTTCAAGGAAGTAATAGATAGAAAAACTATACTAGTGGGGGACCTGAACCTTCCTCTATCAGAACTAGATTAATCCAACCAAAAAATAAATAAGAAAGAGTTAAGAGAAGTGAATGAAAACTTGGAGTTAGTAGATATGTGAAGAAAAATTAAATAGGGACAATAAGGAATATACCACATTTCTGCAGCACATGGTACATTCATAAAGATTGAGCATGTACTAAAGCAAAAAAGAAATTTGCAAGTGCAAAAGAAAAGAAATAATGAATGCAATCTTCTCAGATCACAATGCAATGAAAATAATAATTAGTAAAGTTATATGGAGAGGGAAATAAAAAATTAGTTGGAAATGAATCAGTAGCATTCTCCAGAATAGGTTATAGAATAAATCATAGAAACAATTAATAATTTCATTGAAGAATATTACAATGATAAGACATCCTTTCAAAATCTATGGTATACAGCCAAAGTGTTACTCAAGGGAAAATTTATATCCTTGAATTCATATGTTAGCGAATTAAAGAGGCATAGGTCAATGAATTTGGCATGCAAATTAAAAAAGTAAAAAGTGGAAAAAATAAAAAATCTCAGATGAAGATAAAGTTAGAGATCTTAAAAATCAAAGGAGAAATTAATAAAATTGAAAGTCGAGGAACTATTGATTTAATAAATAAGACTAGAAGCTGGTACTTGGAAAAAACAAATTAAATAAACAAAGGACTTGTTAATCTAATTATAAAAAGAAAAGAAGAAAACCAAATTGACAGTATCCAAGATGAAAATGGAGAAGTCACCTCTAATAAAGAAGAAATTAAGACAAACATTAAAAACTATTATGTCCAATTATATGGCAATAAATATGGCAATTTAGGTGATATGGATCAATATTTACAAAAATATAAGTTGCCTAGAGTAACAGAGGAAGAAATAGACTACCTAAACAACCCTATATCAGAAAAAGAAATTGAACAAGCCATCAAAGAACTCCCTAAGAAAAAATCCACAGGTTCATATGGATTCACAAATGAATTTTATCAAATATGCAAAGAACAACTAATCCCTATATTATACAAAGTATTTGATATAATAAGCAGAGGGAATTTTATCAAATTCCTTTTATGACACAAATATTGTACTGATTCCAAAGTCATGTAGGTCAAAAACAGAGAAAGAAAACTATATGACAATCTCCTTAATGAATATAGATGCAAAAAATCTTAAATAATATGCTAGCAAAAAGACTCCAGCAAGTGATCATGAAGTTATTCACTATGATCAGGTAGGTTTCATACCAGGAATGCAAGCATGGTTCAGTATTAGGAAAACCATCCTCATAATTGACCGTATTAACAAGCAAACTGACAAAATCACATGATTATCTCAATAATGCAGAAAAAGCCTTTGGCAAAATACAAAGCACATTCTTATTGAAAACATTGGAAACTATAGGAATAGAAGGACCTTTCCTAAAATAATGAACAGTATATATCTAATACCATAAGCAAGCATCATCGTCAATGGAGATAAACTAGAAGCCTTTCCAATTAAATCAAGAGTGAAACAAGGATGCCCATTATCACCTCTATTATTTCACATTGTACTAGAAACTCTAGCTATAGCAATTAGAGAAGAAAAAGAAATTGAAGGTTTTAAAATAGGCAATGAGGAGACCAAGTTATCATTCTTTGCAGATGATATGGTGGTCTATTGAAAGAATCATAGAGAATCAATCAAAAAGCAATGGAAACTAATGAATGCTGAAGGGGATGTGGCAAAGTCGAGACTTTAATGTATTGCTGGTGTAGTTGTGAATTAATCCAACCATTCTGGAGGGTAATTTGGAACTATGCCAAGGGTGCTGAAAGACTTCCTGCCCTTTGATCCAGGCATAGCACTCCTGGGTTTGTACCCCAAAGAGATAATAAGGAAAAAGACTTGTACAAGAATATTAATAGCTGCGCTCTTTGTTGTGGCCAAAAATTGGAACAATTTGTGGTATATGTTGGTTATGGAATTCTATTGTGTTCAAAGGAAAAATAAAGTGGAGGAATTCCATGTGAATGGGAAAAACCACCAGGAATTGATGCAGAGTGAAAAGCCCAGAATCAGTAGAACATTGTACACAGAGACTGATACACTGTGGTACAATCAAATGTAATGTACTTCTCCATTAGTGGTAAGGCAGTGAACCTGAACAACTTGGAGGGATCTATGAGAAAAATGACTATCCATATTCAGAGGGAAAACTATGGGAGTAGAAATACAGAAAGAAAACTGCTTGAATACATGAATGAGGGCATATGGTTGGGGATGTAGACTCTAAATGAACATCCTAATGTAAACACCAACAACATGGAAATACTGTTGGTCAAGCACACATGTAATACTCAGTGAAATTGTGCATCAGCTATGGTAAAGATGGGTGTAGGGGAGAGAGGGAAATAATATGATTCTTGTAACCAAGCAATAATGTTATAAATTGACTAAATAAATCAATTTAAATTTAAAAAAAATTAAAAAGAAATTTTATACATGTAGTTTTTGATATTTTGATTCTGATTTTGACTTTTTTATTTCTATAAAATTTTTTCCTCTATATTTCTTTTATGCATTTTTTTATTTTAAAATAATTGACTCATATACCCATAATTCAACTACTTTGAATTGAAGTGGGTATTGGTGAACACCCTCTTCAGGGGGGATTGGATTGTATTTTTATAAAAAAATCCAAGATTTAAAATTTTCTTTAAGAAGAATTATAGGAAAATAGGTTTGCTAACTCCTTGAATTCAGAGAATGAACTCTTTGAAGAAAGATGGTTGCAGAAACCTACACTGCATCAATAAGATCCAGATTGAACTTTTTGGTATAATCACTTGAACAAAAGGGGATTGAATATTTATTATAAATTTACACTTTTATGCCCAATTTGGCTTTTTGTCAATGCATCTAGAAAAGAATTGTTTTTGCTTTCTCTCTTTTCTCTTTCCCTCTTATCTCTAACTTATATCTAACTATTGTAATTTCCACTTAGAAAGTGAAATATTATATAAATCTATAGTTAGAATTTTATAGGGGTACAAGATAATTATGTTAAATAATTGTTCTCCCAATTATCATCAGGGGGCATTGTGAAGACTGGATTTGGCACTCCCCTGATTGTAACAATGAAGGTACTTAGCTCTTCCTTTATTGTGAAGATTAAATTGTAATCCACTGTCTATTTTTAGATTTTAATCCCCAATGTGTAAAGCACAGTACTTAAAGTTCTACCCATTTTGGATTTTAACCACAAAAAGGTGTGAAAACCCATTTCATACATTGATTGGGAGGTATGTGACCCATATGTGAAAGAGTGGGAAGTACTGGAGTGGAGAATCAGCTGTGATTCGTAGATGTAAAATTTGGGGGAAGTGACACAAGAGAAAAAGGTCTTTAAAAGTGGAAACAGAAATATTTGAAGTCGGAGTGAAGAGGGACACTTGTCTGTGGAACTCGACCCTGGAGAAGCTTGTGCTTTCCTTTTATTTGGTCACTGTGGTGAGTATAAGGGCTAACTTCCTTGCCCTTTCTAGAGGTTTGAGCCTCTGTGAAAGGCCCATCTTCTTGAGACTCCTTTCCCCTGGTTGGGGCCTTAGAATTGCCACTGAGGTCAGAGGAAACCAGAGGCCCCCCCCCATCTTTCTCCTCCTCTTTTCCTTAATATCTTCTCTCTATTGTAAAATAAACTACCATAAATTCCATTTTACTTTAGTAATTCATTTTGGGATTTAGAAATTAAATACCTGGTGACCAACTAAATATTCTGTCCAACCATAAAATTAACAATCATCAGAATGTCAAATATATTAATTCCGATCAATGGTTGCAAAATTGTACAAGTTCTTCAGTCTTTTAAAATAAAAAAAAAATCTTTAAAGGGAAAGTGGAATTGGCCCAATACTGCTCTAAGATTCAAATGATATAATGAATTTAAAGACCTCTGAAAATATTGATGTGCTATAGAAATATTACCTGATAATGATGATGATCATTTCAATAGATTCTCTTTTATGTATATTCTATTAGTGAAAAACAATTCATGACAATGTTTCTAGGCATTTTACTTTTGAAGATCTTTTTCATAATGTATCCCCTCTTCCACTAGTAATCAGCTCAACAAAATCTTAATATAATGTTTCTCAACTAAGGATTAGTTTCACTTAGTTGTTTATTCCCAGAAACATGCTAACAAGATGGTATCATCAAACTCATTATAAAGATCTCATTGTAAAGAGTTTCTGGATCAAGTCTTGTGAATTTTAATAAGATCGAATCATGCTGAACTCAAGATAAGAAATGCCTCAGTAAATAATTTGGCAGCACCTAAGTAAACATATTTATAAATGCATTTCCCTATCTTTCCATGTTATTGATTTCTTTGACTCCGCCTGCCTCTAACCTTTGAGAAATATACACAATAACAAGCAGAACAGGAGACCATTTGATGAATACAAATGATCTGGAAAGTTTTAAGATTTCAGAACTCTTTTGCACCTGTTGGAAATTGAACAAAGCTCCTTTTCCCCAACTCTGTCTTGTTTATCTCGACTGCCTGCTGAGAAGCTGTTTCCTACTCTTCAGGCCTTGTTGTCTTGCCAACCGTGGAAGCTGACATTTTCCCTCTTGTTTGCTCGAGCTTTTAAGAAAGGTTCTTGAAGGGGCACCTGAGGGAGAGATTGCTTGGAAGGTCTGTTGCAGAAAAAGAAGAAAAAAAAAGCCATAGCCAGGCTTCCTTTGGGAATACTGGAAACAGCTGTTGCCATGTTGATTTAGGAATTTTTTGTTAAATGAAGTGTTACTCATGATTCAAAACAAGAGTGGGATCTGAGAGCAAACTAGAGATAGAAACAGTTATTTTCCTTTCATTCTATCAATTTCTTAAAATAAAATATTAAAGTATATTAGCACATAAAAGGCACAGAACATCTGAATTTTGAGGCAATATGAAAAATGCTGGAAACATCTTTGGGTTTAGGGTTTAACATAAAATATTTTATATTTATGTAATTTATCCCTCTTGTAAAACAGATAGGTACTGAAAAGTCTCTGTGTAAATTAATTTTCTTATAGATTAAATCCCATTTTTAAAGCAAATGGAAATTTATATTTAAAAGAATCTCCTTGTGAAGTCTTTTCTAAGGTAAATTGAAACACAAATATATAGGTGAATACATATATTTCTAACTTATCTATTTGGAAAGGTCAAATACTTAAACATACCTATTTTAGAAGTGGAGGAACACATTACATTCTCAAGTATATTAAAAATGAACATTTCATTGATTTTTTTTTCTTTTCCTGCAATATGTTAAAAGAGAAACCGGTCATTTTGGTGATATCATTTGAAGAGGATGAAAAAGTCTATTTTGTCAGTGTTTCAAAGTACCAAACGGAAGAGGCATGGCAAAATATAAAGAGTATTAAATATAGAGTGATAGAATATAGGTTGAAATTCCAGATTTTATCTCCTTGATCTTGATGTTTGTTTTACAAACTTTCTTTTGGATATCTCATCTTGAAGGAGACAGCTACCAGACTCAGAGGATAGAATATTGCACTAGACCTGGAAGGCCTGAGAAAAATTCAAACCTCAAACATTTACTATCCCTTTGACACTGTATAAGACACCTAATCACTGTCTATCTCATTCTTCTAAATGACAAAAGATAAGTAATATATGCCACCTAAAGGGCTATCATAAGGATCAATTTATATACTATTTAAAATGATTGTTCTAAATACTAAATCATTATTTAAACACTAATGATAGTGTATTCTTTCAAACTAAACAGGGTAACCAATAGAACTTATTATATTTCCCACAAAATCATCTACTTTTATCAATTTTCTTATTACATTTAAAGGCAATGTAATCTTCTAGACACCCAGGCTAGCATTTGCAGTTTCATCTTTACTTCTCATTATCACTGCCTCCACATATCTAATCTTTTGTCAAGTCTTTTCTCAACACTAATACAGACCCCTTTATCTCTTCTCATATATACACTATTGTTATAAAGGCTTGCATCCTATCTTGCCTGGACTTTTACCATAGCCTTCTAATTGTGTCTTTCTGTCTCACTTTTATATTTTCCGAACAATCTTCACTGGGCTGATGGTGATTTTCATATGCTCTCTAGTATTTGTTATTTTTTTCTTTAGTAGTTTTAGTCTATCTAATGGGTTTGAGAAGTTATCTCAGAATTGTTTTGTTTGTATTTCTCTAGTCAAAAGTGAATTAGAGCATTTTTTTCATATATTTATGTAAGGCTTTTATTTTTTAATCCAAAAATGATCTGTTCACATATTTTGCTCATTTATCAATTAGAAAATGGCTCTTATTCTTATTAATTTCACAAAGTTCTGTCTCTATATTTAGATGTGAACCTTCTCTCTGAGAACATATTCCTCCACCTTCTCCCAATTTTCTGTCTTCTTTCTGTTTTTGGAAACATTGTTTATTTGTACAAAAACTTTTCAGTTTAATGTACCCATCATTAACCATTATATTATTTGGTTTTTTTCCATTTGAATAAGTTTATTTGTTCAATTTAGAACATTATTCCTTGGTTACAATAATCACATTATTTCCCTCCCTTCCCTCCACCCACTCTTACTCACCAACATGCAGTTTTATTGGGTATTATTGTGTCCTTGATCAGAACCCATTTCAATGTTTTTGTTTACACTAGGATATTCATTTAGAGTCTACATCCCCAACCCTATTCCTTCCACCCATGTATTCAAGCAATTGTTTTTCTTTGGTGTTTTTACATCTGCAGTGTTTCTTCTGGATGTGGATAGTGGTATTTCTCATAGGTTCCTCCAAGTTGTTCTGGGTCATTGCATTGCCACTAATGGAGAAGTCCATTACTTCAATTTTACCACAGTGTATCAGTCTCTGCATATAATGTTTTCCTAGCTCTGCTCCTCTCACTGTGCATCAATTCCTAGAGGTTGTTCCAGTCTCCATGGAATTCCTCCACTTTATTATTCCTTTGAGCACAATAGTATTCCATCACCAGCATATATCACAAATTGTTCAGCCATTCCCCAATTGAAGGGCATCCCCTCCTTTTCCAATTTTTTTGCCACCACAAAGAGCCCAGCTATGAACATTTTTGTACATTTCTTTTTCCTTATTATCTCTTTGGAGTACAAACCCAGCAGTGCTATGGCTGGATCAAAGGGCAGACAGTCTTTTAGCATCCTTTGGGCATACAACCAAATTGCCTTCCAGAATGGTTAGATCAATTCACAACTCCAACAGCAATGAATTAATGTCCCAACTTTGTCACATCCCCTCCAGCATTCATTACATTCCTTTGCTGTTATGTTAGCCAACCTGCTAGGTGTGAGGTGATACCTCAGAGTTATTTTGATTTGCATTTCTCTGATTATAAGAGATTTAGAACAATTTTCGGTGTGTTTATTAATAGTCTTGATTTCTTTAACTGAAAATTGCATATTCCTGTCCCTTGCCCATTTTTCAATTGGATAATGGCTTGATTTTTCTACAGCTGGTTTAGCTCTTTATAAATTTGAGTAATTAGACCTTTGTCAGAGGTTTTTGTAATGAAGATTAGTTCCCAATTTGTTGCTTCCATTCTAATTTTGGATGCATTAGTTTTGTTTGTACAAAAACTTTTTAATTTGATGTAGTCAAAATTATTTATTTTACATTTTATGACTCTTTCTATATCTTGCTTGGTTTTATAGTCTTTCCATTCCCAAAGATCTGACATTCTGTGGTCTATTCTGTGGTCTCCTAATTTTCTTATAGTTTCCTTCTTTATATTCAGGTCATTCACCCATTCTGAGTTTATCTTGGTGTAGGGTGTGAGATATTGGTCCAAACCTAATCTCTCCCATACTGTCTTCCAATTTTCCCAGCAGTTTTTATCAAAAAGTGGATATGGTCCTAAAAACTGGAATCTTTGGACTTATAGACTGTCTTGCTGAGACCATTTACCCCAAGTCTATTCCATTGATACTCTTTTCTGTCTCTGAGCTAGTACCAAATTGTTTTGATAACCAATGCTTTATAATATAGTTTGAGATCTGGGACTACAAGTCCTCCTTCCTTTGCATTATTTTTTCTTTATTTCCCCGCATACCCTTGATCTTTTGTTCTTCCAAATGAACTTTGCTATGTTTTTTTTCTAATTAATTGAAAAACTTTTTTGGCTATTCAATGGGTATGGCAATAAATAAGTAGATTAATTTGGGTAGGATTATCATTTTTATTATGTTAGCTCGTCCCACCCATGAGCAATCAATGTTTTTCCAATTGTTTAGATCTAGTTTTAATTGTGTGGAGAGTGTTTTGTAGTTGTGTTCTTATAGTTCCTGGGTTTGTCACAGCAGATAGATTCCTAAGTATTTTATTTTGTCTAGAGTGATTTTAAATGGAATTTCTCTTTCTAATTCTTGCTGCTGAAATGGGTTGGAGATATATAGAAATACTCATGACTTATGAGGGTTTATATTCTATCCTGCAACTCTGCTAAATTTGTGGAATGTTTCAACTAGCTTTTTGGTTGATTCTCAGTAAACCATCACATCATCCTCAAAGAGTGATAGCTTGGTCTCTTCATTGCCAATTCTAATACCTTCAATTTCTTTTCCTTCTCTAATTGCTACAGAGAGTGTTTCTAGTGCAATGTTAAATAGTAGTGGTGATAATGGTCATCCTTGTTTCACTCCTCATCTTATTGGCAAGGCTTCTAATTTGTCCCCATTGCAGATGATGTTTGCTGATGGTTTTAGATATATACAGTTTATTATTTTTAGGAAAGTCCTTCTATTCCTATACCTTCTAGTGTTTTCAGAAGAAATGAATGTTTTATTTTATCAATGGCTTTTTCTGAATCTATTGAGATAATCATGTGATTTTTGTCAGTTTGCTTGTTAATGTGGTCAATTATGTGGATGGTTTTCCTGATATTGAACCATCCTTGCATTGCTGGTATGAATCCAACCTGGTCATAGTGAATAATCCTCATGCTCATTTGCTGGAGTCTTTTTGCTAGCATCCTATTTAAGATTTTTGCATCTATATTAATTAAGGAGATTATTCTATAGTATTCTTTCTCTGTTTTTGACCTGCCTGCCTTTGGGATCAGTACCATGTTTGTGTTGTAAAATGAATTTGGTAGAACTCCTTCTTTGCTTATTCTGTCAAATAGTTTGTATAATATAGGGAATAGTTGTTCTTTGAATGTTTGATAGAATTCATTTGTAAATCCATCTGGACCTGGGGATTTTTTCAGGGAGTTCTTTGATGGCTTGTTCAATTTATTTTTCTGATACAGGTTTTTTTTAGGTAATTTATTTCTTCCTCTGTTAGTCTAGACTATTTGTATTTTTGTTAGTGTTCATCCATATCACCTAGATTGCCATATTTTTTGTTGTATAATTGGGCTTAATCGTTTTTAATGGTTGCCTTAATTTCTCTTCATTAGAGGTGAGGCCTCCCTTTTCATTTTGGATATTGTCAATTGCATTTTTTTCTTTCCTTTTTTTAATTAGACTGACCAGTACTTTGTCAATTTTATTTTTTTTCAAAGTACCAGCTTCTAGTCTTATTTATTAAAACAATAGTTCTTTGTTAAATTTTATTAATTTCTCCTTTGATTTTTTTTTATCTCTAGTTTAGTCTTCATCTGAGGATTTTTAATTCATTTGCTTTCTAGTTTCTTAATTGCATGCCCAATTCACTGACCTCTGCCCTTCTTAATTTGTTAATATATGAACTCAAGGATATACATTTCCCCATGAGTACTGCTTTTCTGTATCCCATACATTTTGAAAGGATGTCTCATCATTGCCATTTTCTTCAATTAAGTTATTAATTGTTTCTAAGATTTGTTCTTTAATGAATCGGTTTTGAAGAATCATATTGTTTAATTTCCAATTAATTTTTGATTCACCTCTCCATGTACCTTATTTTTCTCCACATGTTTACTATCTCTAATGTTTGTAAAATTTCATTCATTTCTCTTACCTCTTTCTTACTTTTTTTTTGTTTTGATCTAGTTCTGATATAGGAAGGTTCAGGTCTCCACTAGTATAGTTTTTCTTTCTTTTTTATCCTTGAACTCCACTAGTTCCTCCTTTAGAAATTTGAATGCTATGCCATTTGGCACATACAAGCTGAGTATACATATTTCCTCATTGTCTGCCTTTTATCAGGATGTAATTACCTTCCCAATCTCTTTTAACTAGATTTATTTTTACTTTGGCTTTGTGAGATATCATGCCTTCTTTTTATCACTTGATGTCCAATAGATTTGGCTACATTCTCTTACTTTCATCCTATGGGTATCAACCTTCCTCATGTGTGTTTCTTGTAGACAGCATATGATAGGGTTTTGGTTTCTAATCCACTCTCCTATTCACTTGTGTTTTATGGGTGAGTTCATTCCATTCACATCCAGAGTTATGATTACTAGCTGTGTATTTCCCAGCCTTTTGATTTCTACTCCTGATCCTGTCTTTTCTTCTTTAACTATTTCCTTCTACACCAATGCTTGTTTTTAATCAGTCCCCATAGTTCTCACCCTTATTTTACTTCCCTTTCTACCCCCTCCCTTTTTATTCCTCCCTTATTTTCCCTGTAGTCTTTCTAAAATTACCAGCTACCCTCTCCCTCCCTTGTACTACTTCCCTCCCCACCAGTCCATTTATTACCCTTCTACTCCCACATAGGGCACAAATCTGTTCTCTGCCCCAATGTATTGGATTGTTCTTCCCTCTTTAGGTCAATTTCAAAGCACATAAGAATTGAGTATTTCCTATCTATTTCCTAACATGATGAAGGTTGATACCCACAGGGTGAAAGTATTCCTCTTTACACTTCCAGTGTATTGATGCTCTCCACCCTCCTGCCATGATCTTCTTTGTGACAAATGATTTTACCCCCATTTGTTTTTTTCCCATTTCTTTTAGTATTAACCTCTCATTTTTAGCTCTAGATGTGTGTATATATATATATATATACATGTTTATGTATTTATTCATGCATATATCTATATACATATTTATGTCTTGTCCTTTCATTATATACACTTTGTCACTGTTCCCTCCTAGTGTAATTCTTCTAGCTGCCCAGGTGACAACAACAGTTTTTAAGCATTACCAATGACCTCTTTTCTTATAGGGATACATATCATTTTAACTTATTGAGTCTCTTAAAATTTTGTTTTGTTTTGTTTTGTTTTGTTTTTCTTTTTTCCCTCTTTTTAATTACCTTTTGATAATTCTCTTGAGTTCTTTGCTTGGATGTCAAATTTTCTTTTCGGGTCTGACCTTTTCTTTAAAAATTCTTGGAATCTTCTATTTTGTTGAATGACCATATTTTCTCCTTTAAGAATATAGTCAGTTTTGCTGGATAGTTGATATGCAGTTGTGGAAGTAGTTCCTTTGCTTTCAGGAATATCATATTCCATGCCTTTGGGTCCTTCAGTGTGGATTCAGACAGATCCTGTGTTATCCTCACTGTGGTTCTATGGTATCTGAATGGCTTCTTCTTGGCAGCTTGTAATATCTTTTCTTTGGTCTGATAGTTCTTGATTTTGGCTATACCATTCCTGGGTGTTGTCAGTTGGGGATTAAGTACAGGAGGTGATCTGTGGATTCTTTCAATCTCCACTTTTCCCTCTTGTTCAAGGATTTTGGGGCAGTTTTCTTGAATAATTTCCTATAGCATTGTGTGCAGGCTTTTTCTTTTGTCACGGTCTTCTGGTAGACCAATGATTCTTAAATTGTCACTCCTCGAATGATTTTCTAAATCCTCTGTTTTGAGAATGCGATGCTTCATATTTTCCTCAATTTTTTCATTCTTTTGGTTTTGCTTTATAATGTCCTGCTGCCTTGTGAGATCACTTAATTGTAGTTGTTCTATTCTGGTTCTTAAAAACTGGATTTCATGCCTGGCTTTTGTGATTTTTAAATCTCCTCCATCTTGCTTGGTCTAGCACACAAAATTGTGCACACCCACACTACACAGGCATTTGCTAGTCAATGGCTAATCAGAAATAACTAACTGCACACCTGGGCTGATCTAAGCCAAGCTTGAGCCACCATTGGCACTTGTGAGGTACA
The DNA here is from genome assembly GCF_027887165.1 of Monodelphis domestica. Lineage (NCBI taxonomy): Eukaryota > Metazoa > Chordata > Mammalia > Didelphimorphia > Didelphidae > Monodelphis > Monodelphis domestica. The sequence continues at coordinate 171,782,924 of NC_077234.1, forward strand.
GGAAGTGAGGTAGAGAAAAGCCTCTGGAGTTCGCTCACTTCCTGGGGACAGGGCTAGGTGCCAGTTCATTCTAGAATCTTGAGCAGAGAGGAGACTAACCAGCAGCCCCCCTATCCCCTGTCCCTGTCCCATGTCCCACCCCCACAGGCCTGTCCCCTATATGTCCCGCCCCCTGCCACCCCCCCCAGATCCAGTCCTTTCCACCCATGCCTTTTATGTTGCCCCCTCAGCCCTCCCCCACTCATGCTCCCATCCCCAACTCCCTTGCCCCGACACCCAACCATCTGAACCCTTTCCCTTCTCTTACTTGCCCCATTGAAAACTGAGCAAGAAGCCTAGAAACAGGAACACTAGATAATTTGGATAGAAGTTTATTTTCCATTGAGAGAAGGACCCACTTTTAATAAAGATGGGAACTTGGTGTCTGTAAGACACTATACACCTTTTAAACCTAATGATTTAGAAAAATCCAAACAAAATGTACCATCATTTGAGGCAGAACCAATATTAATTATAGAAAAAAATTAGAGAATATATTCAGAACCTTTGACCCCTTAGTTGGATGTGGAATATTTCTTAGATACATTTCTGACAAAGAGAGAGAAAAATAATATCATCTCTCTAGATAATCAGAAAAGAGGTAAAGGAGCACACCACTGGCCAACTCTAGATCCACACTGGAACCCCAGTGTTGCATTTGACCAGAGAAAAGGACATTAAACATAGTAATAGTAGTCTCTTGGTGACCAAGAATGACAATTGTCTTTGTGCATTTTCATCTATGGTGTACCCTTATATGGCTTTGAAGTCCAAAGACTGAGGCGCAAAATTTGTGGCTAATGGGGCATGGAACACCAGTTGTTACAGGAGGTGTGGTTGTGGCCTGGTGTCGGTATTCATGAGCAGCGGCAAGACATCGACGTTGTTCATTTTCAAAAGTGGTGGAGGCATGGTTAATGTGGGTTCGCCAGCTGCTTCTGTCAGAGGCAGTGAGTTCTAATTGCTTTGGTGTAATGCCAGCCCACTTCAAGTTTGACTTTAGCTGATCGTTGTATCTTCTCTTTGGTTGGCCTTGTTTCCTGAGTCCAGCTGACAGTTCACTATAGGATACCTGTCTTGGTATTCACTGTGGGTCCATGTGGATGACATGTCCAGACCATTGTAGCTGGGTTTTGAGGACCATTACTTCAATGCTGGTGGAGTTGGCTCTGTTGAGGACTTCTTGATTGGTGATTTGGTTCTGTCATCAGATCCTCATGATTGACTGGTGTTTCATTTGCTTCCGGTACAGTGTCCATTTCTCACAACCTTACAGGAGCGAGCTGAGGACCACTGCGTTATACACTTTGATCTTTGTCGCAGTGCTTACACCACTGTGTTGGATGACTTTGCAGCCCAGCCGCCCAAGTGCCTGGCTGGCCTTTTGGATCCTGTCATTGATCTCATGGTCTAGGGACCCATCCTTGGTGATGGTGCTGCCCAGGTACTTGAAAGTTTTGACGTTAGAAAGCTGCGTGCTGTAGATTGTAATACACAACTGGTTAGTTAAACATAAACTTTAAACATATACACAGGCAATTCATTAAGAATTGTTGTTCAGTAGTAAAAGACTGCTTTAAAACTAGCTGTCCTGATTGGGACTCTATGGACCTCGAAGAATTGAGGAAAGTAGCAACCTATGTTTATAAGGGTCATGCAAAAAGATCTGAGACTCACAATAAGTCAGTGAATGACTTAATGACAGAAATTGAAAGGCTACAGGAACAATTAAAAAATAAGGGAGAGACCATAGTCGCTTTGCAGGAATCCACAGATGAATCTTTAATATGCCTTTTCTTTGGGAAGAGAGGCTATGCAATGTTGATATGTAGGAGCTGGCAATGGGGAAAAAAGAAATAATATCAACTTTAGGAATGATAACTACAGGAATAGCAATGCCAATCAAAATAATGACAGTGCTCCAAATGTGGATAATGATAGTACCCAATGCAATGCCCAACAACAATATATAAGGAATGTAGCTCAACCATACTACACTCAAGGTGAATACCCCCAACAGCGTGGAGGATCCCAAAAAACTGCCCAAGCATCTTTCTGAAAGTGTGAAGGGGGGGGGGGTGAGGGACTTGGAATCAAAATATGAAACCTTTGATTTTCCAGACCCTGATATTTTAATGCCAATAATCCCTATATATTCCCCCACAAATAATAAGGAACTTCATGTCACTTTAAAGGTGGGAAATTCATACTATGACTGTCTTTTGGACACTGGAGCATCTAGGTCAGTTTTGGTAAGCAAACCAGATGAAAAATGTCATTCTATTGGCTCCCTAAATGTAGTAGGTGTATCAGGAACACCGTTAAAGGTCCCAAAACTTTCTTCTCACATGGTATGTGTAGGACCCCTAACTGTTGAACATTCTTTTCTTTTAATGCCTGTATCCCCCACAAACTTGCAGGGGAAAGATTTACTATGCAAATTACAAGCCACAATAATGTGCACCCCAGATGGCTCTCTGTCCTTAGAAGTGCCCGAGGAATCCTTAAATTACTCCCTGTACTGCTCTCAGAGAGCCAGGAGGCAAAAGAGCCTCCCAACTTTGAAATACCTACAGATATACTGGGGTCTCTTTGGGCCACATCTTCTACTGATGTAGTCTTACTTAAATCAGCTGTTCCTGTGAAAATAAAAACTAAATCCTGCCCACCTCCTTGCATTCCTCAGTATCCTCTCTCCAAGGAGGATACAAGGAGGGCATTACTCTGATAATAAACTCATTAATTGACCGGGGAATAATATTCCCTTGTAAATCTGAATACAACACGCCCATCCTGCCCGTTAAAAAACCAAAATGGGGGCCTGATGGCAAGCAACTCTATAGATTCAAATAGGATTTGAGGGCTGTGAACAACTACATTATAGACTCTGTAGTTTCCAATATCAATACTGTTATTTCCTCCATTCCTAGCAGAGCTACATACTTTACAGTAGTGGACTTGTGCTCAGCCTTCGTTTCCATATCCATACATGAGAAATCCAGGCATATTTTTGCTTTCACCTGGAATGGCTCCCAATTCTCCTGGAGTCGTTTGCCCTAGGGTTATATAGAGAGCTTGAGCTTATTTACACAAATTTTGAGCCAAGATACAGATAATATAAAATTTAAAAACATCAAATTAATAAAATATGTAGATGATCTACTCTTGGCTTCCACAGATGCAGACGCATGTCAGGAAGATAGTGAACACCTTCTTTTGAAATTGCACAAAAGCAGACATAAGATCTCAAAGGGTAAAGTTCAGTGTTGTCTCTCCAAAGTAGAATATTTGGGGTTCATTCTGACTGCTGGTGCCCTTTCTATTTCTCCCAAGCAAATTGAGAATATTCAAAAATTGAGTGCTCCTACAACTAAGAAACAGTTAAGTGCAATTCTGGGAGCAACAGGGTTTTGCAGACAATGGATCCCTTGCTATGGGGAAATTACCAAGCCCCTTATAGCACTAACAAGAGATTCAGTCCCTGAACCACTTAAACTAGAGCCAGAATACCTGTCAGCTCTGTCAGACTTAAAACAGGCTATCCTGTCTGACCCTGCTCTAGGCATCCCAGATTACAACAAGCCATTTACTTTGTATGTACATGAGCAAAGAGGAGTAGCTTCAGGTGTTTTAACTCAGACTTTGGGGCCTTCTCAGTGCCCAGGTGCTTATTATTCAGCCTAGCTGGACCCAATAGCTTCAGGAGCACCACGATGTCTTAGAGGCATGGCTGCTGCAGCTTTACTAGTGACAAAAACCATTGATCTAGTATTGCCCATTATCTAGGATGCCCATTAACAATTATGTGCCCACATGAGTTAGAAGCACTGTTGCTAAGGCATAGAACACAGGCATTTTCTGATCAGCAAATTAAAAGGTATGAAATAACCTTGCTAAACAATGAAAATATTACTCTAAGATGCTGTACAATCCTTAATCCTGCCACCTTGCTTCCAGATTTACCAACTTCAGGAGAACCATTACACAGTTGTGAAACACTGGTGTCCATGGCAGAAAAGCCTCAGGATGATCTCTTGGACACTCCCTTAAAAAACTCAGACCTGGTCTTATTTACTGATGGTTCCTCTTTTATGAGGGATGGCATCTGCTACAGTGGAGCTGCTGTAGTCACAGAATTTACCACTGAATGGTCAGCTTCACTGCCCTCTAACATTAGTGATCAAGGGGCAGAACTCATAGCTCTAAAACATGTCTGAATAATTGCCAACATTAAAAAGGCTACATTTTTTATGGATTCTAGATATGCTTTTGGCATTTGTCACTCAGTTGGGATGCTATGGCTCCAGAGAGGATTTTTAATCTCAACTGGAAAATCCATAGGTATTGCAGAAATTATTAATGAAGTTCTTTCTTCTCTCCACCTGCCTGAAGCTCTAGCTGTAGTTCATTGTTCTGACCATACAGGTGGCACTGACCCTGTCTCTAGGGGAAATGACTGAGCAGATGCTGCTGCAAAGCTAGCAGCCAAAGAAGGGTCTGAATTAATTTTAACATTAACAACCACTGATGACTTAAATTTATCACTTTCCTATAATGAAAAGGAAGTGGAAAAATGGAAGCAAAAATTCAAAGCAAAACAGATCAATGGAGTATGGGTGTCATATGAAGGAAAACCCCTTCTCCCTAGAAGTTTATATCACCAAATTTGCCAATCTGCTCATAATAATGGCCACTTTGGTACCCAGGGTATCATGAAGTCTGTTAAGAGAGTGTGGATAACCATTGGTATAACTACCATAGCCTCTAAAGTGTGTTCAGCCTGCTCTACCTGCCAAGTATATAACCAAAACTCCTTTCATGGAAAAGCTTTTGGTGGGCATCCTCTGGCTTACATACCTTTTGAGCACCTATAGGTACATTTCATAATGATGCCAAAGGCTGGACAATATAAATTTTGTCTGGTCATAGTAGACCAATTGACCAGATGGCCAGAAGCATTACCTACAGTCCAAGCCACAGTGGCTTTTGTTGCTAAGGTGCTTTTAAAATAAATTATTCCTTGCTTTGGCCTGTCAGCATGTATTGATTCCAATAGGGGAAGTCATTTTACTGATTCTGTTCTAAATCAGATATATTCTTGCTTGGGGATAACTCCCAAATTCCATGTTCCATATCATCCCCAGAGTTCAGGCCAAATTGAAAGGATGAATAAAGAACTTAAAACTATGACTGGAAAATTATGCACTTAGACACATTTAAAATGGCCTGAAATTCTCCCTCTGGCTATATTTTGTCTTAAAAGCAGGCCTAGAGGAGACTTACATATCTCTCCATTTGAGATGCTTTTTGGACATCCACCTATACAGGCTAAGCCTTTCTCCCCAGCTTATACATCTCTATTAGGGGGAGATACTACTATTGCTTCCTATATATAGGAATTACAGCACAAACTGCGTGAACTACATGAATCCATAGCTACAGTACAAGCTGGACCACTAGACTTCTCACTTCAAGACCTAAACCCAGGAGACAATGTGTATATAAAGAACTTCCAGTGCATGGGAGCAGCTCAGCCTTCCTGGGAAGGACCATTCCAAATATTGTTAACTACTCCAGCATCTATAAAGGTTGGAGAAAAGGACTCTTGGATTCATTGTTCACATGTAAAGAGAGCATCTTCTGTTGAGACTGATTGACTGTATCCTGTCACATACATTGGAGATAATTACCCATTGACAAGTGGAAGTGTTTTGTTTTAACACATTGAATTCCTGAATTTATTTTTTTTCATTTGCTCTTTTTCCTTTATTTTATTATTTTTTAAATTTAAATATTTTATTTTTCTCTTTTTTTACTTTTATGTACTCAATGTACATATAATCAATATTAATTTTTTATTCTACAATAATATTAGTTTAAATATATATACTTGCTTTATTATTAATACATACCCAAACAGCTTTAGACTATGCACAATTGCCATTTATTTATAATTGTTATGGGACTATGATTAATGCTTGTGTCTGATTCTAGAAAATGGGATCAAAAAGGAGCACAGAGATAACCTGAATAATTCCAAAAGAGCTCACAGGGCTACAAATCAAAAACCAATCTGGATAGGATTGATGCACTTCTAAGACTAAGGACTTGAACTGAGCATGAGACTTGAGGTTGCAACACTTGACAAATGTTAAGATGTAGGCCTTCCTTGTACCCACACTTTTCCTGAAAATAATTACAGACAAGTACCAAATGTTGGATATCATCCTGGCTCCCTCTATCCCTGAGAATGAAGGTAAAATCAGACCAGGGAATGACACTTCCCTATTAAAATAAAAATATGGTCATTTTCTCTCTCCTATAGTATGGCAACTTCCTGTAGCCTTGGCTGCAAATGGGTAAGTGAAATATTACTGCATTCTGTCCTACAGACTTGTAGGATTAGAAATTACTTAACTGGACCCTAATACAGGGGCCTGTGAGAAATTTATTCTTGCTTTCTCAAAATTTTGCATACATAGATTTTGATATTTTGATACTGATTTTGAATTCTTATTTTATATATATATATATATATATAAAGGGTTTATATTTTTTCCTTAATTTTCCCCTTTTTTCTTTTGTTTTTTGTTTTTTGTTTAATTTTCTTTTCATATTTGTTTTTGTTTTTCTTTTGAATTAACTCATGCACCCCCATAACTAAACCTTGCATCCTCAGCTGGACAGGGTGTTTTTTCAACACTTTCTTCCAGGGGGATTGTATTTTCATAAAATCTAAGATTTAAATTTTGTTTGAGATAGATTTTCAGAAAAGAAGCTTGCTAACTAACTGAATCCAGAGAATGAACTGTTTGTAGAAAGATACCTAAACCCTTACACTACAGAAGATCCAGAATGAATCTTGGGGTGCTGTTAATTGAACTTTTATTTTTAATGTACACTCTTATGCCAAAGTGGACTGCCCCCTAATTGGCTTTTGTCAATTCACCAAGCAAAACATTGGTTTTGCTTTCTATCTCCTCTATTTCCCCTTATCTATAACTATTGTAGTTTTCCCCTTAGAGGGTAAAATTTTATATACACGACAGTTAGAATTTTTTTGGGTGCAGTATGCTTATGTTTAGTGATCAATTGGGGAGACTAGTTTCCCAATCATCTTCAGGGGGGATTATGATTTTTAAATCTCCATCTTGCTTGGTCTAGCACACAAAATTGTGCACACCCACACTACACGGGAATGTGCTAGTTAATGGCAAATGAGAAATAACTAACTGCCCACCTGGGCTGTCCTAAGCCAAGCTTGAGCCACCATTGGTAGGTGTGAGGAGCAGGAAGTGAGGTAGAGAACAGCCTCTGGAATTTGCTCACTTCCTGGGGACAGGGCTAGGCATCAGTTTATTCTAGGAGCTCAAGCAGGGAGGAGACCTACAGGCAGCTTTCCTACAGATTGGTCACATGAGTCAAAGAACTGATTTACTTCTCTACCTTGGCCTTCCAAGGCCTAGACTCCCTCTGGCTCTGCAAGAAGGTTGAGTTAACCTCTTTCCTTGTCCCCTTCTTTCCTTCTCTCTCTCTTTTTCTTCTTACCCCCTTTGTAATTAAATTGCCATAAACCCCATTCTGACTTGAGTGTTTAATTTAGGAATTTTATAAGTGAATTCCTTGGTGATCTTAAATTAATATATATTAGTCTTTAAAAGTGATTTCACTATCACACTTTTTGGTCATCCTTCTCTTTCTGGTCTGATTTTCTATGGAAGTCATCTTTCATCCTCTTTACCTCATCTTTCATATCCTTTGCCTCATTTTCCAGCTGATTAATTTTGGCTTTCAAGACACTGTTTTCTGTTTCCAGATGACTCTTCTTGCTGTTGGAGTTGTCTTCAACCTCTCTTAATTGAGGTTTGAATTTCATTTTGAGTTCTTCCAAAGCCTATATTCAATTCCCTGGGATTTCTGATTCATCATTTGCTGATCCCTACCCCCCTGTTCAGTTCACTGTATAGAAGCTATCTATTGTAATTTCTTTCTTCTTTTTCTGTTGTTTGCTCATATCCACCCCATCTTTGCTCCCCATATTTGTCTGTGCTCTTGCTCCTCTCATTATTTAGGTTTTGGGGCCTTCTGTTATTTTCCCCTGTTGGATCTTTGACAGAAGATCTTTTGGTGTAGTCTCTGGGGGAGGTTTATTGGGGGTTTGAACTACCCTGTCCTCTGGAGGCTTTTGATTGGATTAAAATCCAGCAGTCAATATGGGAGCTTTGTGGAGCCTAAACTTCCCTGAGTTCTGAAGACTTTTGATGGGATTAAGTTCAGCTTGTTTGGGCTGGGTATGCTCTGAGACCTACACCTCCTGTAAGGCTGGAGTAAATATGGAGGATCTCCACAGCTCTTGCCAGACTGTCATCTCTATGCTCCCTCCCTAGCTCCTTCCCTGCCATCTGTGTTCGACTCTCTGAGCTTGACACAGCCCTGCCCATAAGGTATACTGTCCAGACCAGTACCTTTGCCTGCCCAGAAGTTCCTGCTGATGCTAGAGTCTCAGTGATCTAGGTGGGTGGGGGGAGGGGTCCTGGGACCTTCATTCTGCCTTTCCCTTAAACCCGAGTGTTCTCAGATTCTGGCTTTTGGCATGACATACCTTTTGAATTTTGTCCAGCAGAAGGGTTCCTTGACTCAGTCTTGTTGTTAGGTTTGATTTTCAGTCCCCTAGAAACATTCAGTTTGTGATTGGTAAGGAAGGGTATTCAGAGGTCTGAACTTCTGCTCCTTCTAGGCCTCCATCTTGACTCTGCCTCCACCATTATTTTATAAAATATCAAATCTGGATTTGATTTAGTCATTTCAATGTCTTTGCCATTGTCTTTACAAAAATTAAGAGACATATGGTCTACATATGATCGGAATATTAGTCACTAAATAGATACAAATTGTACTGATTAATAGATATATGTGAAGATTTTCCTATTTTATTCTCTTCCCCACTTTTTCTCTGCCTCTCTTAATTGGTTTTTAGAGTCTTTTTGAGATCTTTCAGATTCTGTGTCCAATCCAGATTTCTGTTTTGGACTTTGTGAGTGTTTCCTTTGCTTTCACTATCCTCTTCTACGTCTGTACCTTGCTCTTTGTCTCCATAAATATTCTTTAGAGTTAGGTGCTTTTTTGGTTTGCTCATTTTTCCTATCCAATAATAGGTAGGCTCTGTTTTTGAGATGTTGGGGTAACCTCTAAAACGTTAGCCTTTCCTTGATTTATACTATATATAGTAATTTTTGCAAATTACGGAAATCCTCTTTCCATATATACTTATAAACATTTTGACTTTAATTAGAGTCTTAAAATTTCTCTTTCATATTTCAAGGGGAGTGAGTTGGCTTGGACCACTATTTGCCCAGGCAGGATCTCAGGGTCTGACTGTTAGCTAGGGATTAAGTTTGGAACCTGTGACAGCAGATGTGGTGTGGGAGTAGTGTTTGTGTGGGGTTGTGGTTTGCTCTTGGCTTGTTCTTCCATCTTTACTCTAGCCTTTTGTTAGATGTGCAACCCTCACACCTTAGTTCTCCAACTGGTCTCTGCCTATGTTTTGGGTTTTTCTTTTATTGAAGGTTGTTTCACTCTGTCTCCTTGTTGCTTCTTTCACTCCTGTATTCATTTTATGGTAATATTTTAAAGTTGGTTGGAGAAGATTTTCAAGATTAAATGGAACTGGTATTCGACTTACCCCTCCATTTATTCATTGCTCTTTAATTGTTTATTGAATTTACTTGTGAATTGGTCTGGCCCTCAAGCTTTTTTCTTAGGTAATTCACGGATGGCTTATTGCACTGAAATAATTCAAAACTTTAGCAAAGTTGCCAGTGCCTACAAAAGTCATCAGCATTTCTTTATATTACAAATAGAGTTTAACAGCAAGAGATAAAAATGAAATCCCATTTAAAATAACTGTAAATAATATAAAAATACTTGGGAGTACTACCAACATAAACCAGAAAATAGGAAGATCAAAAATAGAAGAAATTGACTTATTTGTATAAAAATATTCATAGGAGGTATTTTCATGGTGGTGAAGAACTTGAAATTGAAGCAACAGCCATAAATTGAGGAATGGCTGAACTAGTTATGCATACAATAGTGATAGAATACTACTGAGCTATAAGAAATGACAAATAGGATATTCACAAAAAACCCAGAATCACCTCTATGAAGTGATGCAAAGTGAAGTGAGCAAAAACCAAAAGAATATTGTGTACACTAATAGTAATAATATGATGATCAACTGTGAAAGATTTCACTATCATCAGCAATGTAAGACTCCAAACAAACTCTAAGGGACTCATAGTAAAAAAAAGACTTTCCACCACCATAGTAGTAACTGATGAAGTCTGAATGCACATTGAAACTTACTTCACCTCACTGCTTCACTGCATACTTCACTATTATTTCTTTCTAGAATTTACCTTTATTATAAGTAATGTGAGTTTTCTTTCATAGTAAGAAGTACATTGTAATATGTATTGCCTGATGACATGTATACAACCTATATGATATTGCATGCTTTCTCAAGGTAAAGGGAGGTTTAAGAAGGAAAGAACAAGTGTCACCAAAATTCAGAAAACCATTATTAAGATTTATCTATGTGTAATCTGGAAAAAAATTGAATAGCTAAAAAAAGATAATGAGGTTGATTCATATATTGCCATAGTTAGCTAAACATTTAGGAGGCTTGGAAGGAACATGTAGGAGAAGAAATATTAGGTTGCCTACAAATTGAAATTCTGATCTATTTTGTTCACCTCATTGTTGTAAATCTGTGAAACCTAGACAGAATGCATGTGCCATGCTAGGAAATTGAATAATTTTCATTTCAATTAACATTTTGAGGATTATCTGGGAGGGTAAGAACATTGAAATCGTTTCTTTAGATGAACTGCGAAGCATTCAAACTCTACTGTCATGGTCAAATTCAGTGGGTTATTCACAATGTTTGAGTGCCAAAAGCATTGTTTGCTTAAAAAATAATTTTATGGAGAACCCATGCAAGGGAATTGCTCACACAGAGGTCAAAAGTAATAATACAAAGATAAAGATTTCTCTAAGGAACATTTTTTTATATCAATTGTGAGACATGGCTGTCAGAGGCACAGGATTGTCCAGACTGGTATGCCTAAATCAAAGAGTGCATTATGTCCCTGTGAGTCAAGCAGAATTGTACATCAAGAGCAATGTGAGATCTGCAAATTTAGATGCATCTTTATTGTATTTATATGAACAGTTTATAACCAACCTTGGTAGCTCCTTTTGAGTTCATAAAGATCTGAACAGTCACAAGTGGATTCACTGAATATTCAACCCAGATTATACTGTAATTTTTGTCCTTCTTGAATATGGTGGATAGCAACCAACTTATGCCTAGAGCTACAGGGATGTAAGAGTTACAAAGATATTATACAAAGACATTATAGCCCTTGATCTCAAGAACCCAGCAAAATAGAATGAAAAACCCACAGTGTTTCTTGTACTCTTACATGTATTATTTTGAAGGAGTTTTGATCTCTTTTACTTGTTCTGGGAGAACTTTAACATTGAAACCCATAGAATATGTCAGACTGGCCTAGGGGAGAGTAGCAGATGATTGTATACTTTGATTTTTTTATTTGAAAAATTGTATTTCCCCCTTTTTGTTTAAAAGTTAAGATGAGAGTGTATAATGGTAAAAAGAAATTATAAACTAAACCAAAACAACAACAAAAATAATAATTATAGCAAAATAATAAATAAAATGAATTCTAAATCAAATAGCAAAATTAAATAAAAATTATGTAAGACCAATAATAAAAATGAAAATGACCTTAACTCACTAGTCATCCTGAATTAATTAAAGTGATCATTCCCATAGTCCTGTAGGACAGGTACATTAATATAATATTTTACCCATGTTCAGCCAGGACTGTAAGAAGTTGCCAGACTTTTAAATCTAAAGAAAGTGACTATTGTTTGAGATGAGAGGGAAGTCCCTCCTTTCCCTTGGTCTGATCATGTATATTCTTTGGGATATTGAAGCCAGGCCACATAGATATTTGATGGGAACTTTGGTACCAGGCTGATCTTTGTTTGAGGGTGTCAAAACACTGTGGCCTTTTATCTCCAACCGTAGCAACCAATGTTTATCCATCTCATATGGATTATAGGCCTCTCTAAGTCTTAGGCCTCCTGGCAAAGTGTAATGTATCAATTGCTATCCCTTCTTCTACAATCAGGCAAAATAACTCATATTAGTCACATGAGGTTTAACAAATTCTTGCAGGTTCCTACAGTCTCAAGATTTGGGGTAAGCATGTATAGTAAAGCTTAAAGATATTGTTAACTCATACTTCAGGATCATAATAGTAATACTACTTTCAATGTATTTCTAGTTCTAAAAAGAAAATATATGGAAAAATAATCTGAAAAATAATCAGGAGAAAATAAAAATAAAATTAATACAAAATTTTAAATTCATGGTTCACATTTCATGTGGCATTGTTTTAGCTATGCCAATGTGTAATATAAGAATTTTCATTCCAAAATGATTTCTATTTCCCTAATTTAAGTTGACCAAGATTCACAATGTAAGCGTATAAAATGTTTCATTATGAAAAGCTTTACCAAAACATTAATACAACAATTAATGTGAATTTTTAAAAGTACCAATATTCCCATAAAAATTACATTGTGATTGGTTGTTGCTCTCTATCATTTTTAAACAATAAGAATGATGAGAATGAAGTGACATTGTAACTTCCGGCTGCATATTTCTGATAGAAGCCTTATTTAAAAGTCTTCTGTATAAATAAACCAACTTTTTGGGGGTTAATAGAAGCTTAAGATTCTTTCCTTTTAGAAGCAATTTCTACAGTTTCTTGCTCATAGACAATTTGGTCTAACATTAATTTCTTTTTGTTAATGTATAATATCCAATGTGCTTTTGTGATGTGCCCAAGCATCTTTAATGTGATTTACTATCCATTGTCATTTATATTTAACATTATCATATTTTAAAGGTGTAATACAATATCCTGTTTGGTTGAAATGACATAGACAAGTAATTCTAGTGTGTAAAGCTTCAAGTTCTTTTCTTAGCCAAAGTACAGCATCTTTCAAGATTTCTAATTCATCCTTAAAAGCAAGGTCAAGACTTTGCGTGTGTGTCAAAGTTCAGATAAATTAGATACAACCTCTTGTATAAAAATTTGGTTTTGTATAGTCAGTGAACACAATTGTTGCTGTAATTATAGCAATAATTGAAACTACTGCTCCTATAATTGTCAATATAAAGCATTTGGAGTAATGCATAATGTTAGTAAATGCTTTGTGGACAAAATGAACAGTTGGAGTAGATGCCCATGTGTGTAAGATTAACATGTAACCACACCAATGGTGGTTGGTACATAATAACTATATAGGTATTGCCATGAATAGAATCTATACATTGATTTAGATGACAGTTTAAGTAATTTAGGTTCTAAATTAAAAGTCTCCAACTCTATTCTACTTGTCATCTCATCCTTTCTAGGAGTTTGACCAGGACAATCTATCCATGATAAATCCCTGTGCAGTGTCTCTACCTGATTAAAACACAATATTTTTCAGTTGTTGTCAAGGCTACTAGGTCTATTTTGTGGTTGATAAATTCTATCCCTTCTTCCTATGACAGCCACACCAACACCTATATACTTGTTAGCAGTAGCATTTCTTACAATCCAAGTTTGAATTTTACAAGGTATACAAAATAAATTCCTTTTGTCAGTACATAGCTTAGACATACACAATGAAGGTTATACAATAGTGTTTCAATAATTGTAGCTAATCCCTTCTGATTCCATGGTAATGTCTTTGGCTAAAATTGGGTATGGGATCTATCTGGTGTCATTAACATATATAAGTAGGGGCTTGTCCATACAAGTTAACATTCTTAATATTGGGTTTTAGGTATAATAGACCAATAGATGTCAGCATGACAAGTGTCCATCAGGATAATGATAGTGATTATAATTAAGAGAAGGGTAATGTCAGTCTTTGACATATCTGTAGTCACCAGTGAGCATCTTGTCAAGTGTATCTTAAATGCACCTCGTCTGCTGGTGATCGATGTTATCTGTGTTGTTCATCTGCTTCTCTTCCTGATCGTGTGTCACATGGTATGATATGCTTTGTGGGTGTCCAGATGTTTCCATTATCTGTAGAAATACAAGGAAACCCTTGACCCAATGTTATCATTCTGTTTGGTCTTGGTCCCCTATAGTCTTTATCTCCTGGTAATATTCAACAAAATCCAGGGCTACTATATACAGTGTATTCCTTATCATTATACTAGAAATATTATTGCATAGGGTTAGCCAATATCCCTTCTGGGATGGAGAAGTGATTGATGGTTAGGAATACGAATACATCCTTTTTTTTCATTTAAAAGCTTAAATGCAATTTCCAGCTAAATTGGTTTTTAAATAAGTCTGATTCTAATAAAGACATTATTTTTTTTTGCAAATATAAAATGAACCATTTAAGACAATTATCATACATACATTTTGGATAATATAAACAATTTCTGTTGTAATTGAACAGCATTCAATGTACTGTTATAACATTTCCAATTGTACAATTTGTTTTTTGGTCAAATTTGGATAACATGGAACAATTCCAATAAAATAATTGCAAGTTACATATATTGTACAAATACAATTTGAAGTCTTCAGGTACATGAGAAAAAATGATCTTACAACAAATAAACATATACTTTTAGAATACAATGTCCGTAAGCAAATTAATGATATTCTTCTGTAGATAAACTACCTCTCAGTAAAAGTTCATTTGTGTGGATAGTGCATCAGACCTGTCCCTAAGTCAATGGTTGTGCCTTGTTTGTTCATCTGCTGCTTTTTCTGGTGTCTGGCCTCTGTGTTGTGCTGTGGTTGGTGATGTATAGACATCTGCTTACTCCACTCTCTGGGTTGGCTTTCTTTGGAAATGCTTGATGACTTTGGTTTTCTTATTGGATTTCTGGTATCTACAAAAATAGAAGCAAAATCTCGACCCCAAATGAAAGAGTTATTGGGTCTTATTCAGTTAGAAAGTGACTGAAAATATATCCTCTTTTGGTTTTGAATTTGGGTTTTTAAATTTCTTTGAGCCCTTTCTCCAACTGCTTGTTTTTAACAATTTTCTGGATTATCAGTCTTATGAGAGATGTTCCATGATTTATCCAACTTAGCCGATCTATTGCTGGTAGAAGCACTGTTATTCCAATTTTTTAACTGTTTTGGAATGGCCAAATGTGCAAGATTATTTAAAAGATGTGCAATAACTTTGCATACTTTTTCATTTTGAACTTTAGCTCATACATCATGATAGTAATTATCTCCAATCACATATTATTTTTCAATTTTTACAACAGGAGCATATTGTAATGCATCCCTTTGCCAAAATTGTGCAGTTCTTAAAATTCTGCAATTACCTCTTTGAAGTGAAGGAGTGACATTATATAGTCCACAAAATTTTCACTGCCAAGTAATTTCACTTGTTGGTTTAGAATATTGAGGTTCAATAGATCTGGCAATCTGATATAGTAGTGAGTGCAAATTATCTGCTTGCTAAAAGGCAGTGGCTGCTAGTCCATTTACTTTTGAAATTCCCTCATAGATAGGTTAAGAGAGGTTCATGTCAGAGTAAACATGTGTTATAAAATTTTCACTCCGACTTTGCAAGATAATATTCATTGATGTTTAATATTCATCTTTTAAACAAATAACCACATAAACAACATACAATGAATCACTTATGATTTTACAAGTCTGTGCTATGATCATAAGCATGTGTCTAACTGTAGTCAACTCTGCTTTCTGCAAAAAACTATACAGTGTATGTAATCAATATTACATGACTGTCTGATATATACCTTCTGCTTTTTCCTGATTCAGTGAAAGTATTTATAGCATTATAAACAAAGTACAATGATGTTATTATTTTTAAACAATTATATATAAATTCATAACTTAAAAAGATTTTGGTACTAGGAATAGAATTATCAATTTTACCTATAAACTTTGCAAAATCCAATCGCCAAGTTTGATACTGTACAAGTAACATTTGAAATTGGATTCTTGTCATTGGGTTTAGACTAACATCAATATCAGGACCAATGTCTGTAATTTGAGTAAGTAGTAATTCTGCCAATTCTAAACAAATAATAAATAACTCTAATAGTTAAAAAAATTAATAAAGTTAATAAATAACTACTGGTTAAAATTTGAATCCATCCAATAATGTTGTCCACTTTGATGCCATCCATCAATAAGAGTGTGTCTAATCTTTAAAATTGAGGCTACATCAGTTTGAGAATAATTAATTGTAAATAATTTACTTTTGGATAAAGTTGTAACAAGTTTTTGCATTTCTTTCTTAGCCTCCATTGTAAGTTTTCTAGTGGAGGAGAGTACATAATTTTCCTTCAAAATAACTAATGATTATACTAGTTCTCCTGTGTTTAATTTTTTTTAAATACTTAATTCAATGTGCCTCATATAAAGTTTTTGAAAAACTTTCAGGTGTTTTTTTTATATTATTTCCATTTATTTCTATTCTTGGTGACCTAATGTCCTGTTTAAAAACAATTGTCCCTATATATTTAAAATTTGGATATTTTTGAAATTTCTCTGAAACATTGACCAATTTAGGCTTGTCATCTAAACAATTGTACTGAGTATTAACTTTTCTGTTGACTAATTCCAGTATTTGTGTTAAAAACTTTTAACCTAAGGTGAAGGTGTTATGCCATCCATGTGGCAGGATTAATTTATCAATCTGCTTGAGTAATTTTCTTTTTAAGATCCAAATAGATTTAGAAGCAAGTCACATGGCTGGATCAGTCAATGTAGTTTCATTTCTAATTAAAAGCTTTAAAAAATTATATTTCCACTGTGGTACTTAACCTAAAGTTATACTAAAATTTAGACTAAAATTCATTACAGATAAAATATCTCTTGTCCAAAGAGACTATGTTATATGAAAATATCAGAAATTGTTTTATTTTCCTTAGAAAGAAATATAATCTGATATTTATTTTTAATTTGCTGTGTCCAATATAAATTAGAGCTATTTGATTTTAAGTTTGCATTCACAGTAACTCCATCTTTTAGCAAAGATCTGTTTAAAAAATCAGGTATATGCTTTTTTTGTTTTGTTTTGTTTTACAAATTGCAAAAATGTGAAAAACTTTAGTTGTGATTTTTGTAAATTCTGAGGAATGATACTTTTGCTTTTAAACAATAGTCATACTAGATTCTCTGGGACTATTTTAAAGAAATTCATTGTAGTCTCCCAGATCACCTTTCAATATGCTAAAATTGCATTGAGCTTTGTTGATAAAGAAAAGCCTGTGGCTCTGGCTATTTCCTTGATAGCAAAATGTCTGCCTGTTCTAACTTTTTTGGGGATCATTAGCCTTTTCTTTGGTGTCCTGAATTTTAAAGGGGCTCAGGATTATTCTGCCAATGTTCAAATTAGGCCTGTGGTCTCAGTAGTGTCAACATGGAAATATAGAGATCCCCAGTTTATTTAGTTTGAGTGTAGAAACCCCAGGTTTTGACCTTGTCACAGGAGAGGTTTCCCCCTGAGGGAAGGTCCCTCTTCACCAGACAGTGAACTTCCTGGTAGTTTGGGTGGGAACAGCTAATCCCATCCAATATTGAACATCCCTTTTGTCCCAATGGTTTCTTCCCCCTAGGCTAAAGTCCATGACCAAGGTGACCCAGCCCTAGGCTGAGTCTTTCCCTTTTGTGTCCATTGTAGGGCACCAGCCCCTCATTATTATTCCTGTCTGGAACTCTTCATTTTCCTTTCTCACCATTGTAAAGTCAATCAACTGTCCCTCTAATCCTAAAGCCCCCAGGTCATCTAGAGTGGTATATAGGTTCTCTAAGTTCTTTTGTTCCTCGGAGTCCATCCTGAGTCGGTGGCACTCCCAGGGGCTGGTGACCAGAGCATCTTGACTCCGGTGCAGTCTTGGA
The DNA here is from genome assembly GCF_027887165.1 of Monodelphis domestica. Lineage (NCBI taxonomy): Eukaryota > Metazoa > Chordata > Mammalia > Didelphimorphia > Didelphidae > Monodelphis > Monodelphis domestica. The sequence continues at coordinate 171,800,965 of NC_077234.1, forward strand.
AAGCAGCTCTGTTGTCCTAGTAGCAGCGCTAACCCCTTTTCCCTTGATTAAAGAGTGATTTTGACTATTTAATAGTTCTGTGTTTTTTCTAGTTGACAGTAGACATGGTATGACCCAATGCTGTTCTGTGGGACACTATGAAAAAATTCAGGAGATCATCTGGACTTTCATTTGGGACACGATCTTTTAAAATGTCCGGCTTTGCATTAGGCAAAGCAAACACGTGTTCTCCTTTTTAAATTGAGCTGCCCTTGGATTCCTGTGGTCTAAAGTTTTTTATGTCTTGGCATGTTCTTATAGCCCTTTTGTGAGGAATTGTCTCCTCAAAGAACTCTTTAACATTACATTGTTTAGTTACAAATTGCCATGCTCTTTTAGCAGCTAGCCCAATGTGATTCAAGGTTTGTTTTGAATATAACAATTACTTACTAAGACTTCTAAATTTACCTGTGCCAGTTAATTCATCATAGGTAATGGGCACATGAATTTCCTTATTTTTTCTATCTTGTTCCTTGCATAACTTTTGAAATAACAGTTTTCAAGTGAAGAAAGCTTCTGTAATAAGCTTAGATTCAATTGATACCAATGATCTGGCTTTAGAGATTACTTGCTGATCTTGTCCAGCAGTTGCACGGTGATGGGAGCATTATTCACATAGTGGATTACCCTGCTTTTGATCTTTTTACAAGTCAGGAATGCAACATGATTGGGCTGTTCTAAATTTACTTCTGCATTCTCAGAATTATCTCTAATTTCTGTTGGAGAAGTGTTTTACCTGCTTTCTTCTCTAGAGTTAGGATGATTGTAATCCTGCATTAGGTTTTCCTGGAGCTGGAGGTTGAAATTCAGGAGGAGTGGGGGGAAGGGAGGACAAAGAAAATCCTCCTAAGGTAAGGGAGGGTCAGACTTACTCTCAGCTTCTGCAACAGCCTCCATTAAGGGGGAAAAGAATGAATAGATAGAGTCAGTTAAAGCCAAAAAATTGAAAGAGCAATAGTGATATGTAAGTGTTAGTAGAATTAGTGAAAGGTGGGGGTGGAAACTGAAAAATAGCTCAACTCCCACATTTTGTGCAGTATTCTGACTAGATTCCATGTGATCCAAATTGCTGGTAATATTCTGTCAGCATTTTTGTTTGTTTTGTTTTACTTCATTTCATAGCTTGCCCTATTAAATGCCATTCTTGCTTAGTAAAGACTTCTCCTTCTGGATAGTTAGGACAACATTTCAAGATACCTTTAAGTAATGCCTGGAGCTAAACTTCTGAGATCTTAATTCCTAGTTTTAAAGACTTCACAGTATGAAAAGACAGGTTTTTGACCCATATTCTAGAATGGAACAGCAACTCACCTCACTGGCCAAATGCAGGTCTGCTGATCCGTCTCCAATCTTGAATCCAATACATCCTCTCAGGTGATTTATATCATGTTGGACACCATAATGTAACATCCTGTAGTTACATCTTAAAATTCCTATGGGTAGACACTTGAGAAGGAGATTGGAAACTGAGGGAAAATGGATAGAGAAGAGAGAGAGAGACAAAGGAATAAAGACTCAGAGATAAGGAGTTAAAAAATATGGGCTACATTTTGCTGTGCCCCTTTGATGGAATTGAGAGAGGGCTCTACAAGTGCTGTCAAACTTTTATTTGAGAGTTTAGGAATGTGGAGTGGAAGGTAACTAATGAACATTTGACCTGGAATAGATTTTAATATTGGTTTAATTGACAATCACATAATCAAAGAGGAAGAGGCTAATCAAGCTTGTGACTTAGTAAGGCATGTGGTCTAACAATGTGGCAAATAATATCCTGCTCAGGAATTCTTTTTATCCTTTCAACTAAAGATTTGGCAACAAATAATTAATAAGTAACATGGCCACGAGTCTGGTAAATTAATACATAGGATACAATATCAATATGTCAATATTTCCAAGATGCTATTATAGGTGGTATGCTATATTATTTAATTAATTAATTTAGAATATTTTTCCACAGTTACAAGATTCATGTTCTTTCCCACTTGTCTTCCCAACCACTCCCATAGGTGAAATGCATTTCCACTGGGTTTTAAATGTTTCACTGATCAAGACCTATTTCCATATTATTGATAATTGCACTATAGTGATCATTTAAAGTCTATATATCCAATCAAATCCCAATCAACCAGTGTGATCAAGCAGTTGTTTTTCTTCTGTGTTTCTATTCCCACAGTTCTTCCTCTGAATGTGGATAGTGTTCTTTCTCATAAGTCCCTCAGAATTGTCCTGGATCATTGCATTACTGCTAGTACAGAAGTCTATTACATTTTATCATATCACAGAGTATCAGTCTCTGTATATAATGTTCTCTTGGTTCTGCTCCTTTCATTCCATATGAATTCCTGGAGGTCATTCTAGTTCACATGGAATTCCTCTAGTTCATTATTCCTTTAAGCACAATAGTATTCCATCACTAACAGATATCACAATTTGTTCAGCCATTCTCCAATTGAAGGGCATCCCCTCATTTTTTGAATTTTTTGCCACCACAAAGCGTGGCTATAAATATTTTTGTAAAAGTCTTTCTGTGATCTCTTTGGAGTACAAACCCAGCAATGGTGTGGCTGGATCAAAGGACAGATAGTCTTTCAATGAGCTTTGCACATAGTTCAAAATTGTCATCCCGAATGTTTGGATCAATTCACAATTCCACCAGCAATGCATTAATGTCCCAATTTTGCCACATCCCCTCCAGCACTTATTACTTTCCTTTGCTGTCATGTTAGCTAATTTTCTATGTATGAGGTGGTACCTCAGAGTAGTTTTGAATTGCATTTCTCTAATAAGAGATATAGAACACTTTTTCATGTCTTTATTGATAGTTTTGATTTCTTTATCTGCAAATTGCCTATTCATATCCCTTGCCCATTTATCAATTAGGGAATAGTTTGATTTCTTTGTACAATTGGTTTAACTCCTTATATATTTGAGTAATTAGACCTTTGTAAGAGGTTTTGGTAATGAAGATTCCCAATTTTGTTACGAAGATTCCCAATTTGTTGCTTTCCTTCTAATTTTGGTTGCATTGCTTTTGTTTCTACAAAACCTTTTTAATTTAATGTAATCAAAATTATTTATTTTACATTTTGCAATTTTTTCTAATTCTTGCTTGGTCTTGAAATCTTAGATTTCCCATAGATCTGACAGGTACAGTATTCTGTGTTTGCATAATTTACTTATAGTTTCTTTCTTTATATTCAAGTCATTCACCCATTCTGAATTTATCTTGGTGTAGGGTATGAGAAATTGATCTAAACTTAATCTCTCCAATATAGTTTTCTATTTTTCCCAGCAGTTTTTGTCAAATAGTGTTTTTTTCCCCAAAGCTGGGATCTTTGGGCTTATCATGGACTGTCTTGCTGACATCACTTATACCAAGTCTATTCCACTAATCCTCCATCCTGTCTCTTAACCATTACCATATTGTTTTTATGATCACTGCCTTATAGAACAGTTTAAAATATGCTAGGCCACCTTCATTCACAATTTTTTTCATTATTTCCCTTGATATTCTTGATTCTTTGTTCTTCCAAATGAATTTTGTTATGTTTTTTACTTATTCAGTAAAAAAGTTTCTTTGTAGTTTGATGGTCATGGCACTTAATAAGTAAATAAATTTGGGTAGGATTGTCATTTTTATTATGTTAGATAATCCTATGCACGAACAATTAATGTTTCTCCAATTGTTTAGATCTTGTTTTAATTGTGTGGAAAATGTTTTGTGGTTGAGTTTGTATAATTTCTGTGTTTGTCTTGGCAGATAGATTCCTATGTATTTTATATTGTCTAGGGTGATTTTAAATGGAATTTCTCTTTCTATCTTAATAATAGAGGTGATAATGGGCATCCTTGTTTCACTCTTGATCTTATTGAGAAGGCTTCTAATTTAACCCCATTGCAGATGATGCTTGATGATGGATTTAGATAGATACTGTTTATTATTTTTGGGAAAGGCCCTTCTATTCCTATACATTTTAGTGATTTTTATAGGAATGGGTTTTGTCTTTTGTGAAAGGCTTTTTCTGCATATTTTGAGATAATCATGTGATTTTTGTCAGTTTGCTTGTTGATATTATGTCAATTATGTGAATGGTTTTCCTAGTATTGAAGCATCCTTTCATTCCTTGTATAAATCCCACCTGATCATAATGAATAATCTTTGTGATCACTTGCTGAAGTCTTTTTGCTTGTATTATGTTTAAGATTTCTCCATCTATGTTCATTAAGGAAATTGGTCTGTAGTTTTCTTTCTCTGTTTTTGATCTACCTGGTTTTGGAATCAGTACCACATTTGTGTCATAAAAGGAAAACTCCTTCTTCGCTTATTTTGTCATATGGTTTATATACTATTGGGATTAGTTGTTCTTTAAAAGTTTGATAGAGTTTTCTTGTGAATCCATCTAATACTGCAGATTTTTTCTTAGGGTGCTCCTTTCTTCTCCCTCCCTTTTTTTGTTCCCTTTTTACTTTTTTCCCCTTCTTTTTTTTGTTCCCTTCTTACTTTTTTTTCCCTTCTTACTATTTTTTAGGGTCTATTAAATTACTCCCCTTTCCCTACCCTTTTTTTACTCCCCACCCAATTCCACCTCTTGTTTTTTCCCTTCTCACTTTCCCTGTCAGGTAAGATAGAATTTGATACCACAATGAATTTAGATGTTCTTCCCTCTCAGAATTGGTTTCACTGAGAGTAAGGTTTAAGTAGTGCCTATTAGTACTTCCTCTCCTTCTTATAATAGTATTCTTCCCCTCCCCTTCTCAGCTCCTCTTTTTGTGGTATAGATTATCCTATTTTTCTTATTCCTTTACGTTCCTATTGGTGCCATCTTGTATTCCATCCTTTTTTTTTATATCATCTTAGACCACTTAGTGCTCCAACCTATATGTATCTCTAGATCAATAATACTTCTCATTACTATAATAGTGAATACATTTTTGAGAGTTACAAATAATATTTTTCTACATAGGAATATAAACAATTTGACCTTATTGAAGTACTTAAAGAAGAAAATTTAATTTTCCCCCTCTGTTTCTTATTTACCTTTTCATGTTTCTCTTGATTTTTGTGTTTGGATGTCAAACTTCCCATTTAGTTTTGATCTTTTCTTTACAAATACTTGGAAATCTATTTTGTTGAATGTGTATACTTTCCCCTGGAAGTATATAGTCAATTTTGATGGATAGGTAATCTTTGGTTGTAGACCCAGTAGACCCAATTCTCTTGCCTTACTGAATATCCTATTCTAAGCCTTGTGGACCTTTACTGTAGAGGCTGTGAGATCCCGTGTAATCCCAATTGGTGTTCCTTGATATCTGAACTGTCTCTTTCTGGCTTCCTGCAATATTTTCTCTTCAACTTGGAAGCTCTTCAATTTGACAATTTTATTCTTGGGGGCTGTCCTTTGACAATTGAGTGTAGAGGTTAATCTATGGGATCTTTCAATGTCTATTTTGCCATCTTTTTCATGAACATCAGGGCAGTTTTCATGGATAATTTCTCTTTTTTTCCACTTTAAACATTATTTTATTTGGTTATTACCAAACATTATTCATTGGAAACAAAGATCATTTTCTTTTCATTCCACCCCTTCCCACTGCCTCTCCCATAGCCGATGCACAATTCCACTGGGTATCACATGTGTTCTTGGATTGAAACCATTTCCATATTGTTGGTATTTGCATTAGTGTTCATTTAGAGTCTCTCCTCAGTCGTATCCCCTTTCCCCCTGGAGTCAAGCAGTTGCTTTTCTTCGGTGTTTTTACTCCCTTAGTTTATCCTCTGCTTGTGGATAGTGTTTTTTAGATCCCTGCAGGTTGTTCAGGGACATTGCATTGACACTCATGGAGAAGTCCATTACCTTTGATTGTACCACAGTGTATCAGTTTCTCTGTATAATGATTTCCTGGTTCTGCTCCTTTTGCTCTGCATCATTTCCTGGAGGTTGTTCCAGACTCCATGGAATTCCTCCACTTAATTATTCCTTTTAGCACAATAGTATTCCATCACCAACATATACCACAATTTGTTCAGCCATTCCCCAATTAAAGGTCAACCCCTCATTTTCCAATTTTTGACCACCACAAAGAGTGCAACTATGAATATTCTAGTACATGTCTTTTTCCTTATTATTTCGTTGGGGTACAAGCCCAGCAGTGCTATGGCTGGATCAAAGGGCAGACAGACTTTTAGTGCCTTTTGGGCATAGTTCTAAATTTCCCTCCAGAATGGTTGGATCAATTCACAACTCCACCAGCAATGAATTAATGTCCCTACTTTGCCACATCCCCTCCAGCACTTTCCTTTGTTGTCATGTAAGCCAAACTGCTAGGTGTGAGGTAAAACCTCAGGGTTGTTTTGATTTGCATCTCTCTGATTATAAGAGATTTAGAACATTTTCATGTGCTTATTAATAGTTTTGATTTCTTTGGCTGAGAACTGCCTGTTCTTGTCCCTTGCCCATTTATCAATTGGAGAATGGCTTGATTTTTTGTACAATTGATTCAGCACCTTGTAATTTTGAGTAATTAAACCTTTGTCAGAGGTTTTTATGAAGATTGTTTACCAAATTGTCCCTTCCCTTCTAATTTTAGTTACATTGGTTTTGTTTATATAAAAACTTTTTAATTTGATATATTCCAGATTATTTATTTTGCATTTTGTGACTCTTTCTAAGTCTTGCTTAGTATTAAAGTCTTTCCCTTCCCAAAGGTCTGACATGTATACTATTCTGTGTTCGCCTAATTTTCTTATAGTTTCCTTCTTTATGTTCAAGTCATTCACCAATTTTGAATTTATCTTGGTATAGGGTGTGAGGTGTTGATCTAAACCTAATCTTTCCCACACTGTCCTCCAATTTTCCCAGCAGTTTTTATGAAATAGTGGATTTTTGTCCCAAAAGCTGGGATCTTTGCATTTGTCAAAGACTGTCTTACTGAGGTCACTTACCCCAAGTCTATTCCACTGATCCTCCTTTCTGTCTCTAAGCCAGTACCAAATTATTTTGATGACCACTGCTTTGTAATATAGTCTGAGATCTGGGACTGCAAGGTCCCCTTCCTTTGCATTTTTATTCATTATTTCCCTGGATATCTTTGTTCCATTGTTCTTCCAAATGGACTTTGTTATGCTTTTTTTTCTAAATCATTAAAAAAATTTTTGGAAGTTCCATGGGTATGGCACTAAATAGATAGATGAGTTTGGGTAGGATGGTCATTTTTATTATATTGGCTCATCCTACCCATGAGCAGTTAATGTTTTTCCAATTGTTCAAGTCTAGTTTTAGTTGTGTGGAGAGTGTTTTGTAGTTGTGTTCATATAATTCCAGTGTTTGTCTAGGGAGATAGATTCCTAAGTATTTTATTTTGTCTAAGGTAATTTTGAATGGGATTTCTCTTTCTAGTTCTTGCTGCTGAACTGTGTTGGAAATATTTAGAAATGCTGATGACTTATGTGGCTTTATTTTGTATCCTACAACTTTGCTAAAGTTGTTGATTATTTTGATTAGCTTTTTGGTTGAATCTCTAGGATTCTTTAAGTAGACCATCATGTCATCTGCATAGAGTGATAACTTGGTCTCCTCCTTGCCTATTTTAATGCCTTCAATTTCTTTTTCTTCTCTAATTGCTACTGCTAGTGTTTCTAGTACAATGTCAAATAATAGAGGTGATAATGGGCATCCTTGTTTCACTCCTGATCTTATTGGGAATACATCTACTTTATCCCCATTGCAGATGATATTAGTTGATATAGATATTTAGATATAGACTGTTTATTATTTTTAGGAACGGCCCTTCTATTCCTATGCTTTCTATTCCTATTTCTATGTTTTTAATAGGAATGGGTGTTATATTTTATCAAATGATTTTATGTGTCTATTGAAATAATCAGGTGAATTTTTTGGTTTGCTTGTTGATGTGGTCAATTATGTGGATGGTTTTCCTAATATTGAACCAGCCCTGAATCCCTGGTATAAATCCTACTTGATCATGGTGAATGACTCTTCTGATCACATACTGGAGTCTTTTTGCTAGTATCCTATTTAAGATTTTTGCATCTATATTCATTAGGGAGATTGGTCTATAATTTTCTTTCTCTGTTTTTGGCCTTCCTAGCTTTGGAATTAGTACCATGTTTGTGTCATAAAAGGAATTTGGTAGAACTCCCTCTTTGCTTATTATGTCAAATAGTTTGTATAGTATTGGGGTTAGTTGTTCTTTGAATGTTTGATAGAATTCACTGGTGAATCTATCAGGCTCTGGGGATTTTTTCTTAGGAAGTTCTTTGTTGGCCTGTTGGATTTCTTTTTCTGATATAGGATTATTTAAGTAATCTATTTCTTCTTCTGTTAGACTAGGCAATTTATATTTTTGTAAATGTTCATCCATATCACCTAGGTTGGTACATTTATTGCCATATAGTTGGGCAAAGTAGTTTTTATGATTAATTTAATTTTCTGTTCATTGGAGGTAAGGTCCCCCTTTTCATCTTGATGCTGTTAATTTGCCTTTCATCTTTCCTTTTTTTAATTAGATTGACCAGTCCTTTGTCTATTTTGTCCGTTTTTTCAAAGTATCAGCTACTAGTCTTATTTATTAGCTCAATAGTTCTATCACTTTTGATTTTATTAATTTCTCCCTTAATTTTTAGAATCTCTAGTTTGGTTTCCTTCTGGGGTTTTTTAATTTGTTCGTTTTCAAGTTTTTGATTTGCATTTCCAATTCATTGATCTCTGCCTTCCCTAATTTGTTAATATATGTACTCATGGATATGAATTTTCCTCTAAGTACTGCTTTGGCTGCATCCCATAAGGTTTGAAAGGATGTCTCATCAGTGTCATTTTCCTCAATGAAATTATTAATTGTTTCTATGATTTCTTCTCTTTCTAACCAATTTTGGAGTTTCATATTATTTAATTTCCAATTAATTTTTGATTTGGCTCTCCATGTACCCATACTAATCAATATTTATATTGCTTTATATTATATTTATTATCATCTGCAAAGGTTGCATTTATTATTTCTGCTTTTATTCATTTGAGCGCCATATTTCTGTGACCTAGTATATGATCTATTTTTGTGAATGTGCCATGTGGTGTTGAGAAGAAGGTGTATTTTTTTGTCCCTATTTATTTTTCTCCATATGTCTATTAACTGTAATTATTTTTTTTAGTTTTTAAAATATTTTATTTGGTCATTTTCATACATTGTTCATTGGAAAAAGATCATTTTCTTTTCCTCTCCCCTCCCCAAACCCCCTGACCCCTTCCCTAGCTGACTAGCAATTCCTCTTGGTATCATGTGTCCTTGCTCTGAACACATTTTCTTGTTCTTGGTATTTGCATTAGGGTGCTCATTTAGAGTCTCTCCTCGATCATGTCCCCTCAACCTCTGTAGTAAAGCAGTTGCTTTTCCTCAGTGTTTTTACTCCCTCAGTTGTCCTCTGCTTGAGGATAGTTTTTTTTTTTCCCATAGATCTCTGCATGTTGTTCAGGGACATTGTAAAGCCATTACTGGAGAAGTCCATTAAGTTCTCTTGTACCACAATGTGTCAGTCTCTGTGTACAATGTTCTCCTGCTTCTGCTCCCCTCACTCTGCATCACTTCCTGAAGGTCATTCCAGTCTTCATGGAATTCCTCCACTTAATTATTCCTTTTAGCACAATAGTATTCCATCACCAACATATACCACAATTTGTTCAGCCATTCTCCAATTGAAGGGCATCCCCTCATTTTCCAGTTTTTGGCCACCACAAAGAGGGCAGCTATGAATATTCTTGTACAAGTCTTTTTCTTTATTATCTCTTTGGGTTACAAATCCAGCAGTGCTATGGCTGGATCAAAGGGCAGACAGTCTTTTATTGCCCTTTGGGCATAGTTCCAAATTGTCCTCCAGAATGGTTGGATCAATTCACAACTCCACCAGCAATGCATTAATGTCCCTACTTTGCCACATCCTCTCCAGCATTCATTACTTTCCTTTGCTATCATGTAAGCCAATCTGCTAGGTGTGAGGTGATACCTCAGGTTGTTTTGATTTGCATCTCTCTGATTATAAGAGATCTAGAACACTTTTTCACGTGCTTATTAATAGTCTTGATTTCTTTAACTGAAAATTGCCTATTCATGTCCCTTGCCCATTTTTCAATTGGAGAATGGCTTGATTTTTTGTACAACTGGTTTAGCTCTTTATAGATTTGAGTAATTAGACCTTTGTCAGAGCTTTTTGTTATGAAGATTGTTTACCAATTTGTTGCTTTTCTTCTAATTTTAGTTACATTGGTTTTGTTTGTACAAAAACTTTTTAATATGATGTAGTCAAAATTCTTTATTTTGTGACACTTTCTACGTCTTGTTTGGTTTTAAAATCTTTCCCTTCCCAAAGGTCTGACATATATACTATTCTGTGTTCACCTAATTTACTTATAGTTTCCTTCTTTATATTCAAGTCATTCGTCCATTCTAAGTTTATCTTGGTGTAGGGTGTGAGGTGTTGATCCAAACCTAATCTCTCCCACACTGTCTTCCAATTTTCCCAGCAGTTTTTATCAAATACTGGGTTTTTGTCCCAAAAGTTGGGATCTTTGGGTTTGTCAAAGACTGTCTTACTGAGGTCATTTACCCCAAGTCTATTCCACTGATCCTCCTTTCTGTCTCTTAGCCAGTACCAAATTGTTTTGATGATCGCTGCTTTGTAATATAGTTTGAGATCTGGGACTGCAAGGCCAACTTCCTTTGTATTTTTTTCATGATTTCCCTGGATATCCTTGACCCTTTATTCTTCCAAATGAACTTTGTCATGATTTTCTCTAATTCATTAAATAGTTTTTTGGCAGTTCAATGGGTATGGCACTAAATAGTTATATAAGTTTGGGTAGGATGGTCATTTTTATTATGTTAGCTCATCCCAACCATGAGAAATCAATGTTTTTCCAATTGTTTAGATCTAGTTTTAAATATGCGGAGAGTGTTTTGTAGTTGTATTCATATAGTTCCTGTGTTTGTCTCAGCAGATAGATTCCTAAGTATTTTACATTTTCTCGGGTGACTTTAAATGGAATTTCTCTTTCTAATTCTTGCTGCTGAACTGGGTTGGAGATATATAGAAATGCTGATAACTTATGTGGATTTATTTTGTATCCTGCAACTTTGCTAAAGTTGTTGATTATTTTGATTAGCTTTTTGGTTGATTCCCTAGGATTCATTAAGTAAATCATCATATCATCCACAAAGAGTGACAGCTTGGTCTCCTCATTGCCAATTTTAATATCTTCAATTTATTTTTCTTCTCTAATTGCTACTGCTAGTTTTTCTAGTACAATATTAAATAATAAAGGTGATAATGGGCATCCTTGTTTGACTCCTGATCTTATTGGGAAGACTTTGAGTTTTTCCCCATTGCAGATGATATTTGCTGATGGTTTTAGGTATATGCTGTTTATTATTTTTAGGAAAGGCCTTCTACTCCTATACTTTCTAGTGTTTTCAATAGGAAAGGGTGTTGTATTTTGTCAAAGGCTTTTTCTGCATCTATTGAGATAATCATGTGATTTTTGTTGGTTTGCTTGTTTATATGGTCAATTATGTGGATGGTTTTCCTAATATTGAACCATCCTTGCATTTCTGGTATGAATCCTACCTGATCATAGTGAATAACCTTTGTGATGATTTGTTGGAGTCTTTTTGCTAGTATCCTATTTATGATTTTTACATCCATATTCATTAGGGAGATTGGCCTATAGTTTTCTTTCTCTGTTTTTAATCTGCCTGGCTTTGGGTTCAGTACCATGTTTGTGTCGTAAGAAGAATTTTGTAGAACCCCTTCTTGGCTTATTCTGTCAAATAGTTTGTATAGTATTGGGGCTAGCTGTTCTTTGAATGTTTGATAGAATTCATTTGTGAATCCGTCTGGACCTGGGGATTTTTTCTTAGGGAGTTCTTTGATGGCTTTTTCAATTTCTTTTTTCTGATATGGGGTTGTTTAGGTAATTTATTTCTTCTTCTTTTAGTCTAGGCAATTTATATTTTTGTAAGTATTCATCCATATCACTTAGATTGCCATATTTTTTGCCATATAATGGGGCATAGTAGTTTTTAATGATTGCCTTGATTTCCTCTTCATTAGAGGTGAGGTCTCCCTTTTCATCTTGGATACTGTCAATTTGGGTTTTTTCTTTCCTTTTTTTAATTAGACTGACTAGTACTTTGTCTATTTTATTGGTTTTTTCAAAGTACCAGCTTCTAGTCTTTTTTTATTAAATCAATAGTTCTTTGACTTTCAATGTTAGTAATTTCTCCTTTGATTTTTAGGATTTCTAATTTAGTCTTCATCTGAGGGTTTTTAACTTGTTCACGTTCTAGTTTTTTAATTTGCATGCCAAATTCATTGACCTCTACCTTTCTTAATTTGTTTATATATGAACTCAAGGATATAAATTTCCCCCTGAGTACTGCTTTGGCTGTATCCCATAGGTTTTGAAATGATGTCTCACCATTGTCATTTTCTTCAATGAAGTTATAAATTGTTTCTATGATTTGTTATTTAACTAGCTGGTTTTGGAGAATCATATTGTTTAATTTCCAATTAATTTTTGATTTATCTATCCATGTACCCTTACTAAGTAAGGGTCCTGCTTCTGTGCTACATCCATCTTAACCCAGAAGTTCCCATGTCATTTTATTCACAATAACTTTTACATATTTTCATGACTTTGTCAGTGGTTTGTTTTATGTAATATATTCTATGTCAGTTTCTGCAAGAAAATTATTATATTCAACTAGGTAGGACAATAAATATTAGTTTTTGAGTCTTTTTTAAGATGAGAGAGCATACTAGGTGGCAAAGCAAAATTTATACTCAAGATAATTTTTTAGAAACTTTTACCTTATTTCTTAGAATCAATACTGTGTATTGGTTCCGAAGCAGAAAAGCAGTAAGGGCTAGGAAATGTGTCTCATGTGACTTGCTCAGGGTCACATGGGAAGTGTCTGTGGCAAAATTTGAACCTAAGGCATACTGTCTCTAGAATGGGCACTCAATCCACTCAGCCCCATTCCTGCCCCCTGCAAGGCAATTTTAAAAGAAAAATTTATTTTTGGAATGGAAATACATTTAAATACCTTATGTCTGATGGTGATGGGACTGCTAAAGGGGGTTCAGCCAGCCTGCTCAGGCCAGCAAGGAAGAATTTACTATTAGTTAGGGCACATAATAAAGAAGAATACATTCTGTTCCCCTTCTTATTTTAACCAATTTTTCAACACTGCTAGATGAGGTGGAAATTCTGTCAGTGTTCTGTAAATTTTGATATCCTCTGATGATGTCTTAATTTTGTCTCCTAATTATTGCTATGAAGTCAATTTAATGCTGTTATGTTAATAATGCTTAATATTAATGTAGATAAAATGTCCTGAATAGTCTCCAAACAAGAGATTATTGATATTTCTCTTCTATTTGTATAGAGATTGTATTTTGGTACTTTTATAATTTTTTTAAAAAGTTTAAGAGTGTTAGAATCACATATGTGGATACAGCATGAATTAGCACATAATATTTCTTTGAACCATGTCACTGATTATAACATCAATTATTTTGAGTTTTATAGAATTGAATTAAAGTTGAGAAAGTTGAATATTTGTCTTTTTCCCATATTTGTTTTTGTTTTCTGAAACACAAATCTTTCTGTTTTGCATATACAAATATGGGTATCCCTTCCTTCCCTCCTTCCTCTCCTACGTCCCTCCTCCCTATCCCTGTCAAATTAGTTCTACAGTTGGTATCACTCGAAATCTGTTTTGAGTGAGTATCTTAATATAACAGACAGCTAACTCTCTTTAATAACTTTAAACAAAAGGACCTTATTTAGGAGAAGGGGGAAAGTAGGGGAGTTGAGGGGAGAGAAGATTTGAGGTTACCCTAATCCTAAAATAATTCCTAAATTGGAGGATGGTGGAATAGGGTGTGAAGATTCTATTTAGCTATCTCCTGATTGTAACAATGAAGGTACTTAGCTCTTCCTTTATTGAGAAAATTGAATTATAATCCACAATCTATTCTTAGATTTTAATCCCCAAAATGTGATAACTCAGTATTTTAAGTAGATCTACTCTTTTTAACTACAAAAAGGTGTTAAGTTACTACAAAAGGTGAACTAACCAAAAAAGGTGTTGTTACCCCAAAAGATATAATCTAACCAAAGAAGGTATGAACTAAAGATTGGGCAGTCATGGAGTAAAACATCTGCAGTGATTGGTAGACATGAAATTTAAGGGAGGTGACACAAGGGAAAAAGATCTTTAAAAAGAGGAAAAGAGGCCAGAAGAAGAAATATTCAATTCAAGATTCGAGTTGGATGGAGGATTCTCTGACTCTGAGTTGGACTGGAGGAACTGGACCCCTGGAGGAACTTGTACAGGAGACCTCAGACTGCTTTTCCATTTCAGATGGTCACCATTGGTGAGTGAAAGACTGACTTAGTGACCCTGCCTTTCTTGGAGGTGTAAACCTTGGAGAAAGGCCCATAAACTTGAGACTCTTTTTGCTGATTAGTGCCTTACTATTTCTACCTGGCTAAGAAGAAGCCAGAGTTTCCTCTTTATCTCTCTTCCTTAATATCTTCCCTCTATTGTAAATAAACTAACATAAATTCCATTTACTTCAGTAATTCATTTTGGGATTTAGAAATTAAATCCATGGTGATGACCAAATATAAGTATAAAGAGTCCAACCACAATTTAAATTTAACAAGAGTCTAGGTTTTTGGGCAATTAGCCAACAGGTTAGAAAATTCAGTCACTTGTATATTGTAGGGAGAAACCAGAGAGTGGAACTTTTCTGTCCTTCCTCCTTTCTGTCCCAAGGGCAAGAGACCAAGTTCCTCAGCTTGTCTGTTCATTTTTAACTGTCCTTCCTGGTCACCATTCCAATTAGAATGTTCTCTTTGATTGACAGTTCAGCAGTCTTAGCTTCTCCAGCTCTCTTGCAGACTTTTCCCATTTTCTCTCCTGCAGCCTGTATCCTGTATTGACATTACTTGCCTCTTAAGTTTGTCTTGACCAATTCCTATCTAATTCTTAACCTTATACTAAGTTAAATATTTCTTTAGTCTCCCAAAACAATAAATCATAATTTGACTTAATTATTCTGTCTACCTAACTCTATACTAAGTTTGGGTATAGGGAAATGGTTTAGGTAACAGGGAATTTACATGAATATAGTTTTGAACATAATAGTAAAACATGTAACAATTTGAACAATTTCAACAGTATTTTGAACATGTAAACTGTCTTATCTCCTAATGTCTATAACTTATACTAAATAAAAGTTTCTATGACTAATAATTATTATTCATATTATTATGTAATCTAACTTCTATACTTAATTCTATATCTTTCCCTACATTCCCTAAGAATATAAACAATTTTTCTAAGCTGTCCCTGTTGTTAGTGATTAGAACCTTAATAAATTACTCTAATATAGTCTGTAAGTACATTAGTATTTACATATGTACATATGTTTGTATCTGTATAGATTTACATATGTACAAATATAGAATGCAATGCAATGTGCTTTCTGTGCAAATTCATGCAGATAAGAAATGCCTTTGTCTAGTTGACTTTTCCATAGAAATTTTACATATATTAATATGAATTTTGTGTGTTGCAATTATGCATGTGATACATACTTACCCAGACCATGAAATTTCCTTCCACATTATATTTATGTGTAACACATATTTGTATATGTGAAATTAACATGTATGTCTCATTCTTACATGACCTCATGACCACAAGTATAAAATTTCAATGTCCTTCCATGTCTGTTGTTGTTGATTGTAGAAACATATGTGTCTTGTTTTTTTCATCTGTGCTGGGTATACTTGTTGCATGTTGTCAGCTCTTGAGTGTAGTCCTTTTTTCTTTAATATTTAGGAACATTAAGGAACATGCATGTGTGTAAGATTTTACATGTGCATGTATGTGAGATTGAATTTTTTCACTGTGAATGGAAGTAAGGTAAGAATTCTTCATATATGCTGGTCAATATTCATGAGTTGTTCTTCATGCATGGAAGTAAGTTTTTCATATGATTATATTCATGAGTGGGTATATGTAGTAGGTTGTAGAGCATAAGTTCTTAGATGCATATTATGATTATGAATTTGATATTCTCTTATCTTTTGATGTTTGAGTTTTCACAGGGGGTTTTATTGTTTGCTCTCTTTGTTGTTCATGTTAAGATATGTTGACTTTTTGAGGTTTCTTGGAGATAGAATGATGATATAATGTATTTCATTTTGTTTATAGAGTTATGTTTTCTTAGTCAAATAACTTTGTTACTTTTACTTTGTTTTTACAATTGAGGTTACAATTGTTGTCAGAGGCTTTATAGAGACTTTTTGTAGAGACTTTTCATTGAAGCTAATTCTAAAGTGCCTCTTTTTCTGTCTGTCTGTTTTACTGTCAATCTTTCTATCTGGAGCTATTTCATTTGCTTTTTCAGTGCTTGTTTGTTCCAATTTTTTAGTCTTGTGTGCTTTCCTTGATGTTTTCTTTCATAGCTTTTCCATTCATAGGGACTGTTTTTAATCATTGCTAGGGTTATTTGGATTGTTGATTATGGCTAGGGATATTTATTTCAGATGTCATTTTTGTGCATCTTCATTGATGGTAATCTTGGGTGTGATGCAATTTTGCATGCAAAGTGTTGAACCAAGGATCTTTTTGATCAACCTCTACAGATGCCGGTGTGACCATTACAAAAGTTAGAGGTCCTATCCATCTTGGTTCTGTAGGAGATTCTCTATTGAAATTCTTGACAAATACTTTGTCTCCTGGTTTTATCTTATGCAGTGAAAAATCTAATGGTATTCTTTGAAGAAAGTTTCCTTAGTGTTTTTAATCTATCTTGTTTTTGTTTTATGTACGCATGAAGTACACATTCCCCTTTTAACATGGTCAGATATGATGGCTTTACTGTCCTACCATGCCAAAGTGGTTGACTATATAGCATTTCAAATGGTGATATATGCAAATCAGTTCTAGGTCTAGTTCTTATGTTAAACAAAGCAAGAGGTATAACATTTCTCCATTTTAAGTGTGTTTCTGAACAGAGTTTACCTATCTGGGTCTTCAAATCTTTGTTTATATGTACCATCTGGGGTTCCAAATTGTATTAGGGAATTATTCTGAGAAGGAGGTGATGAATTAAGGATCAGATATACCAACCTCCTCCCTTTCCTCCCTCCCTCCTCCCTTCCCCTGTCATATTAGTTCTACAGTTGGTATCACTGGAAATCTGCTTTAAGCGAGTATCTTAATATAACTGGCAGATAATTCTCTTTAATAACTTTAAAAAAGGGGTTTATTTAGGAGAAGGGAAAAAGTAGAGGAGTTAAGAGGAGAGAAGGTTTGATGTTTCTCTAATCCTAAATTGAAGTTGGAGGATGGTGCAATAATTTAGATTTTTGGGAAATTAGCCAACAGGTTTGAAAATTCAGTCACTTGTATATTGTAGGGAGAAATCCGAAAGCAGGTCCTTTCTGTCCCAAGGGCAAGAGACCAAGTTCCTCAGTTTGTCTGTTCATTTTTAACTGTCCTTCCTGGTCACCATTCCAATTAGAATGTTCTCTTTTATTGACAGTTCAGCAGTCTTCTCCAGCTCTCCTGCAGACTTTTCCTATTTTCTCTCTTCCAAAACATTACACTTCTCAAGCACATTTTATGGAATAGGAAATGAAGCAAAGGCTTAATGACTTGCCCAGGATGGAATGTTCATAATTTTCTGAGCCAGATTTGAACTCACAAAAAGGAGTTGTCCTAATGCCAGGTCCAGCACTCTGAATACTGGACCATAAGTCATGGCAATTCTTAAGTTTTCATTCATAATTATGTATAGATATCTAATGATAAAAATATAAGGATATATTCTTGTCCTTACATATTTCATATACACACATATATAAACATATATGCATATTTATAAACACACACATATATGAGTATGTATTGCCTATTGACACTAATTGTATTTTCCACATGGGATGATCTAAATCAAGTTCCTCAGGAGATGTGAATACATCAAAATAGATATTTGAATAAACATGCAGGGGGATTCCACCCAACCCCCATCAGAAGATGAAGATTGAGTATATGTTTAGCATTATTCCTATCTGGCCCCCTTTTTCATTTTTTATTATTAATACCTAAATCTGAAACATTTCATTCTAATGTTTTGAAAGCATGCTTTGTGACTCATTTCATGAAATGAAAATTGAATTCTGTTGATATAGATGTGACCCTTATGCATCATAGACTAATAACCAGTTTACCATATACTCATTAAAGATAATGTGGCCACCTTAATCACCTTGAAATTCACCACCAACAGTGCAATTATGGGTTTTCCCAAGTGATATATGTATTCCCACACATGAGAGGAAAGTCTTGATTTTTTTTAGAATTAAGTAGTGATCAGGTAGAGGCAAGAAGCAATCCAGTTTCATAGATCAACCATTATTTTCTTCCAAATCAGAGTTTTATTTTATTCCCAGTGGGATGAAGATGATGATATTTTTTCTCTATTCATTTAGATGATTGCATCCAAAATTCTTTATACAATCTCTAATTTATACAATCTTGCTGTATAAACAATTCCACATAAATCAAGTTTTGATTGGGCATTATAGCAATAGTCTCAGGAAGGAAGTAATGGGGAAGCTTCAAATTCATAACCTTAGTTCTGAAGAAATGAATGAATTCTTTTGGTAATCTTATTTGAAGTGACTCTCAAGGATATAACAGAAGGGAGAGCAAATGGATTGTTAATATTAGGAATATGTTGAGTACCCATTTCCAAGCATCCAAATTACAAAACGCTTATAATGTCTAAGAAAAAATCAATTTTACATACCCTACTTTGCATTTAGAGACTCTCCTGGTTTCTTAGTAAAACATGAGAGCAAAAATGACTTTTGTTCATTTTCTTTGTTTTGAAAACCAGAAGCTAAGTTCTCTTGGTCACATGGCACTTGTATGTATCAATAGCATTTATACAATTGGCCTATCTATATTATTCATTTTCCTTTCTAACTACATTTCAATTTGTCTTCTTTCTGACAAGAGAATACTATTTTCAAGAATGAATTAACCATGGTTCTTGTAAACAAAACCATGATCATTGAAATAACTGCCATGCTATGGAGTGAAATATTTTTACTATAATAAATTAAAATTCTAGGAAAAAATTATAATTACTTTTTAAATTAAAGAATCCTAACAAGATATAAAGATGCATTTTACCTCAATGCCAATTCTAAGACAGTAATCCACAATTTTGAACATAAAACTGAACTTTACTAACATTGAATCCTGTATAAAGGATTTCCTGTAAGAAGCATATACTCAAGCATAAACATATTAGTAATTAAAATGTTAGAAAGGTTTTAATTAGAGAGAGGAGTGATCTCAAGAGTGACCCAGACACAAACTATATATTCCTTTCCATATTAAAGATGCAGTACCTATAATTGTGCTAAAAAAAAAAAAAGATACAACTGAAGCAGAGATGCAATAAACCCTGTACAAAAAGTACCAGTAGAAAATTTTATTCTCTTCTAATTAAAGCTTTCAGAAGCACTCAGGGACATATATCAAAGGCAAATACTGCAATAAGGGATGCCTTACTAAGTTCTGATTTAGGAAGTCACAATTTCTTCTTTCTTTCTTTCTTTTTTATTGCTGGTATCAATGTAAAAGTAATGAAATTTGACTTCATACAATCTATCCCTATAATTCTAATATATTTTTAATAACACATATGTATATGTAAACTGGAAAACCATTTGTGCATTGGGCAAAAAGCTTCTATGAATGTCATTCTCATATTTGGTCAATAGTCACAGGCACTGTGTTAACTTCTGGAGAAAAACATGAAAAAGAAAGACATTTTCTTACAAAGAATTTACAGTTTAATGGAGAAAAGTAAAAAATAAGAGGAAACTTAAAGGCAAAGGTGGAGAAAAGTTAAGGAAAGGAAGAGTTGAGAAGTCAATCAAAAAAGATTTCACCCTCTAATAAAGAATGTAAAGGGTAGTTATGGAGTAGAGAACCAGAGCTGATGAATTCCAAACTGGATGATGAGATTATGCCAATATTTAAGCTTCTGGAGCATAGTGGGCAAGTTAGAGAGAGAGAGAACCCAAAGGGGTGAGGCCAGATTATAAATTAGTCTTCACATACACAATGAATATCCTTACAAAATTTTTGAATTGCTATTTAGGACAAAAAGTATGTGATAATTTTTTACTTATTTCTGCCCTTCAACCTGATCTTAGGCAAGTAATTTGATTTCTCTAAAATAATGTTTATAAAATGCTTAGTATAAAGTTAGATATATAGTAGAATCTGTAAAATACATATTCACCACTCAAAAATCCGTTTCTAATTTTGTATATATTATATTATAAAATGCATAATATAAAGATTTGTATTATAAAAATCAAATAACTGAGTAATTATAATATGCTTTTATAAGTTTGGAGAACTTTTTGGGAAAATATTATATATCATAAATAATAATACAATAAATATCTATTACATATTATATATACTTTATCATAATGCATAACTAAGAAATAAATTTAATAAATATAAATAATATAATATAATATAAATAAGACATAATATGATAAAATATAATTAACAAAAGTCAAAATTAAAATTAATAGGGAACTAAATTATTTAATTTTTCAAAATCAAAGGATCAAAAACATGTAATATAAATAAGGATGGACATCATTAAAGAGAATGACAATGAGAGACAACATATAAAAATCTGTGGGATACAAGAAAATAGTACTCAGGGGATAATTTATATCTCTGAAAGCCTATTTCAACAAAATTGAGAGTGGAGAGTTCAATGAATTAGGCTTGCAACTTAAAAAATTAGAAAAACAATAAATTAAAAATCCCCAGATAAAACTAAATTGGAAATCCTATAATTTAATGAGAAATTAATCAAATTGTAAGTAAAAGAACTATTGAACTTTTAATAAGACTACAAATTGGTATTTTGAAAAAAATAAAGTACATAAAATGTTGGTTAATCTAATAAGAAAAGGAAAAAAAGAGAAGCAAATTAGCAGTATCAAAGATTCAAAGGGTGATTTCACCTCTGATGAAGAGGATATTAAGGTAATAATTAAGAACACTTTTGCCCAATTATATGGCAAAAAATATGACAATCTAGGAGAAATGAGTGAATATTTGGAAAAAAATATAAATGATCTAAGTTAACAAAAGAAGAAATAGAATACTTAAATAATTCTATATGAGAAAAAGAAATTTAACCATCCACTAAGGAACTCCCTAAGAAAAATTCCCCAGAACTATTGGATTCACAAGTGAATTCTATCAAACATTTAGAGAACAACTAATCCCAATATTATACAAATCATGTGATAAAATAAGCAAAGAAGGAGACTTAACAAATTCTTTCTTTGACACAAATATGGTACTGATTCCAAAGACAGGCAAATCAGAAACCAAGAAAGGAAACTAAAGACCAATCTCCTTAATAAATATAGATTCAAAAATCTTAAATAAAATACTAGAAAAAAGACTCCAGCATTTATCAGGAGGATTATTATCTATAATCAGGTAGGATTTATTCAAGGAATGCAAGGATGGTTAAATTTTAGGAAAATCATCCACATAATTGACCATATCAATAATCAAACCAACAGAAATTACATGATTATTACAATAGATACAGAAAAAGCCTTTGAAAATACAATATCAATTTGTATTGGAAACATTAGAAAGTATATGAATAGAAGGGTAATTCCTCAAAATAATAAGCAGTATTTATTTAAAACCATCAGCAATTATCATCTGCAAGGGGAACAAGCCAGAAGCCTACCCTATAAGATCAGGAGTGAAGGAAGGATGTCCATTATCACCTCTATTATTTATTGTTCTAGAAACAGTAGCAATTGCAATTAGAGAAGAAAAAGAAATTGAAGGGATTAAAGTAGGCAATTCGGAAACTAAACTATTACTCTTTGCAGATGATATGATGATATACTTAACGAACCCCAGAAAACCAACTAAAAATCTAGTGGAAATAATTAAAACTTTAGCAAAATTTCAGGGTACAAGATACACACACGAATTATCATCATTTCTATATATTTCCAACACATCCTGGCAGCAGGAATTAGAAAGAGAAACTGCATTTAAAATTATTCCAGAGCTCTTTCTCTCAATATGGCAGATGAAAATACCCAGAATGATCAAAAGGAAAAAAAAATCAAAAAGGAAAAGAAGGCAAGGAAAAACAAAAAGGAAGATGTGACTGAAAAGGTGGTGAAAAGCCTCAAAAACATTAGTTCTGGCAGGAGGGATAGGTTTGCCATATATTCCTGGAGAGCCATGTACAAGTGGAAATATGCTGCACCAAAAATCCCAAATTGAAACCTGTGGGGTAAAGATTCAGAAAATGCCTAGGTATTATGAGGATGTGCCTAGACATCTGCTAAGTCATGGGGGAAAGAAAAAAAAAAACAACCTTCATCCAGCATGTAAGGAGTCTCCTTTCAAACATTATCCTAAGAATAGTTCTGATCATGCTTACTGGCCACCACAAGCAAGTGTTTTTCCTGAAGCAGTTGGCAAGTGGATTGCTACTGGTCACTAGACTTTTGACCATCAATCATATTCTTCTGCGAAGGGCCCATCAGAAGTTAGTTATTGCCACCTCTACTGAGGATAACCTTTCTGGTGTAAAACTTCCAAATCATCTTACTCATGCTTACTTCAAGAAGCAGAGACTGCATAAACTTAAAACCAAGAAGGACAGATTTTTGACACAGAAAAAGAGAAATATGAGATTACAGAGTAGCATAAGGGTGATCAGAAAGTGGTAGACTCTCAGATCCTGCTCAAGATGAAGAAAATTCCTCAGCTCCGGGGCTGTGTTCTGTATTCTCTCTCCCCAGTGGATTTTTTTCCTCACAAATTGATGCTTTAAATTCTGTGCAAAGTACTCTTATAAAAATATTTGGAATACTTAAAAAAACCACTTTTAACACAATTAAAAAATGGTTCTAAATAATTAGAAAACATTGATTGCTTATGGGTAGAACAAGCTAATACAATTGAAAAATGATAATCTTTTTTTTACTTTACTTATTTGTTGCCATATCTACCAAATTACCAAAAAACTTTTTAAAGAATTAGAAAAATATAACAAAGTTTATCTGGAAAAACAAAAGATCAATAATATCAAGGGAAAAATGAAAAAAAATTGTGAAGGATGGGGCCTATCGGTACCAGATCTTAAACTGTACAATAAATCAGTGGTCATTAAAACAATATGGTAGAGGCTAAGAGACAGAAGGGTGGATCTGTGGAAGAGGCTAGGAAGAGACCTCAGCAAACTAGTGATCAATAAATCCAAAGACTCCAGCTTTTGGGACAAGAACTCACTATTTGACAAAAACTGGTAAGAAAAATTGGAAAACAGTATGGAAAAAATCAGGTTTAGATCAACATCTTACACCCTATACCAAGATAAATTCAAAATGGATAAAATGACTGAAATATAAAGAGTGAAATCATAAATAAATTAGGCAAACATAGAATAGTATACCAGTCCAATCTGTTGGAAAGGCAGGAATTTAAGACTAAACAAAAAATAGAGAACATTACAAAATGTAAAATAGATCATTTTGATAATGTTAAATTTAAAATTTTGGTATAAACAAAACCATTGAAACCCAAATTAGAAGGAAAACAGAAAATTGGGGGAAAATTATAATCAAACTCTCTTACAAATATTTAATTTCCCAAAATATATTAGAAACTAAATCAAATTTACAAAAAAAAAAAAATCAATCCATTCCTCGACTGGTAAATGGTTAAGGGACATGAATAGGTATTTTTCACATGAAGAAATAAAAACTACCAATAAACACATGAAAAAGTGTTTTAAATCCCTTCTGATTAGAGAAATGCAAATAAAAAACACCCTGAAGTATTACTTCACACCTAGCAGATTGGTCAATATGGCAGCAAAGGAAAGCAATTAATGTTGGAGGGGGTGTGGCAAAGTCTCAAAGCTAATACACTGCTGGTGCAGTTGTGAATTAATCCAATAATTCTGGAAGGTAATTTAGAATTATGTAGAAAGGACTTTAAAAGAGTATCAGCCTTTTGATCCATCCATACTGCTGCAAGGGGTGTACCCCCAAAAAAGATAATAATGGAAAAGACTTGTACAAAAATATTTATAGCCATGCTCATTATGGTAGCAAAAATTTAGAAAATGAGGGAATGCCTTTCAATTGGGGAATGGCTGAACAAATTGTGGTATCTGATGGTGATGGAATACTATTCTGCTGAAAGGAATAACAAACTGGAGGAATTCAATGTGAACTGGAAAGACCTCCAGGAATTGATGCAGAGTGAAATGAGTAAAATCAGGAGAACATTGTACACAAATGACTGATACATTGTGATACAATCAAATATAATATACTTTTCTACTAGTATCAATGCAATAATCTAGGACAATCTATATGAATTTAGGAGAAACAAAACTATTCACATCCAGAGAAAGATCTGTGGGAGTAGAAATGCATAAGAAAAACATAGGATTGATCATGTGGTTCAATGGGGATATGGTTAGGGCTTTGATGTTAAAAGATCACTTTTCTGCAAATATGAATAACATGGAAATGGGTTTTGAACAATGATACATGTATAACCCAGTGCAATTGCTTTTCAGCCCCAGGAGATGGTAGTAAGGGAGGGGTGGGAATCATGAATCATGTAACTATAGAAAATATATTCTAAGTAAGTAAATAAATTAAAAATAAAAAATAAAATATTAATATTTTCTATAGCCTTGATAACCACATGAAAAATAGATGGTGGGAAAGCAGTATCACACTGAAATGGCTTAATGACAAAAAGTGTTTGAGTTATTTGAAGCAACATAGGCAAAGGATAGAGGACACAAGAATAGGATTTGTGAATTCAGAGGTTTAAATCTTACCTTAAATATTTATTACATATATGATCTTGGAAAAATCACTTAACTTTTCTGTTTCTGATTTCCCTTATCTGTTAAACTGCCAGATGTTTTGTTTCTATGATTTTTCTTAACAAGAGAGGAAGTCACAAATATTCTTTAATTCTACTATTTTATAAGGACAGCCAGGTGGTGAAGGGTTGTGAATTTTAAACCTCTCTAGAATACATATCTAGAAATAGGCTTCCAAGCTACTATATAATACATTGGAACTAGCCAGGAAATATCTCTATATCATTTGTATAACGCATCAAAAATGGCAGATCTGAGCATTCTCCAAAGACTGAATTCTCATTAGACAATCTTCTTCCTCTTCTATTATAATAGAATTCCTTTGAAAGGCAGTATGGTATTGTTGATATAGGAAGGACCTTAGAATCAGGAAGACTTGTTTTATAATTCCACCTCTACTAGTGTATGAGAAAATGTTAATGTTATTACCATTTTAGAACTTCAGATAATTTTTTTAAAACATCTAAGAATTTATGTTATGGAAATACTGTATTCTTATTTGGTTTTTAGTAGTTCTTAAAATGAAAAAAAATGTTTATTTTATACAATATTTAAACTGTATAAATGTGTATGTATATATATATATATATAATATAAAGACTAAGATCTATATTAAAATATATGTGAAAAGTTAATATTAATTTGTACCCCTTTTTGGCCCTCCAAAAACCTTTTGATTTTTACAGCTCAAAGAGTTTCATTTGTTTGTTAAAACCTCAAATTATTTTTCCCCTTTTTTTGTCTAGATTTAGATACTGTTAGAGTAGAGCTCCATTATTTATCTTTAAACAAGCACTTGATTAAATAATGAAGTCAATTAGGCAGTCACCATATTGTGGAGAATCCCACCATGTATTAGGGTGATTTGGTGTCTATAAGACCTGTTACTTCCTGGGAGGAAGTCTCTTGAGTTACTTTACTATGTGAATTTTGCCCAAAGAGAAACATAGTAGGATGTCCTGGGGGAAGATTAGACGATCATGCCAGAAGGGAGATATAGTGCCAGTGCTATAAGATGTCAACCATTTTTTGGCCAACTCAGCTGTCCTGCACAGCTCAGCTGCTTAGCTAATCATTTTGCTCATACTAGAGTCTATTCTCTGCTTTTCTTAGAAGCATGGATCCAGCTGCTCAAGATTGGCTTGGCTCTCTGCTGGTCACATGTGCATCTCACCCAGCTGCAAATTCTCTGGCATCAGTTTGGACTGGAAGGAGCCCATGAATTTTTAGTTTGTAGTGAGAAGTCTAGTTTAATAAATTGATATTTTAAAACAAAAATATTTAGCTTCCAGAAAATTACATTCATCATATACAGATTTATTATAAAACATTGCTTAAATTTTTATCAACATTCATTACTCTTATTTGATATTTGGAATTTCATTGAAGAATAACTCATCTAAAACATGGAGGCAAAATGACTGTGTAAAGGCAGGAAAACCTGAATCTCTCTGAAAACATCTCCAAATCAACTTTAAAGAGTCAATAAAAAAGTAGTCATAAAACCAACAAAGGGGTGGAATGAGACAACATTCTTGCAGAAAACAACAAAGGAGTGGGAATAAAAGAACTCTTTCACTAGAGTAAGAGGGGAGTATAGTCCCTAATTATGCCTTTTCAATGACACAGTTTAACAATGAGGTACTTCCTTCCCCAATGCTCAAATTTCTGAGTTTGAGCCCAGACCAACAGTGAGATCTTGTGACACTGCCTAAGTCAATAAAAGACCATTCATGGCCCCATACCTCAAAGTTATGAACTGCAGGACAATATCTCAGTGTGGCCAGCCGGTACAAGCCTGCACTGAGGTCTGTGGTAAGGTCACAAGCACAAACACTCTGCAGATGACAATGGGTCTGGTTAGTGCAAGCCTTCCCTGAGACCTGAAAATGTGCATAGCCTTGAAAATCAATATCAGGCCTTGAGGAAGGTTAAATCAGCAGTGGAAAGGAGCTTCCAGAGCTATTTGGGCACAGGGCATCATATGACCTTAGAAGAAGTGAAATTTTCAAACAATTAGAACTAGATCTGAGGGTAGCAGAAAGACAATACTAACATTCAAGAGAGTTCCCCTATTCCCTGGGCAGAGAGCACCTCTTAAAATGAATATGAAAGTGAAGGGAAATGATTAAAAATGAATAAACATATAAAATGCAAAACCATAGAATATTATTATGAAGTCAAAGAGAAGCAAAATCCTAAGCTCAGAAGCAAACAAGATAAAAGAATCTATGGACAAAACTTCAAAGAAAAAAAGAAATTGGTCTCATACTGTGGAAGAGCTCTAAAGATATTTTGAAAATCAAATAAGATGGACAGAGGAAAAGGGAGGGGGGAAGAAGTGAAAGTGATGCAAGAATCGTAAAAGCAACCCACTGAAGAGAATTCTTTAAAAGTCTTAATTCTTAGTTGAAGCCCAAATTCCTTTGACCTCTGGAATATTCTATGCCAGATTCTACAATCATTTAATTTAGAAGCTGCTAAATCATATGTTATTCTGACTGTTGCTCCATAATATTTGAATTTGTTTTTTTTCCTGTGCCTACTTACAATATTTTCTCATCTACCTGTGATTTCTCAAATTTCTATATCATCCTGGAGGTTATGCTTTTGGGATCCCTTTCAGGAGGCAATTAGCAAATTCTTTCCATATCTATCTGACACTCTGGTTGTAGAATATCAGATCAGTGTTCCTTTATAAATTATTTAATATACAATTCATTTATTTATTTAGAGTATTTTTCCATGGTTACATGATCGATGATTTTTCCCACCCCTCTTTCCTCCCCACCTCCTAGAGCTGAGAAGTGATTCCACTGGGTTATACATGTATCATTGTTCAAAACATATTTCCATATTATTCATATTTACAATAAAATGATGTTTTAACACCAATACCTCAAACATATTCTCATCAAATCACTTGATCAATTATAAGTTTTTCTTCTCCATTTCTACTCCCACAGTTCTTTCTCTTGATGAGTATAGTGTTCTATCTCCCAAGTTCCTCTGGATTGTCCTTCATCATTGCATTGACACTAGTAGAAAATTCCATTATATTTCATTGTATCACAATGTATCAGTCTCTGTGTACAATGTTCTCCTGGTTCTGCTCATTTCACTCTGCATCAATTCTTGGAGGTTTTTCCAGTTCACATAGAAATCTTCCAGTTCATAATTCCTTACAGCACAATAATATTTCATCATCATCAGATACTAAAATTTATTCAGTCATTTCCTAATCGATGGAAACTGCCCCCCCCCTGCTTTCAAAAAAATTTTTTTTTGCCACCACAAAGAGTGTGGTTATAAACATTTTTAAAGTCTTTTTCCTTAAATCTCCTTGGGGTACAAGTCAACAGTGGCATGGCTGGTTCAGAGCAGGCTATTGTTTAAAGCCCTTTCAACATAGTTCCAAATTGCCCTCAAAAATGTTTGGATTAATTCACAACTCCACCAGCAGTGTATTTGTGTCCCAACTTTGCCACACCCCCTCCAACATTTATCAATTTACTTTTCTGCCATATTGGCCAGTTTGCTAGGTGTAAAGTGGTACCTCAGAGTTATTTTAATTTGCATTTCTCTAATCTGGAGGAATTTAGAACACTTTTTCATGTGATTAATGATAGCTTAGATTTCTTCATCTGAGAACTACTTATTCATATCTCTTGATCATTTTTCAATTGGGGAATGTCTTGATTTTTTTTGTCAATTTGACTTAGTTCCTTATATATTTTGGAAATTAAATCTTTGTAAGAGAGTTTTGTTATAAATATTTTCCCCAATTTGTTGCTTTCCTTTTAATTTTTCTAACTTTGGTTTTATTGGTATAAAGCCTTTTAAATTTGATGTAATCAAAATCATTCATTTTACATTTTGTAATGTTTTCTATCTCTTGCTTGGTCTTAAATTCCCTCCTTTCCCACAGATCGGACAGATATAATATTCTATTTTCACTTAATTTATTAATGATCCTTTATAAATTCTTTAAGGATGATGTCTAAGCTTGTTTTTGACTTTCAGGTAGTCCAATATTCTTACATTAGCTCTCCTGGATTTATTTACTAGATAAATTGTTTTTCTAATGAGATGTTTCACATTTTCTTCAAATTTTTTTTTGTATTTCTTTGACTGTTTCCTTTAAGTCTCATTGAGTCATTAGCCTCATCTATTTGTCCAGCTTTAAATTTAAGACATTATTTTCTTCAATGAGCTTTTATGGCTTCTTTTCCATTTTGTATAATTGAAAATCTGTTACCCTAAAAGAAGAACTACATTTCCTGGGAGCCCACTGACTTCCTGTCATTACATACTTCCTGTAGACAGGGGATATTAGGTGGGGACATGGAGGGTCCCACCTCTTTAACTCCTGTCCTGAACTTGGTGGTGGTAAGGTAGGCATTTGAACTGCCTAATCAGCCATGGGCATGTGGTCTTTATTTTGTATCTTTTTTATTCTTTTTTTCTCATTGAATTAATCCCTTTAATATAACATTTTTATTATTGACATTAATTTTAATTTTCACAATTTGTTTCAATTATACGTTATTATTATTTTCCTCAGCAAATTTTTGTAAATCTTTTTCCAAATGGATTTCTTTTACAGAGTTCTTCTCCTCAGTGAATTTTTTTTCCAATTTGGCCAATTCTAGTTTTTAAGGAATCCATTTACCACCTGGAAGAAATTTTGAAGGTATTATTTTCTTTAATCTTTTTGTTCCTTCATCAAACTACAGACTCTTTTTATCTGTGATTTTCTTGTATCATTTTCATTTCTTTCCTAGATTTTTTTCTTCTATCACTTTTATTGAGGTTTAAATATATTTTTTGAAGCTGCTCTATTCATACTTTTTGACCTTCAGATCATTTTTTATATTTTTTTGAGCTTTTGATTGCAAAAGGTTCAAATTTTTTGTCTTCTAAATTTGCTTTTTGGTATTTAATCAAGCCAAAATACCTTTCTATGTCAAGTTCATCTTTTTATTGTTTACTCATTTTCTATCTTTTTTCTTTTCTTGCCACTTAAAAAATATATAATGAAACAAAGACAATAAAAAAGTTTGTTAAAATTAGGCTCTAATTCTATGGTGACAGAAGCACTGTTTCAAGCTTACGCCTTATTCTCTTCAAAATTGGCTCAGAGAAAGGGTATAGAAATTTAATTAACTCTATAGGAAAATAGGAGAGGGATATTAAAAGGGAAAACAGGGTCTAATAGGAGGCAGAGGATTTGGAGTAGGCAGTGGTTAGAAAGAAATAAATAGATTAGGAATGAGACAAATACCTATACAGCCAAATCTTGAACTAATCTTGCAGAAATTAATAGACTGATTCTTGAGTGAAGTGAATTTTGGAATTCCAGTGACACCCAAGAGGAACTTTTAGGGCTATGACTTCTCTTGAATAACAGTGCTTTTTGTCACTATAAAATGAGAGGGCAAGAAGCAAGTACATGGTAAAGTGGATGAAGGACTGGAAATCAAATTTAAAACCTGAGTTGGAATTCTGGCTTCTACTGTGTGAAATTAGAATCATAGTTGGAAGATATCATCTCATTTCTTGACAAGAAGTCTTTCTTGAACATTTCCAAAAAGTTGTCATCTAGGATTCAAACTGTCGTAGAATTTCAAACTATCTACTCTACTGAGAAAAGTAGCTGTCCATAGCTATCAAAACAGTATAGTCCAGTCCCAAGAACTCTGAGGTTCCTGACAAGTAGATCCTTTAGATCCAGTTCTGAACTTTTAAAAATTCAAAGAAGCCTAATCTTAGGATGTGGAGGTCAGTGCCAGAACACATGGGCTCCAAGATAAGACCCAACATAAGCAGTCAACATACCCAGAAGGTCTATCTGTGTCATAACTCAGTTCCAGGAGAAAATCCCATTTCAGAAACAAAACCTGGAGAGACCAATAAATTAAAGATGAAAACAACATCCAGAATCAAAACCAGAGATCCTCAAGATGAAGGAATGAGCAACTCTATAACAATTCTAACTAGAGACTATAAGGAAAAATAAATTTTCCACAAGAATTTCATCAATTCTTAGAACAAATGAAAGAAGAGATAAAAAGTGAAATACGAGTCCTAGAGGAAAGAATTGGAAGTAAATTAAATAGCTTAGAAAAGAATGTGGAAAGCCTTGCCCAAAAAGTAGAGTTCTTGGAAGCAAGAATAGATCAAACAGAAATCAATGACTCCTCAAGACAGCAAGAAATATTGGAACAAAATCAAAAGATTGAAAAACTGGAAGAAGACAATGTAAGATATCTGGTATCAAAAACAACTGAAAGAATCCATAGGTCACCTCCTATAAGAAATCTTCAAATGAAAACTCCTAGGAATGTCATAGTTAAGATTCAGAATTCCCATATCAAGGAGAAAAGATTTCAAGAATCAAGAATGAAACAGTTCAAATACCAAGGAGTTACAATTAGGATCACACAAGACTTTGCAGCTTCAACAGTAAATGAGAGGAGATCTTGGAATACAATATTTAGAGAAGCAAAAGACCTGGGTTTACAACATAGAATAATGTATACTTCAAAACTCGGCATAATCCTGTATGGGAAAAAATGGACATTTGATTCAGTAGAAGATTTTCAGGCATTCTTGATGGAAAGACCAGAACTGAGTGTGAAGTTTGGAATAGAAACAAAGGAATCCAGAGAAATGTAGAAAGAATCCTGGTAGTGTGAACTGATGCTGAGTGAAATGAGCAGAATCAAGAATTAAAATCAACAATGTAAAGAGAAATAATGCTGAAAGTAATGAAAAAACTGGACAACCAAGTTTTGAGACAGAAGAGATGGACTTGAATGGATAAAGAAACCTATATTTTTTTGACAGACTACGGTGATTAATCGCAATATGGGGATTAATTTTGGTGATGTTAAAAATCCTCTCAACACTGTTTTTGGAGGAGAAATGAGAGGTTGGGTTTAGCAATAATGAAGTCTTAATGGCCATTGCAATATTGTAAATTCACACAAAGGAAGAGAAGTTCAAATAGCATGACAAATGTTTTGAAATGAAAGTAAAGAATTTTATACTTAAAGAAAATGGTATGAAGCTAGCATTCCTCGTTTCATATAAAGTCCACTTTTTTGTGTTTACATATTTTGTTTTAGGTTTGGAAGGGCTTTTTGTGTTTATTAGTAATAAAAATTAAAAGTCCCCAACAAGTTGTAATTCACATTGTCTTTGAAGATGTTTTATGACTAAGAACCTGCCTTCCAAACCATCATATTTTGTTATAATAGAAATTTGGAAATTTTCATTACAATAACTTGTCTGATCTCCAAAACTTGGCTCACTGGTTCTAGTTCTTTTCTGTCCATTCCAACCCACCTCTTTTAAGAAATAGAAGCCTGATTCTTACTCTTCCCCATGATCTTTCTTTACTGCTACTGTCAATCCTACTTCAATAGGTTTTGAGGTTTCCCATTACCTTGAAGGATAAACTTCAATCTGTTTACCTTGAATTTCATCTCCCTACATTTTGACACTAACTCAGTCACTCCAGCTACTCTTATCCACTGAAGACCACCAGTATTCTCACCTTTATTCCTTTCTCTTGAGAAATTTGCTGCCCTCCCCTTCCTTCATTCATAGAAAAAAGTTCCTTGAGTGAGTTGAGGATCCTTAAGAAGTATACCTTACCTTGTCTAAAAGCTTTTTTTATGCATATAATAAATATTTGTCAATATCAAAAAAAATAAATAGATTAGAAATGATAGAACAAAACATCAGAGAAAGAGCAGGAACAAAAGGACAAAATAGAATGGAGGGGAATACCCAATTAATACAATGGGAAAGATGAAACATTTTGATTACATCAAATTTAAAAGGATTTGTATCAACAAAACAAATGCAAGCAAGATTATGTAAGAATTTAAAATTAATATTTTATGCTAATATGAAAGTTCTAAAGTAATTTTGTGGTTGCCAATTAAAAAAATAACACTTAAGACACGAGTCTTTTAGCTGCTCTTAACAATTTAATTTAAAAGTAGTTTAAACAAATTAGTTTAGTTTAGAGATATAGTAAAAGAGAGGAATGTAGAAAGGAAGTAGAAAGTATTGCCTAGCTAGATACCCTGTAATTTCTGCTAAATAAGTCCAGCTCTCCACCCAATAAGGACTCTCAAGTCTTGAATCTCCATGCAGAATAGTGGTTGTCTCTTAAGCCAAAAGTCTCAGTGGTGTCTTCATCAAGGGTTCCAACAAATCAGCCTTCTCAAGGAAAGGAAGGCCTCTTCAGAACCAATCTCTCCAGAAGCCAGGAAAGGAAGGCCAGCTACTCACCTTGGAAGCTGATGCAGGATCCAGGGAAAGAATATCCTCCTGCAGTTCAGTTTACCAATTCAGAGAGTCCAAAGTTGAAATCCAAAGAAGTTCAAAGGAGAAATCCCTTTGACAGGAAGTTCAGGACTTTTTATAGTCCTTTTTCCATGTCACTTCCTGTTATTTCCTCAATATAAAGGAACCAATCACAGTCTTTCAATTTTCTTAGTCCTGCCCAGGGGTGAAGCAGTGACCTCTGGATTTGTCTTCCACTTTCATACTTAGTGAGTGGTAAGGTACTAAGTTGGGGTACTTCAGTTTTGCTTGATTAACTTGAAAGTTGCTCATTTATAGACAAAGATAATTTGATTCACTCTTGACAATTAGAAAGGAAACAAAAAACTGGGTGAAATTTATGACAAAGTTCTCTGAGAAAGGCCTCCTTTCTCATTTGAAATACATAGAGAACTGAGTCAAGTTTATAAGAATAGTGGCCATACAATATTATATGACGCAGTGTTATTTATACCAGGAAAGCAAGGGTAGCTTAATATTGGGAAAACCATCCACATAATTGATCATATCAATAATCAAACCAACAGATATCACATGATTATTTCATTAGATTCAGAAAAAGTCTTTGAGAAAATACTATACTCATTCCTATTGAAACCACTAGAAAGTATAGGAATGGGAGGGACAATTCTCAAAATAATAAGCTGTATATATTTAAAACCATCAGCAAGTATCATCTCAAATGGGGACTAGTTAGAAGCCTTCCCAATAAGATCAGGAGTGAAACAAGGATACCCATTATCACCTCTATTGTTTAATACTATTTTAGAAATGCTAGAGATTGGAATTAGAGAGGAAAAAATAGAAGGGATTAAAGTAGGTAGTAAGCAAACTAAACTCTCACTCTTTGTAGATGATGTCATGGTATACTTAAAGAATCACAGAAAATCAACTAAAAGGCTAGTAGAAATAATTAACAACTTTAGCCAAGTTGCAGGGTATAAAATAAACCCATATAAATCATCATCATTTTTATATTTCCAAAAAAACTCATCAGCAAGAATTGGAAAGAGAAACTCCATTTAAAATAACTCTAGATAATACAAAATATTTAGGCATCTATCTGCCAAGTCAAACACAAGAATTATATGAACACAAGTATTAAACACTTTGCACACAATTACAACTGCTTATAAATAATTGGAAAAGCATTAATTGCTTATGGGTAGGGCAAGCTAATATAATAAAAATGACTATCCTACCCAAATTAATTTACTTATTCAGTGCCATACCTATCAAATTATAAAAAAAAAATTATATAATTTGAAAAAAATATAACAGCATTCCTCTGGAAGAACAAAAGATCAAGAATATCAAGAGAAATAATGAAAAATATGTGAAGGATGGGGGTCTAGCAATAACAGATCTTAAACTGTACAATAAATCATTGGTCATCGAAACAATATTGTACTGGCTGAGACAGAAGGGTGGATCAATCAATCTCTTTTTCTGATTCTAGAGGTAAATGACCTCAGCAAGGCAATGTTTGATAAACCCAAAGATTCCAGAGAAAAGAATTCACTATTTGACAAAAACTTCTGGGAAAATTAGAAAACAGTATGAGAAAAATTAGGTTTAGATCAACATCTTCCACCCTATAACTACATAAATTCAAAATTGGCAAATTACTTAAATACAGAGTGAAATAATAAATAAATTAGGTGATCATAGATCAGTATACCTGTCCAATCTGTGGGAAAGGAAGGAATTTAAGACCAAGCCAGAGATAGAAAATATTGCACAATGTAAAATGCATGTCTTTGATTGTATTAAATTAAAAAGGTTTTGTACAAACAAAAGCAAAACAACCAAAATTAGAAGGAAAGTAATAAGCCAAGAGAATATTTTTATAACAAAACTTTCTGCCAAAGGTTTTATTTCCCAAATGTGTATAAGGAACTAAGGCAATTTTACAAAAAATCAAGTCATTCCCCAATTGATAAATGATCAAGGGATATGAAATAGGCAATTCTCATGTGAAGAAATCAAAACTATTAATAAGTACAGGAAAAAGTGTTCTAAACCCCTCATGAATAGAGAAATGAAAATTAAAACAACTCTGAGGTACCATCTTATACCTAGCAGACTGTCTAATATGGCAGCAAAGTAAAGTGATAAATGGTAAATGGGGTGTGGCAAAGTTGAAAAGTTAATACTCTGCATGTGAAGTTGTGAATTGGTCCAATAATTCTGGCGGGCAATTTCCAACTATGCCAAAAGTGTTTTAAAAGAATGCCTACTCTTTGGACCAGTCATCACACTTTTGAGATTGTATCCCAAAGAGGTAAGAAAAAAAAGAAAACTTGTACAAAAATGTTTATAGCCATACTCTTTGTGATGGTAAATTTTTTGAAAATGAGGGGTGTCCATTGATTGGGAAATGGCTGAATAAATTGTGATATCTTATGGTGATGAAATCCTATTGTGCTGAAAGGAATGATGAACTGGAGAAATTCCATGTGGTCTCTAAAGACCTCCAGGATGATCATTTTTGTATTTTTGTATTTTGGATGATCATTCTTGTATAATACAAATCAAATTATTTTTCATCTCAGTGAGGGAGGAGGAAATGGAGGGAGGGAGACAATTTGGATATTTTTCTTTCAGAAAACACATGTAAAATATTTTTATTGAACATAATTGGGAAAATAAAATAGGAAATAGGAAAAATAATAATTCATTTAATCTCTCTTGCCATGCCTGACATTAGAATTTTTATTCCTTTTGAAAAACTTTGATTAATGTGAATAAGTTATTGATTAATACATATTATTCAAAATTTAAATGTCTCAAAAGATTTTGCTTTTACCATTTTTCTTGAAAGTGGATTTTTGCTTAAGAGGCATCTGTTATCACTGATGCTGGCTGACAGTTAACCTAAATTTTCCTTTTATTAACTAATTTCACCCTGAACATGTCTCCTCCATCTTTGATGTTTATATCTTATAAGTACTTGTAAACAATTTTTATATCCCCCACTTAGTTGTCTATTAGCCAAGCTAAACAGATTGAGCTCTTTTAATCTTTTCTCATAAATCAAACTCTCCATTCACTTAATTACTTCTGATGTTCTTTTTCTGAACTTGCTCCCATATGCTTGCATCCTTCCAATTCCACATTTCCTAGAATGGAATATAATCCCACAATTTGTTCTTTTAAAAATGATATTCAATAGAAAGACCTCCAAAATAATTTATTTTCCTTCATATCCAAATTTTACCAGAATCACACAGGAAAGAGATATGACCTCAGAGCATCATCATCATCAAATATTTTTTCTTTACTCTTCTCTGACATTCTGCCAAAGCCAAAGGACAACATATGGTATGTGCCAGCTTATGTCTTTAAGTCTGCATTGGATGGTGGTTAGAATTGCATTAAACCAAAATAAAACACAAAACCTATTTTATGAAGTGAATGGGAACATAGGGTGTCTTAGAGAGAGGCTTGTCAAAACATTTATACATACATTTATATATACAGATGGTAATAAGAATATGAGGTAGTAAGGTAACCCTCTCCAAAATGTAAATATTTGTTTTGGTTAAGGTTTATGCTCTGATGGTTTAAAAAAAACAAAACAAAAAAAAAAAAAACAAGCAATCTAATTGTGAAGAAAACTCACTAACAAAGTTGAAAAAACAGTGAGAAAGATTTAAGTTATCCAGTGATCTGAGGATTATGATCACAAGCACTATTTCCCTCCATCTTATTTTCCCCTATTTATCCTTCTCTTTCTCTCTTTTCAGTTTGTACCTCTTCACAAATATTTTTTTCCTTTTATTTGTGCACTTCCTTGGAAATGTTGCCCTTCCCCTTTGTTGCATTTCCATTTTTGTTCCCAATTCTCTTCTTACTGGTCTGTTGGATAAGATATATATTTCCTTACCTGAGTGTGGATGTTATTCCCACTTTGGTACCTTTCTGAAAGACGAAGGTTTAAACTTTGCCTTCAAGCTACTCATATTCCCTTCAACTATGCTAATTCTTATATATCTTCTCATTTGGTAATTGCCCCCAACTTTTCTCCTTTTCACTTTTTCCTAGTGTGTTACCCTTTCTTATCCTTTGATTTTATAAAAAATAATATTGCATTATATACAAGTTATTCATTTTCTCCATCTATATATGCTTCTATTATTGCCCTGAGAGATAAAATTCTTAAGTACTTTTGGTAATTTAAGTATCTTAGGTACTCTAGGTATCTTAGGTACTTCATGTATCATAGATGTCTTAAGTATGTTATGTATTGCCTTTTTTACCAGTAATTTAATAAACAACTGCATTTTCCCCTGATTTCCTTAAAGAATATTAAGTAACACATATTCTTGTAGCATAACTATCTTAAGAATCCTAGTTACCATTTTACCACATAGAGATGTAAATATTTTACCCCAACTGATTACTGTGAGTCTTTTGTTTATGATTTATGTTTCTTCTGATTATCAAATTTAATCATTGAATTTTCTTTTTAACTCTGTTCCTTTGGTCAGAAATGCCTGGAAGAGTTTAAACAGAGTGAAATTGCATGTTGGCAATGGGTGGGGTGGGGTGGGGAGAGGAGGGAAAGAGCATGAATCTTGTAAACATAGAAAAATATTCTATATTAACTAATTAAATAAAAATATTCAAGAGAAAAAATTAATTCCTAGACATCATATATTTTATTAAATATCTATTTCTTAAGCTGGAGTAAAATATACATATTTTAAGAGGGTTGGTGATTTTTGGTTTTAGGCCTAGATCCTTTGCCTTGCCAAATATCATATTCTGTGTCTTCCAATCCTTTACTGTAGATACTTCTAGGTCCTGCGTATACCTGAGTGTGGTTCTGCAATATTTGAATTTTTCTTGTAGTATAGTAGTTTATTCTTGTTTTGGATATTCAAGAATTGGGCCTTAATAGTCACAGGATTTTGAAATTTGGGATTTCTTTCATGAGATGAACAGCAAATTCTTTCCATTTGTATTTTCCATTCATGTTCATAACCATCAGGTCTTAGGTCAGGTTTTTTCTGATAATTACTGTCAATGTATTCTGCAGGATTTATTGATTGATTAACTGATCATAGCTTTCAGGTAGTACAATGATTCTTAGGTTATTTCTTCTTGATTTTTTTCAAGTCAATTATTTAACTATTGAGAAATTTCAAATTTTCTTCAATATTTTTAATTCTTCAGAATTTGTTTTATTTTTTTTTTCTGTTTAATGAAGTCATTAGCTTTTATTTGTCCAATTATAATTTTAGGGAACCACTTTTTTCTTGAAAGATGTGTACTTTCTTTAGAAATTATTTTCCTATTGAATTATTATATTTCCTTTATGGGGAAAATGTTTTCCTCAGTAAGTTTTTATTCTGAAATTTTGATTTTTCTATCATTTTATTTCATAATTTTAAAAAAAGAACTTTTATTTATTTTTCTATCTTTTTTCATTCTAACAGGGGTTCATTTTGTGCTTGAAACCATTTCATAATTTCTTTTAAAGTTTCATACATTCTCATTTTAGTATTGTTTCCCTCTTCTGAGACTTTAATTTGGTCATATTTGTTGCTAAAATTTTTCTTACATTGGTCTTATTCTCCATCTTTTGCTCACTTGGGGGTACATACAATGTTTTTCGAGCTCTGCTTATTACACTCTACATCAAACTTTTCAACTCTTTCTGAAATCATCCTCTTCATCATTCTTTATAGTACTATAGATTCTATCACTATCATTACCACAATTTGACCAGCCATTCCCCAATATAGGGGCATCCCATTAGTTTCTAATTCTTTCCCATATCAAAAAGAAGAGCTAAAATATTCTGAAGCACAATTTCATTGGATATTACATGTGTCCTTGATCAAAACCTATTTCCACATTGTTGGTGTTTGTATTAGGATGTTCATTTAGAGTCTACATCCCCAACCATAACCCCTCAACCCATGTATTGAAGCAGTTTTTTTTTCTTCTGTGTTTCTACTCCCACAGTTTCTCCTCTGAATGTGGATAGTGTTTTTTTTCTCATAGTTTGCTCCAAGTTGTTTGGATCACTGCATTGCCACTAATGGAGAAGTTCATTACATTAGATTGTAACACAGTGTATTGGTCTCTGTATACAATGTTCTCCTGGTTCTGTTTATTTCGCTCTGCATCAATTCCTGGAGGTCTTTCCAGTTTCCTTGGAATTCCTCCACTTTATTATTCCTCTTAGCACAATAGTATTCCATAACCTACATATACCGCAATTTGTTCAGTCATTCCCCAATTGAAGGGCATCCCCTTATTTTCTGATTTTTGGCCACCACAAATAGCCCAGCTATGAATATTCTTGTAAAAGTCATTTTTCTTTATTATCTCTTTGGGGTACAATGCAGGAGTGCTATGGCTGAATCAAAGGGCAGACAGCCTTTTAGTGTCCTTTGGGCATAGTTCCAAATTTTCTACCAGAATGGTTGGATTAATGCACAATTCCACCAGCAATGCATTAATGTCCCAACTTTGCCACATCCCTTCTAGCATTCATTACTTTCCTTTGCTGTCATGTTAACCAGTCTGCTAGGTGTGAGATGATACCTCAGAGTTGTTTTGATTTGCATGTCTCTGATTATAAGAGATTTAGAACACATTTTCATGGTGCTTATTAATAGTTTTGATTTCTTTAACTAAAAATTGCCTATTTATGTCCCTTGACCATTTATCAATTGGAGAATGGCTTGATTTTTTGTACAATAGATTAAACTCATTATAAATTTGAGTAATTAGACCTTTGTCACAGGTTTTTGTTATGAATATGTTTGCAAATTGGTTGCCTCCCTTTTAATTTTGGTTGCATTAGTTTTGTTTGTACAAAAATGTTTTAATTTGATGTAATAAAATTACTGATTTTACATTTTGTGGTTTTTTATCTTACTTGATTTTTAAAGTTTTTACTTTCCCAAAGATCTGACAAGTACACTATTCTGCTCATCTATTTTTCTTATAGTTTCCTTCTTTTTATTCAGGCCATTCACCCATTCTGAGTTTATCTTGGTGTAGGGTGTGAGATATTGATCCAAATCTAATCTCTCCCATACTGTCTTCCAATTTTCCCAGCACTTTTTATCAACTATTGAGTTTTGGTCCCAAAAGCTCAGATCTTTGGGCTTTTCATAGACTGTGTTGCTGAGGTCATTTATCCCAAGTTTATTCCACTGGTCCTCCTCTCTGTCTTAGCCAGTACCAAATTGTTTTGACAATATCTGGGACTGCAAGTCATCCTTCCTTCACATTTATCTTTTCATGATTTCCCAAGATAATCCTTGATCTTTTATTCTTCCAAATGAACTTTGTCATTTTTTTTCTAATTCAGTAAAAAAGTGTTTTGGTAGTTCAATGGGTATGGCAATGAATAAGTAAATTAATTTGGGTAGGATTATAATTTTTATTATGTTAGCTCATCCTACCAATGAGAAATCAATGTTTTTATACAATTGCTCCGATCTCGTTTTAAGAGTATGGAGAGTGTTTTGTTGTTGTGTTCCTATAGTTCCTGTATTTGTCTCAGCAGATAGATTCCTAAGTATTTTATTTTGTCTAGGGTGATCTTAAATGGAATTTTGCTTTCTAATTCTTACTGCTGAAATGTTTTGGCAATATACAGAAATGCTGATGACTTACGTGGGTTTATTTTCTATCCTGCAACTTTGGTAAAGTTGTTGATTATTTTGACTAGTTTTTGGGTTGATTTTCTAGGACCTTTTACGTAGACCATTACATCATCTGCAAAGGGCGATAACTTGGTCTCCTCATTGTCTATTTTAATACATTCAATTTTTTCTTCTCTAATTGCTACAGATAGTGTTTTAGTACAATATCAAATAATAGGGGTGATAATGGGCATCCTTGTTTCACTCCTGATCTTATTGGGAAGGTTCTAGTTTGTCCCCATTGCAAATGATTTTTGCTTATAGTTTTAGATATATACTGGTTATTAGTTTTAGGGAAGACCCTTCCATTCCGATGCTTTCTAGTGTTTTCAATAGGAATGGGTGTTATATTTTTTCAAGGGCCTTTTCTGTATTTTTGAGATAATCATGTGATTTTTGTCAGTTTGCTTGTTAATATGGTCAATTATGTGAATTGTTTTCCTAATATTTAAACATCCTTGCATTCCTGGTATGAATTCTACCTGGGCATAGTGAATAACCTCGTGTTCGCTAGCATCCTATTTAAGATTTTTGCATCTATATACATTAAAGAAATCTGTCTATAATTTTCTTTGTTTTTGACCTGCCTGGTTTTGGAATCAATACCATATTTGTGTCATAAAAGAAATTTGGTAGAACTCTTCTCCTTATTCTGTTAAATAGTTTGTATAATATTGGGATTAGTTGTTCCTTGAATGTTTGATAGAATTCATTTGTGAATCCATCTGGACCTGGGTATTTTTTCTTAGGGAGTTCTTTGATGGCTTGTTCAATTGCTCTTTCTGATATGGGGTTGTTTAGGTAATCTATTTCTTCCTCTGTTAGTCTAGACAACTCATATTTTTGTAAATATTCATCCATATCACCTAAATTGCCATATTTGTTGCCATATAATTGGGCATAATAGTTTTTAATGATTGCCTTAATTACCTCTTCATTAGAGGTGAGGTCTTCCTTTTCATTTTGGATACTGTCTATTTGGTTTTCCTCTTTCCTTTTTTAAATTAGATTGACTAGTCCTTTGTCTATTTTATTTGTTTTTTCAAAGTGCCAACTTCTAGTATTATTTTTTAATAAATAGTTCTTTGATTTTTAATTTTATTAATTTATCCTTCGAATTGTAAGATCTCTAATTTAGTCTTTATCTAAGGATTTTTAATTTGTTAACTTTTAAATTTTTTAATTTGCATGCCCAATTCATTGACCC
This sequence comes from Monodelphis domestica, assembly GCF_027887165.1. NCBI lineage: Eukaryota > Metazoa > Chordata > Mammalia > Didelphimorphia > Didelphidae > Monodelphis > Monodelphis domestica. Next base: position 171,843,344 of record NC_077234.1, read on the forward strand.
TCTCTGGTTTGTTAATATATGAACTCAAGAATATAAATTTCCCCCTGAGTAATTCTTTGGCTGCACCCCATAGATTTTGAAAGACTGTCTCATAATTGCTATTTTCTTCAATGAAATTACTGTTTATGTGATTTGTTCTTTAACTAATACATTTTGGAGAATCACATTGTTCAATTTCCAATTAGGTCTTTTTTGCCTCTGCATGTACCTTCACTAATTATTATTTTCATTGCATTATTATCTGAGACTGTTGCATTTATTCTTTCTATTCTGTTGCACTTGTTTGCAATTTTTATGCCCTAAGACATGATCAATTTTTGTGAATGTACTATGTGCTACTGAAAAGAAGGTATATTCCTTTTTTCCTTATTTATTTTTCTCTACATATCTACTAACTAATTTTTCTAAAATTTCATTCACTTCTCTTACCTCTTTCTTATTAATTTTTTGGTTTTATTTATCTAGTTCTGATAGAGGAAGGTTCAGGTCTCCTACTAGTATATTTTTTCTATCTATTTCATCCTTGAGTTCCACTAGTTTCTCCATTACAGATTTGGATGCTATGCCATTTGGTGCATATATGTTGAGTACTGATATTTCTTCATTGTCTATACTGCCTTTTATCAGGATGTAATTACTTTCCCTCTCCCTTTTAATCAGATCTATTTTGACTTTGGCTTTGTCAGATATCATGATTGTGATGCCTGCCTTCTTTTTATCACTTGATGCCCAATAGATTTGCCTCCATCCTCTTACTTTCACCGTATGTGTATCTACCTTCCTCATGTGTGTTTCTTTTTGACAGCATATGGTATGGTTTTAGATTCTAATCCACTCTGCAATTCACTTGTGCTTTATGGGTTTTATTCTATTCACATTCAGACTTATGGTTACCTGCTGTGTATTTCCTAGCATTTTGATTTCTACTCTTATCCTGCCTTTTCTTCTTTCACTATTTTCCTTCTACATCAATGTTTTGTTTTTAATTAGTTCCCCTAATTCCCACCCTTATTTTAGTTTCCTTTTTACCCCTCTCCCTTCTTATTCCCCTTTTATTTTCTTTATAGTCCTTTTATACTACCCCCACTCTCTCCCTCCCTTGTACTGCGTCCCTCCCCACCAGTCTGTTTGTTATGCTTCTATTTCCATATAGGATGCAATTCAATTCTCTACCCTAATGGATTGGCTTGTTCCTCCCTCTTTGGGTCAATTTCAATGCACAAACAAGTTGAGTATTTCCTATCTCCAACCTCTTTAACCTTCCAGTGTATTGATATTCTCCCCCCTCCCACCATGTGCTTCTTTGTGACATATAAATTCATCCCCTTCAGTTTCTTTTCCCATTTCTTTTAGTATTAAACTATTTATATAGTTCTAGTTGTGTGTGTGTATATATGTGTACATGTATGTACACATATATATGTATATATGCATACATATATCTATATGCATATTTATGTCCTGTCATTTCATTCTGTACAGTTTGTAACTGTTCCCTCTATGTATACTTCTACCTGTCCAGTTGAAAATAACATATTTTAAGAGTTAACAATGACCTCTTTTGTTATAAAGATACATATAATTTTAACTCATTGGGTCTCATAAAAATTGTTTTTTTTGTTTTTCTTTTTTCCCTCTTTTTTAATTATCTTTTGATCATTCTCTTAAATTCTGTTCTTGGGCATCAAATTTTCTGTTCAGGTCTGGTCTTTTCTTTAAAAATGCTTGGAATTCTTGTATTCTTTTAAATGACCATACTTTCCCCTTTAAGAATATAGTAAGTTTTGCTGGGTAGTTGATTCTTGATTGTAGACCTAGTTCCCTTGCTTTCTGGAATATCATATTCCATGCCTTTGGGTCCTTCAGTGTAGAAGCAACCAGATCCTGTGTTATCCTCACTGTGGTTCCATAGTACCTGAATGACTTCTTCTTAGCATCTTAATATTTTTTTCCTTGGTCTGATAGTTCTTGAATTTGGCTATAATATTCCTATTTGTTGCCAGTTGGAGATTAAGTACAGGAAGTTGTTCTAGAACATCAGGTCAGTTTTCCTGGATAATTTCCTATAGTGTGATATCCAGGCTTTTCCTTTTGTCATGATCTTCTGGCAGACCAATGATTCCTAATTTGTCTCTCATGGAACTATTTTCTAAATCTTATGTTTTGTGAATGTGATGCTTCATATTTTCCTCAATTTTTTCATTCTTTTGATTTTGGTTTATAGCGTCCTGCTGCCTTGTGAAGTCGATTGATTCCATTTATTGTATTTTGGTTTTTAAAGACTGGATTTCATCTCTGGCTTTGTTCATCCTTCTCCTTCTGGTCTGATTTTCTTTGGAGGTCATCTTTCATCTCTTTTTACCTCATCTTTTATCTTCATTGCCTCACTTTCAATCTGGCTGATTTTGGCTTTCAAGACAGTATTTTCTCATTTTAGTTCAAGTGCCTCTGTTTCCAGATGACTTATCTTAGTTTTTAAGTTCTTTTCCCAATTTACTCCAGCCTGTTTTAATTGTGTTTTGAATTGTATTTTGAATTCTTCCAAAGCCTGTGTCCAATTCACTGGGTTTTCTGTTTTATTGCTTGGTGTTTCCTCCTCCTCTGTTCCATTTGCTCTTCGTCCATTGCCTGTATAGAAGCTATTGATTGTAATTTCTTTTTATTTTTTCTGTTTTTTGCTCATATTTAACCCTTCTTTACCCCCTGCAGTTGTCTATGCTCTTGGTCTTCTCATTTTGGGGGAGGGGGGTTGGTATTTTCTGTCACTCTTACCTCTTGGGGTTTTGTCAGTAGAACTCTCAGTGCAGTCTGTGGGGGTGGGGTATTGGAGCTTTTGTTTCCCTGCCCTCTAGAGGCTTTGATTGGATTAAAGTCCAGCAGTCTGTGTGGGAGGGGTTTTGGAGCCTGAGCTTCCCTACCCTCTGAAGACTTCTGATGGGATTAAGGCCAGCTGGTTTGGGCTGAATGTGTCCTGAGTCCAAAATGTCCTGGAAGTGGGGAACAATATGGAGGGTCTTTGCTGCTGCAATTAGGCTGCTCACTCTGCACTCCTTCCCCACCACCTGTGTTTGACTCTCTGAGCCTGGGCACAACTTTGCCCAGAAGGTACTCCTTCCAGTTCAGAGCCTCTGCCCACCCAGAAGTTCCAGATGTCAACTGAGGCTTAGTGCTCTAAGTGGGGTGGGAGGTCCTGGGACCTTCCTTCTCCCTTCCCCTTAAATTTGAGTGTTCTTGAATTCTGGCTTGGGGGGGGCATACATTTTGAATTGAGTCCAGGAGTGTTCCTTGGCTCTGTCTTATTGTTAGGTTTGATTTACAGTCCCATAGGAGTCTCATCAGTATGTAATTGGTAAGGAAGGGTTTTCAGAGGTCTGAATTTTCACTAATTCTATGCTGCCATCTTGTCTCTGCCTCCCCCCTGTACTCTTTTTGAGCAGTTTTCCTTCTGTATTCTTTGGGAGGAATATGGAGAGCTTTGAGGATTTTACTTTCCCATTTTTGTCTGATTTCTTGACTTTCCCTTTGAAGTTACACATTATTTCAAATCTCAAATCATGAAAGTCCAACTAAATAAGAAATCAACAGATTTTGATGTCAAATTTCCAAGCTTTATGCCTAACTTGGTTTCAGTAAAACCTACTTAATTTTTTTTAAATAGAAAAGAGTGATACTTTGAATTTTCTTAACAGTATTGGGGTGATTTTTAATAATTTCTTCAACAAGGGCTTCATTTCTGAAATATGTAAAGAACTTAGTCATATTTATAAGAATGCAAAATCAATATTATCATTAGACATTGTAAAATTGCTCCAAATCAATATTAATTGTAGAAATGCAAATTAAAAGTACAATGAAGTACCGCCTCATACCTATAAGACAGGATAATATGACAAAGATGAAAAATTATAAATTTTGGACAATATGTAGAAAAATGAACACACTATTAATACTCTGTTGGTGGAGGTATGAACTGATAGGACCATTTTGAAAATAAATTTTGAACTATGGCCAAAGAACCACAAAACTCTGCATATCTATTGACAAGTCATTTTTAGGTCTATATTCCAAAGAGATCAGAGATAGAGAGAAAGGAAACACATAAAAATATTTATAATGTCTTTTTTGTGGTGTCAAATATTTAGAAACTGAGGGAATATACATAGAGTAGTGGCTGAATAAGTTCTGGGATATGATTGTAATACAATACTATCAGGCCATAAGAATTAATAAATTAGATCATCACACAAAACCTTTAAAGAATTATATGAAGTATTTCAAAATGAAGTGAACAGAGCCAGGATTACACTGTACACAGTAATAGCAATAATTTCATGGCAATGAACTATGAATGAGTTAAATATGATCAGCAATCCAAGGATTTGGGAAACTCAATGGTACTCATTACAATAAAAAGATATTCACTATCATAAAATGAATTTACAGAGTTTAAATTGTTTTAAACACATAATTTTTCACTTTATTGCCTTCATGAATTTTTCTCTATTGTCATTGTAATGGTAAATACTGTAAATATGTTTAATATTATAAATGCAAATTGACAATAGTAGTAATGTACTAGTAAATGTAAATGGTGCAATTATTCCCCAATATGATAGACATTTAAATATGTATTATATAATAACTCATGTATAATCTATGTGATTTCACCTCCCATCTTGAAGAGGGGAAGTGTTTGGTGGAGAGTAAAAGGAAATTGATAGCAAATTGTCAGGAAATTATTATTAAAAACTGAATCCACAGGTACCCTGGAAAATAATGGGGGGAGGAGCACTATAAAGGGAAAGAAGACTGTACATTTTCATCAATGTATTAGACAATAAATAAATATTTTCCTCAACAAAGATATTACTGCTTTAAAATTTTTGCATTTTAAAAGGAAACATTTTCATTTTTAAATGTATTTAATTATTTCCAGAAATCATGACATCAGCAGAATGATTACTCTCCTCAAAGATATAAGTGCATTTCCTCCTCAATGATGGGGTGGTTATCAGGGGATTTCAAATTTGGTACTTTTTTCCCCCAAGGGTTTCTTTTCCCTTCTCATAGGTTTTATGAACCTATATTTATTTTGACATCATTGTGAGGCTATTTATAGGATTACTCTCTATATTTTCATCTCAAAAGCCTAATTCCACAATGTTTCTGAATAATGTCCTTTCAAGAAGAAATATATCTTTTATTTCTTAATCCTAAGTGCTAGGAAGAGATATAATCACAAATATTGTATTATCAGAAGATACACAAAATGAGGCATTGCAAAGGGCTGGGTGAAATTAGTATAAAAATATAATCCCTTACCTGGCACATGCACATTAAGAAAGAGTACCAAGTCATATGATGGGGGAGACCACATGTCCTCCTGAAGACCCAACCTCCTGAAGGGGCTGGTAGATGAATTACTTGGAGACAACTTGTGAATCAGACTGTCCTATCAGAGAATCTATAAGAGTAATGTAATTACCTATATAAAAGATTGGATCAAGCAGTAGCAGGGGTCTTCTTTTTTGTTGAGTCTCTTTCTGAGAAGAAATTATCTCTTTGGCTGGTCTTTCTGGCTTTAAATTATTTATTTAGCTTGTCTAACTTTCTGGGCCCTCTGCCACATTCTAATTGGGAAGCAGGAGCTAAAGACATGCAAAAATGGCCATAGATTATGATATTTAGGGAAAACATGATATTTTTAGTTTTTTCCTTCCTTTTTCTTCCTTCCTTCCTTCCTTCCTTCCTTCCTTCCTTCCTTCCTTCCTTTTTCTTCCTTCCTTTTTCTTCCTTCCTTCCTTCCTTCCTTCCTTCCTTCCTTCCTTCCTTCCTTCCTTCCTTCCTTCCTTCCTTCCTTCCTTCCTTCCTTCCTTCCTTCCTTCCTTCCTTCCTTCCTTTCTTTCTTTCTTTCTTTCTTTCTTTCTTTCTTTCTTTCTTTCTTTCTTTCTTTCTTTCTTTCTTTCTTTCTTTCTTTCTTTCTTTCTTTCTTTCTTTCTTTCTTTCTTTCTTTCTTTCTTTTTTCCTTCCTTCCTTTCTCTCTTTTTCTATTAAAAAGTTAAAACTTAACATGTGTCCAAGATTAATTTTAATTATAACAGGGCCTGTTACAAGTCAAAATAATGGAGTAAAGGTATGGATTCCCCCGAACTCTCCCAAATTCACCTCTAAAAATATTTTTTAAATCTTCAAAATGAATTCTGTAGTGGCAGTACAAAGAAAAGGATAGGGGAGATACATTTTTTTCTGCTTAAGACAAATTTGAAAATAGGTAAGAGTTATCTGTAGTAATTCCAAGATAGAAAAAAGTGTTTGAGATAGCTCAAACCAGAGCACAAGACAGAAGAGTATTAACCACACCCTTCTGTATCACTTTGGAAGAATTGAAACTTACTGACTCCAGAATTACCTCTAAACCCAGTAGCAGGAAGAAATTGAAGCTTGTTAAAATGCCTCCTATACCCTGAGAGCAGAGTTTAAATTCAACTTTGTTTTAAGTCAAGAAATATTCTGGGGGGGAATGAGCAAATATTGAAAAAAGAACCAAAAGATATAAAGTAACCATGGCAACAGGGAACACCAAAATGAAAACTCAAGAGAAGACAATGAGATAAAGCAAAGACCCAGAGAAAAAATTTGTATTATTTTCAGGTTTGGTTGACCTTCTGGGTGGAGGTTTACACCTGTTCAGTTGAGATACTGTTAACATTGAGTTAAGTTAGCATCTGCCCAATCCCACTGAAGCTAGATCTTGTAGAGCTGAATTGCTGTCACTGTTTTCTTCACTGAGGAAGCAAAAATACTGAGGAAAATACCTTAAAACACATGAGGTCAAATATATTTTAAAAATTACAAAAAATCATCAAAAAGACCTCTTTTAAAAGAACAAATAGCCAAATGTAAAAGAGGTACAAAAATTCATTGAAGAAAATAACTGCAAACCTTTACACAGTAGACCAAATAGATTACCTCTGTTGAGTGATCAATCTAGGGCCAAGGTACAAAAAATTAATAAAGAAAACTGTTTCTTAAAATTTAGACTTGGGCAAGTGGAAGCTGATGACTCCATGAGGCACCAAGAAACAATAAAATCAAATCAAAAGAAGGAAATAGAAGGTGAATATAAAATATATCATTGGAAGGACAACTGAACTGGAAAATGGATTGTTGAGATATATTTTAAAAATTATTTGAGTACCCTAACGCTAAGATGGAGAGAGACAGACAGACAGACAGAGGGATGGAGGGAGAATTTTAGCATTTTCATTCTATAGGAGTTAAGAACTTAATGGGCAAGAAGAACTGGAGGTAGAAAAAATTAGAATACCCTTTCTAAGAAGGATAGTAATAGAGACTATGCAGATTGAATTTGGCTATATCCTGATTATAACAATGAAGATACTTAGTGCTTCCTTGATTGTGAAAATTAAATTGTAACAATGAAGGTATTTAGCTCTTTGGAAGATTGAATTATAATCCCCAGTCTATTTTTAGATTTTAATCCCCAAAAGTATTAACTCAATATTCGAAGTAAATCTACCCATTTTAATATACAAAAAAGTAACTAATCACTAAAGGTGAAAACTAACTACTTAAGGTGCAAAGTAACTACAAAAAATACGATATAACCAAAAAAGGTATAATCTAACCAAAGAAGGTGTGAACTAAAGAGTGGTCACTACTGGAGAGAGTGTCTGCTATGATTGGTATATGTGAAATTTAAGGGAGATGATACAAGAGAAAAAGATCCTTAAATAGAGGAAATGGAGGCACACAAGAAAGAGGGATCAAAGATCCTCTGACTTGGAGTTGAATTAGAGTGAAGAATAGTTACTCTGATGAGAGACTGGAAGACAGAAACTCAGACTTGGCTGTGGAACTAGACCCTGGAGGAGCCTGTTCAGGAGACCTCAGACTGCTTTCCTTTTAGAGGGTCTCCTTGGTGAGTGAAAAGCTGACTTAGTTTCCTTGCCTTTCTGGAGGTGTGAACATCTGAGAAAGGCCCATCATCTTGAGACTCTTTTTCCCTGATTAGGACCTTAGAATTTCTACCTGGCTCAAAGAGGGAGCTGGAGTTTTCTCTCCCTTTTCTCACTTCTTTAAAATCTTCCCTCTATTATAAATAAACTACCATAAATTACATTTTATTTTAGTAATTCATTTTGGGATTTAGAAACTAAATACCTGTTGACCATCAATCAAACTATTCCAGTACAACCACAATTAAATTTAACAAGACTCAGATATATGTTGAATTATGAAGGAATTATAAACAAAATAATTTCTTTTATTTAGGAGTGCTGAATATGTATGCACTTTTAGGCAGCAGTAAAAAGAGTCAAAAATATAAGGCAATGAAGATGAGAGATCAATAGAAAATTATCTCAGAGGAGAATGGACATAATATTAAAAGCACAAGTGACAATTATCCAGAGAGTTAAAACACTCTCTGAAGATGGTGGGGAAGAGATGACATGTATGAACACAGAAAAATTTTACAACATGGTAGAAAAAAATTTCAGAATTTCAAGAAAATTTCAATGGAAGAATTTAAAAAATATTTCATTAATGTCAACATTTTAACTATGTCCTGCTGAAAGGGTTAATTTTGAAGATGATAAATCTCATTTGGCTATATGTTCTATTTTTATGTTTTGTGTTTTTATTTCATAGTTTTACTTCAATAACGATGGGCAACTTTTGATGGCAAATCATTTTAAGTGTAAAGGAAGAAGCTTTGTAAGCTATATGTATCTATATCTATATATCATAATTTTGTACTCATTCATGCAAATATATATGTATTCATTTATATCAACATCTAAATATTCATATTTATCTTTCTCTCCATTAATTTCCCATCTACCATCTACTGTCTATCTGCCTAATTTCTTTGTTTGTTTCTATCATTGTTTCTTTCTTTGTTTCTTTTTATTTTAGAAACATGAATTGATCATGTTCTTTTCTTATAGACCACTTTACCAATTTTGTCCTCATCCCTATTAAAAAGAGTTAAGTAACAAATTTATGGTCTAATGGTCTAATAAATATATGATTCATTCTGCACCAGTCTTCTCTACTTCTTTATGGAAAGATACATGTTTAAGTATCAAATTGTCTGAAATCAAGGTTGGTCAGTACACTCATCAGAGTACTGAATACTTTAAAAGTAGTTTTTATTTACATTGTTGTAGCTACTGGGTAAATAGCTATGCTTACTTTGTTATGAGTCAGTTCACTTAAGTTTTCCCAAATTTCTCCAAATTCATCATACTTACCAATAGAGTACAATGAAAACATTCTATTGTTTCACATGGAAAACTTTGTTCATTCATTCAACAATCAAGGGGCATACATGCCCTTTTCAGTTTTTTTTATCATCAAAATTGCTATTATAAATATTTTTGTATATTCCCATTGGTTTTTAACCTGTTTGGCTTCTGCATAAAATTTTCAGTTCATTACATATTAAAAATAACAAAATATTTTTTATTTAAAATAGTATATTTGATATATTTTGATTTTGCTCTGTTTCTATTCCTTCTGTTGCCTTCTCCTCTGACCTCCAAGAGAACAGGTGATATTCACTGAACCAAAAAATTATACCATTGCTCTGCCATGTTCAGTCAAGCACCTGATTTAAATTCTCACTTCTTGGTACTGTGTAATCTTGGAACAACTTTATAGATGAATTTTAGAAGTGTTATCCTCCATTTTACACTTATTAAAAAAATAAAAAGCAAGGAAGAGGGCTGTTTGATACCACATAAGATCAGCCAGACCACAAACCTAGACATTCTTAAATCTGAACCACATATTTAGATATAAAAACAAGAGGGGGTATTTAAACATTTTTATTTTTATATTTTCCTTTCCATATTTTGGGCATCAAAATCCTTTGCTTGGGAAAGCTAGGTGGTTTAGTTGATAAAGTGACAGGCCTAGAGTAAGGAAAAACTTAGTTCAAATCCTGCCTCAGACACTTATAGACTCTAGGCAAGTCACTTAATCCTGTTTGCTACAGTTTCCTCATCTGTAAAATTAACTGGAGTGGGATATGACAAATCACTCCAGTATCTTTGCCATGAACACCCACAAAAGATATAACAGTGAATTAGACATGATTGAAAAATGACAAAACAATAATAGCTTTCCTTAGGTATCTACCTACAATCTTCATTTCTCATCTTATCATTAAAATTATAATGAAAAAGAAAAAAATATTAATGATTCTTTACTTCAATTTCCTTGTTTTACAGAAGACATATATGAAAAGTAGCAAGGTAAAGTGGCTTGCTTCATATAATATAAACAATAAGAGAAAATTTCAACAAGTTATAAATTAATCCAAATAATTATTTTTGTTTTCTTTATTATTTTTTTTTTTTTGTGAAAGGGCGGGGAGACAGGGAGACCAGACCTGTCTCTTCTTTGGAATCTGTTAACCCTGGTGATGATATTCCCTTTCTTACTACACACTGGTATTTTTATCTCTAGAAGCTGCCTGAAACAATGAAAACTTAAATGATTTGCTCAGGGTCACATAAGTGACAGTTGCAGAGCAACATCAGAGAATTTTTAAACTCAGACTTTCCTGACTCTTATCAACTTTTTTTATCCACTCTTCCATCATGGCTCTTGATTTTAATATAAAAGAAAAATACATCCTAAGAGTGAAGAGAGATGAATGATGATCTATTGAATGAACAAATGGGCTAGAGGGAGAGAACAAAAAAAAAAGAAAAATCATAGATGCCAAGAAAAGTATTATATATAACAGTTTTGTGTTTTTTATGCAATCAATGAATTGAACTTCTCTAAACACCAGATATTCAGGAAGTGTTATAAGGTGTGTGCTAATCTTTTCTGCCATACTGCAAACAGGAAATATTTTTTCCTTGTTTGGAATATGAGCAAATCACCTAGTCAGAATCATCTGAATATGAAAGAAATCCTTGGATTAATCTGATTGATTTATTATTTTAAATTAAAATGTGCGTAGATTATACTGTAACTTAAAAGAGTTAATTCTGACTTAGTAGGTATTGATTTGTGATTAGCAATCACATTTAGAACTGTTTATAGCTTCCTAATTTCTATGTTATCAATTCACTTGACTACTTAACCTCTAGAAGTGTTGAATCCTTTGCATTCCCATTGAGACTTCAGGAGTATTTGTGGGACATCATTACTATACTCCTTTTTTTATACTTAAAGGTATTAATAGACTTGGCAGCTTAAGAAAATCCATTTCCTTCAAAATCTTGTAAACGTTCACTTACGTTATATGCTGCAGCTCATACTCTTGTCACATAGAGGGCACCTTATCCCTCTGAATTGTGGATTCCCTACCACTGGTAGAGCCTTTCCCCAGACAGACAAAACTGAGTAGAGTCCAAAATATTATAATAACATTTGTCTCCATTGTTGATGAGGGCCAACACATATTAATTTGTCACTTGCTGCATATTTATCAACCAGATTGCAGACTATTGCCATACTGAGGCAGTTAAAAGCCTTTATTAAAACTGATGTTCTTTGGAACCATAATTTCTTTTAGCATACATATTATATTTTTGTTTAATATTTTTGATGCCTATCATGCTAATAATAGTTCAGAAAGCTAAAAATAAAAATAAAATAGCCAAACACTAATCATTTTGCTCTTTTTAGAAAATCCATTACTATGAAAAATGCTTCTCCTGCTACAGCAGGAAGTTATTTTCTTTCCTCTCTCACATTGCCAGCCTTGAAATTTCTAAAATGAAGCTGTATTACTGGTGGAACTGGTACAATAGCAGCTGGTAGTTACCATGACAATCATGATTTTAAGGATTTTTGCCTGTGACCTTTATGGTAGAGTATCAGGAGGCAAACATGCTGTAGAGGGAACCAGGAAACAAGTGTAAGGAGTTTTATAAATATATATGTATATGTGTATATATATATATATATATATATATATATATATATATATAAATGCTTATATATATTTTTAATCTACCTAGAGAATTATTTTAAAATTTACATTTATAACTGTGATAATAGTACACTTAATGTTCCATCTTCCATCCATAAGAAATATATATCAAAAGAGGAGGGGTGTTCAAATATGAAAACCAATCCTAACATAAGTTGGAAATTTGCAAAAATGTTTAGCATTTTGCCTTTCAGAAGATCACTATTATTGAATGAAGAAAGAATGTGGGAAGATCCCTATTATAGAATGAAGAAAGCATGTTGCACTTGTGTATATTTATATTTTTTATTAAAATAATTTAATGAGATCCAAAATATGTACAATAAAATGCCATGATTAGCACTATCTATACTGTGTATAATTAATTAGATAATATAATACAATAGACTGGACTTGGTATCAGGGAGAGTTGAGTTCCGATATTGATTCAGACACTTACTAGGTATATGATCCTGGTCAAGTCTTTTAATCTTGAGGTTGTCTGTGAGGATCAAGTGAGGTAATGTATGAAAATGCTCTGTGAGTCTAAAAGTGCTAAATAAGTGATAATTGCCACTATTATGGATTATTGTATGTAATAATTGAAGTCCTTGATTTTTCAGTGACTATGCTCTAAAGTATGGATTTTTAAATGGTTTTCTTTTTTCATGAAAGTCTTATAAAGCTTATAGACCCCTAATCATAATGATGTTTTTTTTAAATGCATGAAATAAAAAATATAAGAAATGCAAAGAAAATTAATTATATTGAAATAATTATGTCAAAATATAAAATTAAAAGTTCATGGGCCCCAGAATAGGAAGTCTTGATTTAAAGGGTATCCCATTGTTTTATAGATAGCCCATTTGATCCATAATACAATCTTTTCTCAGTGACATGATATGAATTATCTTCTATTTTAACTTATACCTCAAAGAAATTAATCAATTTATTCACTGTTTTATTTAAGGAATAGTAGAGCTGACATTGATATAATAATTCAAGATTAGGATTAGTAGACTATTATATAGGCATTAGTTCATTTGATCCTTTCTGAAATACTGTAAATTTGGTGGTATTACTATCCCACTTTTACAGATTAAAAAAAATTGAGGTTTTGATAGGTTATCACCTATGCTGAGATACATATTTTATATGTATTATATGTATTATAGGTTTGATATTGGATGTGAAAGTCTTCCTGAAGCCAAGGTCAATATTCTCTCAGGATGCCTGTATATAACAACAACAACAACAACAACAACAACAACAACAACAACAACAACAACAACAACAACAACAACAACAACAACAACAGCCACCTTATGAGTAGAAAAGTGAATGAATGCTATACCAATTCAGAATATAAAAAGATCACCTGAGCTTTGTGTAAGCAGGAAAAAAAAATAATGCAAGAAGTGACATTTGAGTCAGATTCCTGTGCGATTAGCTACAATTAGGAAAGGGTATTTCTAACCACAGGAATGTCAAAAGGAAGAAAACAAACACAAATCATGAAATATTTCAGTTAGAACTTGTTCCCATATCTATTACTGTCCATGAACTCTAACACACTGAAACTCTAAGGAAACCTAACTGGTAAACCACAAGAAATTTGCAGATGATATAGTACAAATGAATAGTAATGTTGTGGGATATTCAAGTGCAAAAAAGAGGGAAGACATTTTCTATGACCAATGCTTTACTTCTTATTGAACTTTCACCTGCATGTTATTTTCATGAAGCAAGATTGACCTGGAAGGTATGTAATTGTTGATTAGACCCATAGCTATGCAGATTTTTACCAAGCCTCTCAATGAATTAAGCAGTTGCTTAGCAACCACTTGAATACTTATAAATTGTTAATATGATTACTGAACTATATCTTCATATTGTATTGAACAGTCATTCATAAACATTTACTTTTCAAATGTTTTTCATTCCTGTACAACTCTTCATGACCCCATTGGACTTTTCTTGACAAAAATATTGCAGTACTTTGACATTTCCTCCTTTAGCTCATTTCATAGATGAATAAGTTGAGGCAAAAAGAATTGAGTAACTTTCCCAGGGTCACAAAGCTATTAAGTGTCTAAGGCCATATTTGAACTGAGGGAAATGAATATTTCTGACTATAAGCCCAATATGCTATCCACTCTGCCACCAAATTGCATCTACTATGTGTCAGACACTGTATTAGGTTCTGGGGATACAAAGAAAGGCAAATAACATTCCCTTCTCCCAAGGAGCTTAAAATCTATTGGAGGAGACAAGGAATATATACATAAGCACAGACATTCATTAAAAAAAAAACTTTATTCAATCAATTGGTAATGTAATTAGTTTAGCTTCATGAAATCCAAAGATTCTATTTCATATGCTGTAGTCTATATCTTTTGTTTGAATATAAACTGGATATTTTAAATTTGTTCTATTTCTAGTTTTTTTTAGTTGCTTCCCCAATTCATTGATCATCTCTCTCTCTCTCTCTCTCTCTCTCTCTCTCTCTCTCTCTCTCTCTCTCTCTCTCTCTCTCTCATTTTCTCTCTCCGTCCCTCCATTAATTTAGAGATAAAAATTTCCCCCTACATACTGATTTTCTGTATCCAATAAATTTTGTAATGTTATATCATTGTGGTCATTTTCTTTAGTAAAATTATTTATTGTTCCTATGATCTGTCCTTTGACCCATTCATTCTTTAGGATTAGATTTTTTTCTTCTAAATAGCCTTAATCTATAATTTCCCTCTAGTAAATGTAAATCCTTTCTATATAGAAAAAAAAACTGGAAATAATTAAGTGAAGGAAATAAGTAGATTTAAGTGGGAGTAGAAAAGGCTTCCTGTTGAACATGAGATTTTAGTTGCGACATAAAGAAAGCCAAAAAAGGTAGTAGGGAGATATGAGTGAGATAATAGTACTCACCAACATTCACACTCTCTCCCCTACAACATGGGCTAGGTTAGATGATTCATTAAAGGCAATAAATCCAGAATTTTATTTCCATGTAGATAGGGCAAGGCTCAAACTGGTCCTCTCTTGACAGATCTACTTGGCAATCTTTACCTGCATTGATATGGTTTACTGATTGCTTAAGGAAATAACAATGCCCAACCCAAGTAGAGTCACACCCTTCAAACTAAGTGGGTGAGCTGAGACAACAAAGCATCATAAGTTTTCCCTATGGATATGATGAAGATAAGACTGCCAGATGCTACATTTTTTTTAAATCATGAATACAAAGCAATTTTTTCTCTTCTAATTAAGGAGAATGAACTTTCCAAAAAAAAAAAAACCCTGTAATTTCAGGAGTAATTTAGAATTTTAGGGCTCCTCTAAGATGAACTTAGGTTTGCATTTTTTTTAAACCCTTACCTTCTGTCTTGGAGTCAATACTATGTATTGGCTCCAAGGCAGAAGAGTGGTAAGGGCTAGGCAATGGGGGTCACATAGTGGTTTGCATTTTATTACAGATGCTGAAGTTATTTTAATAAGCTAAAACCCATCTCCTAGTTTAATCCTGCAGTCTTATAGAATACCTTCTATATCAAGTATCTGGAGTTTAGAAAAGACTCCTCACGTTTATGTCAGACAATTCCAGGCTTTAATTGACATCTTAAAACACATAATTTTTCTGCTAATTTCTAAAGTTCAGGTCCAAATGGACTTAACTCTAGAAAAAAAAAATAGCAAAGTACCGTTTGCTTGGGTATTTACCACATAGCATTCAATAGTCTGACACTATTATAAATCAAAATGTCAGCACACAATTGTAGTTAGAAGTGAGTCAGCAGACAGGGAAGGCTTTTGAGCATGGATGTTATAAGCTTAGAAAGACTAATGACCTTAAGAAGATTGTCATTTCCATTGACTTCCATCTGGGACTTCTGGGTGGAGGTCAATATTAATTAATTGTAGTCAATTCTCAATTATTCAATATATATTGAAGGGTAGATAAAGTCAGAGAAGTATTTGCTAATTTACCAGTAGCTTGGTACTCATCATTAATTTGTTCCATGAGGCAGGTTGAGTACTGTCAACATGGAATTTAGGAATCCCAAACTTGTGGCCTAGTGGGATCTGATGAACCCCAAGTTTAGATTTAGCTTGTAGATTGGAGGCCCCAAAAGCTTGTACTTGTTCCCTGTTCCCATGAGAATCTACCCTAAAGGGAAATGATAATCCTGCTTGGGTGAGATAAGCATATGCTAAGGACTTTCTTTTGTTTTAGGTAGCCTTTCCTAGGAAGATCCACACCTGGACAGGAATCATCCTTTAGTATCTATTGTAAGCAGCCCCTTTCTCTTACACCCTAGCCTCTAGCTATGATTCTTTTCCCTAGTTTGATTGTATCTTGTCAGTGTAGTTTGAACACTCCCATTTTCCCTGTAGCCATAGTGATGTCAATCATCTTTCCCTGCCCCTGGATTTCCCAAGGGTATATAGGTTCCCCAAGTTCTTTTGTTCCTCAGAGTCCATTCTGAGTCAGTGGCACTTCCAGGGACTAGTGACTCTGTGCAGTCATGGAAGCAGCTCTGTTGTCCTATTAGTAGCGCTAACCCCTTTTCCCTTGATTAAAGAGTGATTTTGACTATTTAATAGTTCTGTGTTTTTTCTAGTTGACATTAACAAAGGAATTTTTCCCTTAAAATATTTGTTTTTTGTATAAATTTAATTAATCCATTCAAGACACCCAGAAAATCTAGATTTTATAAGGCATGATATGTATTAATGGAGTTGTGTTTTACTAAATAAGCATTAATAATATATAGACATGAATAAAAAAGCAATGATTGGATTAAATAAAATATTTTAACTTATTTTACCTGTATTATAAGAAGTTCAGGTCTTAAGGAGATGGTGGGGAGGAGAGGAAAGGAGAAGACTTATTGATTTGAAAAAGAGTTCCCTTCCATAATATCTGAGGCCATCTGCCCTGCTGGAATTCTTTCTCTTTCTCTTTTCTGCCCCTTAATACAACTGAACTCTACTTGAGATTTTCCAGGTGTAAGCTTCAAAATAAACCTATCCAATGATGTTTGTCTTTGTCTGACTTTCAAAACATCGGAATTGGTTTGGTCATTTAACAAATTTATAATTATTCTTGTTATTTACCACACATTTATCAGTGTCATATTTTTCATCAAATTCTTGCCCTTTCATCCATTTTGAACAAATTTCCTTGATTAATAAAGTTGGAAAATCCTCCTTTACCTCCTCCTCACCTGAAGAAAACTCTCCGGCCACTAACTGTCCCTGCTCCCTTTTACATACCTGCACTCTTGATTGTTGAGCTCTTCTTTATGCTCCTAAACTTACATGTGGTCCTTTGTTTTGGATGAAGTATGCATATACTCTTGAAGATTACAATGCCAAAAAGTTCAAGCAAGGGCATTGAATACTGTAAATTTTTTTTCTTATGAAAATGCATCAAATACCAAATTTGACAAAGTCTGAAATAGATGAATTCCAAGGTTTGACTATTTACCAGAATATCTATTTAAAATGTATTCCTGATGCATAGGCATACATGGAAATACATGCTTTTCAATGAATCTAAATTGTTTTAGGAATCAGTAATATAATATGAAATGTTATAATATGTAACAATTTATCTTCATTATCCTGAACATGGTGAAAATGAGTTATCATGGCTTTCTGACTCACAGGAAAATTATGAATAAATATCTGACCATGGCAAATTCGATATTGGCAAATTATATACATGGCAAATTATAATACATTTTCTATTCTGGATATTCAAGATAGTGCAAATACTAATGAGTAGTAAAATAATGAGTAGTAAAATAATTGCTATAGTAGGCCCAAGAAGTCTATCAAAACAACTTGCCTAGAAGGAATACTGTCCATCATCATGATCAGACATGGGTTATGTAAAAAATAGACTCGAATACAGGACTACAATCCCCACTAGCCTTTGCTCCACTTCCCCAGAATGCCTTGTAATCTCACCTGGGCCAAGATCAAGAAGGTATTTTAGCTGATTCAACGGCTTTTGAGAGGCTCTCTCTTGGCTCTTTTTGGACTTCCATTTTGGAGCAGGCACGTCTCTTGCGTGATATGAGGTTATTTTGTCTAGGCCTCTGGCCTAGGCACATGTTTCTTACTTGTATATTTTTTAATCTTTAACCTTTAATAAAACTCTAAAAAATATAATACTTCTTGCAGAAACTAATTTCTACCTGCCTCACCTGTCTCAGTCTCCCCAGTCTCCCCTAAATTTTAATCTTTACAGTTAATTAGATCCAGTACTGCTAGAAATACTATTACCCTTGGAAAATTTGTCTTTCTCGTACTCCTATTTGTGAATACTGTGAATGTCCAATTTCTCTACTGTTACTGCATGCATTTGTGGGAGAGTGAATCCTATGTTTATAGAAGAGATATTCATTGCTTCTTTTCTTCTAATTCTATCATATCATTAGATATTATTGCTTTTAACTAATTATTTTTGGCCTGAGAAATAGGATATTAATACCTGAAATTTATAATTTGTAGTTTCAATAGCATGGACAGAGAGAATATTCTGAATTCCTCCGAAGATACTCAACTTGTATGTGTGAAATGGATGAGGAGTACCCCAGAAGTGATTATTTATTGATGGTCTAATTTTAAAGACTGCTAATCCATCACTATATCAATAATCTGGGCAAAAAGTATTCTGTAACTACTTGTGTATTGTCCCTTAAAATGGTATCAATGTGGAACTAGTTTGTGTAATTACTGATTTCATTTATAAATCTATTCAGTGTTTTCAGGTTTGGTGAAAGTAGGAACTAGATCATCTACAAATAGGAGCCTACAACAAATCTCAAAATCTATATTAGATTCCTCTTCCATTTGGGATGTTGGGGTATATAGAGATTAAATTTATGCTTGGACTAAATATAAGAGAATGTGGTCACCAATTTAAAAATTAATATAGCTCAATTCAAAATGAATTTTTAGTAGCTTTATTTACCCAAAGTGGGAAAATAGAGAAATATAGAAGTAGGTAGTGAAA
This sequence comes from Monodelphis domestica, assembly GCF_027887165.1. NCBI lineage: Eukaryota > Metazoa > Chordata > Mammalia > Didelphimorphia > Didelphidae > Monodelphis > Monodelphis domestica. Next base: position 171,862,327 of record NC_077234.1, read on the forward strand.
ATACCTAACTTAACACACTAAATATTTGCTCTGGCACCTGGATCCACTCTGTCAAAGCTCCAGAAACCCCAGCCAGAAGGCCCAGTGGAGATTTAAGTGACGATTTAACACATGTGGCCTCCTCTGAGAAGGAGGCCTCTCCAGATGCTAATATCTCCAGAAGCCAGGAAAGGAAGATCAGTTTTTATTTCACTCACCCAATCTGTAATACAAAGGGAAAATATCCAAGAGCAACCTTACCGAGCAAGAGCAAGCAATTCAAGAGTCAGAATCCCAGTCCAAACCAAAGTCTTAAGATAGAGCTCCTCCTAGGCAAAGTCCAAAGGAGAAAATATATTTGGGCAGGAAGTTTGGGGCTTTTATAATCCTTTTTTCCATATCCTTTCCTCTCCTTTCCTTCACTTTATGGGGACCAATTCCAGTTTTTTAATTTGCTTAGCACTCCCCTGTGGGTAGTCAGACACTTCTTAATGTATGGGGTATCTTGATTGTGGTTTATTACATTTAAAAATAGGCAAGAGGAGAGTCAATTCACAGAGCCTATGATTGTGGTAGGTACCTTTGGAAAATTTCCCTGGTTTATCTCTAACTTGAAATTAATAAGAATTATTGAATGAATGTCTTTTTGTTGTTCCATATTTCAGTCCAATCTGCATGATTTGCATGCATACAAGGAAATTTGGTATTTAAAAAAAAGTTATGGCAGCATTTTGATATATTGTATCAATTGCCAAATGATAAATCATGAGCATAGAAAGGCTAATATGCTCCACTGCTTTTAACTCATTTTATAGGTAAAAGTAGGTATGTCAGTGGATAGAATGATTGGAATCAGGAAAATTTCAGTTCAAATCTGGTTTCAGCCTCTTACTAGCTTTATAATCCTAGACAATATACAGAATTTCTGTTTTCCTTAATCCACTGAGGAAGGAAATAAAAACCTTAGATATGATCTTGCATATAAAATATCATATGATCTTCACAAAAACTCTGTAAAGTATATACTATTATTCTCTATTTTATAGTTGAAGTATTTCTTTACTTCATGGTCCTCTAATAATTAGTGAATTGGAAAATTTTTATGTGAAAATTGATACCTTGGGCTTCTTTCTCTGAATCCTGGTTTTCCTATTGTTTAAACATTTATTAATTGAGAAATCCACTATTATTATAAATTTGATTCAATTCCTTACTTATCTTAGAAATGAGAGGCTTATTTTAAGGAATTCTTTGCCCAGAAATATATTTCCCTTTAAATATTAATTGCATTATTTTCTTTTATGAAAAACCAAATCATTTAAAAAATTACTTTGTACAAATTCTCTACTTTCTCTACTCTAATTCTCTCACAATCCTTTATTTCATAAAGACCTTGCTTCCTGTTTATATATACATATATACATATGAAAGGTATATTTGCACATAAATGCATGTATATTTATGAACATATTCTGAGTTCCACAGATGATTCTACCTAGATTCATTATCATTAAAATATTCTTATCATAATACACTAAATTTTCTCTTTGACATAATAATAATAAATAATATTTATTTAACACCTTATAGATGAAAGACACATAGTAAGTGCTTTATTAAAATTATTTCAGAATAACTATGTGAGTGAGAAGTTATTATTATCTGAATTTATCTCCATTTTCCCATAGTGGAGGAAATTGAAGCTAAGTAACTTGTCCAAGGTCACATATTTGGTAAGTATATGATGAGGAATATAAACCTATATCTTCCTGACTCCAGAACCAGTTTTCACTCCTTTTTGCCACACAATAGCCTGGATATGGATTTTCTTTTATTTATTTTAATATATTTTATACCTCTCTCTTATAGATAGCAAAACTTTATAGAATGTTATTTTTTTAATATAACAAGAAGTAAAGGAAGAAAGGAACATCAAAACTGATAAATTTAAAAAATCAATCTAACATTTTGTACAATATTCCAAACCTATGAAAGTCTCCACTTTGGCAAGAAGCAGGAAAAGGTATTGTCTCATATCTGTTCTTTGGAGAAGTTTTCTCTTTTTAAATTTGCAAAATTTGTTAAGTTTTGTGTCTTGAGTGATAGTTGTCCTTTCTAGTTGCAATCTTTTTCTCATTCTAAATATTTGTTTTTAGTACCACTTATTTAACTTTGCATGAATTCATATGTCTTTTCAAGCTTCTTTGTATTACATATATATTATGTGATTTTTTTCAGCATGAGACTATTCATTTTAACTATATACCTAAATATTCATCTTGAAGTTTTTTTAGTTTAAATGAATAAAGCATTTGAGCTATCTTCTTAAAAAAGAATATCTAAAATATGAATTAGATAATCTTTATTTCCAAGTGCATGGATCAATACATATATTAAAATGCATGTCAAATTTATTCAATATGTACTTATTTGAATAGCTAAGATAAATGGGGAAGGATATGAAAAACAACTCCAGTATCTTCACCAGTACCTTTGCCAAGAAAAACCCAAATGGGGTAAGGAAGAGGAGGATGTGAATCAAAGGTGATTCAGAGAGAACAATATTAAGAGATAAAGGATTTTTATCATAATTTATATATATAGCTCTTTAAAAGAAAGTATAGTCCTATGCTATCTAATATTCAAGATTACTCGGGACAACAAAAAATAACTACTTAGTTATCAATAAAGATTCTCAATTTTTCTATCATGTTTATTAAAATGAATTAAAAATTAAATTAAATTTGACTTAAAAATGAAAAAGGAATCTCAAATTAGATGGATGAAGGAGTTTTTTACTTTCTTCATTCGTAGCAGACCTAAAATCTTCTTGTTATTACAAAGAAAGAACAAAAGGCTTTACCACTTTATCTTTCCTATCAAAACAACTCCTAAACATCCTTCCTTTCCTGATGCTCTCTGTATATGAGTGAAGACAATATACAGAATACTCAGTTTCTTTATTTATTTGCCACATATATATTCCTTTTAAAAATGACACAGTTTAAGACACCTGTCTTTAATTTTTTAATTTTTTTCTCATTTCCAAATTTCCATTTTAATTCTTCATTTCCCTGAAGTATCATACTTATTGTACCTTACATATAGTATTCCATTTGCTTCCTTAATACTTGTGGGCAAGCTGCATTGAAATGAATTCATTCCTCTCTTAAATCTCCTAACTAAAACCTTCATAGCATCTTCCATCCAAAAGTTACCATATGCCCATTTTTCATATTATATTTGTGTATATTATATATATATGTATATATATACATATATATGGGGAGAGAGAGAGACAGAGGGAGAGGGACAACCAGTGCCAGAGACAGAGACAAAGAGAGAAAGAGAGAGACTCCTCTGATAAAACACAATCCATCTTCCACATGACTGTCAAAGATTTGCTGATAAATGGGAGGTCTATGTTAAACCTCTTTCATGGCAGTCCACTGGCTCTCTCTCCATTGTCACTAGAAGAAAAAATATTACACTGTCTGGCATGTAAAGCACTTCAAAACATTATCCTAACTAATATTTCCAACTTTAAAACATTTTTCTCTTCTTCAAATAGAGTGAAACCATGTAAACTTACCTTTTGTTTGTTGTTTGGTCACTTCTTCCAGTGTTTAATTCTTTATGACCCTGCATGGAGTTTTCCTGGCAAAGATACTGGAGTGGTCTGACATTTCCTTTTCCAAATCACTTTACAGATGATGAAACTGAGACAAACATGTTTCAGTCACTTTCCCAGGGTTATGCAACTAGTAAGTGTTTGAGGCCAGATTTGAACTCAGGATGATGAGTTTTCTGACTCCAGGTCTAGTACTATAGTCATTGCACCATTGAACTGCCCAGGAAAGATCTTAATATCCTTCAAAAAGAGGCTCCATCTCACATTACTGTTCCTTTGCAGTGGCTGTCTCTAATGTTCACATTGTATCTTCTAGAATCATTGACTTCCTATAAGAATAAGGATATTATTTTGCATATAGCTTCCCTTGTCCCCATCCTAGGTGCTAGTACCCTCAGGCCCCACTTACCTAATATGCACATATTTTCTATGCATTTATGAACATTCTTACACTAACCATTGTTTATTGAATATTTGTAAAACTGAGATTTGGAGGTATCTAGGTCAATATGGGAGACAGTTTAATCCTATTGCAACACATACCATTTCCTGATATTTCCAAGAAAGAACAAGACCAAAGATTCCTCTTCAGTCTTAGTTAAATGAAAACATAAGAAATCTATCCTCCTGTGGTTGTTGGTGTTTTATTGCTATGTGAGCCCTCTAGCTGTTTTTATGAAAGCTCAGGGAGTAAGTTATCAGAGAGCAGGTGGCTACTTACTCTCTCTTTCAGTAGCAGCCTAGTCTGCAAAGGAGGCCAGGTCCTCCCAGAGGAATTATAGCAGGAAAACATGTAAAAGTTCAATGATGAAGACCTGGGGAATAAATATAAAAGTATGTACGAGCAAGAATGAGCACTCTAACAAATGCTACCTCAGCAAAAAGTTGCTAACTAGGCCAGGCACAAAGCATTCTAACTAGCTTAAATCACTTTTTGAAAAAAAATTTTTTTTCCTGTGTCTTCTCTCAACCTACCACCAGCTTGTACACAAAAACACCCAAGAGAATTTTAAATATCAATTTGGAAGATAGGCTCAAGTTCAGAAATTTTTACATAGGATTTTATCTTTTTCTTTCTTCTAATGATAAGAAACTCCTAAAGCTTCAAATAAATGAACCTATTCTTCACCACCACATAAAATGTGCTAAAAGAATAAGAAATTGGTAAGTCATTTTAATTTCAGTGATATATAGTTTCCAGAGAGAAGCAGTATGGAGATATTGATAGAGAATGGCCTTGAGGCTGGGTAAAGTTCAAGGCCAAGGCCTATCTTTGACACTTGCTGGCTCTATTACTCAGGCAAGGCATTTAAACCCATCAGTACTTGAGGAAATTGAGTCAAACTATAAATTGCAAAGAATAGATCTTGTTGGGGGGCAGCTGGGTGACTCATTGGTTAAGAGTCAGACCTAGAGATGGGAGGTCCTAGGTTAAAATCTGGCCTCAGACACATCCCAGCTCTGTAACCCTGGGCAAGTCACTTAACCCCCATTGCCTAACCCTTACCTAACCCTATACTCTACCGCCTTGGAGCCAATACATAGTATTGACACCAAGATGGAAGGTAAGGTTTTAAAAAAAGAGAAAAGATCTGATTGGAGAGATAGAAGTAAATTCTTCCATTGAGAGTTTATTAAATATAGAAATCATATGTTTTGTTACCTTCTCAGATATTATAATATTCTCTCTCCACATGTAGTATGTTTTGTTCATTTACTTTTCTCATACCACTTTAATTTAAAAAAAAGAAAATGTAACTTTATTAAAGTTTCTGAAGAATCAGTCTTTATCTGAATGTTGTTAAAGGAATTTATCCTTCCGAGGCGTACTTAACATGATATAATGGTAGGATATTTGTTGGTGAGACACATGTAATGGATGACCTTTGACTTGTGCTTGAGGCATGCTGCTAATAACCTAAGAATAATGATGTTGACTGATGACCTGTTTGCAATAAACTGTTTGGGAAGAAATAAAATTATTTCCTTAACTGAAACTTTTTTATCTTTGTTCATTTTTTTAAAAGTTTCCTCCTAGAGATATCAGGAACTGAGGTAAAAGAACTGGGGGAAAAGGGAGGTTGGACATTTTCTTTCCATCTCTTATTTATTACATGAAGAGTTTTCTGTTGCTTATATTCTCACAGAAATAGTAATGAGATCCATGTCAATATAGCCTCAAACTTATTTAAATCTGACTATTTCTGGCTCCTTATGTCCCAAGACTTATTCCTTCTTATTACCTCAATTATATGATATGTATGGACACACATTGTAGCTCACCATTTAACTCAAAATGTTCCATTCCCTTCTTTAAAAACCATAGCATTCTTCTAATCTTACTTTAACCTCATAACATTTCATTTCTTCCAAAGTTGAACTGCTACCAAATCTATTTGTTGATTTCCTCTAAACCTCTAATCCTGCTGTCTTTCAATATCTTCACAAGTCATTGCCACTACTATGACTTTACTTCAGTCCACAAATTTTACTCTTCACTATTCTCTATTCTGGGATCCCTTTCCCACTGACTTATGGCCATCCATTTTTTGTCAAGCATGTTGTAAATCAGTTCTGGATTATTCCAACAATCTGAATCATTTGTTCTGGAGTTAGAGGAAGACACCTAATAATTCCATGTGTATTTTTACAACTTCATGTAGGCTCTCAACATAGCATTTTATTTTTAAGTCAATATTTATGTTAATGATTCTCTAACAGTGATAGATTTTGTAAAAAGGCCAAAACTAATTATGATAGCTCAGAAAATTTCACATACTTTCTATTTCATTGTATTGATTTTAGAAAAGATAACTGTATTCATTCTTGAGAATAATCAGGAGAGAAAGTCTAGTGTGCAATATCTGAAGATAGAATAGAAACAGATTTGAAGGGAAATGACAGAAGCTCACATTATTGAACCACAAATCAAACAACTGTTTTCTTCCTGGTAGTTACACTGTTCTCACTCCCAAACACAGAGATGCAGCAATCAAGATAGTAAATATATTGGACAATACAAACCACTGGGCCTTTCCCTCATTCTTTACCTGAAATCTATCCCTCCAAAACATATTATGTGGGTTATCTTATCTTCACACATCCATACAATGATCTTCTAATGATAGGGATAATGATAAATTCATTATTTCTAATCTGGCTTCTGGAATATTACAGATATATTTTTCAATTTTTGTTTATGTGTAGTTAAAGGCAGAAAGCATGGAAATTTATTTTTAAGTTGTGTTTTTTTTTCTTTTTGGGCAATAATGTTCTTTTAAAAAATAAAATAAGCATATTTATTTGTAGTAGCATTACTTCCTTTGGATGATGTGAAGAATAAGCCAAAGAAGATTAATGAAATATTTTCAAGTCTGTACTAAAAATGTTCTAAAGAAAAATTATGACTTTCTCAAGCAAATACAAAGAAAATGTATTAGTACTGAGATATAACAAGAGAATGAAGTTTCAGAGGACCAGTGTAACATAATTATTTTCAGGATATTGGGAACATTGGAGACTCATCTCTCTCTGTGCCAACTTTGCTGACATAACCCTATTTAATGAATGGATACAGATACAAAGAGACCATATTCTTGCTACATCAGCCCTCTGCTGACATACCTTATCATTGCAATTTGTCTCACCTTCCTTTTTTGTACTATCTAAGTGCAATTTTATCTAGTCAACTCCCTTAAGCTGATGGGTTCCAAGACATTTTTCAAACCTAATGAGAAAGATGAATTTAGAAAAGAGAAAGTTAAAGGCCTTTGGTGTTATTTGTTCCTTTCATTCAAACTGTTGATACTCTAGCATCAAATGTCTGGTAAAAGATAGAACAGATGCTTTGGCTATTTTTAGAGTAGGTTTAAAGGATGACACAAAGCCCTCAAAAGAATGCAATGCTATAATTATTACTTGGAAACCTAGGAAATGAAAGAAATAACTCAGCATTGATATTAGTAAATTGTGCAGTACCAGGGAATAAGGGATGCTATGATGTGTGCTGTCTATTTGTTGCTAGGAAAAATGAGGGAAATAAGATGGAAACCTCTTTTCTGATAGTACACTGTCTGCTTTATTATATGGGGTAATAAAAACAAACACAAATAAACAACAACAACAAAAATTCTAAATGTCATTGTCTTAGTGCTAGGGAAATCAGCAAATAATAAATGTCACATGTACAAAAGTGAATGAGGCTGAATTTGCCATAGTTGACTTATCTATAAAACACTTTCCTTTCTTTACATATCAACAGGTTATTCAAAGGTGTAAAAGAATGATGCTCACAAGCCAAATGAACAAGAGAGTCTTCCTTCTCTTTATGTCTTCTTAGTGACTGGTCTTTGAAGATGACACTATTCTTTTTAGGTGTTGAGTGCTGGGGCCCATCAGTCCAAGAGGCCTTGACAGAGTCATGTGTGGTAGCTGGTCCTTGGCACAGAGTGGTCCTTGGCAAGATGTGACTGCCCACTCTATCCCCCTTGCATGACCTCTTTCATCAATACCTATTACCTATGAATTGACATGATGATTATTCCCCTTAGTCTCAAAAGAAATAATGCAAGAGAAAAACACCTGAACCCTAATTCCCTAAAACATCACCAAAAGATAAGACCCTTAAACCCAATCCCAAAAAGACTATCATTGGTTAACTTTTACTTAGGTATATAATTCCCAGCAAAACTGCAGCTACAGGCCAAGCCCAAAACTTTCTCATGAAACCAGCACACAAATCAATCATAGAGGCTCATACAATATGTACAGGTACAGTACAGGTACACTAAGCTTCAATATCCCTCAGTGACTCAATTACACAAATCAGTAACTCAAATTCCCTAGTAAGCCACATGTGACGAAATCATTTATCTTGTATTCTGTCTGTAATCACAACACAAAAATATAGAATGTTAATCAAGTGATTTGTTAAATTAATGTATCACTTTTCCAATTATCTCTCTTTGATTTTGTGTATCTGCATGCCAAGAATATGGATATAAAAATAAATCCCAAGCCTGGGAATATTGAAGCAGCTGAGATGCAAAGCAATCCCATGGCTTTTATGATTAAGCTGTCTTCTGTATGTTATTTATTTTGTTTTATTTATTTGGACTGATCATTCACCACTGCCGGGAACCCTGGAGTCATGAGTGAGGCTGGACCCTGCCCATGACAGTTGAGAGTAGCATGTAAATAACACTTTTTACTCCTAAATACAATGTTGGAAAATTTAGACATTCAAACACTTACCTGCCTTCAGGCACTAGGGTCAATTTCATACAAATATTTTTCAACTTTGATTTATTTCTATTTTTCTAGGCAAAAGGAGTGGAAGAGTCTACTTTTCAGGAAGCTCTTTGTTTGTTTTCTGCTTCCTTTGCTGATTTGCCAGAGATCTCCAAATAATCAATTCCTGAAGCAGACAATTCATCTTGACATCCCTTGTCACTTACTTATGTAAATTGGATAGTCTTTTTATTGTGATCTTAAAAATTATCAAAAAACCCCACAAATATTGCACATGAAAGACATGTACAAGGTAAATTGAACAGTTTTTCTTAAGAAATATTTTGTACTTGTGTGTGTATATATATATATATATATATATATATACATATATATATATATTCTACATATTTAAATTATTCCTTAAGTTCTTGTTGTTTGTCAGTTTTACCCAGACTTTGTGGTCCCATTTGCAGAGTTTTGTTTGTTTGTTTTGTTTTGTTTTGTTTTTTTAGAAAAAACTACAGGAGTAGCTAGCTTGTCATTTCCTTCTCTAGTTCATTTTATAGGTGAGGAAACTGAGGCAAACAGAGTTAAGTGACTTGCCCAGAATATACAGACATCAAGTGTCTGAAGCTAGAACTCAGGTCATTTTGACTCTAGCCCAGGCACTTTATTCACTGTCTAAGGCAGTAATTTCAGTTTATATCTTCCTGATTCCACGGCAGGCAGGAAGGATAAAAATGATTTATTATGTACTTTCTCTGTGCCTGGTAGTGTGCTAAGCTATTTACAAATTTAATTTGCTCCTCATAACAAACCTGGGAGTTTGATCCTATTATCCTAATTTTACAATTAAGAAAATAAAGGTTTAACTTAAGTGATTTTCCTGAGTTCAAACAGCAAAATCACTGTATAAGGTTGAATTTCAATAAAGTTCTTCATGAGTTCAAATTCAGAACTTCATTCACTATTATCCATCTGCTACCAAGCCCCAGTTAGAAACTAGATGACTATTCCACTTAGTTACCTATATATTTCCTTTGGCTTTTTTCCCTTCAACACATGAAAATTATCTTTTTGAAACAAATTTTATATATTTATTTTTAACCACTAACCTAGAATCTTTGGAAAATAAATACACGTACCAATGTATGCATCACATGCAGTGATGTATGTTTAAAACACAATGCAATATATGCCACAAAATAAGATCACAATAAGTGAATGCATATATGCACCAATGTCCATGGGTCTATTTTTGTGTTTGAGTGAATTTATATATATATATATGAATGTACACATATGGATGATATTTCAAATAAAAATAGTACTCTTGAAATTCTAGTTATTTAATTTAATTTCAAAAATATCAACTTTACTATGATTGTGGAGAGAACAAAAAAGTCTATAAAATTGTCAAAGTTGTCTATTATAAAACGCATTACCAAAGATAGAAACTGAGAAGCAGATATATGGGGTTTCTTCTTCATTCCAACAACACTTGTCAGAATTTGGTGTTATCCTGTGCTACATTTTTGTTGAGTTAACCTTATTTATAGATACCCATTGTTCCCAATGGGGTCTGAGTCAAGATCCTTTTTTGATGTTTCAATCTTTATTACCCTCTGCAATTCATGTTTAATACTTGGAAAAAAAACCCTGGGAAACATTAATGGTTTCTTTGGCTCAAGAGTGTTCCCATAGGAAAAGTAAATAGTAAATGAATTCTTTTACAAAGTAGTAAAGTATAGTTCTGAGAGGTTTGTTTTCAAAAAGGTTTAATGTCATCCAGAGATCTAGGGATCCCTGTTATCAAGGTTCTAAGTGTCTTACTATTTATTGCCTTGCTTAGATTATCTCCAGCAATATGTCTCTGGTTTTCAAGACAAGGAGATCTGACAGATTTGTTTTTATAAATCTATTAAGTCCCGATATGATCGATACGTAAGTACAGCAACTGAATTTAAAAAGAGCCTTCAATCCACAAGGGAAAAAAAAATCAAAGAAACACCATGGTTATTATGTGAGAAAATGTAACATAAAACTAAAACATAATATTACAAAATTCAACACACACACACACACACACATACACATACACACAGACAAAATAATTTTTTCCTTGATAAAAAGTACTGTTAAAATCAGATTGGTGATTTAATTACCAAAAGAAACAGTGTTTTATGCTCAATCAACTTGCCTTCTATTGGGAAGATACAATAAGTATATGAATAAATTAATACAAAGAATTTTGGGAGTTTTTGGAGAGGGGGCAATGTAAAAATATTTAGAAATATTGCAGGGAAATGGAATAGTTTGCTCAGCCACACAGGAAGTACTAGATATAGGATTCCCTGGCATTTCCACATGCCTGGAAAGTTTTCCACCCACTGGTCCACATCTTGACTTCTCTGCCTCACTTTAAGTTAACAACTAAAAACACTACTGTTCCTGAAAGCCTTTCCCAAAGTCTGTGAATTCTACCACCTTCCCTCTATTCCTTATACTCTGGTCATGCTTTATATACCTTGATTTTTATTTATTTGTTGCACATTGTCTCCCTCCGTAGATTGTAAATTCCTTAAAAGCACTTGTCTGAATTTGCCTCTTTTTGTGTACCTAGTATTAAATGTAGTGTCTAGCATAAAGTAGGTACTTAATACATTTTTATTTATTCTTTAGCACAATAGAAAATAATGCATGTAGGTATGCTTCAAATCTATTAGAGATGAGAACTCTTTATCAGTCTTTTGAAGTCATTGTGTTTGTTTTGAAAAAAAAATCTTAGGTCTAAAATAGCTGTTTCCTCTCACATTATTAGGTGATTATTGGATACATTACTTTTCACAACTCATCAGTTCAATAAAGTTATGCAAGATTTTTGTCACTCTCTTAAATTCATTATTTCTTATGCTACTATAAATTTACATTACATTAATGAACAATTCTTTATTAGTTAAATCTATTCTAAAATTGATTGTTTTCTATTAACATTTGTCAAACATTATTTTTTATTTGTTGTTACATTTTAAGAAGATTTTTCTGCATTTTTAACATGGCATTTTATTATTATTATGGATTGTTATGTTAATAGTTTCCATAATATTAAACTAGATTTAAATTCATAGTATACATTGAATCTGATTGCCTAGCTAGCAATTTATGTTTCTTTTCTACTTTTCTACTTCTCTACAGCAAATGCTGATACTTATTTTTTTAAACAATATTTTATTTGGTCATTTTCACACATTATTCATTGGAAAAAAAAGATCATTTTCTTTTCCTCTCCCCCCCCACCCCTCCCATAGCTGACACATGATTCCACTGGGTATCACATGTGTCCTTGATTCGAACATATTTTCAAGTTGTTGGTATTTGCATTAGGGTGTACATTTAGAGTCTCTCTTCAGTCATGTCCCCTCCAACCCTGTAGTCAAGCAGTTGCTTTTCTTTGGTGTTTTTACTCCCACAATTTGTCCTCTGCTGGTGGCTAGTGCTTTTTCTTCTAGATCCCTGTGGAATGTTTAGGGACATTGCATTGACACTAATGGAGAAGTCCATTATGTTTGATTGTACCACAGTGTATCAGTCTCTGTGTCCAATGTTTTCCTGGTTCTGTTCCTTTCACTTTCCTAGAGGTCATTCCAGCTCACATGGAATTCCTCCACTTTATTTTTCCTTTGAGCACAATAGTATTCCATCACCAACATATACCACAATTTGTTCAGCCATTCCACAATTGAAGGGCATCCTTTCATTTTCAAAATTTTAGCCAACACAAAGAGCACAGTTATAAATATTCTCGTTCAAGTCTTTTTCCTTATTATCTCTTTGGGGTACAAACCCAGAAGTGTATGGTTGGATCAAAGGGCAAACAGTCTTTTATCGCCCTTTGGGCAGAGTTCCAAATTGCCCTCCAGAATGGTTGGATCAATTCACAACTTCTCCAGCAATGAATTAATGTCCCTACTTTGCAACATCCCCTCCAGCATTCATTACTTTCCTTTGCTGTCATGTTAGCCAATCTGCTAGGTGTGAGGTGGTACCTCAGAATTGTTCTGATTTGCATCTCTCTGATTATAAGAGATGTAGAGCACTTTTTCATGTGATTATTAATAGTTTTGATTTCTTTGGCTGAAAACTGCCTGTTCATATCCCTTGCTCATTTATCAATTGGAGAATGGTTTGTTTTATTGTACAATTGATTTAGCTCTTTATAAATTTGCTTTTTAAAAATCAGCTAACATCATCTGCAATGGGGATAAACTAGATGCATTCCCAAAAAGATCAGGAGAGAAATAAGGATGCCCATTATTACCTCTATTATTTAACATGATGCTTATTTTTAATATGTACTCTATTTATATATACAAATAACTTTAATATTCATTATCAAAACTTTAAATTCCAAATTATCTCCTTCCTCTTTCTCCTCCCCTCTTCATTGAGATGTCAAATAATTACACACACATATTACAGTAATTCAAACTGTGTCCATATTAGTCATAAGGTGAAAGAAAACAGAACAAAAACAAATAAAAATGAAGAAAAGTATTTATGTATGTTTTAATATGTCAATTTGTATTTCAATTCCATCAGATATTTCTCTGGAAGTAGATAGCATTTTTCATCATAAATCCTTCTAGACTGTATTGGATCACTGTATGGCTGAGAATAGCTGTCATTCATTGTTGATTATGATACAGTATTGCTGTTACTGTGTAAACTATTCTTGTTCTACTCACCTCACATTTAAATTATTCATTTAAGTTTGCAGGTATTTTTAAGTATTTAAGCATCATTTTTATAGCACAGTACCATTGCTTCATCATATACCACAACTTGTTCAGCTATTCCACCACTGATGCACATTCATTCACTTTCTTATTTTTTTGTCTCTTATAAAAGAGATACTATACATATTTTTTGTATATATAGGTCATTTTTCTTTATCTCTTTGCCATCCAGAACTAGTAGTAGCATTGCAATGTCAAAGAAGAGGCATAATTTTATAGACTTTTGGGCATTGTTCCAAATATTCTCCAGAAAAGTCTGATCAGTTGACAATTTTACCAACAATACTTTAGTGTCTGGAATTTCCCAACATTTGCCATTTTCCCTGCTTGTCATAATGGTTAATCTGATAGATATAATATGGTAATGAGAACTGTCTGAATTTGAACTTTTTTAGTCAATAGTGATTTAGAACATTTTTTTCAGAAAACAATAGATAATTTTGATTTTTTCATCTGAGAACCATTTGCTCATATCCTTTTACCATTTAAATACTGTATTGGGTGGTCAGGGAGGAGTAGTATCTCTGGTATGGAGGGCTTGTTGTGCCCTCCTAGCGCAGCTCTCCAACCTCTGACCCTCACCTGACACCCAGCTCTCACTTGTGGCTCCCAGTAGCTGCTAGCATGTGGCAGAGGCCACACCCTGGTCAATGGCTTCGACAGGCCAACTAAACCTTGTGAGGGTGGCCATTGGGTCATAGACTCCTGGTTAACTAAGGCTTTGCTCACCTAGCATGTGAAGACTGCTTCGGCCTAACAGATGGAAGAAACCAATAAGAAGGTTCAATGGCTGAGAGGGCGATACAGCAAAGCACTGTGGAGTGCTTAGGGCTTGTTGGAGCATAGAAGACAACCGGGCCATCCAATGCAGCTGAGGAAGTCTCCAGACGTAACAATTTTTTGTACCACTGGACCCAGGCTTCCAACGCCGAGAGAGTGGGACTGTCACTGTGCATCGACTTTTCCACTTAAATCTCCTTCACACACAAGTGTTTTTGTGCACACTCATCTACATCATAGATGAAAGAGCACAAAAACAATCGTCATCCTCCATTACCAAGAGACTACTACTATTGCAAATAACATGAATTGTTTTTTGGATATTATTTTACTTTCCACAACTTATATATAAAATAATAATTATCATTTTATTTAAAATTTAGTTCTATATTCTATACCTCCCTCTCTCCTTGCCCTCCCCACTCACTGAGAATTAAGCAATTTTATATAGACTTTATATATACAATTATATAAAACATTTTCCATATTAATCCTCTTGTGGAAGAAAAACAAAAAAATCAAGAGAGATAGTGAAATATAGAATGTTTTGGTCTGGATTTAGACACATTCATTTCTTTGGGAAAATATGCTTTTTCATCATGGCTTCTTTGAAATTGTCTTGAATCATTGTATTATTGAGGATAGCTAAGTAATATTCAGTTAATCATTTTAGTACCCTAACTTCCCCTCTACTGCAAAAGCTTTTTCAGTCATCTATTATGTGAAATAGTTTACCAAATTCTATGAATAATCTTTTCCTCATTCTCCCAGTGTATTTCCTATTCTCACTCCTAACTTTTATTTTCTCAGATATCCTCCATATTAAACTCATAGTCTTGCTTTCTGTCTATGTATACTTTTTCTAATTGACCTAATAATGATAAAATTCTTAGGAAATACAAGTACCGTCTTATCACTGAGGGATATAAAGAGTTTAACCTTATTGCATCTCTTATTATCACTTTTTCATGATTCACTTTTATATTTATCATAAGTCTTGTATTTGAGAGTTTTTCTGTTCAATACTTACCTTTTCACTAGGGACTCTTGATGTCCTCTATTTGATTGAATGCCCTTCTTTCCCTGAAGGATTATGCTCAGTTTTAATAGGTAGATAATTCTTACTGGTAATTTTAGCTCCTTTACCTCAGAGAATATTAAATTCCAGTCCCTCTGATCCTTGAATGTGGAAGCTGCTAAATTTTGTGCTATCCTTACTGTAGCTCCATAATATTTAAGTTGTCGCTTTTTGGCTGCTTGCAATACTTTTCAAATCTACTTTTTAAGGAGTCTTTTTCCTCAGTGAATTTCCATATGTCTTTTTCCTTTTTATCAAATATTCTTTAACTTAAATATTTATTTGTTTGTTTCAATAAAAATTCCAATAAAGTATATTTTTCTCTAAGTTCCTCCCAGTCCCACACTAAAGAAGGCATCACTTGACAAACACGTGCACACACATACACACACACACACACACATATAAAACACTATGTCTTGCTTGTTTCTATTTATCAGTCCTTTCTCTTGGAGATGAACATACACAATTCATTCTTCAAACAATATATGATGTCATATATTGTTTGAAGAATATATTTATATATATATTTGTATAGATTATGTATAATGATCTTTTGGTTTTACTCATTTCACTCTTCATGGTTTCCTGTAAGTTTTTCAATGCTTTTTTTAAATTAACTTGATTTTCAATTCTTATAGTATAGTACAATACTATCATATGCCACAGTTTATTTAGCCATTCCCCAACTGAATTTCCGGTTCCTTCCCATAATAAAGATATATCAGTTCTTTTCCTTTTCTTTTTAATTTTTATTCATTTATATATTTTTAATATTTGCCAAATATTTTCCATGATTTTCTCTCTCTCCCTTCTTTCCTCCTTCCTCTCAGACCTGACTGGCGATTTCATTGGGTGATACATGCATTATCACTTGATAACCATTTCCATATTAATATTTTAACAGAGCAATCTTTTAAAACAAAAACCACAAATCATATACCCATACAAATAAGTGATAAATCATGTGTTTTTTTTAATTTCTATTCCCACAGTTCTTTTGCTCGATGAGGATAGCATTCTTTTCCATGAGTCCCTCAGGATTGACCTAGATTATTGCATTACTACTAATTGCAAATTCAATTACGATTGATTGTTTTAAAATGTTTCTGTTTCTGTGTACAATGTTCTCTTGGTTCTTCTCATTTCACTCCACAACAGTTCATGGAGGTCTTTCCAGTTCATACAGAAATCAAGAAGTTCATCATTCCTTATAGCACAATACTATTCCATCACCATCATATACCACAATTGGTTCATCCATTCCCCAACCAAGGGACACCTCATCATTTTCCAATTTTTTTGACACCACAAAAAGCATGGCTATGGATACTTTTGTACAACCCTTTTTTATTATGTCTTTAAGGTACAAAGCCAGTAGTGATATTGCTGTATCAAAGAGCATGCGTTCTTTTTTTTTTAATTAAATATTATATTGATTAATTGATTTAGAATAGTTTTCCTTGGTTGCATGATTCATGTTATTTACCTTTCCTCCTCCCTCCCCACTCCCAGAGTTGATGAGCAATGCCATGGGGTTTTACATGTATTATTGTTCAAAATCTATTTTCACATCATTAATATTTGTGCCACAAACTTTGTGCCTCAGCCTTTGGACTCCAAATCCACATGAGGGTACACTGTAGATGAAACTGCACAAAGAGAACAGTCATTCTCGGTCACCAAGAGACTACCACTTGTAATATTTGCAATAGTGACCATTCAAAGTCAACATCCCCAATCATATACAAATTTAACCATTGTGACCAATCATATGCTTTTCTTCTGCATTTCTGCTTCCACAGTTCTTTCTCTGGATGTGGATATCATTCTTTCTCATGAATCCCTCAGGATTGTCCTTTATCATTGCATTGATACTAGTAAAGAAGACCATTGCTTTAGATTGTGCCACAATATATCAATCTCTGTGTATGTTCTCCTGGTCTGCTCCTTTCATTCTGCATCAATTTCTGAAGGTCTTTCCAGTTCACATGGAATTCCTACAGTTAATCATTTCTTTCAGCACAATAATATCCCATCACCATCAGATACCACAATTTTTTCAGACATCCCCAAATGAGGTTACCCCATCATTTTCCAATTATTTGTCACTACAAAGAGAATGGCTATGGAAATTTCTGTGCAAATCTTTTTTCCTTATTATCTCTTTGGGGTACAAACCCAGCAGTGGTATGGCTGAATCAAAGGACAGACAGTTTTTTGAAAGCCCAATGTTTTGCTTTTAATCAGTCCCCTGTTCTCCTTCCATTATTTTACTCAATTTCCCAACAACACCCTTCTTATTCCCCTCCTACTCCTTATCTTTTAATCATCCTACAACTTTTACCCCCCATTTATTACTCCAGTCCCCACAACCCTCTTCCTTATTCCCCTTCTATTTCTCTATACAATAGATAGGATTGTATACCCCAATAAGTTTGGCTTTTCTTCCCTCTCTCAACCAATTCCACTGAGAGTAAGGTTTAAGTATTCCCTGTCACCACCACCATCTTCCCCTTCTTGTAATATTATTCTCCCCACCTCTTCATGCCTCTTTATGTGGTATAATTTACCCCATTTTACCTTTTCCATTGCATTTCTCTTAGAATAATTGTTTTTCTCTCTATTTTTAAAAATATCATCATAAATAGCTTAATTAATACTGCATCTTCTTTCTACAATGATAATTTAAACAATTTAAGAGTTACAGATTTCATTTTCCCATATAAAATATAATCCTTTTAGCCTTAATGAAGCCTTTAAATTTTCCCCTTTTTTAAATGTACTTTTTTATGATTCTCTCGAATTTTGTATTTGTACATCAAATTTTCTGTTTGTTTATGGTATTCAGGAATGCTTGGAAAGTTTTTATGTTATTAAATGCCCATATTTTCCCCTGAAAATATATAGTCAGTTCGGATGGGTAGGTGACTCTTGGTTGCAGACCAAGACAGACAGAAGAAAAATGGGAAGATCTCTTACCTTTTGGAATATCATATTAAAAGCCTTATGCTCCTTCAATATGAAGGCTTCCAGATCCTGTGAAATCCTTACTGGGGTTCCATGATATGTGAATTTTTTTCTGGCTGCTTGCAGCATTTTCTACTTGGCCTGGAAGCTCTTGAACTTGGCTATTATATTCCTGGGAGTTTTCATTTCAGTATTAAATGTAGCGGATGCTTTTCCAATGAGAAATTTCAGTGTTTTTTTCTATTTTTTTCATCCTTTAGCTTTTGTTTTATTATTTCTTGATATCTTGTGAAATCATTAGCTTCTACTTGCTCAATTCTAGTCTTTAAATACTGATTTTCAACCATGATCTTTTGGTTCTCCTTTTTGATTTGGTCTATTCTGATTTTCATGACAACTTTTATCATTGGACTTCTTTGCCTTTTCTTCCAGTAGGCCAATTCTGGTTTGTAATCTGCTTATTACTTCATTTGATTTCTGTGTATGCCTTTCCATTTAACCAATTTGATCTTTAAAGCAATTATTTTCTTTTTGGATTACTTTCATTTCTTTTTCCTACTTTTCTTCCCATTTTTCTTCTATCTGTCTTACTTGGTTCTTGAACTCCTTTTTGAATTCCTCCAGAGCTTGCCACCAGTTTCTATTATTTTTAGAGAGTTTGCATGTTTGTTTGTTTCTCACCCTCTCCTGCTTCTGTTTTTCACTTTTTTTTCCCCATTGAAATTTGTCAGGGTCAAGAGCTGTTTATGGTTGTGTTTACTCATTTACCTGCTGGAGGACTGGGAATCTAGCATGTTTCTGGTCATTTCTATCTTAGCTTCTGCCTCACAGTGCTTTGCCTTGGGGCTATTTTCATTCCCTGTCCAAGGTCTGAGCAATCCCCTTACTATAGAGCTCTGACTTTATCCTTGAGGTGCTGGGATTTCCAGGGTTAGGTCTGAGGTTGTTTTTGTTGGTATAGCATGATCTGTAGTGTTTTTCCCTGACACCATTTTCCCTGCCTCTCATGCAGTAGAGTGAGGATAGTGCTATGGAGCTCTGAACCTCATCTCCAGGGTCTAGGATTTCCAGGGGTAGGTCTGTGCATATTTTGAAGCATTTTGCCTTGAGACTATCTTCCTTGCCACCCTTGCTACCACCTCTGAGCTACTGCCTCCTCTGCTACAGTGGAGTGAGTACAGTGCTACTAAGCTTTGGATCTCTCTGCTAGGGCTTGGAGCCTCTAGGGGTAGGTCTGTGATGTTCTTTCTGTAGTGTAGCAAGCCTCCTAGGATTCAGATATTGCCCCCATCCTGGCTTTGCATCTGGAGAGGTGTGTTTGTGGGGAGTGGTTGACCTACACTTTTACTTGTGTACTTTTGCTCCCTTATAATGTAGAACTGCCTTTTCTCAATCTAACTTTCATACTGTATTCCATAGGAGAGTCCCTTTGCTTGTCCTGCTTTGACTTCTGTCCTTTTAAGATACTTTTTTCATGATTGGTTTTCATGATTGGATTGATTCAGAGAAACTTCATTTTAGGATTTCCCCTCTACTCTGCCACCAACTTGGGTCCCATTTAAAATATTTTTTTAAATTCTCTTCAGTATAATTTTGTTCCTCTTTTTAACAATTAGCATATTATAACCTTGATTGTATTTGTTTTTCTCCAGTATTTTTGTGATTCTTTTACCAAACTGTTGACCCTCTTTCATTTTCCTTCATCATTATCATCTTTTTATTTTCTTTATTACTCTCTTATTTGATTTTTAAAATAGATTTTTATCTCTACCAGTAATTACTTTGGGGATTGAAACCAATTCACTTTTTTTTCCTACAAATCTTTGGATATAGTCTGTTATTTTCTTCTGAGTTTGTGTTTTGGCCGTCATTATTACCAAAGTAACTTTCTATGTTGACCATCTTTTTTTTTTTGCTTATATTCTTGTCTTTTAAATTAAAAAAAAATTGTCTATTGGAGATATGTTCCATTCCTGAGTTTTATAGGTCTCTGTTCCAAGTTTCAATATTCTTATTGTTCAGTTGGCTTCAGAGCTAGCTCTGGGAATTATATGATTTTAGTAATTCTGAAATGGCACAACCTAAAAGGAAATGTATTCAATAATTTCCCAGACTGTGTTCTGATCCATGAGTAACAACAAGCATTTTTTTTCTAATATGAAACTGTGTTCAGGGTGCCTTGCTCCCTCGTGGCTGCAACTATTGGTTGTGCTAGAGTTTTGTTTTGTTATTTCTCACCCTGGAATTGTGACTTGAGACTGTATTGGGATCTGAATATGGGAAATGCAACAGAATCCTGAACCCAGAAGCAGCAAAGGATCATCCATAATTTCCTTTCAATCAGTCATCTGACCTCTTCATGGTCTGTAGCTGAGAACTCTAGAAGCCATTGTCATTGATTTTGCAGTCTGGTTGTTAAGGTAGGACCTACATTTCCAAACTGATGCAGGCCAAGTTCTATTCCCACTGCAGTGTGTCAGAACTTTTGTTCCAACTATCTAAGTTGTCTTGACCTGAAAATTATTTCACTCTCTCTTTTTGTGAGGTCTTACATATGATTCCATAAGAGTCATTTCTTTTTCTCACCACAGATTTATTATTTTTCAATACTATGCTATCATAGTAAAAATTCATTCCTGTTTTTATGTATTACTTCTAACTGCACTAATAATAATGAATATCTTAGGAATTACAAGTATAATCTTTCCATGGATAAATGTAAATAGTTTGTCCTTATCAAATGCCTTATGATTTCTATTTCCTGTTTACATTTTTCTGCTTCTCTTGAGCCTTAGCACTGAAAGTCCATTTTTGAGGATTCAGATGTACTTTTTTGAATATTTTAATCTTCTTCTGAGTATGTGTTCTGATCTCCCCTGTCACCAGAATCATTTTCTATGATCAGGTTCTGTTGTTGTTTGTTTAATTTTCCAGCTGATTTATATAATTTTAACTTCATGTCAAAGTTGGGTTGGTCCCAAGGTATAGGGGACATTCTCTGAATGTTAAGATTTTTGTGCTCCTATCTTTAGAACTTATTCTGGGAATCTGTAAGTTGTCACTTCTTCCAGGTTTTATTCTCTAATGAGAAGTATGTTTGAGAAATATAACCAGTATACCCAGTACTCAGTAGCCATATGCTGCAATGTGCCAGTGTTCCTTCTTACCCTGATAAAATATGGGCAATGAGATAGAGTTCTGCCCCTCATGTCAGTAAAGAGTTTACTGTAAATTCCTTCTGACTAAATGTCTGACCACTTTATATTTTGAGAAGAAGAGATTCATTTTGAATTACATTATTTATTAGAAATATTTCTGTGGGAAATTTCATTTTCTGAAATTCTGACCTCTAAAGGCAGTTCAGTTCTCAAGTTAAGTTAATTGCTTCCAGTTTCTAAGGCATCTAACTGGGTTGGGGCCTTTGTCTTTTGTTAAAATATTGTGTAGATTTCTCTGCTTTTTTTTAATCTATAAATAAAAACACCCTCTCCTACATATGAAAACATATGCCCCTTTTGCTCTTGCTAAATATATCTACATTTAAGCTAACTAGTTATACAATAAAGGAAAGTCTCTAAAAACATGATCAAAACATTGTATATTTTTTCTGCACAAAGACTACAAGAGGAAACCAGGTTTCATAAAATCATTGACATTCTATTTCTTAAAATGCCAGAGCGAAGAGTCATCAGCTACATTTCCCTATCTTAGTGAAGCTGGAAGGATCAACCTACCTGATGAATAGAAATTCCCCTGTGATTAAGTAATTGGGTAGGGGTTGAGATCTCTAAGTCTACCTCCCCTTGAAATACTCACCAATTGGGGATGCCAGGGAAGAACCAAATGCTTCACTGTCAAGCCAATCAAAAATTAGACTCACCAGCATTTAAAAATAGAGCATCAGGTTTCATGAAGCACCTTTACAAGCAGAGGCATATGTAATGGATGGATCTTTTTAAAGTAAATCACATGCTGCTAATAATAAATAATGTTATGCTCAGAGAGATGGCTTCAATTTATTATTGGTTAAAATTCTGGTTATCACAATGGTACAAAAGCTCCAGAAACTTGTGTTGAAAATTCAATCACCCTCAAGGACTGCTGCTGACTCCTGGGCATGACCTTCATTGGATTAAGTTGCACTTTCACCCCAATGAAGCAAACTTTCCCTGATGATATTCTAAATTGTCTAATTCTAATTGTCTATTCTAAACTGGAAAGAAAAAGTATTTTACCTCATACTTTTCTTTGTTCTGATGCTTCAAAATTCATTCTGAGGTGTCATTTTAAAGTTGTTTGGAAGAGAATTTGGGAAAGCTCAACAGTCTGTGTCTTTACTCAGTTATCTTTGTCTCTACCCTCTGACTACCCTCTGACACTTATTTTAAAGAAAAAATTAGACATCATGGTTTTATTACATGCTTAGGCATGTGCCAAAATTATATATACAATGAATTTTGTAAAGAGTGCAAAAATATATATTCAAAAATAGTTCTACTAAGGAAAACAAGGTAATTCAATCAGGAATGAAAAACACTTTCTTAAATGTAAAATTCCTTTTAGTTATCTTGAGAGAACAAATCTATTCTAAATTCTTTAAGTAATTTTTTGCTCATTTTAATCATACAATAAATCACTATGTGCAACTTTATCACAATAGATTGAGATGATACTGGAAGTAAGTAGGACTATAAAGTTTGAGGAGCAAATATCCATTTGGTGTAAGATTATGTAACTTATTGAAAAATTAGCCTGGCTTAATAGTTCTTCGATATTATAAAAGATGACAATAATAAATATTATTATTTATGAAGATAATCTTCTCTACTCTCTGTGAGCAGAGATTTTGGAAAGGTAACATAATTACAAAAAGAGTGGAATGGAATGCTGCAAAACAAGCCAGACAGGAATTAACCTTGTTAGAATCTTGAGGAGAGGAAAATGCTGAGATCCCAAAGGTCAGCCAGGGGTGGTTGGTTCCTGAATCTGGAGGCACGATCATCTCCAAAATCCAGCTCCAATCTTTGGAAAGTTCAAATTATTACTGAGACATAATTCAACTAGAGCCAGAAAATCACTGAAGTTTATTAATCTCCTATTATTCTGAGAAGATCAAATCTATAAGGAAGCTGATTGAACTATTCAGTCTGCCTGTGGGAGCCTCAGCCTCACAGGATAGATGAGATCACTCCTGATTCCTGACTTCACCTTTATTTCAATCTATATTCTAGAGACTTGTTGCTACATGAATTTAGTCTAGATTTAGTTAGAATAGAGGGGAAACTATCAGGCAGAGTGTAATCAGAGTAGCCCCAGCTTGACCAAAGAGACTTTAAAGCAAAGTCAGCTTGGTGGGTAATAAATTAGTGTAAATTAGGGAATAATCCACAACCCATGTTCCTTATCCCCATATCCAGTTACAAACTTTATTAAACCTTGTTAACTTGAAGAAGCAGTCAGATTGGTTACTTACTGGCCTGAAGCAGAGAGTACAGTCATTTTTGCTCTCTTGACTTGAAGAGACTACCCAGTAAGATTGGGTTAAGCAAAACCCCAGTCACACATTTACACCATCTTTACAGGGGCTGATTTCTAGGAAAAGGATTAGGGACTTTCCAAATTGAGAGGGTAAGATCAAAAAGGTGAGGTTCCCTGAAATCATAAAAAGAAGTATTCCAACCCTCTCCATGTATTTGTTTTCAAAGGAACATTGAAACAATAATTAATTGACAAATATGGGGTTAGTTTTCAGATAAGTAATCTGAGTTGCCTGAGGAATGTAATTGTAAGAAAACTCCTTGCATCATTCTTTAGATATTATTGGATTTCTAGTCAGAATAATTTTGGTACTTAGTGGAGGGAACTTAAGAAGTAGATAGAGGTGGCCCAATTTCTGACCCATTCAAGACTTGATTCATACAATACAATAAGGTTTTCTCACAGTTCTCACTCTTGAATAAATTTTTTTTTCATAATAGAGAAATTGGACTACATATATAATTGATTAGAAAGGAATTGAATAATCTCCAGAATGAAAACACACAATGGAGTCAGTGTGATTCACTCAATTCCCATTGCCATTTCTTGTTCTAATCTCCTCAATTTTCAAGCCTTAGTATATGGTATTCATTCTTCCTGGAATATTCTGTCACCTTCTTTGTCACCAAATTAATTATGGCTGTGCATCAAGGCATGGTTCCAGACCCATATATTTCATGAAAGGTGCTAGCCTTTATTGACTATTATTTCTATTTCTTCTGAAATTCATGACATTTATATTCTGATTTACCTTGTTGGCATTTGACCATATATTGTCATGTGACTTTTTTGTCTTGATATGTTGTCATATCAACTTGCATGCACTTTGTTTCTCTTCAATATTCACAATATTCAACAAAGAAAATGGGTTTTCTTGAGAACAGAGATGACTTTTTGAATCATATTAGACTCTTAGCATACTGCATTGTGTAAAGAATCTGATGACCAGAGAAATGTGATAAGAATAGGAACCTAATCAGTTTCTTAGGAACCTAGCAGGAAACAAATGTCCTTGCCAAAGGGAAATATTTTGAAACAAATCTTTTCATTCTGTCCACTCATACAAGATATTCCCTTTGTTCCTTCTGTGCCATTAGTATGTCAGAATCAAGCTACAAAGACTCAGCAAGGTCATCAAGAGAGATGAAGTGTGGAATAAGGGCATAGAATAGCATCTGTTGGCCTGAGCTGTCAAAACAGACTGAGACTGTGATAAAAAGCCTTGTTATTTGTGCCAAAGTAACATAATATCAGGATAAACTTAACTTACCACATTCAATTAATAGAGCTTTCTCTCCCTTGCCCCCTATTCCAATAGTCTACTTTTTAGTTTAGGTCAGTCAATATTGGATGCAAAGAAGCATTGTGGGGCAACAAATAGTATATTGGATTTATGTTTTGAAGTCTTCAGTCAGCCATTTAATGAGCATTTATTAAATACTTAGGACAGTGTACAATGTACTAAGGATACAAAGAAAAAGGAAAATAAATCTTTCAAAAATTTATATTTTAATTTAGATAAGTCAACTGATATCGACATAGAATGTATATATATATATATATGTATATATTTATAATATATGAAATTAATCAGAAAAGAAAGAAATCCATTACTATATACATTGAACTAGAAAAAAGCCTCCTGAAGAACAGTCTATTTAAGCTGAGTTTTACAAGAAACTAGGAAAACTAATAGGTGGAGCTAAGAGAGCAGGAAGTCCTAGGCATAGGTTTAATGTCCTGCTCTTATAGTTACCTGCATGGTTCTAGGGAGGGAGAAAGTAAAATTCGTTTACAGTTTCAGTTCATATTTTGATGGGGAGGAGGCATATTAGAGTATATCTATGATGTTTTCTTGTTCTAAATCTATCACTGATGAATAAAAGTATTTGGGAAATTCACATCCAATTTCTAGTGAAGTTCTTAAATTAATTACTGTCATTCCCATGTATATTTAATGATCTATGTGGGAGGTCTAGTTCTCATGAAGACCCCATTAGCTAAACTAGACAACCTGAAATTGTACTTCTTCACATACAGCATATTAGCTACATCCTTGCTGAACAAATATGATGACATATAAATCATGTTCCTTAAAAGGAAGGAAGAATGTGTAGAAACTTAATTATTGGTACGTATTGACTAGTCATATTATAAAGTGAAAAGGAATTTTAAAAAAACATTCAAAAGGCTTTCCAAATTGAATTATTTACTCTTTACCACTATTCATTTCATTGGCTTCAGTAATACTCTTGTAATGTGCTAGCCTCTAGTGAGAATATGTTATAATGGAAAATGTACAATGCCAACTTTCCTCCCCTGAAACTTTTGCCTTTTCATTTGATCTTTTTCATTGTAGGTGATGGGAATTTAGTCTCTGATATTTTAAAGGAACGAGACATAAATTTGTAAATTAACAGCCATATCAGGTGTGGTAGCCAGTACAGACTGATGCCTAAAGGCCAAAAGAACTTTTAAAATCCAGTAGGTTAGGTTGTCTTAGATATAGCATATATGATAAAGCTTCTCACGGATGATGAGGTAAAGGGTGGCAAATAGGGAGTAGTCAGAGCTGATAGACCTCCTAAAGCCAGTCAGAGAGTGTCTGTTGTTATTGACTATTCATACTTTTTCCCAGTATTTCCAAGATATTTCCCTAGCATTTCATTATTCTCCCAGGAATAACTCTGTAGCATCCTCCTTATAGAGATGGGATTTATCAATGGATTTGGGAAAGCTTACGGAATATACATATATGCCAAACCCCATTAAAGTTGTTAGAAATAGGTCAGTTATACTTGGTTAGCTTAGAGTAACTAGATGAAATATAAATAAGTTTATTGGTCCAGTATTCACAGAAAATTCCATGAGGCTACTAATTCTTACAAATTATTATAGTTCTCTTACTCTAGCAATACACTGCTATATGAGTTCTGCCAGAACTCATAAATTAGCAGAAAAGATTCTACCTATGATTTCATGGATAGATAGATAGATGGATGGATATATAGTATTCCAAGGTGAAGAAGTTCTCTTTATCAATACTGGGTGACACCTTCTCTGTAGTTTATAATCAGAGAGCATTTTCTAAAGCAGTGATAGTATGTCATATACATATACACAAATGTATATATATATATATACATATATATGCTATGCATGGACACATGAACAATATGTGTCAGATATAGAATCTGAACCAGGTTTTCCTTGTTTTCAGGACAGCCCTCTCTATTTTACATTATAAACTCATTATTAAATTATCTCAGTTTCTTTAATCCTGTCAAAAATGTTTATGTTATTTGATTTTTATCACTTTTCCAAGGAAAAGATACAGTAGGCAAGTATGAACTGACCTTACTAAAATCCAGTATGGTTGTTTTGGAACTTTTTCTATTTTGTACTTTGTTTCTACCAAAGTCAAATCACCCCTTTGCTTCCTGGTACCCCAAAGCTAAAGGCATATGGTTCCACTATATCTACTCTCTAACTACCTTAACCTGAATGCCTTCTTTCTTTCTTTTTAGTTTTTCCTTGGACCAAGGTAGGTTTTTCTGAAAACCATTCTTAATTGAAATTAAATAAATTTTGTTTAAGAATCTTTACAAGGAATAGGGTTGAGTAAATGCAAAAACAGAGTTCCCCTCATTATAGTGCTATCCATTGAAGTCTGGCTGAAGTTTCATATATACATATTCTCTTCTTCTCCTCACCAATTTTAATGATTTTATCAATCTGGCCCTGACATATGAGCAAATATCTTCTACTGCTGAAGCAATCCAAGACTCATCCTCTCCCCAACTTTGATCTAACTGCTTTGTTTCACTTTTGAAAGTTATATTCTCTTCCTCCAGCTCCTGTCATTGTCCAACTGCTCACCCCAGGATTTTCAGCTGACAGCAGTCTGCTATATTAACTTGGTTCTACTCAGATTGCTTCAGAGTTCATTTCCCACAGAGGAAACATGTATAGGCTTGCATTCTCATATCCAGATAGTAATATATACGTATATCCCATGTAAATCCTGGAAGACATTCCTCCATGCTATGCTGAATCTATTCCAAATGTTTTTTTTTTTAATTTGTAGAATGTCAAAATAATTTACCACCATCAAGATCAAAACTATTCAGTGGGACATACTTCAAACTCCTAGTTAATGCCTAACAATAATCATGTTAAAACAAAACTGATTAAGTATTTCCCCTAATTTCTCCTGCCACCAAATGATAGAGATAAGTGTAGGATTTGTGAATTCATTAATAGAACAAATTTTAATATTGGAAAAACAGGTAATGTATTTACTATAGTTTCTAGAGCCAGACACTCACTGAGAAGTTAACTAAAATTACATTACTTGACTGAAATCTCACAGCTGATAAAGTTATGCAATAACATTTGAAGTTAGGCCTTCCTTTTTTTAAGACCAGCTTTCTGGTCATTATAGCATGCTTGATTTTAGTGCAAAAACAATGAATAAAATGTACATAATTGGGTGCTACTTTATTCCAGACATCTATATTCTTGGAAAGAGAACTGGATTTGAGTCAGGATGAACTGAATTCAAGTTTTTGAATCAAAGCTTAATAGATATGTGACTATGGATTTATCTTCTCTGCACTTTAGTTTTCCCACATTAGCTACTTAATAGAGTTATTTTGAGCATCAGTGAGATGACATACATGAAGAATTTTGCAAAATTTAAAACACTATTTATATCCTAGTTCTATAGCAATCTTATATTTTCCTTATTTTATACAGTTTATAAAAATATTCCAAGGAAAATTTATTTGCTATTTTTTATTTTAGATTTAATTTTCTGTGGACTACTTCACAGATAGATGAATTATTAGTGATATAATTGAATAAAAGTATTTAAATTAAATAAAAAGGATTTTAAAAGGATTTAAACTTATCTTTTATAAATCTTCTGAGAGCATCATCCAGGTAATTCAAATAATAGCATAATTGGGATTGTATATCTCTCATTCTGTTCCCATACAAATTAAATGTCTTCAACTAGTATCCTACATTTTGACAGCTCTTCATTTCATGTAGTTCTGAGATTACTGATATTCACTATGATAACATTTCTTTAAAAAGTTATTGTTAAATTTTTGTGTATCATTTTTATAACCAAGAGGTTTGGCAATAATTGCTTGTCATGATGCTCATGTTTCAGCACAATATATTTGTTCAAATCAAAAAGATAAACAATTAAATTTTATTTTTAGTTTTCTATTTATAATGTTCACAATTGTTCTCTCTTGGTTTATAGAGAAGAATGAGTTTTCAGTTCCAATTCCAATCACCTGATGATGTTTGTTTTTTTCTGTCTAATAGATTTTAAATTACTAAAGCCCCTAGGGATATGTTGCATAATTTCTAATGGAATTGGCCTATTGTTTTATTTATATCAAATAGTCTTTCCCTTTTCATAAAAAGGTCCATAATAGCAATTTATGAGTTTTTCAATTAATTTATTATTTGAAGTCAAATAGATGTAGCCCTTAAAAAATACTTTTATTTCACTATTTAAATTTAGCACATGACAAAACAACTATTTTACACATTTATGCATACATATACACATGTGTATGTGTCTATCCAACCATATGCATATATACAAGTGTATATTGGTTATTCATTCAATTTTATACACATAGAAGTACATCTATATATAGATATTAAAGTTTTCTATAGATATTTATATACCTCTGTGTACAGGTGCCCATATTGATAGGTGATAGTCATACTTTTACATACTGAGAAGTGGCAAAGATAAATAACCTTGGCCTATGAAACAAATATTATATTGCTAAGTATATGGCATAATTAGGTTTCTTATGCCCCCCCCCCCCTCAAATTGTTTCCTTCTTATGGTTGCAAAGAACTAGATACAAAGCAGGTTTCTATTTCTTAGTAAATGGAGAAACAAATAATAGTACATGAAAATATTGGAATATTACTGCTTCATAAAAAAACAGAAATAATAAATACAGAGAAGATTGGGAAGACATATTGAACTGATTCCAAGTGAAATAAGTGGAATTAAGAAAACAATAAGCACAACATCTACAATAATATAAACATAAAGAAGAACCAAAAATGTATGTTCCAAAACTGAGAATCAGAGTTGCATGCTTAGAACTAAAATGGCACAATAAGAGACATTCAGCTTTCCAAAACCCTCCAAATATACAAAAATAGAAAATAAATCACCTCAAAATGAGAGAATGCAGGAGGGACTTGTCTCACTTGGGTGAAAAGGGAGAGTTGCCCAGTGAATGCATCAAATCTGGCAGAATGAGGACAAGTAAGGAAAAAAGCAGCAAAGGATAATAGCCCTATTGACTGCCAAGCCACCTAAGGAGATTACAGCATTATATCACAAGTATTATAAACCATGACCAGCTGGTATTTGTACAAGGAAGGAAGGAATGATACAATATAAAAATTTATCAGTATAACTGACCGGATCAGTAACAAAGCCAACAGAAACTACATGATTATCTCAATAAATGCATGAAAAATCTTTGACAAAAATACAATACCCATT
The DNA here is from genome assembly GCF_027887165.1 of Monodelphis domestica. NCBI lineage: Eukaryota > Metazoa > Chordata > Mammalia > Didelphimorphia > Didelphidae > Monodelphis > Monodelphis domestica. The sequence continues at coordinate 171,892,887 of NC_077234.1, forward strand.
CATAAAAATTAGAAAATAATAGAATAAATGGAGCTTTCCCTTAATGTGAGAAATTATATATAAAACCATTAGCAAGTTTTATCTGTAATGGGGATAAACTAGAACCCTTCTCAATAAGATCAGAAATAAAGCAAGGGTGGCTATTATTTTCATTACTATTTAATATTGTACTAGAAATGATAATTATAGCCATAAGATCTGGAAAAAAATTAATATGCTATGCAGTGAGGAAAGAAAGTTGTCACTCTTTTGAGATATTTGGTAAACCTAGAGAAACCAAGAAAATCAACCAAAACTAATAGAAACAATTAACAACATCAGCAGTTTCTTTTATGGTTTTGTTTTGTTTTCTCTTTTGATAATTGATTCACATGTCCCATAACTCAACCAAGCATCCTGAGCTGAATTGGGTGTTTCACAACACCCTCTTTAGGGGGGATTGTATTTTCATAAAATCCAAAATTTAAAATTTTGTTCGAGAGAAAAAAATCTTCAAAGAAAGAAACATGCTACCTCTCTGAATCCATAAAGTGAACTGTTTGGAGAAGGCACCATGAAGATGACTCCACAGACAACATTCTGCACCAGAAGATCCAGAGTGAAATTTGGGATGTGGTGATTTGGACGGTGTGGGGTTGAATGCATTGTTTTGGTATGTATACTCTTATACCAAAGGGGACTGCCCCCTAACTGGCTTTTTGCCAATGTGCCTAGCAATTATGGGATTGCTCTTTTCCCTTTTAACCCCAAAATGAACCCACTTAAATCATTCACAATTCATAATAAGAGAAAGGGTCTACCTGTACAAAAAGATTTTAGCAGCTCTCTTTGTAGTGGCAAAGAATTGGATACTGATAAGTGTCCATCAATTGGGGAATGACTGAATCAGTTGTTCTATATAGTTTTAATGTAATAATACTATTACACCCTAAGGAATGATGAACAGTATGACTTCAGAAAAACCTAGAAATACTTTATATGAACTGATGCAAAGAGAGAAAGGAATAAAATGAGAACATTGCATGAAGTAATAGAAGTATTGTAGCATGATCAATTAGGAAGGACTAAATTGTTCTCAGCAAAGCAGGTTTCCAAGATATGTACAAAGGAGCCATGATGAAAAATCCTGTCCACAGCCAAAAAAGGTCCTATTGGAATTTGCTTGCATATCAAAGCCTGCCATCTACCATTTTATTTCCTTTATTTTGTTTTCAGTCTTCTGTCACTGCATGATTAATATGGCAATTTGTATTGTGTGAAAGTACTTATATAGCCTATGCTTATTTTTCAACTCAAGAAAGGGAGGGACATTATGTGGTGTTTGGATAAAATTCACTCCCCAGTCTAGTCCTCCCCAACCTTGTCCTACCCTGCATACCATTTTGTGTGCATGCATTGCCTGACAGAGGAGGAGAGACAGAAAAAGGTGTGGTGGGGGATAAGGAGTGCTCTCTCTGGTTTGGTGTTTTGGTGGAATGTGGTCAGGAGAGGAAGCTCTGGTGCCTCCTGTAAGCTTGAGGGATATTTTCAGGTTTGGAGGGGCTTGGTGGGCTTTGGATTTTGACTTCCTGATTCAGCTTAGGGTATTTTAGCTAGGTGATATTTCCTGGCTCTTTCCTACATTTTGCTCTTTTTACTTTATCTCCATTTTGATTAAAATTTAATTGTTAAGAGCTACTAACAGACTTGTGACTTGAGACTTAATTTTATAGATGGCAACCAGAATATTTTTTAAAATTAATATTTCATTTAATAATTTACTTTCATTATTACAGTGGAGAATTGGAACCCTAACATATAAAAAATGTCAAAATTTATTTCTTCCTGTGAATAGAAAAAAATAGAAAACCAAAAAATATAGTCTTATAAAAAATGCTCTAAATCACTACTGATTAAAGAATGTAAATTAAAATAATTTTGAGATACTGCCTCATTTTAAATGTTGGAGGGAATGCATGGTAAATGGGACGCTAGTAAACTGTGGTGGAATAGTGAATGAATAAATATAGATTAGAGAGCAATATGGAATCCTGCTCAAAGCGCCTTGAAAGCAAAAATACAATTTACCGAGCAATACCACTAGTGGGCCTATGTCCCAGTGCTAGGGGATAAAGGAGCTACATGTATAAATTACTTTTGACAACTATCTTTGTAGTAGCAAAAAATTGGAAACTGATGGAATGCCCATCATCTTAGAAATGACTGAACATTTCTAAATATGGTTCTAATGGGATCTATATATTAAAGGAAATATTATTTATGATCATCTGTGAAAACCTAGACTATTATGTAAAATTAAAATTAGATCTCAATAATAAAAATATTATATTTTAAAGAATTATTAGTGATCATTAGAAATCAAGGAATAAAGAGTATACAAAATAAAGACTATGTGCCCATGGCTGATTAGCCCATTTCAAAATCCCCACTCACCACTATTGCCATGCTGACAGGAAGACAAAGAGGCAGGATGAGGCCCACCCACTCAATTTATTCCCTAGATATAGGAAATACATAATGACAGGAAGTCAGTGGGCTCCCAGGATATATACTTCTTTTTTAGGGTAAGAGATTTTCAAATATACATTCCCCCCTGAGATCCAGCAGAAGACTGGTCTCTCCAATGGATCTTGTAAACCTAACCAACTTTTAAATTACAATATTTTGGGGTTAAAAGGGAAAAGAGCAATCCCATAATTGCTAGGCACATTGGCAAAAAGCCAGTTAGGGGGCAGTCCCCTTTGGTATAAGAGTATACATACCAAAACAATGCATTCAACCCCACACCGTCCAAATCACCACATCCCAAATTTCACTCTGGATCTTCTGGTGCAGAATGTTGTCTGTGGAGTCATCTTCATGGTGCCTTCTCCAAACAGTTCACTTTATGGATTCAGAGAGGTAGCATGTTTCTTTCTTTGAAGATTTTTTTCTCTCGAACAAAATTTTAAATTTTGGATTTTATGAAAATACAATCCCCCCTAAAGAGGGTGTTGTGAAACACCCAATTCAGCTCAGGATGCTTGGTTGAGTTATGGGACATGTGAATCAATTATCAAAAGAGAAAACAAAACAAAACCATAAAAGAAAAACAAATGGAAGATAAATTAAACTTTTGGGAGAAAGAAAAATTCAAAATCAGCATCTAAATATCAAAAATCTATGTATATAAAATTTCAGTAAACAAGAATAAATTCACAACAGACCCTTGTATTAGGGTTTAATAAATTTCTAACAGGCCCTTGTATTAGTGTCCAATTAAAGTAATTTCTATCCCACAAGACTCTAGGACAGAACACAGTAATATTTCATTTACCCATTTGTAGCCAAGACTACAGGAAGTTGCTATACTATAAGAGAGATAAAGAACTAGATTTTTGTGTGATGGGGAAATGTTTCTTTGGTCTGATTTTACCTTCACTCTCAAGGAGAGCGGAAGCCACGATGATAGCCAGAATAACTGATGTCATGCATTTTATATAGAGTGTGTGGTACAAGGAAGACTTGCATTTAACACATGTTAAATAGCTGCAACCTCGAGTCTCACACCTGACTAAGTTCTTGGGCTCTTTGCACAGAATGCCATCAGTCCATGTAGGACTTCTTTGACCTTGTGCTCTATTGGCATTATGCAAGTAACTTTGTGTTTCTTTGGCATTGTGCAATGGCTCTTTTTGTATTCTCTTGTCCTGGAATCAGACAGAATCAATAAGCAAAGTCTCATAATTTTTTTAAACAATCAATGGCATAATTTTTATAATCTAAAGCTTTTGGGTGTGCATTAATATTAGAACAAATGTATTTTAAACTTATAATACTGAAAAATAAAAAAAATTAAGAAAAATTTCAATACTGTTGACATCTGAATCAAATAAAAAGGAGAGAAAAAATAAAACTGAAATAGTATATTGCACATGCAAGCAAAAACAATAATAAAAAGTTTTTAAAATAAAAAATATATTGCTTATAATCATTGACACATTATGTCAGCTAAGGAAAGAATACAAAAGTTTCTCTCCAAAAGTAAGATCCATTTGCTTTTCAAACTTGACCATGACCCACTATGCATACACTGTGAGATACTTTCACTTATCTTGCCTGAGATTCAGGGGACAAATTCATCTCCCTATAACCCTTTGCCATTTTGGTCTGCCCAGTATCTATGATTCATACATTTGGGGATTCCTTCACACTATGCTCAGCAAGGAGTTCTTCCTCCCTATGGGAGATCCAAGAGCACTGACAATAGGAATCTGAACAGATAGAAAAGGGAACTTTAAAGAGACTGGAGGTGAAAATTTTAAGCCTCTTCAGATTCCATTGTTTCATGAAAGTTTCTGTATTTTATTGTATTTTGCTGATTGTCTCCTTTAAGATTTAGTTTTGTTGTTTTAAGTTAATATATTAATGTGTACAATACTATTCAGTTATACTGAATCAGTTTAATCTACTGTGTTTTAACTATTATTTATATTGTTACCTTTCGCCTATAATTATACTGAACAAATACTATTGAATAAGCCATAAGGGGAAAAAAAAAACTTTTCCTTCCATTTTGGCTTTGTAAATTGTCACATAGAGGATGGATAGATTTCATCAAAACTGGCTAAATTTTTATAACAACCTTTGGAAAATTTAATGAGCGAAATATCTCAAATTCATTTTAAAGGGTTTTCAAACTTGAATTTTAGATTTTTCAACAACTCAGACGGTTCATTTTGCCTACCTCTGAGTTATTTGTAAAAAGAGGTAAAGGGTTCATTTTAGTAGCCAAAGTGAAGTAAAATTATAATCCCCACCTCTCACATTTGTAGAAATGTGAATGGATGGGAAATTACAGTCTCATACCAAAGCAGCTGGGATGTTGATCTCAGGGCATGGTAACCCTGGATGGCTCCCAAGCAGCAACATGTCTCATTTCTAACTCTTTGGCTCACTCTACCCTTCCACCAGAATGATCTAGATTGTTGGTGACATTTTTAGACCCAACATCAACAGTACAGAGGATTTTGTTTTTCCTATACTACTCTGCCATATTTTTGTAACAATGGCAGTAAAATATATTTAAAAATATCTCAGCCAAGGTGGTAAGATTGCTACACCTGAAAAACTTGTGACAAGTATCCATTAGATTTAAATGTCATACAGCAGACTAATGTTAATCCTAATGATAATGGAGGTTTTTTTTTTTGCTATTGGCATTAAATGTATTATTATAACTTTGGGGATTTTGATGCTTCTTGAATATGCATTACCTCTTGTACTATTGCTCTTAAAAAAACTGTTACTTTGTGAAAATCATTTTCATGGAGGCTAATTATTGCATAGGGAAAGTACACCTAGGTCATTTTACCAGCTTCTTGGAGGCAGCAATCAGCAGCACCAAAAGGATCAGCAACAGGGGCAGCTTCCAGGCACAGGCCCCAAAACAGAGCAAGAGCAGGACTAGAAGCAAGCAGTATAGGCAGCAGCAACCAAAGGCAGCAGTGAGGAATGAGGAAAAGGAACACAGGCTCAAGCAGATGGGTAAGAGTTCTCAAACTGAAAGCAGTCAGGCCCATAGGGAGGGTGACCAGATAAAAAGTGAGGACTGAAAAAGGCAGCAGCTCCGGTAGAGAATTTGGAGTTCTCTTGGAGTTTGTAAGGGTGGGTGGGTGGGTGTGAGTGTGCAAAAAGGACAGGAGAAACATAGCTTAAAATATTTTTAGACTATCTTAAAAAAATTTGAGATGTTCTCATTTGAGTAGTGGTTGGCAAAAACTGGAAACCTTAAAATTAATGTCAATAGTAAAAATGTTATATTTTAAAATTTTATTAGTGATCATTAGAAATCAAGGAATAAAGGGGATACAAAATAAAGACCATGTGCCCATGAATGATTAGTCCATTTCAAAATTGCCACTCACCACCATCACCATGCTTACAGGAAGCCAAAGAGGCAGGAGGAGGCCCGCCCACTCAATTTATTCCTTGTCTATAATAAGTGTGTAATGACAGGAAATTGGTTGGCTCTTGGAAAATGTAGTTCTTTTTTAGGGTAACAGATTTTCAATTATACAATCAGAAAAGCTAGATTCTAAGATAATGCAAGAAACTCATGACAAAAATGCAATCCACAGTCAAAGAATGAATTGTTGGATCAAAGCAAGTCAGCTTTCATTTTGTTTCCTTCATGATTTTTTCCCTTTTCTTTATTGTATGTGAGATGTTTGTTTCTTTCATAGCATGTTTAATATGGAAATTTGTATTACATAAGACCACTGGCATGAAGTATATAAGACCATATACTAGCACAGGGAAGGGGACTGAGGGAGAGAACAAAAAAGTTTGTATTGCAAAATGTAAGAAAACAATTGTCAAAAATGTTTTTTTACACATAATTAAAATTTTTAATTCAATAAAAATAAATAAGAGAAAACACTTGGTACACAATCATATTATATCTGATTTTTAGTATACCAAGTTTTTTCTCTTCTTCCTATTTTCTTTTCTTTTACAAAAATCTTGATCATAAAGGAAAACTCTCTGGAAGGGACAAAAGGTAAAAAAATATATCTGTGTGACTTAAAAATAAAAAGTGTCAATAAACATATTAAAATAGTGTGTGTATTAAAATCTGGATTAATCACTGTTCTTTTTGTTGTTTTTTGTTAAATCTTTTTAGTCATGTTCCATAGCTTTAGGTCTATTTTAAGTTTTCTTGGCAAAGAGATGAGTGGCTTGCCATTTACTTCGCTGGCTTAATTTATAGATAAGGAAAATGAGGCAAATAGAATAAGTAACTTGTTCAGATTCACACATCTTGTAAATATTTACAGTTGTATTTGTACTCATATCTTCATTACTCTAGGCCTGGCATTTCTTTCTCTGTACTACCTAGCTACCGCTCTATATGTTTTACCACTCTAATACTATATATTAAAACTAATATTCTATATAGTCTAAAATATTGTGTGCTTTAAATTATTTAAGAAACTCCTTTATTCCTTAAGCATTGTCTTGAGTTGCCAATCAGTTTATTTTTTAACCCTTACCTTTATCTTAGAATCAATATTTTGTATTGGTTCCAAGGCAGAAGAGGGGTAAAGGTTAGGCAACAGGGGTTAAGTGACTTGCCAAGGATCACACTCCAATTTGAACCTATCTCTTTTTCTGACTCTCAAGGCACTGAACAACCCAGCTGCTCCCTGCTAATCAGTGTTCTTAGCAAATCTATATCCCAATTTCTCCTTGATAACATTTAATGTTAACTGCACCTTCCCCACAGTGTGTGACTTTGGTCCAGCCTTCTGCCTTCTCTGATCTATGTGGGTAAGATGAGATTTTTGATTTACATGAAAAAGAAAGTTCCTTCCATTTTTAATCCTTTGACTTTAGATCTTTGTTAAGAACATCTTTGATTATTACTTAACAAGAGATTTGATTTACTATGAATATTACTTCAATACTAATGTATTATCTATATATTTTTAAACTCTTTTGTGAAGACTAATACATCTTATGAGGTATGATTATAAATTATACTGATGGAATCTGTGTACTAATTATAAATGACAGGAGCTGGATCTATTTTTATTTTAGGGTAGATGGATAAAGTTATGATACTATAGAATCCTTCAGAATTTTAAATGTGCTGTGTGTGTATGTGTGTGTGTGTGTGTATGTGTGTGTGTGTATGCATGCACTCAGTGAGTGAGATGTGGTAAGTGTGAGAAGTAAAAATGTTTTCTTGAGTTTTCCTGGAAGGAAATAATGTAAATACCCAATTGGCCTTTCATAAACTTCATCATCCTTGACCTTTCTGCAGCTCATGCTACTCATAAAAATGCTTGAAGGAAATCTTTTTCATTCTGAAATGAACCCCTTTCTTTTGGCTTTCATGCTACTAAAGTATACTGAATATCTCCATATCTCTCTGATCATTCCTTAGACGATTTTCTTCCTTTTATTATTCCCTAAATATGAAAGCTTATAAAGATTTTTTCCTTGATAACTTGCTATTTAAGATGTGAGACTGATTGCAACTATAATGGACTCTACTAATTCTATGAACATAACTTCATTACCAAGTTCTGATTCATAAGTTTCAATTGTTTTCATGAACTATAATCTTAACTTGTTAACTATATGTTTTTGATTCTATTTTCTTTTTTTACAAGTTTTTTCTGCCACATGTAGAGGGCCAGCTAAATCAAAACTTGCATAGTGTATATACCAAGATGACTAATTTGAAGTTGCTAGTTTCTTTAATAAAATATGTAAACATGTGTATTATTCAGATTTTTATATCTATAACCATTATTTTCCTTGTGATTAGAATGGTATTATCTGTTGAAGACTGTAAGAAAGGAACTCCATATATATATAAACTCCTTAAGCAAAGACCTTATTATTTTTTCACTAAAAACTATATCTCAATATTCTTTCCCCTGACAGTGATCAAGTTATTTGGTGAGAAATTCCTTAGGTCATTTCACATTAGACTATTTAAACAAATCTTACCTATTGTATTATTGTTTTCTAGTATTTTCCTATACTTCCCTAAACTGATGAGATTTCTGCATATATATGTATATTATTTCATACATGACCTTCCATATAGCTGTCCATTTAACCAATCATTTTCCTAAGATTCTCTCAGGAAACTAAAAATTGAAATAATGGTGGTGGACATATGAATAAGGGAAAAATTCTATATTAAATAATTAGGCTTATCAACCATATGTCAAAATTGCCACTGTACATTAGTTGATTTAAAACTACAGACCTCTGGGCTTCTCACAGTGATTCATGATATCCAGCTAGATTCAAGGAACCATAGAATTCCCATCTCTTACCTTCTATCTCCTTAAATAAGTTCATCTACTCATGAGTGGTTCTTTTGCTCTCTGTTATACATTATAGGAAAATCACCCATTCATACAGAAATTACTGCTAAGCTAATGGGAAGAAGAGTCATTAGAATCTGAACTTTTTTTTTCATTCACTCTGATTGTAAATCTGAAAATAACTTATTTACTATGCTATAGGAATTACCTAGTCATTAGTCAAAGGCTTTGACCTAAATTAAAGAAATCATTTTTGCATTAGGAGACTCTAACAGACTTAGGGAACTGATAAATTCTCAAACCAAAGAATACGACAGTAATTTACATTGAAAGAAGAATTCGTGATATTGCCAAAATAAAATAGAAAATCTTGTTTTAGGAGAGAGTTCCACTGAGGCAGAGGGAACAGTCAGTATTGGAGATTTCCATTTTGACAACCTACACATAAAACAAAAATTGAAATCATTATCTATCTCTATATTCAGTGCTACTAAAGTAAGTTTTCTTTCCTACTATCCTATTGCTATTAATTGTAATGACACCACTTGCCTTTTTAACTAAATCTAAAATTTTATATTAATCTTTGCCTCTTTGGTATTCTCTAATATTTATTCATTTTACAAATTCTGACTTCTCAATTATTTTTGAATATGCAACATCTCTTTTCTCTTTAAATTGTTATCACCCTAGTTTTTAGAGCTCTCTAACAACAGAAATTATAATGCAAATTCTTAGCAATTTACTTTTTGTATGGCATGTGTAATCTTCATGAGGACAGGGAATTATTTCCCCTTTTATCTTGGCATCCTCATGGTTAAATAGCATTATTCATTGCATATGTTAGCATTTAATAACTTTGTCTGGTGGAATAGATTGAATTGGATTGTACTCTGACCTTCTCAACCCACATCTGGGCAAACATGGCAGAAATGTATAGTGGATAGAGAGATCAACTAGCAACAAAGAAGAACTTTGGTCAAATCCTGTCTCAAAAACTTAATAAATGAATAATCTCGGGTGTCACTTAATCTCTTCTTATCTCTTTTCTCTCTACTTTAAAGTGGTAGGGACAAACGTGATGGTCTCTATTGATTTTTTTTTTGAATTTTGTATCTATGATATTATGAAATACTTTTTTATAGAATTGACTCTGGAGTCATAGGACTTCACTTTATATTTTACCTACAATTCCTACCTCATGTTTATCCTTGCTCTTAGGACTCATTCTTTTCATATAAAGTTAGTTAGTTAGTTAGTTAGTTAGTGGTAGTCTCTCAGAAGCCAAGAATGACTATTGTCCTTGTGCATTATCATCTATTGATGCACCCTCATGTGGCTTTGAAGTCCAAAGGCAGAGGCGCAGAGTATATGGCACATGGGGCAGGGGACACCAGTTGTTACGGGAGGTGTGGTGGTGGCCTGGTGTCGGTGTTCACGTGTAGCGACAAGACGTTGAAGTCATTCATCTTCAAAGGTGGTGGCAGCATGGTGAATGTGGGTTCACCAGCTACTTCTGACAGAGGCAGCAAGTTCTAGTTGCTTTGGTGTAATGCCAGCCCACTTCAAGTTTGAGTTTAGCTGATCCTTGAATCTTTTCTTTGGTCGGCCTTGTTTCCTGAGTCCAGCTGACAGTTCACCATAGAATACCTGTCTTGGTATTCACTGTGGATCCATGTGGATGACGTGTCAAGACCATCGTAGCTGGGTTTTGAGGACCATTACTTCGATGCTGATGGAGTTGGCTCGGTTGAGGACTTCCTGATTGGTGACTTGGTCCTGCCATCTGATCCTCATGATTGCCCGGAGAGAGTGTTGTTGGAATTGCTCCAGCTGTTTCATGTGCTTCCAGTACAGTGTCCATGTCACACAACTGTACAGGAGTGAGCTGAGGACCACTGCATTATACACTTTGAGCTTCATTGCAGTGCTTACACCTCTGTGTTGGAGGACTTTAGAGCACAGCTGCCCAAGAGCCTGGCTGGCCTTTTGGGTCCTGGCATTAATCTCATGGTCTAGTGACGTGTTGTTGACAATGGTGCTGCCCAGGTACTTGAAAGTGTTGACATTAGAAAGCTGCGTGCCGTCGATTGTAAAGCAAGGCTGGTTAGTTGGCCTCCCTGGTGCAGGTTGGAACAGCACTTCTGTTTTGCTGAGGCTGATAGTCAGGCCAAACAGTTTAGTTGCGGTGGAGAGCCTGTCCACAGTGGTTTGAAGATGATTTTCTTGGTGGGCCATGAAAGCACAGTCATCTGCAAAGAGAGCTTCCAGGATGAGTCTCTCTGTTGTCTTCATTTTTGCAGTCAGGCGGTGAAGGTCGAATAGTGAGCCATCCAGCCGGCATTTGATGTAGACTCCCAGGTCTAGATCTATCACAGCATGTCGTAATTCTTGGATGAAGCATAGGTTGAATAGTACCGGAGCGAGGACACAGCCTTGTTTCACACCATCAGAGATGTTGAAGTGATCGGAAGTCTCTCCACCAGATAGGACTTTCCCTGTCATGTTGACATGAAAGAGCTGGATCAGTTTGACAAATTTTGCTGGGCAACTGAGCTTGCTGAGGATCACCCACGATGCGTCCCTGTTCACTGTGTCAAACACCTTTGTCAGGTCTATGAAGACAATGTAGAGACTTAGGTTCTGCTCAAGGCATTTTTCCTGCATTTGCTTCACTGTGAAGACCATGTCGAGGGTGCTGCGATCTGGTTGGAAGCCACATTGTGATTCAGGCAGGTTCTGCTCTGAAACAGATAACAGGAGTCTTTTGAGTATAACATGGGTGAGAATCTTTCAGTGGAGCAGTGGAGAGTAGTGAGATGCCTCTGTAGTTGTCACAGGCTGCTCGTGGGCCTTTGTTCTTGTATAGGGCTATGATGGAGGCATCTCTGAGCTCTGGGGGCATGTCTTCCTCTTCCCATATGCTGGTCAGCACTATGTGGAATGCCTGGAGTGCCTTTCCATTTAAGGCCTTGTACACCTCGGTTCGGATCCCGTCTTTACCGGGTGCCTTGCCTGCACTCATTTGTTTAATGGGTTTTTAGACTTTCTCTATTGAAGGAGGGACGTCAAGTTGTTCAATGGTGCAGTTTTGGGGGATCTGGTCAAGGGTGCTTTGGTTGACTGAAGAGGGTCAGTTGAGAAGCTGACTAAAGTGTTCTTTCCACCTGTTGCTGATGTCTTTTTTTAAACTTTTATGAGAGTGTCACCATCAGAGGATAGTCAGGGAGTGGTGGTGGGTTTTAATGGCCCATAGGCAGCCTTGAGGGCACTGAAAAATTGTAGTTTTTTGTATCAGCAAAACGCTAGATTTCTTCTGCCTTTTTCCCCCATCATCAGTCTTGCATCTTAATGATCTTGTGACAAGGAAATCACTTTAAAAGACTGATATATCTTAATTTAAGGTCGCCAAGGAATTCAGCTATGTAATTCCTAAATGAAAACTCAAGTCAGCAGTCAACCTTTTATGGAGTTTAATTACAAACAGGAGGAAGAAAGGTATTTGAGATAGAGAGAGAGAGGTAGAGAGAAAGGGGAGAGAAGGGAATAGGGCTTAAATACCCCCTCTGTTTAGGCTGGGCCAAAAGGCCCAAGCCCTTAGATAGCTGAGGCAAAGAAAAGAGATCAGTCCCTATCACTCACGTGACCAAAATGGAGAAACAGTCTCAGGGGCCTCCACCTCCAGCTTCCTTCAGAGCAAGCTTCTCCGAGCACAACCTCTCCAACCAACCCCCCTAGTCCTCAGACCCTGCTATCTTTAAGGAAACCATCCGAGTTCCCTCCCCTCAGTTCTCACATCTACCATTCACTGTCCATGTCTTCCCTGTGCCAATGGTGGCTCTACCTTAACCCAGGACTGCCCAGAGGTCTGTGGCTTTGCACATGTCTGTTGAAGGCCATATTCTCAAATAATTAAATCTTAATCCTTTGCTTTAGCCCTTCCTAAATCCTGTTACCCTGAGTAGGGTGGAGATTGGAATAATTAAATTTTGATCTATGCTGCAGCCCTTTCCATTGTTCAGCAAAAGGTTTCTGTCCTAAAGTAATCTTAAGAAGGGAGGAGGAGGAACCTCCCTTGCCAATGGGGTTCACATTCCAATGGTGAAATTTCCAACATTCACAAGTCTAAGAAATTTTAAGGTTTACAATCTCACGCTGCACCATGGCTTGGAGAGACTTGAATCCATCCTTTTTAGGAGCAGAGTTTGGGTTATTTTGCCACTCCATAAAGGCTTTGTTCTTTTTGCTCAATAGGTCTTCAATAGCAGTGTTGTTCTCATCAAACCAGTCTTGGTGGTTGCTTTGTTTGGTGCCTAGGATGCCTTTGATGTTTCCTTCAGTGCATCTCTGAACTGGTTCCATTTCTCTGTTGAGCTTCCAGTGAGTGGTCCCTTGGCAGACAGCTTATCGTCCAGGCAGGACTGGAATGTTTGCAAATAAGATGGATCTCTAAGATGACTCACGTTGTAAAATGTGTGAACTGTCTGGGTGCATTTTGGATGGCGAGGTGCAATGCACGTTTGAAGAGTAGCTCTAACCAATTGGTCCAGCATTCAGCTCCTTTCATGGCTCTGGTGATCTTTACACTCTGGATGTCTCGCCGGCATACAATGATGTAGTCAATGAGATGCCACTGTTTTGATCATGGGTGCATCCACGTTGTTTTATATTTGTTCACCATTCTGAACACAGTGTTCGTGATGGTGAGTTTGAACTCTGAGCATTTGCTGAGTAGCAGTAGGCCTTTGTTGTTCATTTTGCCCATGCCATGTTTGCCAAGCACTCCTTTCCATCTTTCATGGTCCTGGCCAACTTGGGCATTGAAGTCTCCCAGTAGTATCAGCTTGTCATTTGTGGGCACTGAGTGCAGGACGGCACTCAGGTCAGAGTAGAACTGCTTGATGGTCTCCTCTGTGCTGGTCAGTTTGGGGGCATATGTGCTGATGATTGTGGCATCCTGGTCTTTTCTGAGAGGCAAAGGGATCTTTATGAGCCTCTTGCTGATGCCCACAGGCAAGTCTGGCAACTGTTTGAGCAAATGGGTCTCGATAGCCCTTTCCAGAAGAAGGTGTATCCAGTGGTGGGTTCGCTGAGTGATCCCTCTTCTGGTAAGCGTGTTTCGCTTAGGGCTGTGATGTCGATGTTATATCGTGCCAGTTCTGCCCATTAAAGCTGTTCTGCTCTCAGGTCTTGGGGTATTCTCTCTATCAAGTAATGTTCTGATGTTCCATGCTCCTAATAGGAGTTTCTTTGTATTTTGTTTCTTTTGATTTCGACCACTTAAAGGGATAACACGCCAGCCGCAGTGTGCTGACCGTTTGTTTGTAGGGCAGGCAATGTTTGGGACACCTTTTCTAATCCCCTCCCTTGATTAGGGTGAGTAGTGCTGTCCTAGAGAGGGCTGCTCAGTCACCCAGGATGCTGCCCAATGTCCCTGATGCCCTATAGGGCCAAGCAACCACTGGTCCGTGGGCTGCCTACGTGCATAATCATGACTACAACTGCCAGTGGTCACCTCCACCTGTTGTGTCGCCACTCCCCCATCGCCGCAGGTCTTGAAGAGGGTGGACGTGGTTAGGATAGATGAGTGTGCACAAAGATACTTGTGCCTGAAGGAGATTTTAAATGGAAAAGTAGATGCACAGAGACAATCCCACTGTCTCGGCGTTGGAAGCCTTCGTCCAGTGGCAGTAAAAATTGTTATGTCTGGAGACTTCCTCAGCAGCATTGGATGGCCGTGTTGTCCTTTGTGCTCCAACACGCCCTAAGCACTCCACAGTGCTTTGCTGCATGGTCATCTCAGCCACTAAACCTTCTTATTGGTTTCTCCCGCCTGTTCTGCCGAAGCAGTCTTCACATGCTGGGTGAGCAAAGCCCTGGTTCAACAGGGGTCGATGACCCAATGGCTACCCTCAAAAAGGTTTAGCAGGCTTGTTGAAGCCGTTGCCCGGGGTGTGGCCATTGCCGCATGCTAGCAGCTACTGGGAGCCACAAGTGAGAGCTGGGTGTCAGGTGGGGTTCAGAGGTTGGAGAGCTGCCCTAGGAGGGCACGACAAGCCCTCCATGCTGGAGATACTATCCCTCACTGAGCACCCAGAAGATTAAATACCTTTTAAGATTCTTTCCAGTTTTTTATTAATAATTCCTTGATCCAATTATTAAAACTTCTCTCTGAATTCAGTTAGAACTCCAATCTTTCTCCTTTCTACTCTCTCCAGAACATCTTCATTTTCCCCCTGTAATTATAATTTCAAAAAGCTTAGAGAACTATGGATGAAGAACTTTTTCTACACTGCAGACTGTCACATTCCCACCACATCCCTATGTACACAATGTATAGTCTTAGATAGTCATCATTTTTTTCTTAAAGTATCCATCTGATCCTAATAATCTTCCATTCATACCCACCAGATGATCCTGAAGCTATTAAAGCCTGGTCTATGTAGTCAGACAACTAAACCATTCCCAATATCTGTCTTACTGTCCATTGCTACCCTAAATGAACACCAGCTCTAGACATATTAGATTATTTATCATCTCCTGAATAACTCTTTATCATCGATCTTATAATACCCCATAATTCTGCAATGCTAATTTTCCCAAATATTTCTATAAAAATCCTAACCATTCACTAATGGAACTTTATGGAACATGAAATTTTCGCTCATCATTACAAATGGAAATAATGCCCTCCTAATCTCTTTATCAATGGAGATTTTCTTATTCATAGTATTATATAGTTAGCACCTAAGTGATTCCTGGTACTTGGTAGGCAGTTAGTAATTGATTGGTTTATCTTCATCAGTCTTTAGTTTACACCTTTCACTAGTCATTCATGATATTTTACCCAGTAATAACTTTTAATTATATATATGTATAAACAGATGCATTAATTATAATGTTTAAAGGAATGTTAGAAAGAGTCTAAATTAAGTAGTTCACTTCTATAGATGAAGAATTCCAGATTCTAATGGGAAATAACATTCCCAGTATCAAACAACTTCTTAGCATGAGATCCAGGACCAGAAACTAGCCCTTACTCCAAACTCTGTGATCTTCACTCTAGCTAATTCTGCTTTGCTATATGTCATATCTTAATATGTGGCTGTGTTCTTTGTAACCAAGGTGGATATGTGTATGTGCATATATATGTAAGCATATATATATATATAAATGTACACATTTACACACATAAATATAGATGTATATATTTCATTTTAATACTTCTCATGTAGTAGATATTCAGTAAGAATTTGGTGGAAAATTAAATGGGGAAAAATAAATGCTTTGATTTTTCCTCTGGGAAAAGAAGAATGGTTTACTTTGACCTTTCAGTTCCCCTAGAGAAACATTGTATTATGCAATACCTATTGAATCAGATAATTAAGCCTTCAGAAGTAGTCTTGTCATGTTTTGAGAAAGATCACTTAACCTACATGTACCATCTTGCTTTCTGATGAAACATGTACAAAAGTGCCCAACTAATGCCAATATGAAGAGTTAATTAATGAAACATAGTTGAGTAAACTAAGTAAGTGTGAAGTATTTCCCAGTTAATATTCTCTGCCAAAATTACTATGGATTTGATTTTTAATGGCAACATTCATTGGCTCTTCTAGATGGAAGGAAAGACAAAAAAATCATCTTCACAAAGATAGCTTCTAAAACCCAGATTTTCATGTGCAGCTACAGAGCCTAATAGTCTCCTAATTTGAAATTAATTATTCATTTGCAAATGTGAAGTTAATGTAGTACTGAGAATAGAGATGTGGCCTTTCCTAACAGATATCACTTTCCAATTTTATGCTACTTTACCTATATCAATATCACTTATTAACTATAGCCCCTATGAGTTATAAAATATCATGATAGATTGTCTTATATACATAGGGTATCATAGTGACAAGAGTCTATGTAAAATTTGGTAGCACCAACTATAAAGCATCGAGGAAGGCAAAAAAAAGTGTGAAACAATATTGTTCCACATATTTATCACATCAAATAATTTATATTAACTTTCCATTTCCACAATGATATCTGTATTTTAATTCGTGAAGAACATAGCATTACCCTACATTATTGAATATAATGAGGGGCACAGGAAAACATGATAAGTGCTGCCAATCTCTATAAGCTTCAATGCTAGGCATAAAAATGACTTTCTTTAATACAAAAATAAGAAGAACAAGGGTCAATTAGTCTCTTCAAAAGGAGATGGCTCACCAAGAAATTATTTTGTAGGTATATAATAGAAATTTGGGGAAATTATTTACTAATTCATAAATGGAATAATTAAAGCATATATGATAAAGGAATATTTTGAAGTTGTAAATTTTAAAGCAAAATAATTAACTTTTGAAAAATTAATATGTAATGTGTCATTTTTGACTGCAATGATGTTTGGTATCATTTAATATTTAGTTCACACATTAATTCTTTATCCTAATATTTTATCACATTAGATAACTAATATTTTCATGAAAAATCAATATTTCAAAGCTTTGCCATGATTATAGATTGTTAGTTGTCAGGCAATTGAAATATATCTCCATCTCGTGGGACATTTAAAAAAAATTCATAAACTGTGTCATGATGCATGACCATTCTATAATCTATCTTCTTAAGAATTTCTGTAATTCTAAACAAAATCTGAAATTCTAAAAAAGTTCTCTCTCAGTATGTCTTTATGTATTTATCAGAATTCATCAGTTCCTCAGTAAAATAAGGCTTACAATTCCAATGAAAGGTGTATATATAATCATATGCAATTGCATATAGACATTTCGTTAGAATTTTAAACCTCTCTCTCTCTCTCTTTCCCTCTTTCACTTTTTATAGCTTGCTAAAGATGTTCAGGTTTTATTGGTTTATTTTCAAAGCAATATTTCCCAAAGATATCTAGTATGACAACCTGTGTATTTTCTTGTTTGTGACAAAGGTTATTTTGGGAGTAGGGGTGGAGAGTGATATTTATTTATATCAACAGCAATTTTTTACCAGTCTTCTTGTTACTCTTCAAACATCAAGTACTCTGTTGGCAGATTCTTTGGATGGCTTTGGTAATTTTATGAGACTAACTTTTGTTCCTTTAAAGCAGCAATTTGTCTATTCTTAGTATTGTTTACAATTTTTTATCCTACTTTTCTTCATGTTTTGTGTGCAGCTGTTCTACTTCATTGAAAACTTGAATACTACTTAAAATTCTTGACTTCCACATACCAATAGCTACTGCTATTTCTTTATTAATTATTGAAGTATTTTCTTTCAGAGCTGGAACGTTTGGATATTACCTTGGAATAAATTATATTATTTAAATGTTCAAAATGTAAAATATAACAGAAGAAAACAATTAATCCATGCTTTACATTAAATTTGGGAATCCAGGGAACTATCAGAGTAAAAATCAGTAGAATATTACTTAATTCAGTTTCATGTC
Source organism: Monodelphis domestica (assembly GCF_027887165.1). Classification (NCBI taxonomy): domain Eukaryota; kingdom Metazoa; phylum Chordata; class Mammalia; order Didelphimorphia; family Didelphidae; genus Monodelphis; species Monodelphis domestica. The sequence goes on from NC_077234.1 coordinate 171,911,148, forward strand.
ATCGAAATCAGACATTTCTTAATAACTTTAGTTTCAATTAAAATTACACGACTACATGACCCAAAATGAAACCACATGAAAAAGGTTACTTGTTCCCACTAATTCACATTTCATTTGATAACAGTCTGTATTATTATAGTCATAGTCATTGTTGGCTTTTAACACTACAGATTACTGTAGTAAAAACAATTAACAATAGTCAAGTATCAATTATGAATATATACCTAAATAAAAGCTAATGAAATATCTACAGAAGAGACCTATTTTAGAAGAAGTGTATATACTGCAATGGAAAGAATAGGGACAAATCAGACTATGCTAAATATACATTCCCATGACTGGGCAAATAATTTCAGCCTGATCAACCACTGACTAGCTGTGTTGCTGTGGAAAAGTAATTTCCTTTCCCTGTTATATTTTTAATGTATATATGCAGTTAAGAATATCTCTAATTTATTAAATACCGCATAAATTAAAGGTACAAATAAAAAGAAAAGCGAAAAATTTTGTAAAACAAAGTTTTTCATGAATGTTAACTGTTATTAAATTTTAAAACCCTTACCTTTATCTTGGAATCTTGGGATAAATAATGTGTACTGGTTTTTTATTTATTTTTATTTATTAATTTTCATTTTATTTTATTTTTATTAAGTGACTTGCCCAGGGTCACACAGCTGGGAAGTAATATGCCAGATTTGAACCTAGGACCTCCTGTTTCTAGACCTGGCTCTCAATTCACTGAGCTACCCAGTTACCCGCTATTATTAATTTTTTATCTGCCCCTCATAACATTTTATGAAGTTTAGATAAACTTAGACCTAGAATATATGATTTTTATTTACCCGTATTTTACTTCTCTTTTCTCATTCTTCTAAGGGTAGTCCTCTTTTTCACTCATAGATTTTTTAAAAATTCAGAATATCCTATGAAACAGCTTCCTAACACATCATATGTCTCTGTGTACTTCTAACTTTTGTATACTTCTTCCTACTACTATGATAATGATTTTTAAAATAAAGTTATAGGAACTCTCTCTCCATGTGTGTATATAAACAATTTGACCATATTGAAACCCTTAATTTTTTTCTCTTTCTCATTTGTTTTTATTGTATTTTGTATTTTGACATCAAAATTTCTATTTAATTCTGGTCTTTTGTTCATAAATGATTGGGAATCTTTTATTAAATGACCATTCTTTCCCCTGAAAGAATATAGTGGGGGGCAAGATAGGTAACTAGAACATTAGCTTCATTTCACCAGGAAAATCCTCTCTCATCAAGTTTAAAATATCATCTCAAAATGAATATAGGAGTGAAAGAACCAACAAGGAGACAGAGTGAAACAACTTTAAAGAAAAGAAAAAAACCCAAAAGGTAGGTAGAGACCATATGGGGAACTGAGTTGAGAGGAGTGAAGAGCAAGCTAAGAACAAACCACAAACCCTACCTCCAACCCACATCTGCTTTCACAGGTTTCAAACTTAAGCCATAATTCACATACAGAACCTGAGAGTCAGCCTGGGCAAATAGTGGTCCAAGACAACTCATACCCTTTGAAGTTTCAAACATGTGGAAAAGTCCAGAATCCCAGCCCAGGGCAATCTGGGCTGAAGGGGGTTGATCTGTGTGGACCAAGAAGAAATCTGAGTCTGGGCTGGGGATTGAGGACATAATCCATGGTTTGGGGAGAGAACACAGTACTCAGGGGGAGCCCCACCAGATCTCTTTGCCCAAAACTAAGGGCACAACTCCAGGTCATGGCAATCAAGGGTGTGCCTCATTGAATAAAGAACACAGTGACACCATAATTGTGATCCTATGCCTTGGGATAGAATTTGTTCAGCCCCTGACCTGATCAAGTTCAGAGTGAGATCGAAAGTTTACACCCAAGTTTGAGGAAAGTCTTTAAACTATCAGCATCTCAAGGGTCAATTGAATCAGCAGGGAGTAGGGGATCTCATCACTCTCAGCCCTCAGACCATCTGATAAATTAGTAGCAAATCAGAAAATAAGCTGAAAATAGCATCAAGGAAGGACTGATATTCAAGAGGGTACCCCAACTTCCCAGAAAACAGAGTCTACTTATAATTAGATAGGAAAAATGGGCAAACAACAATAACCTAACTTCAAATAAATTTTTATGGAGACAAAAACAAGATAGAAACACAGAAGGTGGCAGTGAAAGCAAAGGAAACACACACAAAGTCCAAAAGAAAGATATGGATTGGACACAGATTCTGGAAGAGCTGAAAAAAGATTTCAAACAATAATTAAGCGAGGCAGAGGAAAAGTGAGAAAGAGAAATGAAAGTGATTCAAGAAGAAATGAAAATGATATAAGAAGAAAAAGGCCAACTGAAAAAAAAACTAGAACTAAAAATGACAAATGAAAACTGAGCCTTAAAAGTTAGAATTGACCATTTAGAAATTAATGATCTCATGAGAAATCAAGAAACAATAAATCAGAATCAAAGGAATGAAAAAACAAAGGAAAACATGAACTACCTTATTTAAAAAATAAACAACTAACTTAGAAAATAAATCTAAGAGAGACAATTTGAGAATTATTGGACTTTCTGAAATCCATGAAAGAAAGTCATCCTTACAAGTTAGCATTCACCAAACAGAAAAAGAGGTACACAATTCTATGAATAGTATATATAGCTCATTTCAAAGAAGAATTGACAAAATGGGAGAAACAGAAACAAACAAACAAACAAAAAAAACAGTGGTACTTAATTCATTGAGAAGTATTCCTTGAAAAATAGAATTGGCCTAAAGGAAAATGAGGTCCAAATGTTTGTGGACAAAAAATAATTCCTCAAGAATGAGATTTGAGTTAATGGATCTTAATGGGTATGAGATATCAAGAAAGTATAGCAAATACTAAAAAAGAGAAGATATGAAGTACCTCATTAGAAAAACAAATGATATGAAAAATAGATTGAGGACTGATAATATAAATATACATTTTTTCAATTACCTAAATTCCATGAACAGAAAAGTGCCTAGATATCCTATTTCAAGAAATGATTAAGACATAAACTGCCCCCATATTTTATATCCAGGTGTTAAAAATTGAATGAATCCACTGATTCCTTCCTCCAAGAGACCACAAAATAACAAGCCTCACTAATATTAGAGGCAAAATTTAAAGCTTCAGAATCAAGGAGAAAATGCAGGAATCATCCAGGGAGAAACACTTCAAATATTGGGGGGCTATTTTCAAGATTACACAGGATTTAGAAGGTGTCATAATAAACTAGCAGAGGATTCAGTATTTGATATTTTGTAAAGCAAGGAAGCTAGGATTACAATAAAAATAATCAATTTAGGAAAAGTGAGAATAAACTTTGCAGGGGAAATGAATATTTAATGAAATAGAGGATTTTCAAGCATTCCTGATGAAAATTCTAGAACTGAATAAAAAATTTGACATCCAAACATGAGACCCAAAGAAAGTATAAAAAAGGTAAACACAAAAGAGAAATGATAAGAAACTCAGAAAGGTTACCCTGTCTTTAAGAGAAGATGATACATGTAACTACTAGCTTTATCATCATTAGGGCAGTTAGAAGCAATCTACATTGAAAATGGAGATTGATGTATCTTGATTATAAAGACATGATCAAAAACTGGGGGAAAAAACCAACAAGATGTAATGGTAGGAGGAAGGGAAAAGAATAGGGGACATTATCTTACATGAAAGAGGCATTCAATGAAGAATATTAGCATGGGTGAAATTGGGTGGGATAAGCAATCCTTGCACTTGAACATGACTCTAATTTAAAATATTTCAAAGAATGATTAATAGAGAAATAAATAAACACAGACACTGAATATTCAGTTGAATATAGAAATATTATATAACAGGGGAATGGAGGGAAAGAGATAAGAAAAGATGGAGTGATAAAAGATATGATAGATTAAGGAAGAAAGTGGAGTAGAGAGAGTAAAAGAGAGAGAAGGAAAATATATGAAAATGGTGGTGGTAGTAGTCTCTCTGTAACCGAGGATGACGATTGTCGGTGCGTTTTTGTGCACAAAGACACTTGTGCATGAAGATTTAAGTGGAAAAGTCGATGCACAGAGTCAGTCCCACTCTCTCAGCATTGGAAGCCTGGATCCAGTGGCACGAAAAGTCGTTACACCTGGAGACTTCTTGAGCTGCAATGGGTGGCCGTGTTGTCTTTTGTGCTCCAGCACGCCCTAAGTATTCCACAGTGCCTTGCTGCATTGCCATCTCAGCCATTGAAACTTCTTGTTGGTTTCTTCCGCCTGTTCCGCCGAAACAGTCATCACATGCTGGGTGAGCAAAGCCCTGGTTCAACAGGGGTCGATGATGACCTTATGGCCACCCTTACAAGGTTTAGCCGGCCTGGTGAAGCCTTTGTCCGGGGTGTGGCCGCTGCCGCATGCTAGCAGCTACTAGGAGACACAAGTGAGAGTTGGGTGTCAGGTGAGGGTCAGAGGCTGGAGAGCTGCCCTAGGAAGGCACAACAAGCCCTCCATACCAAAGATATTACTCCTCCCTGAGCACCCCATACACCCCTATATGAAAATAGAATGGAGGGAAATACACAGAAATCATAATGGTGAATATGAATGACATAAACTCACCATAAAACAATCAAATAGCACAGTGAATTAAAAAAAAGAATCTAATATGTTGTTTAGAAGAGACAATAATACAGAATGAGACACATACAGAGAGTTAACATAATGGGCTTTAGCAGAATTAATATAGCTCCAGCTGTGGTAAATGCCAAGACGGAAATAGTGATCTCAGAGAAAAAAGAAAACAAATTTAGACCTAGTTAAAAGAGATAATTAAGAAAACAATATTTTGCAAAAAAAAAAGATAAGAGTAATAGAATGTTTCTCAGACTAAAATGTCATTTTTAAATATTTAGAGAAAAATTAGAGAACTAATTAGAGAAGTGAATCAAATTCATGAAACTAAGAGACAATTCTCCATCGATAAATGGTTAAATAAAATTTGAAGCAGAAATTTTCAGAAGAGATAAAAACTATAGTTATGCAAAAATTCATGAAATATATTGTTTAGAGAAATACAAATTATAAACCAATTTCAGATATTAGTTCACACTTATTAGAAATGACAAATACTAGAGGGGATGTGGGACAATAGGAATACTAATTAACTATTGATAGAGTTGTGAACTGGTCCAACCATTCTGTAGACAATATTAGAATTTGAACAAAAGGATTATAAATCTTTATAAATAATTTATCTTTTCTTAATTTTTAATTTTCCCCAATTAAAAACAAAATTGAATTTTAACATTTATTTTCTTATACTTAGAGTTTTAAATTCTCCTTCTCCCTCACATATCCTTACAGATAAAATAAAGATTTTATATAGATTATACATGTGTGATCAGCCAAAAAAAATTCCCATATTAGTTGTGTTATAGAAGAAGACACATGTCAAAAAGGACAAAAGAACACAATGAAAACAAATTGAAAAACAATATGCTTCAATTTGCATTCAGATTCTATTATATCATTTTTTGACTGTGGATAGCATTTTTCACCTATTTCTTTTGAGTTTTTCTCAGATCATTTTATTCTGAGAACACTTAAGTCATTCACAACTGGTCACATGACAATTCTGATGTTAGGGTGTATAATGTTCTCTGAGTTCTGCTCATTTCATTTTATAGCATTTCATTCAAGTCTTTCTGGGTCTTGCCTGAAAACGTTGTTTGTCATTTCTTTTGCCAAAATAGAATTCCAGCACTATCATATGATATAATCTGTTCAGACTTTCCCCAATTTGTGTACATCCTGTTAATTTCCAATACTTTGCTATTGCAAAAAGAACTGTTATAAATATTTTTGTAAAACTAGGTCCTTTTTCTTTTTTCTTTGATCACTTTGTGGTACAGACCTAGATGTAGTATTGTAATTTAAAGGGTATGCACAATTTTATGGTGTGTGAAACGTGGTTCCAAATTGTTCTCCAGAATAATTGTTTCAGTTCACAGCTCCATATGAATGTATTAGTGTCCCCATTTTCCTACATTTACACCAATATTCATCATGTTCATTTTTTCTTCATTTTAGCCAATTTGACAGTTATTTTAATTTGCATTTCTTTAATCAGTAGTTATTTAGAACATTTTTGTATGACTGGATAGTTTTAATTTTTTAATCTGAGAGAACCTGTTCATATCCTTTGAATACTTATCAATTGAGGAATAACTTATACCCTTATACATTTGACTGATTTTTCTATATATTTGACATGTGAGGCCATTATTAAAGATGTTTGTTCTGAATGCAGCTGTAGGATTTAAATTAAATGCCCAATACTTCAAATATTATTATGTAGCAGTCCACCCCTAGCTATGGGCAAGGGGAACAGTTGGTATGTACAGATTGCCTTAGAAGAGAGTATGCTCAGTCTTGAGCATGCCCAGTATTGCACATGGCTGGGAAAGCCTCTGACCCTTGACCCCAGCTTCCCCCAGGTTAGGCAGGAACATAGGATTCTTTGTGCTCACCTGGTTAAGAGAAACCACACCTATACCTTGTCATTAACTAATGAGAATCATCCCTATGTACTGTGTATATTTGCATATCAAAGACTATATTTAGCCCAGCAAGCTTCGCCTCTCTCTCTCTCTCTTTCAGGCTAGCTGATGGCTGTCCTGGCAGGAGCTTGGCCTCTGGCCAAGCTCCATATTTAAACCTTCTCCATTTCTAATCTTTCTCTATCATCTCTCTGACCTGTGTGGTATTAAATGTGGATCTCTGGACTGGTAAAAGCCTTCAGAAGGGTCCTTTGATCAGAGCTTAGCTGTGGCTCATGGAAAATTAATAAAGACTCATTCCTGCCACCTCATATCTCTAATTTGACTCCATCTTCCCCCTCGTGGTATCTAAAACTTCTATCCTGTCTCTATCTTCCTACCTTAAAGCTTCTCTCCCCTCTGAGGAAGCTTTATATTATTATAAAGTTTATTATCTGACAAAATAGAACCATGTGACTAAGTTTTCTACCTGTTCAAAAAAACCAGCTCCACCAAAGCTGCCACAGACAGGCAAAAGAGAGTTAAACATGGAACTCCACCCAGTTCATACCCTGCCTATATCAGCACATAATGACAGGAATCATAGGGTTCTGGGAATTGTAGTCTTGCTAGGGATTGAAGTTTTTAGGGTAACAGATTCAAATTATACACTGCCCATCCAGGACAGCCAAAATGATGGAGTAAGGAATAATTTGATTCCTTAGTCTAATTTTTGGCTAATCCAATGCTTACTATGGAGGACAGGAGGCCTCTAAGTCTAATGATCCTAAAATTAGATTTATAAATAATTGGGCCCAAAATATTCTGGATACAGATTTTTTCACTGGGTCCAATAGAAAGGGAGATGCTTTCTTAGAGACAGAAGCAAGGGAAGGAGAATGGAGTAGAACCATTATGTTTCTTCATCAATTATACAAAGTCTTAAGTATTTCTGATGCATGAATTACTTCTCTAATTTTGCCTTTTCCTGCACAACTTGCTCATTTTGTAGGGAGACCTCATACACATTTCTGATATAGTTTAACTAGAGAAATTAATATTAATGACAATTAGCCCACTTTTGTCATTTTTCCTTGTTGATGTAAGAGATTAGTCCTACATTTCTCACCCAAAAGATCATGTCACAAAGCAAATCAAACTGTTCATATTGGTTATTAGGCAGAATTTGGGTAGTAGATCAGACACATGGATCCTCTGTTGAGTTTCCTGGACAGCGTCTACCATATTAATTATTGGGAACCATTTATAGACACTACATTCTAGCTTCTTGAGCTTCATTGTCACCTTCTCTCTATAAGTCTTATTGTCTAATGGATATCTAAGTAATTACTCACATGTTTCTTTTGGCTCTGAAGAGCCAGTGCCTGTCCTGAATGTGGTTGGTGAAGAGGGTAAAAACATTCATATTGCCTGTGTACCCACCCACTCTCCTGGGTTCAGAACAAGCCTGAGCAGAGGGCAAAGAAGTCCCAAGTGGACAAACTATTAGTTCCTTGCCTAGGCCAATGGGCCACTCTCCCAACTCCCATGGGGTGTGCACTACCTGAGTGTAAAGTAAGGAAAGATGAGGTCCAATATAATTGCCCAAGCCTGAGGTGAGACGCTGAGTCTCAAACCAGCAAGAGGGTTTAGAGAGAAGACTGGCTTGTCAAAAAAACATGAGGTCCAGAGTTCTCAGTGCACAAGTATCATGCCACTTTTGAAAAACTAAACTTGTAGACTAATATAAATATATCTGAGAATAGCAGAAAGGGAAAAAAAATGAAGCTTAAGAGAGTTTCCCCTCTCTACTCTGAGAACAAAGATCACATTCAGGATTAAAATAAAAGTCAAGAAAAAAGACTGGGAAAATGAGCAAATATGAACAAATAATTCTTAATAGTAGAAAATTATTATAGAGACAAGGAAGATCAAGGCCCAAACTTAGAGGGGAACAAAGATATCACAGCATCTACATGCAAAATTTCAAAAAAAACCCCAAGAAAACTGACTTCAGAATCTGTAATAGGTCAAAATGGATTTCATATATGAAATGAGAGGAATAGGAAAAATGGGGAAAAGTAATACAAGCAGTGCTAGAAATATTCCACAGCTTGTAGGAGCCACAAAAAATATCGAAAACAGAAACCACCTTAAAAACAAAATTGGCCAAATAGAAAAAGAGATTTAAACATCCAAAGAAATAGTTTTTTTTAAAAAGTGGAATAGGTCAAACTTTAAAAAGGTACAAAAATGCAATAAAGCAAATAATTTCTTTTTTTTTAATTATTAGTATCAATTTTTTTCAGCGTCATTTAGACAGAATTTTTAGCAAGTGTTTTTTGACATTTCAGATTAAGATTGTCTCCCTCCCTATGATTCTCTTTCCCCTCTACAATCACACAGAACCTGTAAAAAGTCTGATATAAGTTATAATAACTGGTTTTGTGCAACACACATTTCTTCATTGTTCATGCCATGACAGAGGACACATATCACACATATATAAAAAACTTCACAAAAGAAAATGGAAGATGCCATGCTTAGGTTTACAGTCAGAATATAACAATTCTTTATTTGGCTGTAGATAGCATTATTTTTATTATGAATCCATTATAGTTATTTTGGAAATTTACTTTACTGAAAATGAATTAGTTCTTCATAGCTGATCATCATGTATTCCCATAAATGTGTATATACATTGTTTTCCTAGTTCTCCTTACTTTACCTTGCATCTCTTCATATAAGTCTTTCTACATGTTTCTGAACTTACTGTTCATCATTTCTTATGGTGCAATAGTATTTAATTACAACCATAGACCACAATTTGTTCATAAATTCCCCAAGTGATGGGCAACACCTTAGTTTCCAATTCTTTGCCACTACAATTAAAATTACTAAATATATTTTGGTATAGGTTGAGTCAATTGATAATATCACAGGTTCTCTATTAGTGTCCCAATTTTTTCCATATCACCTCCAACATTTATGACTTTAATCAATCTGACGGATATGAGATAGCTCAGAGTTATTTTCCATTTCTCTAATCAGTAGTGATTTAGTGTATTTTTCATAAACTTATATATGTCTTGGATTTCTTCATTTGTTCATATTGTTTGCATTTTTATCAATTGGAAAATGGGATAATAATTGGTTAAAAAGTGGAATTGACTAAAAGGAAAAGGAAATTCAAAAGCTCACCATAGAAAAGAATTCTTTAAAATTAGAATCGAGCAAGTGGAAGCTAATGAGAACAAAAACCAATACAATCAAATCAAAACAATGAGAAATGAAAGAATATTTGAAATGTCTCATTGGAAAAAAATAGTTTACCTCCAAAATATATCCAGGAATGACAATTTAAGAATTATGGGTGTACCTGAATGCTATGATAAAAAATAATCTAGACATCAGTTTACAAGAAAGTCAAAGAAAACTGCTGTGATATCTTGTTGGACAAGAAGATAAAATAGAAGTTCAAATAATCCACTGAACAGCTACTTAAATAAATACTCAGATTAAATGAATAATACAACCAAATTTCAGAGCTCTCAGGCCAAGAAGAAAATACAGTAAGTAGTCAGAAAGAAACAATTAAAATATCATGTAACCAAAGTCAGGATCACACAGGATTTAGCAGCTACTACATTGAAGGATCAGAAGGCTTAGAATTTGATATCCTGAAAGGTAAATTTGCTAATATTAAAACTGTGATTGAACTACTCAGGGAAACTGAATATATTCTTTCAAGGACAAAATGGCCATTTAATGCAATAATAAAGTTCCAAGCATTCTTGATGAATAGATCAGACCTAAACAGAAAGTTTTATGTTCAAATACAATATTTGAGAAAAACATGAAAAGATATTTATGCATAATCACTTCTTTCCATGGTCAACCTTCTCTATAGTGTCTTCCTTTACAGCAAAGAAAAAATAATTTTCAAAACCTAGCTCACCCAGCAGCCATGACTGGATGAATTTGCAATATTTTGTGCCCTAGTTTTCCCATTTTTGTGATAAAATGAAGGTTCTGAATTTCTTCATTTATGTTCTAGATCCAATTCTGTACACAACACAAGATTTTGTTCTATTAAAGAAAATTCTGGTAGGCATTATTTTCTTGGCTCTATTCAGCATCAATTTATATAAGTTCATCCATGCAAATATGAATTCCTTATATTCATGGTTATGGAATACTGGCAATGAATTATGTCTTATACCACTATTTGTTCACCTATCACTATATTGATGAGTATGCAGTTAGTTTCTAGTTCTTTGATAACAGTTGGTGGAGGGCAAGGGGTGTTACTATAAATAGTTTGAGGTCTTTATTTCTGTCTTTTACTTTCATTTGCTGGGATTTCTGAATCAAGGAGTATGAATGCTTTAGTCCCTATTCTTATTTAATTCCAAAGTGATTTCCATAATGGTTTGATTAATTCAAAGTTGTCCCAAATGTGTTAATATGCCTATCATTCCATTATCCACCCAGCATTGATTATTTTCATAGCTTATAATTTTTGCCAAATGGCTTACTATTAAATGAAATAGTTCTTTTTATTTATCTTTATTTTATTAAAGTTTTGAATCCATAATTTAAATAACTGCTAATTATTAAAGTTTAAGATTTATTAAAATTCTTTGATCATTTTAAAAGTATTTTTTCAGTGAATTTTATGCATCTTTTCCTATTTGTTGTGCTTCATTTACAGACCTCTTCGTTCTTTTTCCGTGATTATCTTTTATCACTCTCATTTCTTTTCCATCTTTTTCTTCTACTTTATTTTATTTTTAAAATATTTTATCAATTTCTTTAGGAGTTATTTTGGGTACAACAGAATTTCACATTTTTCTTTGAGGCTTTGCATATAGTTGTTTTATCATAGTAATTTATGATGATTAGAGCTTCTTTTTGTTTGTTTTTACCCTCGTTTTCATAACTATTTCATTTGCTTTCAACATGTTAAAGTTGGATTCTTCTGAAGGGGAGAAACACTGTCCTTTCCTTCTTGACTTGGTGCTTGAGTAGGCCTGTTTGTGTTCAGACCTGCTCTATGGCATGACAGCCTAACTTAGTGTAGGCCTGTGTAATGACTCTGGGCCCTTAGTACTGGCTTGTTGGGGTAAAATTTGCTGCTGGTTTGTCAGAATTTGTCAGGGTACTAGCTTGTCTGGCTGTCATTTTCATTAGTCTGTGTTTCCTATTTACCTCAGGGAGATAAACCTTTCCTACCAACTTTTTAAGTTATCATGGACTGGAAATCTTTTTCATTTTGTATCTTCTCTGGTTCTGCTACTCCAGAATTCATTTTGAGTCCTTTTTATATTTGTTTTCTCATGACTGTGGGAGAACCCAGGGAGTTATTGCCTTATTCCATAGTTTTTGGCTTTGGCTTCTTCCCACAAATTATACCTTGCTTCAATCCCTTCATCATATTTTGATAAGGAAAACCATAGAATAGCAATTACACATACAAAATCAGGAAAAACATGATGCCAAAAAGGTAAAAAAATAACAGTTCTTGTCAAAAGTTGTATCCAGTGAATTAAGTACATCTGAAGTTTAATATTTTAGTTCACTGAAAGAGGTAACAAAAATTTCAGGAAAATGTCTATTCCAGTGTAGTCAAAAACTTGTGCCTCAAATTTACCTTCAGATTATCTAAGAAAGGTAATTATACCCATAATATTGTGGAATTTTTTTTCTTACTAAGAAGGATCAAAAATATCACTAGGCAAAGGTGAAATAAAGAATAAGTATTCTCAAAAATTGTTTTTTTTTTTCCTAGCTGGCATATATTTCTACTCTGATTTTCCCACATTTCAATGATCTCCAGTTTACTGATGTCTTCATATTATCCTTGCCTACTTGGCTATACCCAATTATTGTTTTATTTTATTTATTTTGATATGGTTTTCTCCAATGTATATCACTGTTACTTAATTTCAGGAGAGGGTGGATACAGGACACAGTAAATAATTTATATCTTTATTTCTGAGAAATTCCTTAGTTTGCTGTAGGTAGTATTACACACACACATTTATGTATATATGCGTATATATGACAAATATATATGTGTGTATACATACAATATAGAGGCAAAGAAAATATGTGTATGTCTTCTTAGTAGGTGATATAGTTTTTTTAATGAATTTCTCCCAAGAACCTACTAATTTCTGTTGTTGATAAGGATAATCATGAATGAATTACAATTGCCTATTAAATAAATGCAAATATTAAGGTGTAAATTGTAACAGAATAAAAGAAAACTTTCAACTATTTTGACTACTAAAAAATAAGAACAATTCCAAATGTAATTTGATCATTTGCAATTTTTATTGCATTCTAGGAAGGAATAGGCCAATGAACAATTCTTAGATGGTTACGGATAACATTTTTAGATTGTATAAAGTATTAAGTCTGTCCAGTAAACACACACACATCTACACACATATTGAATAAGAACCTAGATAAGAATATTTAGTGAGGAGTTAAAAAGAAGGTAAATCAACATATATGATTTAGGGTTGATCATATAACTGCTACTATAAAAGGAGGTTTCAAAAAAGGACCAGGTTTATCTTACATGCCTTAAAATAGAAGTTATATCTTAGAATTAAGTTGTTGACTTCATCTTATAACTGACATCAATATTTGACTATTTTATTAAAATAATATTAGTTTTCTTTGTCATGAGAATCCAAACTTTACCGTTCTCATAAAGGAAGAGAAAACAAAAGAAAATGAGACTACAAGAGATGATATTTCTTGTCTCCAAAATCCTTTGGTGGGAAAAAAGGCAACATGCGTTTTTGGGAAAAGCAATTAAAAACATCATTTCAGCTCAGTTGTGGGTGGCCATTCCAAAGACAGAAGGCAAACATTGTGTCTTTGTTCTGAGAATGAAGTGACCATGTTTTCTCTGATTATCTCCAGGTACAGCATTATGTTTAAGTTGATCTGGAGAAAACCATCTGTGGAAATCAGGGAAAGGAGAAAGACTGATTACTCTCAACTCTCAGCATAATGTTGTATTTGGACTGAACACACATGGTGTGTGTTTTGTGTGATTTTCATGTTACTGGTTTCTGTTAGTTTGTTCAGAATACCTCTTGAGATAGTAGTTTTATTCCTGGGAAAGACTTAAAAAAGATAGCAGTTATAAAAGCATGCTTAGAAATTTAAAAAAAAATCTTTAAATTTATAGATAAATCTAGGGGTTAATTTTGGAGGTAATAAAGGAGATATTTCCTAGAAAATTAAAAAAAACTGTATTTTCTTACTGAATATTTGTGGTAAATGTTCTTAAACAAACACAAAAGTTTTTATTTTTCATCTAAACTTATTCCTAATAAGTTATAATTTATTTTCTACTGATTCTCCTATTCAAATAAGGAGCTGTTGCTGATATGTATAGGTCTACAAAGTATGTTTTAATTTTATTGCTGATTGGTAATATTGGAATTTTAATGGACCTATCAATGATGATATGATAATCATCAAAGTTGGCATTATTTTCATGATGTTTTTTTTTTTGTTTTAACTGAATTCTATGAAGAGGAAGTGACCCCTTTGGTGTTTCATTGGTAATGAAAAATTATAGAATTTTGGAATAAATTAGAACTTCAGATATAATGAAATATTTTCAATTATGTTAAGATCATCTCCTACTTGGCACTTTTTTCCTACACATTTAATTTTCCTAAATTTATATTAGCTCTAATTTTAAAAAAATAAAAAGATGAAAGGAAAACATTTAATTACTCATACAGATCCTCACCTGAGTATTTAGGGAAAGAGAGAAAGAAAAATAGTACTTACTCAGAATATGGGATCAGGTTTTGAACTATGCCAAAAAAGGAAATACACACAAAATATTATCATTAGGTGTAATAAAGTATCAAGGCTGAGAAGTGAAGGTAATTTATACTTCTTTTATTCTGGGTGAGGAGTGTAAGAGGAGACAACTGGAAACATGCTCAAAATCAATATATTTTTAATATATCATACAACCTCTAAGTTAGAAATGTATAGCTCTGAATTAAATAGTATTGACTTTTTCAAAACACCTCATTCCAGTCAAAATCAGCCAAGACTTAGAAGGTTGCAGTCTATAAATAAATTCATAAGACTTTTTAAAGTAACTACCAATTGTGCTACACATTATGTCAAAAAATTTAGAAGCAAATATTTTAAAAAAGAAAGATATTTAGTGCTTCCTTGAAAAGTTTTTTAACTATTCATTTTTTCCCTAAATTGTTCTCCATCACCTTTCTTGAATAATAAAGAACAGCAAAAATAAACTACGTAATGTTGACAGATCTAAAGCTGGGATAGCTGGGACAGAGTAGTCTCTGAGGTTAACTAGTCCAAAAATTGTCATTTTTTTGATGAAAAAAGTTGTAGAACTGGGGAGGTTAAGGTTTTTTCCCCAAAATTTACACAGGTTTTAGACATCAGAGCTAGGATTTGGATCCAGTTCTCCTCAATCTAGAGCAACTGTTCTTTCTACTATTCCACATAATTTCTAATTCCTTGCATAATACACCAATGTAATATCAAAGAGAATCTGAGAATATTTTTGCACACATTAACTTAGTTTTGTTCCATGTATGGGAGGAAATACTATATTCTATAACTTTTTCAAAAATTACTGAAATTTTTGCCACCACTATAAATGCAAATTAAATTATCTAGTATGTATGCCAGTTGTTTTGGTCTCTATGTCTCTGCTAGTATTTCAGTAAACATTCTATTTTCAAATGTGTAGAAAGGACTACATAAATAATATAAGAAGGAAAATAACATCTTTTTTCCCCATTGGCAAACTTTTTCACCTGATATGTTATGCTAGAAATGGCATTTTATTTGGAAATTTAAAAAAATTTATATCTGACATAAAATTTGGAAGATGGGTAAATATCTGTGATATAGTAGTCACTGAATAATGAGTATGACATCGTGGAAAACAGTAAGCATTTTTCTGGAGTTTTCACTGTGAGTCATTGTAGCCTCTGACATCTGTTTCATGATTTACAGTAAATTATTCTTCAGATAAAACAGAATTAATTTAGCAATTTGTATTTTATAACAAAACCTATAGGTGAAAGCCAGTTCATGGAGATTGGTCTTCTTTTTCTATTTTCATTAATTTTGACATTTTGATGAACATGAAAAAATGTGGTATGCATTTTCCCTAAATTAAAGCAGATTGGGCTTAAAACTGGGTGTTCTGTCTTTAATAGATATTTTACTCTACATAAGCTATTCCTGGGATATCATGGTGATCTCTGAAAGAGACAATGCCAGCATATGGATCTACTTATTCGGCTTCACAATATATTTGTACCAAGCTTGATCTTCCTGAACTGTGATGCCACTTTTTTTGTCACCAACACATTCAGTCCCCACAGCTGACTGCTTTTATTACTTTTAATTAAGGTCTGAAGTTGAAAGTGTCTATTAATCAGTGCGTGAAGCCAATCATAAGGAAAGCTTTGTACAAAATGAGTTCAAGATGGATAGCAGCTCCATCAATTCTTCCACCTTTGTCTTCATGGCAGAGACAGTTGCACAAGTTAATTATATTGTAGAGAAAAGTCAGGAAGTCTATAAGACAGCACCTATTTTGACAAGTCAGCCACTTTTCTAGAGAAGCTACAGATAACTTTGAGAATGAGTAGCTTTATGAATATTGTGTTGACTTTCATAGTACAGTTAGAATGTTTATATGGAATGATTTCTTTAACTGTCTCATTCTGACTAAATTGGGAAAAGCTTGTCTAATCACTGAAAATGAATTACATGCTTTGACTTTTACATTCCCCCACAAGATATTTTATTTAAATGGTACTTTCTCACATTCAAATTTCTATTTAAAGAATATGTGATATTAACAACAAAAATTAAACCATACATTTTCCTTGATATCCATAATAGAAACTTGGGAGGAAACTGGGTGGCTCAGTGGATGGAGAGCCAGGCCCAGAGATGGGAGATCCTGGGTTCAAATATGGCCTCAGACACTTCCTAGCTTTATGACCCTGGGCAAGTCATTTAGCCCTCCATTCCCTAGCCCTTTCCACTCCTCTGCCTCAAAACCAATACCCAGTAAGGGTTATTAAAAAAATAGAAACTTGATGTTATCCCTTTTCTTTATAAAATTTCATTTAAATTTAGTTGAGAAGACACACAATTTATCCTGTTGATGATTTATATATAGTTAATAAAACATTTCATTTACCCCACTATTTATAATAACATACCATCATTATTTACACAATAAACCAATGTTTATTATTTTTCATTGATATAGTGCAAACTTATTTAGCTTAGCCTATAATTGTCATATATGTGCATTCTGTATGTTTATACATACATATTATAAGTTTGTATGTATATATACATGCATATATATACTTCACCAGCTTAAAATTATAATAATATTTTGTTACCCTATATATACATATGCCCAAAGTTTGTCAATTAAAATATTTGCATGTGAGTTTGAATAAGAACATATATTCAATTTTCACATATTCACATATATTCATCTTTTCTTTCTTCTTTCTTTTTTCCTTTCCTTTTTCTTTCTTCCTTTCTTCCTTCTTTCCTTCCTTCTTCCTTCCTTTCTTCCTTTCTTGCAAAATGTCTCCCACTTTTCCACCACTGTCTTTGTACATTTCATATGCCATTCTAAAAAGAATAACTATATACATATAAGATCAGTCCCTATGATTTAAATTCATTTAATTTTTTTCTGAACTTATTCTTATGTCTGTAGCAAATTTGTACAGTTAATTAACCCTTATGCAAAGCAATCAAGCAATTAATTTACAAGCATGTTAAGACAATTAATATGTACTATAGAGTCTCTAAACTCTGGAATAATAATGCAAGTTATGAAATGAGTAATACTTTCAAACAACTTGATGAGCAAAAGAAGACAAGTAAGGTGATAAAGCATATAGAGTATTGAACCTGGAATAAGGAAAACTTGTTTAAATCCTCCATTTTACACTTTACAGTGCAAAATGTTTGCCCTATTTGGAATTTTATATTTCCATGATCTAAAAAATGCCTAAGGACAAATAAAACATAGTCAGAAGAAATAGAAAATTAATTAATACAAATAAATATAAGTTAATATGTGAGAAAATATTCTAATAATTGAGGGATATGAGAACAAGCTTCTCATAGAAGTTGATTTATGAGCTAAGTCTTGAAAGGAGATGTTCTATGAAGATGTGAGAAAAAATGCATTCTAAATATGAGATAGTCAATGAAAAATTTTTTTAAAAAAGGATATGGGCTATTATGTATAAAGGACAAAGAGTATGTCATTTTGTCCAGATCACAGATTGTAGAGAGGAATAATGTATATAATGAAGCTCTAAAGATAGATTGGGAGAAGGTTGGAATTAAAAAAGCTAAATCGAGGAATTTATATTTAGTCTGAAAGGCAGAAAGAAACCACTGAAGTTTGTTGAGTAGAGAAGAGATATGGTCAGGTTGTCCTTAATTAAATTTACTTTGCCAGCAATTTGAAGAATAGAGTGGAGAGAGACTTAAGAGAGGGAGACCAATTAAGAAGTTGCTATAATATATAAGGTGAATACAAATTTGAGCAAAAGATAATAATGAATGAAGCAATGTTAGAGAATTCATCCATGAAGAAGCTGTTCTTATTATTAAACCTTCCAGGCTTACTATCCTTTCTTCTTTCCTATTTTCTCTTCTTCTTCTTCTTCTTCTTCTTCTTCTTCTTCTTCTTCTTCTTCTTCTTCTTCTTCTTCTTCTTCTTCTTCTTCTTCTTCTTCTTCTTCTTCTTCTTCTTCTTCTTCTTCTTCTTCTTCTTCTTCTTCTTCTTCTTCTTCTTCTTCTTCTTCTTCTTCTTCTTCTCCTCCTCCTCCTCCTTTTTCTCCTTTTTCTCCTTTTTGTCCTCTTCTTCTTCTTCTTCTTCTTCTTCTTCTTCTTCTTCTTCTTCTTCTTCTTCTTCTTCTTCTTCTTCTTCTTCTTCTTCTTCTTCTTCTTCTTCTTCTTCTTCTTCTTCTTCTTCTTCTTCTTCTTCTTCTTCTTCTTCTTCTTCTTCTCCTCCTCCTCCTTTTTCTCCTTTTTCTCCTTTTTGTCCTCTTCTTCTTCTTCTTCTTCTTCTTCTTCTTCTTCTTCTTCTTCTTCTTCTTCTTCTTCTTCTTCTTCTTCTTCTTCTTCTTCTTCTTCTTCTTCTTCTTCTTCTTCTTCTTCTTCTTCTTCTTCTTCTTCTTCTTCTTCTCCTCCTCCTCCTCCTTTTTCTCCTTTTTCTCCTTTTTGTCCTCTTCTTCTTCTTCTTCTTCTTCTTCTTCTTCTTCTTCTTCTTCTTCTTCTTCTTCTTCTTCTTCTTCTTCTTCTTCTTCTTCTTCTTCTTCTTCTTCTTCTTCTTCTTCTTCTTCTTCTTCTTCTTCTTCTTCTTCTTCTTCTTCTTCTTCTTCTTCTTCTTCTTCTTCTTCTTCTTCTTCTTCTTCTTCTTCTTCTTCTTCTTCTTCTTCTTCTTCTTCTTCCTCTCATTTTCTCTCTGTCTCTTAGGTCTCTCTATCTACTGTTGGAAGTACAATAGACACTCATGGATGTCATCTCAATCCTAAAGAACACAGTTTTAAATTGTTGGATTTTTTTTTTCCATGTTAGGCCTCTTCACCACACCTTAAATAGCCCAATTGCATCTTAGAGCTCTAAACTGAAAATACTCACCAACCTCAATCACCATCAATAACTCAAGGTATTACAAGCAGTCATTAAAACACTTTGCTTTGCATTATATTTCCCAAAAAGCATTCTAACAAAAATAAAAAATAATAATTTGAGTGAAACTTTTGCATATCAGCAGGCAATGATAAGATTCCTTTATATCTATTATTTGCATGGAAGGATACCAACAAATTTAATATAATTGTTCAAAATTTTCAGTCCTCATACAGTTCTGTAACTCTTTGTTTAAGATCATCATGCTGATTGAGTGGAGTTTCCATGGGCAGGTTATAAATTATTCAATAATTGAGAAATGAATTTCTTCCATTGAATTAAGGAAAGAATTCAAATTCATTCTACCTGATGTTTCTTTAACTTGGCATAGAAATAGAATCTAGTACTAATTAAGTCTCCTGAGCATGTAAATATTTGATAATTACAACACAATGATATTTATTCTAATAGTTTCATTATGCAAATGGCCTTTTACTATTTGTACTATCTTTTTATACCCTTAGGTCACTAGTACATGTCCTGTTCTAACTGGAATATGTCAGGCAACTGCTTTGTATGTACACACAAACACACACACATGCACACATATACCTATTTTTTTTTAATTTGGTCAAAATCAAACATTATTCATTGGTTACAAAAATCATATTCTACTCCTCCCTCCCCCCCTGCACTTCCTATAGCCTAAGCGCAATTCCACTGGGTATTATATGTGACCCTGATCAGAAACTATTTCGATGTTATTGATGCTTGCACTGGGAAGTTCATTTAGGGTCTATTTCCCCAATCAACCCATGGGATCAAGCAGTTGTTTTTCTTCAGTGTTTCTACTCCCACAGTTTTTCCTCTGATTGTGGATAGCATTCTTTCTCATAGATCCCCCTGGGTTGTTCAGGATCACTGCATTGCTACTAATGGAGAAACCCATTACATTGGATTGTACCACATTTTCCATGGAATTCCTCCACTGTATTATTTCTTTGATCATAATAGAATTCCATAACCAAAATATACCACAATTTGTTCAGTCATTCCCCAATTGAAGGGCACAGCCTCATTTTCCAATTTTTTGCCACCACAAAGAGTGCAGCTATGAATATTCTTGTGCACATCTTTTTCCTTATTATCTCTTTGGGATACAAACCCAGCAGTTCTATGGCTGGATCAAAGGGTAGACAGTATTTAGTGCCCTTTGGGCATAGATTGAAATTGCCCTCCAGAGTGGTTGGATCAATTCACAACTCCACCAGCAATGAATTAATGTCCCTACTTTGCCACTTCCCCTCTAGCATTCATTACGTTCCTTTCCTATCATGTTAGCCAATCTGCTCAGTGTGATGTGATACCTCAGAGTTCTTTTGATTTGCATCTCTCTGATAATAGGGAGTTTAGATCACTTTTTCATGTGCTTATTAATAGTTTTGATTTTTTTTAATGAAAATTGCCTATTCATGTCCCTTGCCCATTTATCAATAGGGGAATGGCTTGGTTTTTTTGTACAACTTATTTAGTTCTTTGTAAATTTGAGTAATTAGACCTTTGTAAGAGGTTTCTTTTTGAAGATTGTTTCCCAATGTGTTACTTCCCTTCTAATTTTGGTTACATTGGTTTTGTTTTTAAAAAAACATTTTAATTTGATTTCATCAAAATTATTGATTTTACATTTTTTGATTTTTCAAAATCTTGTTTGGTTTTAAAGTCTTTCCTTTCCCAAAGATCTGACATGTATACTATTCTGTGCTCATCTAATTTGCTCATATTTTCCTTCTTTATTTTTAGGTCATTCACCCATTCTGAGTTTATCTTAGTATAGGGTGTGAGATGTTGATCCAAACCTAATCTCTCCCATACTGTCATCAAATTTTCCCATCAGTTTTTAACAAACAATGGATCTTGGACCCAAAAGCTGAGATCTTTGGACTTATCATAGACGGTCTTGCTGAGGTCACTTACCCCAAGTCTATTCCATTAATACTCCTTTCTGTCTCTTAGCCGGTATCATATTGTTTTGATGACTACTGCTTTATAGTATAGTTTGAGATATGTTATTGTCAGGTCACCTTCCTTCACATTTTTTTTTTCATTATTTCCCTGGATATCCTTGATCTTTTCTTCTTCCAAATGAACTTTTTTATGTTATTTTCTAATTCAGTAAAAAGATTTTTGATAGTTCGATGGCTATGGCACAAAATAAGTAAATAAATTGAGGTAGGATGGTCAAGGATGGTCATTTTTATTATGTTAGCTCATCCTATCCATGAGCTGTTAACATTTTTCCAATTGTTTAATTATAGTTTTAATTATGTGGAGAGTGTTTTGTAGTTGTATTCATATAGATCTTGTGTTTGCCTTGGCAGATAGATTCTTAAGTATTTTATATTGCTTAGGGCGATTTTTTTTAAAGCATTGGTAGATTTTTATTCAGATCTGTTTTCAGACACTTTTTTGTTGGAGATGTGCCACTACCACATACAAGATTTCCAAGTTTCCTTGTAAGTTTCTTTTTTTCTTAATATTTTATTTGATCATTTCCAAGCATTATTCATTAAAGACATAGATCATTTTCTTTTCCTCCCCCCCCCCCCATAGCCAACGTGTAAATCCACTGGGCATTACATATTTTCTTGATTTGAACCCATTGCTATGTTGATAATATTTGCATTGGAGTGTTCATTTAGAGTCTCTCCTCTGTCATGTCCCCTCAACCGCTGTATTCAGGCAGTTGCTTTTCCTCGGTGTTTCTACTCCCACAGTTTATCCTCTGCTTATGAATAGTGTTTTTTTTTTCTCCTAGATCCCTGCAAATTGTTCAGGGACATTACACCGCCACTAATGGAGAAGTCCATTAAGTTCGATTATACCACAGTGTATTAGTCTCTGTGTACAATGTTCTCCTGGTTCTGCTCCTCTTGCTCTGCATCACTTCCTAGAGGTTGTTCCAGTCTCCATGGAACTCCTCCACTTTATTATTCCTTTTAGCACAATAGTATTCCATCACCAACATATACCACATTTTGCTCAGCCATTCCCCAATTGATGGGCATCCCCTCGTTTTCCAGTTTTTGGCCACCACAAAGAGTGCAGCTA
The DNA here is from genome assembly GCF_027887165.1 of Monodelphis domestica. Lineage (NCBI taxonomy): Eukaryota > Metazoa > Chordata > Mammalia > Didelphimorphia > Didelphidae > Monodelphis > Monodelphis domestica. Next base: position 171,933,513 of record NC_077234.1, read on the forward strand.
TGAATATTTTTGTACAAGTCTTTTTGTCCATTATCTCTTTGGGGTACAGACCCAGCAGTGCTATGGCTGGATGAAAGGGTAGATATTCTTTTGTCCCCCTTTGGGCATAGTTCCAAATTGTCCTCCAGAATGGTTGGATCAGCTCAGAACTCCACCAGCAATGAATCAATGTCCCTACTTTGCACATCCCCTCCAGCATTCATTACTTTCCTTTGCTATCATGTTAGCCAATCTGCTAGGTGTGAGGTAGTACCTCAGAGTTGTTTTTATTTGCATCTCTCTGATTATAAGAGATTTAGAACACTTCTTCATGTGCTTATTAATAGTTTTGATTTCTTTATCTGAGAACTGCCTATCCATGTCCCTTGCCCATTTATCAATTGGAGAATGGCTTGATTTTTCATACAGTTGATTTAGCTCTTTATAAATTTGAGTAATTAAACCTTTGTCAGAGGTTTCTATGAAGATTTTCTCCCAGTTTATTGTTTCACTTCTGATTTTAGTTACATTGGTTTTGTTTGTGCAAAAGCTTTTTAATTTGATGTAGTCAAAATTATTTATTTTACATTTTGTGATTCTTTCTATGTCTTGCTTGGTTTTAAAGTCTTTCCCCTCCCAAAGGTCTAACATGTATACTATTCTGAGTTTACCCAATTTACTTATGGTTTCCTTCTTTATGTTTAAGTCACTCACCCATTTTGAATTTATCTTGGTGTAGGGTGTGAGGTGTTGATCTATTCCTAGTCTCTCCCACACTGTCTTCCAATTTTCCCAGTAGTTTTTATCAAATAGTGGATTTTTGTCCCAAAAGCTGGGATCTTTGGGTTTATCTTATACTGTCTTGCTGAGGTCGCTTTCCCCCAGTCTATTCCACTGATCTTCCTTTCTGTTTCTTAGCCAGTACCACATTGTTTTGATGACTGCTGCTTTGTAATATAGTTTAAGGTCAGGGACTTCAAGGCCCCCATCATATGTGGTTTTTTTTCATTATTTCCCTGGATATCCTTGATCTTTTGTTCTTCCAAATGAACTTTGTTATGTTTTTTTTCTAAATCAGTGAAGAAGTATTTTGGTAGTTCAGTGGGTATGGCACTAAATAGATAAATAAGTTTGGGTAGGATGGTCATTTTTATTATATTGGCTCGTCCTATCCATGAGCAGTTAATGTTTTTCCAATTGCTCAAGTCTAATTTTAGTTGTGTGGTGAGTGTTTTGTAGTTGTATTCATATAGTTCCTATGTTTGTCTCGGGAGGTAGATTCCTAGGTATTTTATTTTGTCTAAGGTGATTTTGAATGGGATTTCTCTCTCTAGTTCTTGCTGCTGAGCTGTGTTGGAGATATATAGAAAAGCTGATGATTTATGTGGGTTTATTTTGTATCCTGCAACTTTGCTAAAGTTGTTGATTATTTCAATTAGCTTTTTGGTTGAATCTCTAGGATTCTTTAAGTAGACCATCATGTCATCTGCAAAGAGTGATAACTTGGTCTCCTCCTTCCCTATTTTGATGCCTTCAATTTCTTTTTCTTCTTTAATTGCTACTGCTAGTGTTTCTAGTACAATGTCAAATAGTAGAGGTGATAATGGGCATCCTTGTTTCACTCCTGATCTTATTGGGAATGCATCTAGTTTGTCCCCATTGCAGATGATATTAGCTGATGGTTTTAGATATATGCTGTTTGTTATTTTTAGGACTGACCCTTCTATTCCTATGCTTTCTAGTGTTTTTAATAGGAATGGGTGTTGTATTTTATCAAATGCTTTTTCTGCGTCTATTGAGATAATCATGTGGTTCTTGCTAGTTTGCTTGTTGATGTGGTCAATTATGTGGATGGTTTTCCTAATGTTGAACCAGCCCTGCATCCCTGGTATAAATCCTACTTGATCATGGTGAATGATCCTTCTGATCACTTGCTGGAGTCTTTTTGCTAGTATCCTATTTAAGATTTTTGCATCTATATTCATTAGGGAGATTGGTCTATAGTTTTCTTTCTCTGTTTTTGACCTGCGTGGTTTTGGAATCAGTACCATGTTTGTGTCGTAAAAGGAGTTTGGTAGAACTCCCTCTTTGCTTATTATGTCAAATAGTTTGTATAGTGTTGGGATTAACTGTTCTCTGAATGTTTGATAGAATTCACTGGTGAATCCATCAGGCCCCGGGGATTTTTTCTTAGGAAGTTCGTTGATGGCTTGTTGGATTTCATTTTCTGATATGGGATTATTTACGAATTCTATTTCCTCTTCTGTTAGTCTAGGCAGTTTGTATTTTTGTATATATTCATCCATCTCTCCTAAATTGGTGTATTTATTTCCATATAATTGGGCAAAGTAATTTCTAATGATTGCCTTAATTTCCTCTTCATCGGAGGTGCTGTCCCCCTTTTCATCTTTAATGCTGTTAATTTGCTTTTCTTCCTTCCTTTTTTAATTAGATTGACCAGTACTTTGTCTATTTTGTTTGTTTTTCCAAAGTACCAGCTTCTTGTTTTATTTATTAAGTCAATAGTTCTATCACTTTTGATTTTATTAATTTCTCCCTTAATTTTTAGGATTTCTAGTTTGGTTTTCTGTTGGGGGGGTTTAATTTGATTGCTTTCAAGTTTTTTCATTTCCATTTCCAATTGATTGATCTCTGCTCTCCCTTGTTTGTTAATATAAGCATTCAGGGATATGAATTTACCTCTGATTACCGCTTTGGCTGCAACCCAAAAGGTTTGAAAGGATGTCTCGTAAATGTTATTTTCCTCGATGAAATTATTAATTGTTTCTATGATTTCTTCTTTAACTAAATGGTTTTGGAGTATCATATTGTTTAATTTCCAATTGATTTTAGATTTGGTTTTCCATGTACCATTACTAATCATTATTTTTATTGCCTTGTGATCTGAGAAGACTGTATTCATTATTTCTGCTTTTCTGCATTTGTGTGCTATGTTTCTGTGACCTAATGTATGGTCAATTTTTGTGAATGTGCCAAGGGGATGCTGTGAAGAAGGTGTATTCCTTTTTATTCCTATTTATTTTTCTCCATATGTCTATTAATTCTAATTTTTCTAAGATTTCATTCACTTCTTTTACCTCTTTCTTATTTATTTTTTGATTTGATTTATTTAAATTTGATAATGGTTGGTTTAAGTCTCCCACTAATATGGTTTTACTGTCTATTTCTTCCTTCAATTCTCCTAGTTTCTCCATTAGAAATTTGTGTGCTATATTATTTGGTGCATACATGTTGATTAATGATATTTCCTCATTGTCTAGAGTCCCTTTTAACAAAATATAATTACCTTCCCTATCCCTTTTGATCAGGTCTATTTTTGCTCTGGCTTTATCAGATATCATGATTACCACTCCTGCCTTCTTTCTGTCAGTTGAGGCCCAGAAGGTCTTACTCCATCCTTTAATTCTGACCTTGTGGGTGTCAACCCGCCTCATGTGTGTTTCTTGAAGACAACATATGGTAGGGTTTTGGATTCTAATCCATTCTGCTATTCATCTATGTTTTATGGGTGAGTTCATCCCATTCACGTTCAAACTTATGATTGTCATTTGTGGACTCCCTGGCCTTTTGATATCCTTCCCTAATTCTAACCTTTTCTTCTTTGGCTCTACCTTTTAGTCCAGTGATTTACTTTTAATCAGTCCCCCTTGTCCCCTCCCTTGATGTTTCCCTTTTTAGTCCCTCCCTTTTTATTCCCTCCCCCTCCCCCCTCTCTTTCCCTCCCTTTTTGTTTTCCCTCTCCCCCTCCCCCCCTTGGTTTTCCCTTCTCCCTACCCTTGTTGGGTAAGATAGACTTCAAGATCCCAATGGATCTGGATGTTTTTTCCCTCTCAGAGTTGATTTCCCTGAGATTAAGGTTTAAGTAAAAAACCCTCTCTTCCTCTCCTTCTTATAGGAGTTTTCTTCCCCTCCCCTTCCCATGTGAATCTTTGTGTGAAAAAGATTATTTTATTTGGTCTTTCTTTACCCCCTATTTATACATTACATTTTCCCCACATGTTAGTGTACATAGATTGATATAAATGTAGTCCTTATAGAAGAGAGTTTGAGTAAAAGAAGAAGATGACATTTTCCCCCTTTCCTTAATATTTACCTTTTCAGGTATTCTTTGCTCTTTGTTTTTTGGTACCAAACTTTCCACAGAGCTCTGCTCTTTTCTTTGCAAAAAGTTGGAAGTCTTCTATTTTGTTGAATGCCCATACTTTCCCTTGGAAGTATATAGTCAGTTTTGCTGGGTAGCTGATTCTTGGTTGGAGACCCAGCTCTCTTGCCTTTCTGAAGATCATGTTCCATGCCTTACAATCATTCAGAGTAGAACTTGCAAGGTCTTGTGTGACCCTGATTGGCATTCCTTTATATCTAAATTGTCTTTTTCTGGCTTCCTGTAGGATTTTTTCTTTTGTTTGATAGATTTGAAATTTGGCAATTACATTCCTGGGAGTTGTCTTTTGGGGGTTTAGTGTAGAAGGTGTTCTGTGAGCTCTGTCAGTGGCTGTATTGCCCCCTTGTTCTAGAATCTCTGGGCAATTTTCTTTGATTATATCTTGTATCATAATGTCGAGTTTGGTGTTTATTTCTGGCTTTTCTGGAAGTCCAATTATTCTTAAATTATCTCTTCTCCCTCTATTTTCTAGATCTGTCACCTTGTCGGTGAGATATTTTATGTTCTCTTCTAATTTCTTGGTATTTTGGCTTTGCTTTATTAATTCTTGCTCTTTTACACGATCGTTGTCTTCTAGCTGCCTGATTCTGGCCTTTAAAGACTGGTTTTCCTTTTCACTTTGGTCAAACTGGTTTTGTAGATGCGTGAATTTCTTTTGCATTATTTCCCACTTTTCCTCCCAGAAGGATTCCATCTTTTTGGTCATTTCTGATTCAAATTCTTCATGGGTTTGTGGAGAGTTTCCATTTCCTTTGGAAGGTTTCGGAGCATTTTCTTGTATATCATCTTCTAACTCCTCTGTTTTTTGTATTTTGGCTCCATAGAATGTGTCCAAAGTTGCCCCTTTCTTCTTATTTTTCTTGGGATTTTTGGGCTTCTGTGCTTCAGTGGTGTTTGCCATCTCTGAACGTGGGGGATTAGCTTTTCTTTTCTCTGTCTGGTGTTCAGAGTTTTTAGTCCTGGGCAGATTGTCAGTTCTATGAGCTTTCCCTGGGTTAAATTGAGTATGCCTTCAGGCAATGACTTTCACTGGAACTGGAATGGAAGGGTTGGACCAGGGGGCCACACTCTCCCCCGGTTCTCTCTTTCCGTGCTGCTAAGGTGCCCCCTCGACTGGGTCGGGTTGCTTTCCGGAAGTTGCCTTCAGAATAGCTGGCCATGAGGCTGTTTCATTGGCCCTGAGGGTTGCTGTTGTTTCAGAGGACCCTTCTCTCTGAGGGGGGATGGGCCGCGGCTTCCCGGAGCTCCGAGGGCAGTGACTTTCACTGAGGCTTGGATAGCAGGATCCAGCTGGTGAAGATGTCTTGCCCACCCTGAAAGTTGCTGTTGTTTCAGATGACCCTGCTCTCTGCGGGGGGCGGGGCCACGGCTTCCCGGAGCCTTGGACTCTGTACTCCTACCCCTTAGGTCAGAGTGATCTCGGGTTCTGGCTTTTGAGGGGGCCATACCTTTTGATCCAGGTCCAGGTCCAGGAGGAGGATTCCCAGGGTCTATGCTGTTGATCATTTTGAATTTTGGCCCTTTAGGAGCTTATAGTTTGAGATCGGTCGGGAAGGGTTTTCCGGAGATCTGAACTTTGGCTTTCTATAAGCCGCCATCTTGACCGGAAGTATCTCTGGTTTTTTGGGGAGACCAATAATTCTTACATTGTCTCGTCTTCCTCTGTTTTCCTGGTCTGTGACCTTTTCAGTGAGATATTTTATGTTTTCTTCTAATTCATTAATTTTTTGGCTTTGCTTTATTAATTCTTGCTCTTTTGCAAGCTCATTGTCTTCCAGTTGCTTAATCCTGGTTGTTAGGGACTGGTTTTGCTTTTCAGCTTTTTCTGCCCTTCTATTAGATGCTTCCACCTCTTTCTCCAATTGTAAAGTCTTATCTATAAGACTGCTGATCTCTTTCTCCCATTTTTCTTTCCAGAAGTTTTCCATCTTTTGGGTAACCTCCAATTTGCGTTCTTCCTGAGCTTCTAGAAAATTTCCATTTTGGGAGGCATGTTTTGATTTTGTTTTGATTTCATCTGCTTTCTCTTCTTTTCCTTGGGTACTCCTGCCATAAAAGTTTTCAATAGTCACCCTTTCCCTTTCGTCCTGAAGGCTTGATTTTGGGCCGTGTGAGCCATCCCTTTGGTGATTTTATTCCCCTTTCCTTTTTGGTCTGGGGTCTGGGTCATATGGGCGGGTTTTCTGTGAATTTAGTTTGCCTCAGACTAGTTCCTCCCAGCCTCCGAGGTTTCTTAGAGCTTAGGCCCCTGTGCTCAGTGAAACTGCTCCTGTGTTCTGTGAGGCCTCCCCTGTGGTCAGTGAGGCCACCTCTGTGCTCAGCACAACCTCTTCTGTATTCATCGTGGCTGCCCCTGTGATCAGCACAGGATTCTCCCATGAAACCTCCCTGAGAGATCATTTCCTAGCAGTCTTTAGGTCCCAAGGACCCTGGTGTACCCCCCCCCCCCCCAGACAGGAACATTCCTCACTCATTTGCTGTCCCAGTGAGAGCTCTGATACCTTACTCTGGTTTGGTGGGGGATATGTGGGGGAGGGAGGCACATTTCATGTTTTTTGCAAGCTTTTTTTCCTTCTTATAGTGTGGAAATGTTCAAACCCCACGAACCTTCATTTCTCTGGAGGACTGGAGAGTCGCGCCTTTCTTCCAAAGGTGATATTTATGCTCTTTTGAGGTAGTCTATTTCATTCGGTGCTGGGGAGAGGAAGTGTGTGTAATTACTTTTGTTGATTAATTCAAAAGTAGACAAAAAAAAGTTTATTCTATCTTCACACCCTCATTGATTTCTACCCAATTTCAAAAAGCCTCAGTGGCTTCCTCTCACCTCCAGGATCAAATATAGAGTGCTCTTTTTGGAATTCAAAGCATTTCACATACAAGCACACACACATCATGCATACCTTTCTAAATTCTTAAATAAAATTTCAGATTTTATAGTCTATGCTTCAATGTTACTAGTCTCCTTCATGTTCCTTACATGGCTCACCATCTCCCAACTCAAAGCATTTACCTGGAATTCTTTCTCTCCAAACTTTTGCCTCCTGATGTCCTGTGAAGTACAATTTTTGATATGAAGTGTCTCCTCATTCCTCCTTAACAGTATAATGTTTTATATGTTAAATATTTCTAATTAATGCTTTAAGAATCTCATCTGTAAATACTTGTTTACATGTTGCCTTCCCCTTTCCCTTTCCCTTCCAGGGATTTGAAAGCAATGACTCCTTTGTCTTACTTTTTTTCTGAATACTTAGTATCGTATCTGACACATATAGGTACGTAATAAATTTTTGTTCACTCACTTTTCAGTGTATCCTCAACACCTTCAGATCTCTTTATCCTCCTTTTCTCAATGACTTAGATCACACTGTTCTTTAGAACTATAATGTTTGCTTTCTTATTATCCTCATTTTTAATAGCATCTCATTCTGACTTTCTGATAAAATCTTTCCCAGGATTTAAGGATCACTTTAAATATTTACATTTCTATTAGTATTCCCTGATTAATCATAGGAAATTATCCTCTTATTTTCCTCTGATTTTTCTTTTTTTAAGTAAAACTATATTATTGTTGTGACAAGGGAATCACTTTAAAAGACTGATATATATTAATTTAAGGTCGCCAAGGAATTCAGCTATGTAATTCCTAAATGAAAATACAAGTCAGCTGTCAACCTTTTATGGAGTTTAATTTCAATAGGAGGAAGAAAGGAATTAGAGATAGAGAGAGAGAAAAAGGGAGAGAAGAGAATAGGGCTTAAATACCCCTTCTGTTTAGGCTGGGCCAAAAGGCCCAAGCCCTTAGATAGCTGGGGCAAAGAAAAGAGATCAGACCCCATTACTCACGTGACCAAAATGGAGAAACAGTCTCAGAGGCCCCCACCTTCAGCTTCCTTCAGAGCAAGCTTCTCAGAGTACACTGCCACCACTCCGACCAACTCCTCAACCACCACCCCGAGTCTTCAGACTCCCCTATCTTTAAGGAAACCATCCAAGTTGCCTCCCCTCAGTCCTCACATCTACCAATCACCTGTCCATCAATTTCCCTGTGCCAATGGAGGCTCTAGCTTAAATCCAGGACCGCCCAGAGGTCTCTGGCTTTTGCACATGTCTGTTGAAGTTCATATTTTCAAATAATTAAATCTTTGGTCCTTTGCTACAGCCCTTTCTAAATCCTGTTAACCTGAGTAGGGGAGAGATTTTAATAATTAAATTTTGATCTAGGCTGCAGCCCTTACTCAATCCTGTTAGGACTGAATAGGGTGGAGATTGATTCCAAGTATCTCCATTGTATCAATTCTAAAATCAATCATGACTCAAAGAAATTCCTGTTCTATGCTTAAGCATAGGTCAAAGTCCTTTCCATTGTTCAGCAAAAGGTTTCTGTCCTAAAGTAATCTTAAGAAGGTAAGAGAAGGAACCTCCCATGCCAATGGAGTTCACATTCCAATAGTCAAGACCCACTATCAATAGGGAATTTTTCAAGTATGAAATTTCCCAATGGTGAAATTTCCAACATTTATAAGTCTAAGAAATTTTGAGGTTTACATTGTGAAATTGGTAATCAAGATTATAAATATTTCATTATAATCAAATAATAAGAATATTGATAAAAAGAAACTTGTTTTATATAATTGTTTTTAGGTTTCACATATATTCATTTTTAATGTAGTTACAAATCTATATAAAAATGCTTACAATCTACACAAGGGCATAAAGGGAAGGAGAAAGGGAGAGAATCATTGGCAAAATTAATTTTGAAAAATTGAAAACTGTTTTTACATCTGATTGGGGGAAAATAAAACAAAGTAAAGAAATAGTTACAGAGCTGCTCCAATTGTTTGCCCATTCTGTTATTAATACCCTTTTTGTATTATCTATTACCATTAGGGGGGTGTATGGGGTGCTCAGGGAGGGATAGTATCTCTGGTATGGAGGGCTTGTCGTGCCCTCCTAGGGCAGCTCTCCAGCCTCTGACCCCCACCTGACATCCAGCTCTCACTTGTGGCTCCCAGTAGCTGGTAGCATGCGGCAGAGGCCACACCCTGAGCAACGGCTTCGACAGGCTGGCTAAACCTTGTGAGGGTAGCCATTGGGTCATTGACCCCTGGTGAACCAGGGCTTTGCTCACCCAGCATGTGAAGACTGCTTCGGCAGAACAGGAGGAAGAAACCAATAAGAAGGTTCAACTGCTGAGAGGGCAACGCAGCAAAGCACTGTGGAGAGCTCAGGGTGTGTTGGAGCACAAAGGACAACACGGCCATCCAATGCAGCTGAGGAAGTCTCCAGACGTAACAATTTTTCGTGCCACTGGATCAAGGCTTCCAACGCCGAGAGAGTGGGACTGTCTGTGCATTGACTTTTCCACTTAAATCTCCTTCACGCACAAGTATCTTTGTGCACAATCATCTATCCTAACCCTGTCCACCCTCTTTAAGACCTGCAGTGATGGGGGAGTGGTGACGCATCAGGTGGAGGTGACAACTGGCAGTGGTAGTCACAATCCTGCACGTAGGCGGCCCATGGACCAATGGTCACTTGGCCCTGTAGGACAGCAGGGACGTTCGGCAGCATCCTGGGCGACTGAGCAGCCCTCTCTAGGACAGCACTGCTCACCCTAATCTAGGGAGAGGACTAGAAAAGGTGTCCCAAACATTGCCTGCCCTACAAACACCTGGTCAGCACACCGCGGCTGGTGGGTCATCCCTTTAAGTGGTCGAAATCAAAAGAAACAAAATACAAAGAAACTCCTACTAGGAACATGGAACATCAGAACATTACTTAATAGAAAGAATACCCCAAGACCTGAGAGAAGAACAGCTCTAATCGGTAAAGAACTGGCATGATATAACATCGACATCGCAGCCTTAAGTAAAACACACTTACCAGAAGAGGGATCACTCAGCGAACCCACAACTGGATACACCTTCTTCTGGAAAGGTGGAGCCACAAATGAAGAGAGAATCCATGGTGTTGGCTTGGCTATCAAGACCAGTTTGCTCAAACAGTTGCCAGACTTGCCTGCGGGCATCAGCGAGAGGCTCATGAAGATCTGTTTACCTCTCAGCAAGGACCAGTATGCCACAATCATCAGCGCATATGCCCCAACACCGACTAGCACAGAGGAGACCATCAAGCAGTTCTACTCTGACCTGAGTGCTGTCCTTCACTGAGTGCCCACAAATGACAAGCTGATACTACTGGGAGACTTTAAAGCCCGCGTAGGCCAGGACCATGAAAGATGGAAAGGAGTGCTCGGCAAACATGGCGTGGGCAAAATGAACAACAACGGCCTACTGCTATTCAGCAAATGCTCAGAGTTCGAACTCACCATCACGAACACTGTGTTCAGAATGATGAACAAATATAAAACAACGTGGATGCACCCAAGATCAAAACAGTGGCATCTCATTGACTACATCATTGTACGCCGGCGAGACATCCAGAGTGTAAAGATCACCAGAGCCATGAGAGGAGCTGAATGTTGGACAGACCACTGATTGGTTAGAGCGACTCTTCAAATGTGCATTGCGCCTCGCCATCCAAAATGCACCCAGACAGTTCACGCATGTTACAACGTGAGTCATCTTAGAGATCCATCTTATTTGCAAACATTCCAGTCCTGCCTGGATGACAAGCTGTCTGCCAAGGGACCACTCACTGGAAGCTGAACTGAGAAATGGAACCAGTTCAGAGATGCCCTGAAGGAAACATCAAAGGCAGTCCTAGGCTCCAAACAAAGCAACCACCAGGACTGGTTCGAGAACAACACTGCTATTGAAGACCTATTGAGCAAAAAGAACAAAGCCTTTATGGAGTGGCAAAATAACCCAAACTCTGCTCCTAAAAAGGACAGATTCAAGTCTCTCCAAGCCACGGAGCAGCGTGAGATCAGGAAGATGCAAGACCAATGATGGGGGGAAAAAAAGGTAGAAGAAATCCAACATTTTGCTGATACGAAAAACAACAAAAATTTTTCAGTGCCCTCAAGACTGTCTATGGGCCATTAAAACCCACCACCACTCCCTTGCTATCCTCTGATGGTGACACTCTCATAAAAGATAAAAAAGGCATCAGCAACAGTTGGAAAGAACACTTCAGTTAGCTTCCCAACAGACCCTCTTCAGTCAACCAATGTGCCCTTGACCAGATCCCCCAAAACCACACCATTGAACAACTTGACGTCCCTCCTTCAATAGAGGAAGTCCAAAAAGCTATTAAACAAATGAGTGCAGGCAAGGCACCCGATAAAGATGGGATGCCAACCGAGGTGTACAAGACCTTAAATGGAAAGGAGCTCCAGGCATTCCACATAGTGCTGACCAGCATATGGGAAGAGGAAGACATGCCCCCAGAACTCAGAGATGCCTCCATCATAGCCCTATACAAGAACAAAGGCTCATGAGCAGCCTGTGATAACTACAGAGGCATCTCACTACTCTCCACTGCTGGAAAGATCCTCGCCTCTGTTATACTCAAAAGACTCCTGTCATCTGTTTCAGAGCAGAACCTGCCTGAATCACAATGTGGCTTCCAACCAGATCGCAGCACCATCGACATGGTCTTCACAGTGAAGCAAATGCAGGAAAAATGCCTTGAGCAGAACCCGAGTCTCTACATTGTCTTCATAGACCTGACAAAGGCGGTCAACACAGTGAACAGGGACGCATCGTGGGTGATCCTCAGCAAGCTCAGTTGCCCAGCAAAATTTGTCAAACTGATCCAGCTCTTTCATGTCAACATGACAGGGAAAGTCCTATCTGGTGGAGAGACTTCCGATCACTTCAACATCTCTGATGGTGTGAAACAAGGCTGTGTCCTCGCTCCGGTACTATTCAACCTATGCTTCATCCAAGAATTACGACATGCTGTGATAGATCTAGACCTGGGAGTCTACATCAAATGCCGGCTGGATGGCTCACTATTCGACCTTCACCGCCTGACTGCAAAAATGAAGACAACAGAGAGACTCATCCTGGAAGCTCTCTTTGCAGATGACTGTGCTTTCATGGCCCACCAAGAAAATCATCTTCAAACCACTGTGGACAGGTTCTCCACCGCAACTAAACTGTTTGGCCTGACTATCAGCCTCAGCAAAACAGAGGTGCTGTTCCAACCTGCACCAGGGAGGCCAACTAACCAGCCATGCATTACAATCGACAGCACGCAGCTTTCTAATGTCAACACTTTCAAGTACCTGGGCAGCACCATCACCAACGAAGGGTCCCTAGACTACGAGATCATTGCCAGGATCCAAAAGGCCAGCCAGGCACTTGGGTGGCTGTGCTCCAAAGTCCTCCAACACAGCGGTGTAAGCACTGCAACAAAGCTCAAAGTGTATAACGCAGTGGTCCTCAGCTTGCTCCTGTACTGTTGTGAGACATGGACACTGTCCTGGAAGCACACGAAACAGTTGGAGCAATTCCACCAACACTCCCTCGGGTCAATCATGAGGATCTGATGGCAGGACCGAATCACCAATCAGGAAGTCCTCGACAGAGACAACTCCATTAGCATCGAAGTAATGATCCTCAAAATCCAGCTACAATGGTCTGGACATGTCATCTGCATGGACCCACAGAGAATACCAAGACAGGTATTCTATGGTGAACTGTCAGCTGGACTCAGGAAACAAGGACAACCAAAGAAAAGATTCAAGGATCAACTAAAGTCAAACTTGAAGTGGGCTGGCATTACACCAAAGCAACTAGAACTCGCTGCCTCTGACAGAAGCAGCTGGCAAACCCACATTCACCATGCCGCCACCACCTTTGAAGATGAGCGAATTGACGTCTTGCTGCTGCGAGTTAATGCTAACACCAGGCCACAACCTCACCTCCCGTAACAACTGTTGTCCCATGCCCCATGTGCCACAAACTCTGAGCCTCAGCCTTTGAACTTCGAAGCCACATGAGGGTACACTGTAGATGATAATGCACAAAGACAATAGTCATTCTCGATCACCGAGAGACTACCACTCTACTATACTATTACCATTAGTGTACCTATGCAACTTTGATTTCTGAGACAATTTTCTGAATGATAGTCTCTCTTATATATTATAGTATTTCATTATGTATTCTTATTTGTATGCTTATTAAATTTTGTCAGATCATAAGGCCTTTTGTAAAAGGAATTGTTTATGATTCATTGTTATTTCTTTTAGATAAATTAGCACAGAAACTTACACTTTGCCATTGCTTCAAAAGTGTTTCTTATATGATGTCTAGATAAATTCATATGTTCCTAAAACAGAGGCCCATTTGATTTCAGTCCTCTAAAATATTATTTCTCAAGAATATATTCTATAGTAATGATCAAATGTGAAAAATTAGGCTACTTTGCTTAAGACCATGATACAAGACAATTCTAACATGTTTATGATGAAAAATGATTCCTATGTCCAGAGAATGAACCAATGATCTGTGAAGGAACACTGAAGCATATTTTTTAAAATTTATTAAAATCTTTGTTTTTTGTATTTTATTTACAATAAGGCTAATATGGAAAAATATTTTGCAAGACCTAAAGAGTATATCCTATTTTTGTGCCTTTATATTTCTTTTTCATTGTAATTTTAATAGACTCTTATGACCTCAAAGTCTATTTCCTTTTAAGTGATTAATTTCATAATGTCATCTGAATTAAGAGAATGTTCGGTTTATATATTGTTTCTCATTCCCCCAAATATTTTATATTATTTCTTATCTCTAAGGAGTGATTCTAATTATGGAAATTTAAGCATCCTGATTATTAGGCATGAAGGTATTTTTTAGGAAAAGATTCATTCATGGAATCCTCAAATGCCCTATGCTATGATGGTACATAATAGGAAGTATCTACAATTTGTTTTTGAATTCATGGTGTCAAATCACTTTAAAATTTTGGGATTAAATTTCCCTTTCACAAAAAATGGATACTAACACTAGTATTGGCTACCTGGCTGATGTGAGGCAAGCATTATATAAATCAAAATGTCATGATTAGTAGGTATTACTACTTTTAAGCTTATTAGATAATTAATATTTACCATAACTGAAAATATATTATACCCACCATAGCAAAAGTCAAATTTGCACAAGTTTTGAAAAGTAGCAGCAATTTAAGCTTTTTTGCCATTTTCTTTACTTTAGGATTTTTTTTTTTTAGGAAGGGGACAAGAGAGATTAAATATATTTGAAAAGCTCCTCCTATATAAAATTGTTCAAATTATATTTAATATTTTTGTCATTGTCACATAGCTTAAAAGCTAAGGTTTGTGCTTGATTTTTTCTTTTACTACTAAGTTTTTCTCATTTGGTTTGAAGAACATAGGGTCTGAGAAGTGTGGGGTCAGGAAGAATGATATATAAGTCTTAGGTGCAATTTAGGGTCTGGTAAAATTTTAGAACAAAATTGTCCCCAGAAGCTGGCTTTTTCACCTTGAGAATGTTGACCCTGTGGTAATCCAACCCTGTGATAAAAGTGAGAATTTTCATTTTTTTCTTTCTAATTCGGTCTGATTTAAAAACAAGGCAATAGTTGGTAGTTAGACTATAATGGCTCATAATGATGGTGAAGTCTAAGAACAATGACCCTCTGAGATGAAATTGCTTTGGTCATCCCTAGGTTGTTTGACCTTTTTGAAGCTCAAAGCCTCAATTACCTGTCAGAAAGAGAAAGCAGAACCTCAGATCAACATGTCTGAATTTTTAAGTAATACGCTTTAAAAGAAAATTTAACTTAGATTTTGAAAGAAGTCTATTTACTCAGGTGCAGGATGAATATTGTCTCAATAAACAGTGAAAATAAGAAATATTTATTGTGGCACAATATTGGAATTAAGTTAATTACCTAATTTTTGATCAAAGAATGTTAGGAATGACATTCAAAGTGGAAATCGAGTATGCCCAGTTTAATTGCCCACTTCACTCAAGGTCTGACAGCGATTTACTTAAGAAAATAGACTTCTTTCATTCTCATTGTGTCTGTGTGTGTTTGTATTTTCAGAGGCATTTTCTGCTGTGAGATAAACTCAGGTTCAAATTGACCTGAATATGTGTGAACATAGGTCAGATGATCACTGGAACATGGATAGTCTTATAATTACTGACGTTGCATGGATATATATGTTCCAAAGCAACTTAATATGGAAAGATCACTTTTCCTAATTTTCTCATCTTTTGTTGCTTTCTTGAATTATTTAGAAACAAATATAAGCTTTAAAAATTGTGACACTCATTAACAATTGTTCTGGAATCTAAATATATTATGAATGTTTTCATAGCTTATTTTTATTTTATATATATATATATATATATATATATATATATATATATATATATATATTTGAAATATTTACCCTAAAATGGGTTCGAGTCAAGAACACATGTGATAACCAGTGGAATCGTGCGTCGGCTATGGGAGAGGGAAAGGCCGGGGAGGGGGGGAAGGGAGAGGGGAGGAAAAGAAAATGATCTTTGTTTCCAGTGAATAATGTATGAAAACGACCAAATAAAATAATGTTAAAAAAATAAAAAATAAAAAAAAATAAAAATTGGTTAAAAACATGTATAGTCAAATAAAACAAAATTCCACATTGGCCATGTACAAAAAATACATGTACCACTGTGCATTCTATCAGAAAAAAAAGAAATATTTACCCTAAAAGTATTTTTGACATTCAGAAAACTATATTATCTTGCTTTTCTCAAAATTGCCAGGTGGATAACAGAAATATTTACCTCACTGAAAGTCCTCCATCCAGTGACCAAGAGCATTTATTGTTTATAGGTTATAATAGAGAATACATTCATTTACTTTTAAAAAGATTGATAAATTTATTAATATCTTCTCTGTGTCTAGTTTGATGCTTAAGACAGAGAATAAACCTTGTAGTCAGAAAGGTTGATATGCAAGTCCTCACCAATGTTTCCTTCCTTGCTATGGGTGATTTATTTAACTTCTTTGTGCCCTCAAGTAATTCTCTAAGATTATTAATTTTAAATGATTGGCTGATCTGCTATGGGGATGACGGATTTTAAGACCAAACATTATTAATACTGATAGAGTATTAATATTTTTATTAAACTATGTCTGAGTATGCTATATCCAGTCAAGTGAACTGACTCTGAAATCAGAATACCTAGAGTCAAAGGTTAACTGTAGTTAATTACCTACGCTGGGTTTCTTAGCCTGGAATATATGAACTTTTAAAAATAAATTTATAACTGTATTTAAATATAATTTTTCTTTGAAATTCTGTTTTATTTTTGTTTTCTCCCTTTTCTTCCCTTTTTTCTTTCCTCCTTTATTTTTTCCACTGAGTAGAAGTCCATAAGCATTACTATATTGTCAAAATTGTATATTAAAGAAAAAAAAGGAAAGAAACTATGAAGTATTTGATGTTTCATTACTTCAGCTACCATCCATGAGCTTTAGTTATCACAATTAGTTACTATAAATGTAAAAAAAAAGTTATACAAGATGATCTCTAAGGTCTTTTTTTAGCATTAAATTCTAGTTATCAACTGAAGAATGCTCCCAACATTTCTTTGAATGTTTTAGAGCTTTGAGAGAAAAAACTTGTAAATTCAACCTTTATCTGGAAAAACTTACAAGAAGCAGCCATTGTTTTTGTAAGTACAAGTTCAAAGAGTGTGGAAAATATTACTATGGCAATGTAATGACAAAGATATTTCAAGGATGTGTGGAAATATGAACCTTGTTATGAAATGTTTTTTCAAGCATGTTATAAGCCCTTTGATTTAGAGAGATCCTTCTCCTTCCTCACTTCTTCTTTCTATTTGCTTTTGTCAGGGCTTTGCCTTATTGACTCCATAGCCACCATGAGGTGCACCTGGCAGAAATTGGAGGAAATAGCAAACTTCCTTGGGGAACTCTGGCAAGAGAGTGGTATAAATAACAGCTGTAGAGGAGTTCACAGAAAGGAAATGTCTCCTAAGCTGAATTTATATTAGTATTTCAGTGTCACAATATTTTCATTGCACTTTTGAAACCTTATCAACCTGGTTAAATATTGGGTATGATGAGTAGTTGGTCATACTTTGTTGTAGGATAGAATGCATTATAAAAATAATTTGCATATCTTGGTATGGGTTCATAAATTCCTAATTCACTGTGTAAAGAATGGACCTAGACAAAAAATAACAGTTTGGGGAGAAGGACGCAATGTTATTAAAAGTGAGAAGAAAAAGTAACTTGATATTTCCAAAATATTTGCATTGTACAAGAAATATAGTTAAAATTATATGTATATATATATATTTACTTATATATATATTCTCAAGTATAAGTGGGATGGCCAAGGGAAAATGATGAAATGGAAAAGGGGCAATGGAATTGAAGTCGGGAGAACTGGGTAAGGGGGTCAGCTATGTCCTTCATTAAATGTATTTATTTTTCCAATTTTAATTATTTTTAAAATTATATTTAGAAAATTTTTCCCTTTTAAATAATTTTATTTAGTCAATTTAGAATATTATTCATTGGTTATAGTAATCATATTATTTCCCTCCTTCTCCTCCATCCACTCTTCCCACAGCCAACATGCAATTTCATTGGGTCTTACACGTGTCCTTGATCAGAACCCATTTCCATGTTGTTGTTTACACTAGGATGTTCATTTAGAGTTCATTCTTAGATGTTCATTCATCCCCAACAATATTCCTTCAACCCATGTATTCAAGCAGTTGTTTTTCTTTGGTATTTTTATTCCCACTGTGTTTCCTCTGGATGTGGATAGTGGTTTTTCTCATAGGTTCCTCTGAGTTGTTCAGGGTCATTGCATTGGCCTTAATGGAGAAGTTCATTACATTCGATTGTACCACAGGGTATCACTTTCTGTGTACTATGTTTTTCTAGTTCTGCTCCTCTCACTCTGCATGAATTCCTGGAGGTTGTTATAGTCCCCGTGGAATTCCTCCACTTTATTATTCCTTTGAGCACAATAGCATTCCATCACCAACATATACCACAATTTATTCAGCCATTCCCCATTTGAAGGGCATCCCCTCATTCTCCAAATTTTTGCCACCACAAAGAGTGCAGCTATGAATATTTTTGTACATGTCTTTTCCTTATTATGTCTTTGGGGTACAAACCCAGCAGTGCTATAGCTGGATCAAAGGGCAGACAGTCTTTCATCGCCCTTTGGGCATAGTTTCAAATTGCCCTCCAGAATGGTTGGATCAATTCACAACTCTACCAGCAATGCATTAATGTCCCAACTTTGTTACATTCCCTCCAACATTTATTACTTTCCATAGCTGTCATGTTAGTCAATCTGTTAGGTGTGAGGTGATACCCCAGAGTTGTTTTGATTTGCATTTCTCTAATTATAAGAGATTTAGAGCACTTTTTCATGTGCGTATTAATAGTTTTGATTTCTTTAACTAAAAATTGCCTATTCATGTCCCCTGCCAATTTTTCGATTGGAGAATGACTTGATTTTTTGTACAACTGGTTTATCTCTGTATAAATTTGAGTAATTAGACTTTTGTCTAATTTGTTGCTTCCTTTCTAATTTTGGATTCATTAGTTTGTTTGTACAAAAAACTTTTTAATTTGATGTAATCAAAATTATTGATTTTATATTTTGTGATTTTTTCTAGTTCTTGCTTGGTTTTAAAGTCTTTCCATTCCCAAAGATCTGACAAGTATACTATTCTCTCTTCCCCTAATTTGCTTATAGTTTCCTTCTTTATATTCAGGTCATTCACCCATTCTGAGTTTATCTTGGTATAGAGTGTGAGATGTTGATCCAAACCTAAACTCTCCCATACTGTCTTCCAATTTTCCCAGCATTTTGGGGTTTATCATAGACTGCCCTGCTGACATCATTTACCCCAAGTCTATTCAACTGATTCTCCTTTCTGTCTTTCAGCCAGTACCAAATTGTTTTGATAACCATGGCTTTATAGTATAGTTTGAGATCTGGGACTGCAAGTCTTCCTTCCTTTGCATTTTTGTTCATGATTTCCCTGGATATCCTTGATCTCTTGTTCTTCCAAATGAACTTTTTTTTATGTTTTTTCTAACCCCATAAAGACGATTTTTGGTAGTTCAATTGGTATGGCACTAAATAAGTAAATTAATTTGGGGGGAATTGTCATTTTTTATGTTAGCTCATCCCATCCATGGGAAATCAATCTTTTTCCAATTTTTTAGATCTAGTTTTAGTTTTGTAGAGAGTGCTTTATAGTTGTGTTCATATAGTTCCTGTGTTTGTCTTGGCAGATAGATTCCTAATTATTTTATATTGTCTAGGGTGAATTTAAATGGAATTTCTCTTTTTAATTCTTGCTGTTGAGATGGACTGGAGATATATAGAAATGCTGATGACATGTGGGTTTACTTTGTAACCTGCAACTTTGCTAAAGTTGTTGATTATTGGGACTAGCTTTTTGTTTGAATCTCTAGGATTCTTTAAGTAGACCATCATATCATCCACAAAGAGTGATAGCTTGGTCTCCTCATTGCCTATTTTAATATCTTCAATTTCTATTCCTTCTATAATTTCTACTGCTAGTGTTTCTAGAACAGTGTTAAATAATAGGGGCGATAATGGGCATCCTTGTTTCACTCCTGATCTTATTGGGAAGACTTCTAGTTTATCCCCATTGCAGATGATGTTTGCTGATGGTTTCAGATATATACCGTTTATTATTTTTAGGAAAGTTCCTTCTATTCCAATACTTTATAGTGTTTTCAATAGGAATGGGTGTTGTATTTTATTAAAGGCTTTTTCAGCAACTGTTGAGACAATCATTTGATTTTTGTCAGTTTGCTTGTGTAAAGATTAAAATTTAGGGAAATATGGGGAGACTGAGGCAGGTAGAAATTAGTTTCTCTCTGCAAGGAGTATTATATTTTCTTAGAGGTTTATTGAAGATTAAGGATTAAAGAAAATGCAGGATAAGAAACACGTGTCCAGGCCATAGAGTGGCCTAGACACAACCTCACCTACATTAAAAAAAAGCCATATTCTGCCCAAAACGGAAGTCCAAGTGCGAAGCCCCCACAAAAGCCTTTCAATCAGCTTAAATACCTTCTCGATCTGGGCCCAGGTGAGATTACAAGGCATTCTGGGGAAGTGGAGCAAAGGCTCATGGGGATTGTAGTCCTGTATTCGAGTCTATTTTTTACACTTGTTAATATGGTCAATTATGTGAATAGTTTTCTTAATGTTCAACCATCCTTGCATTCCTGGCATAAATCCTACCTTGTCATTGTGAATAACCCTTATGATGACTTGCTGTAGCCTTTTTGCTAGAATCCTATTTAAGATTTTTGCATCTATATTCATTAGGGAGATTGGTCTATAGTTTTCTTTCTCTGTTTTTGACCTGCCTTGCTTTGGGATCAGTACCATATTTGTGTTATAAAATGAATTTAGTAGAACTCCTTTTTGTCTTATTTTGTCAAATAGTTTTTTATAATATTGGCATTAGTAGTTCTTTGAATGTTTGATAAAATTCATTTGTGAATCCAACTGGACCTGGGGATTTTTTCTTAGGGAGATCTTTGATAGTTTGTTCAATTCCTTTTTCTGATATAGGGCTGTTTAGGTAATTTATTTCCTCCTCTGTTAGTCTAGGCAAGTTATATTTTTGTAAGTATTCATCCATTTCACCTATATTGCCATATTTGTTACCATATAATTGGGCATAGCAGTTTTTAATGATTGCCTTAATTTCCTCTTCGTTAGAGGTGAGGTCTCCCTTTTCATCCTGGATACTGTCAATTTGGTTTTATCTTTCCTTTTTTAATTAGACTGACTAGTACTTTGTCTATTTTATTTGTTTTTTTCAAAGTACCAGCTTCTAGTCTAATTTATTAAATCAATAGTTCTTTGACTTTCAATTTTATTAATTTCTACTTAGATTTTTTTTATCTCTAATTTAGTCTTCATCTGAGGATTTTTAATTTGTTCATTTTCTAGTCTTTTTAATTTCCATGCCCAATTCCTTGACCTCTGCCCTTCTTAATTTGTAAATATATGAACTCAAAGATATAAATTTGCCTCTGAGTACTGCTTTGGCTGCATCCCATAGGGTTTGAAATGATTTCTCATCATTGTCATTTTCTTCAATGAAGTTATTTTTTTCTATGATTTGTTCTTTAACTAACCAGTTTTGGAGAATCATATTGTTTAATTTCCATTTAATTTTTGATTCACCTCTCCATGTACCATTAGTAATAATTATTTTCATTTCATTATGATCTGGGAAGGTTGCATTTATTATTTCGGTCCTTTTTCTCTCATTTGCAATGTTTTATGCCCTAATACATGGTCAATTTTTGTGAATGTACCATGTGCTTCGGAAAAGAAGGTGTATTTCTTTTTGTCCCTATTTCTTTTTCTCCTCATGTCTACTAACTCTAAATTTTCTAAGCTTTCATTCACTTCTCTTACCTCTTTCTTTTTTATTTTTTGCTTTCATGTATCTAGTTCAGATAGATGAAGGTTCAGGTCTCCCATTAGTACAGTTTTTCTGTCTATTTCATCCTTGAGATCCTCTAGTTTCTCCTTTAGAAACTTGGATGCTATGCCATTTGGTGAATACATGTTGAATACAGATATTTCCTCATTGTCTATACTGCCTTTTATCAGGATGTAATTACCTTCCCTATCTCTTTTAAATATATTTATTTTTACTTTGTCTTTTTTAGATATTATCATTGCAACTCCTGCCTTCTTTTTATCAGTTGATTCCCAGTAGATTTGGCTCCATCCTCTTACTTTCACCCTATGGGTTTTGGATTCTAATCCACTCTGCTATTCTCTTGTTTTTTATGGGTGAGTTCATCCCATTCACATTCAGAGTTATGTTTCCTAGCTGTGTATTTCCAAGCATTTTGATTTCTACTCCTGGTCCTGCCTTTTCTTCTTTCACTATTTCCTTCTATACCGCTGTTTGTTTATAATCAGTTCCCCTAGTTCCCACCTTATTTTACTTTCATTTCTACCCCCTCCCTTCTTATTCCCCCCTTATTTTCCCTGTAATTTTTTAAAAAATTATCCTCCACCCTTTCCCTCCCTTATACTGCTTCCCTCCCCATCAGTCCAATTGTTACCTTTATACTACCCTATACGGCACAAATCTATTCTCTGACCCAATGGATTGTATTGTTTTTCCCTCTTTGGGTCAGTTTCAAAGCATGTAAGAGGTGAGTATTTCCTATCTCCAACCTCTTTTTACTTCAAGTGTATTGATTTTCTCCCCCCTCCCACCACGAGATTCTTTGTGACATATAAATTTACCCCCATTTTTTCCTTTCCCATTTCTTTTAATATTAACCTCTTTTAGCTTTAGTTGTATATATATGTATGTATACACACATGTATATGTATTTATGCATGTATGTATCTATATACGTAAGTATTCATGTCTTGTTCTTTCATCCTATACAGTTTGTCATTGTTCCCTCTAAGTGTAGTTCTTCTAGCTCCCCAGGTGATAACAATAGTTTTTAAGAGTTACCAATGGCCTCTTTTCTTATAGGGATATATAACATTTTAACTTATTGAGTGTATTTTTAAAAAAGGGCTTTTTTGTTTATTTTTTTGTTTTTTGTTTTTTTCCCTCTTTTTAAATTACCTTTTGATGATTCCCTTGAGTTCCATGCTTGGGCATTGAATTTTCTGTTCAGGTCTGGTCTTTTCTTTACAAATTCTTTGAATTCTTCTATTTTGTTGAATGACCTTACTTTCCACTATAAGATTTTAGTCAGTTTCTCATCTTAGTTCAAGTGCCTCTGTCTCCAGATGACTTATTTTAATTTTAAGTTCTTTTCCCAATTGTCTTCAGCCTCTCTTAATTGTGTTTTGAGTTCTTCCACAGTCTGTATCCAATTCGCTGGGATTTCTGATTTATCATTTGCTGATCTCTCCCCCTCTGTTCCATTTGCTGAATAGAAGCTGTCTATTGTAGTTTCTTTCTCATTTTTCTGTTGTTTGCTCATATTCACCCCTTTTTTATTTCCCGTATTTGTCTGTGATCTTGTTCCTCTCATTTTTTTTTAATTTTGGGGGCTTCTGTCAGTCTCCCCTCTTGGAGCTTTAACAGAAGATCTCTCTTGTAGTCTCTGGGGGATTGTTTCTGGGGGTCTGAACTTCCCTGTCCTCTGGAGGCTTTTCATTGGATTAAAGTCCAGCAGTCAATGAGGATGGGTGTGGAGCATGGGCTTCCCTTAGTTCTAGAGACTTTTGATGGGATTAAGTTCAGCTTAGTTGGGCTGGGTGTGCTCTGAGTCCTAAGCTTCCTGGAAGGATGGAGCAAATATGGAGGATCTCCAAAGCTCTGGCCAGGCTGCCAGGTCTATGCTTCCTCTCTAGCTCCTTCCCCGCCATCTATGTTGGAAGCTCTGAACTTGGCACAGCCTTGCCCGCAAGGTACGCATTCCAGACCATCACCTTTTCCTGCTCAGAAGTTCCCGCTGTTTCTGGAGTCTCAGAGCTCTCTGTGGGAGGGGGAGGGGTCTTGGGACCTTCCTTCTATCTTCCCCTTAAACCTGAGTCTTCTCAAATTCTGACTTTTTTGGTGGCATACCTTTTTAATTAAGTCCAACAGGAGGGTTACTTTGCTCTGTCTTGTTGTTAAGTTTGATTTTCAGGCCCCTAGGAGTATTCAGTTTGTGATCAGTTAGGAAGGGTGTTCAGAGTTCTGAACTTCTGCTCCTTCTAGGCTGCCATCTTGACTCCACCTCCATATTTAGAAAATGTTTGACAATTGTTTCTTGACATTTACAATTGAGTTTTTCTCTCTTCCCATTCCCTTCTTCTTGAGGTGGTTAATAAATAGTCTAATATAGGTTATAACAGTGCTTTCATAAAATACATGCTAACATATTGCTCTTGCAATGCATGACAGGAGACATATCACACATAAAACTTAAAAAAAATTAGTGAAGGAAATAAAGTATAAGATGGAATGCTTTAAGATGCAATCAGGCTGTAATAGGTCCTTTTTGACTGTGGATAGAGTTTTTAATCAAGAGTCCCTTGTAGATATCTTGCCAACTTGTTTTGCTGAGAATAATGTAATCCTTTGAAGCTAAAGATCATGTAGTATTTATGTTAATAAAGTGTGCTCCTGATTCTGTTTACTTCACTTTATATGAGTTCTATTAAGTCTTTCTAGGTTTTTCTCAACTCATCTTGCTCATCATTTTTCTGGCACTATAATCATATGCCACAACTAGGTCATATATTCTCCAAATGATAGACAACCCTTCAACTTCTAATTATTTGCAATTATGAAAAGAAATGCTAAAAAATATTTTTGTATAGTTGATCCTTTCCTTTTATTTCATGTCTATATGGGATACAAACCTAGTAGTAGTATTCCTGCTAAAATTTAAATAGGTATGTCCTTTTACCTTAGCTCTAATCTCTTTGAGATACAGACCCAGGAATGACATACTGTGTCAAATGGTATGCATAGTTTTATAGCCCTTTGGGCTCAATTTCATATTTTTTTGCAGAATGATTGTATTAGTTTACAGTTCAACTAAAAATGCATTATGGTGCCAATTTTCCCATATTCCCTCTGCTTTTTGTTTTCTCTTTTGGTTACATTAGTCAACTGATAGATATGAGATATTATATCAGAGTTGTTTCAATTTCTATTTCTCAAATCAATAGTGATTTAGAGCATATTTTCTTATGATAATAGTTGTAATTTCTTCCTCTGAAAACTGCCCATTTATATCCTTGGACTATTTGTCAGTCAGGTAATATTTTGTATCCTTATGCATTTGAGTCAGTTTTGTATACATTTCAGAGATTAAAACTATGTCAAATAAAATTTTATAATTATTTTTCTGCAATTCTTTGTTTCTCTGATCATCTTGGTTGAACTGGTTTTGTTTATATAGACATTTTTCAATTTAAAAAATATCATTTAATTTTCCTTAATTAATTTTGGAGAAATTTGGTATTGAATAGGAAAATTAATTTTGGAAAGATTGTCATTTTGATATTAATTTTCTCTCTCCTAGAACAATTTATTGTTCTTCTCAATTATTTAGATATGCTTTTATTTCTTTGAAATGGTTTTATAATTATATTCATACAGTTGATAGGTTTGTTTTGGTAGATATACTTGTAGGTATTTTATATTGCTTAGAGTTATTTTGACCAGAATTTCCATTTCTATTTTTTACTTTTGGATTTTATTTGTGGTAAATAAAAATAGTGATGATTGTTGAAGGTTGTTTTGTATCCCATAACTTTGCTAAATTTTTAATTGTTTCTATTAGTTTTAGTTTGATTCTCTGATTCTCTATATATACTTTCATTAAAACTGCAAAGAGAGATACCTTACTTTCCTCATTGCCTAATCTAATTTCTTCAATTCATTTTCTGCTCTTGTTAAGTGAGCATTTATAATACAATATTTAATAGCAATAATGATAATGGGAATCCTGCTTCTCACTTAATGGAAGGGATCTAATTTAACCTTATTATATATAAAACTTGTTGATGGTTTTAGATACATGTTATATATTGCTTTAAGGGAAGTTCAATTTTTTTCCTCATATTCTCTTGTTTTTATTTTTTAAGAAATGAGTATTGTATTTTGTCAAATCTTTTCCTAAATAAGTCAAGATAATCATATGGTTTCTGTTATTTTTATTGATATAGTTAATTATGTTGATAATTTTCTTTATATTGAACCATGCTTGCATTCCTGGTATAAAATCCATCTGGTCATGGTATATAATTTTTTTGTTATATAATGCTGTTATTTCCTTGCTAGTATTTTATTTAAATTTTTTTACATCTGTGTTTATTAAAGAGACTTGTTCATACATTTTTTTTCTCTATTTTACCTCTTTCTGTTTAGCTATCAGAACAATATTTACATAAAAAACAATTCAGAATGATCCTTCTTCCCCTATTTTTTTAAAATGTTTTACTTATTATTGGAGTTAATTGTCTGCTGAATGTTTAGTAGAATTCATTTGTGATTCTACTTAGTCCCAGGATTTTTCCTAGGTAATTATTATATAGGTTGTTCAATTTCTTTTTCTGTGATGAGATTGTTTAAATATCTTATTTCTAATTTTATTAATCTGGGTAGTAAGTGAAATATATGTGTGTGTGTGTGTTACTTTCTTTTTCTTACATTTTCAGATTTATTGACATTTACTTGGGTAAAATAATTTCCAATAATACCTTTAATTACTTTTGCATTGATTGTAATTTTACCTTTTTCATTTATGATACTGCAAAGTGTTTTTTTTCTTATTTTTTTAAATCAAGTAAACAAATGATTTATTTATTTTATTGCATTTTTTCATAAAACTAGCTCCTCATCCTATTTGTTAGTTAAATGATTTTCTTAATTTCAATTTTATTAATCTCTCCTTGATGATCAGGATTTCTAATTTGATTCTTAATTAGTGATTTGTAATTTATTCTTTTTCAAGTTTTTTTTTGTTCATTGTGTTCTATTTGATCTGCTTTTTCTCTTTTTTATTGATGTAAACATTTAGAGATAGTTTCCATATAAGTACAACTTCTTCTGTATTTCACAAACATTTCTATATTGTTTCTTCATTGTTATTTTTAAATCATATTTTTGAGTATTTCTCTGATTTGATCTTTGGCACATTCATTCTTTTACACTAAGATTAATTAGTTTCAAATTAATGTGTAGTCTCTCCTCTATTCTTAATTGAATGTAATTTTTATTACATTATGGTATGGAAAAGATAATTTTAATATTTCTGTTTTCTCTACATTTGATTTGAGAATTTTATGCCTTATTATATGGTCAATTTTGGTGATGTCATGTACTACTGAGAAAATTATATATTCCTTTATATTTCAACTCAGTTTTCTTCAGAGGTGAATCATATCAAAAGTTTTCTAAGTCCTATTTACCATCTTAACTTCTTTATTATTTATTTTTTGGTTGGACTTATCTAGTTCTGAGAGGGGAAGGTAAATGTCTCTCACTAGTAATATTATTATATATTTCCTCCTGAAATACATGAAACTTCTCTTTTAGGAATCTATGCCATTTGGTGCATATATCTTTAATACTGATATTGTTTCATTGTCCATGCTTCCTATTATCAGGACATAATTCCCTTCTTTATTTCTTTTGATTAAATATATTTTTTTACTTTGTCTGAGATCATGCTTGCTATCTCTTTTTTCCCCCCTTTCTGTAAAGTATAGTAGATTCTGCTTCTGTCCCTTACTTTTACTACATTTGTGTCTCCATGCTTCAAATGTGTTTCGTGTAGAGAGCATATCATGAGATCCTAACTTTTAATCTACTCTGCAATCCTTTTCCATTTTGTGGGTGAGTTCACACCATTCATATTCAGTTATGACTAATAATTGTGTTACTCTCCATTTTATTTCTCCCTGATTAAGCCTTATCTTCTGCTCCTTTCAATCTTTTATTGTTCATAAATGTTTTGCTTTCAACTCTTGCCTCCCCAAATTTGACTCTATTCCCTTCTCCCTTCCCCCTTTACTCCTGAATCCCCATCTCTATAGTTGATTAAGTGTGGTTATTAGTCCCCATTTTGAACTAATTCAAATGAGAGTAAGGTTCAAATACTTTTTTCCAGTTAAATCATTTAAGTGCCTATCATGAATGAGGCTCTTAGGTATACAGAGATGAAAAATGATACTTCCTATAGTCTAATGTGGGGGAATATGAAATGCACAAACATGTACAAAACAAGGTAGAATATGTTGAAGGTCAAATAAATCTAAAACTAGAAAATGAGAGTGAGAATATTTTTAGAGGAGAAATAATTAACTAATATTCATAACCTGCTTTGAGATTTGTGAAGCAATTTACTTCCATTTCATTCTCACATAAAACCTATGATAGAGGGGAAAATAGGTAGAATATTGAAAAGAACATTGTTGGGAGGCTCTAGTTCAAATCTTGCCTCAGACACTTCTTAGTCCCATGATCCTGGGCAAGTCATTTAATCCTGATTGTCTGGCCCTTGCTGCTCTTCTACCTTTGAATTTCAAATAAGAGAGAAGGTAAAGGTTAAAAACTGAAACCCCTATAATAAGGCTGCATTTTAATAGCGAGTGAAATGAAAGGCTCATGAGATTTCAAATTCTGCTTTTCCTCATTCTAATACCCATTTCTACCATGCCATATTAAGTTAACCCTTTACAAAGATAGGGTTTCATGGTAGAAATGGTCCCTGAAAGCTAAGAATGAATAAGAGTAATTTCAGTGGGCAAATATTAAGGAAGGGGCTCCAGGTATGAGGTAAAGCCTATGGCAGAATCAGACAAGACAGCTGCTTATCCAGGGGAACAAAGGAATTAGTGCATAAAGGGAAATGTTAGAAAAGATCAAAGATGAGTTTTTGTCACTTATCTTAGAGACATGGGGTTAGGCATTTTGATTAGAGCCAGTTATTAGCCAGATTTGGGGCAGTTCTGCAAAGGGTGTTTGAGACCAAGATATGATCCACTTCATAAATTTTATTTTTTTTACCATTATTCTTTGCATACTGCTAACCCATTCAAAAAAGGTGCTAAACCATTTGCTTTCTCCAGTTTCTGATCTGTTGAACACAGGAGGGAAAACCCATGCTTTCTTCACCAGGTTAGGTAGCACACATGGCACTATAGTGCCATGAAAGTCAGTCCTTTCCCAGGTGTGGGTGACATGGCTCCAGGGATCTTCTTGGGGTGATATAACTGTCTGTAGTATTACTGGATCTTTTGATCTTCACTAATTGCTCTTGTTTTTGTACAAAGTAATATCCTATAGGATCTCCTGCCTTAAATCTGGGCAACTGGTTTTCTTGAAGCTTATGTTGAGCCATTATCTTGGTGACTTCCTCTTTTGTCATAGCAGCTCATGTTCCATGATGCTAATGAGGAGGTCCTGCTATAGAAACTACTCCAAAGTATACTTGGGAGCCATATTAATCAATGACTGCTTAGTAGAGGGTATCATGTCCTGTTACATCATGAGGAGGGCCCTGGTGATATTCTTCTCCTTAATCCACTAATAGTACATTTGTTGTCTTTAGACCAACCTTTGACTCCTCAGGGAAGAAATCATAATTGTGAACCTTCAATATGGTAAGATCACTGTGTCAAGGCCAACCATTATTGGGTTTATCCCCAAATTGAACTTTGAACTCTTCCAAAAATGTAATCTAATTCATCTTGGGTCACCAAGTAGCCTTGATTATGACATAACTACATGAAGGTCTTGCAGATCTTTCATAGCCAATTAGTCTCCTCTTCATCATCCATATCATGTCAGAAGTCAGAAGAAGCTAATTGTTCTCAAGTTGTCACTGAACCTGTAAGGCTCAAATATTGCCTTCAACTGCCCCATATTTTCCTTCCCATATTGAATTTTTTATCTATCTCTTCATGAGAAATAGCTTATCCACTTCTCTCTCTTCTTTTCTTTTTTCTCTGTGTTCCTCTTTCTCTTCCCTTGATTTTTTTAAATATTAGTACATCTTATTCAACTCTTTCTACATATACTACCCATTGCCTTACAAGTGAAAAAGTTCTTATGAATCTTAAGTTTTTTTTAGATATATTGATTATTTTAAGAACCTTAAGTATATAATGCATCATAGATATCTTAGGTATCTCAACTATCACCTTCCCAGTTATGAATATTTTTAATTCAACCTTATTGAAACCATTAAGATTTCACTCTTAACTTTTTATCATTCTCTTGAATATTGAATTTACTCAACAAATTATATTCTAATCTCTGCTTTTCTAATGAAGTAAATCTGATTCTCCTCTATCTTATAAAGGTTCTCCCCCCGCCTTCCTCAAGGGAGGATTTTGCTCATTTTTACTGAGTATATAATTCTTGGTTGTAGTCCTACAACTATTGTAGTTTTGTCTTTCAGAGTATCACATCACCTGCCTTTTGGTCCTTTAATGTAGAAACTGCTAGGTTCAATGTAATCATGACTGTGGCTCATGGCATTTATATTGTTCCCTTCTGTCTGCTTGAAGTATGTTTCCTTGGTCTGGAAGTTCTGGAATTTGGCTATAATGCTTCTGTTGTATTTTATTATGGAATCTCTTCAAGGAGTTTATTAGTGAATTTTAGAATTCCTATTTTCCTCTCTTGTTTGAGGATATCAGAGCAGATTTTCCTGATTTTTTAATAATATGATGTCCATATTCTTTTTTATTTTAGCTTTCAAGTATTTTGATGATTCTTCAAGTATCTATCCTAGAACAGTTTTCCAGGTCATTTGTGATTTTTTTGTTTTGTTTTTATCAAATATGATATTTCTAATTTTCTTCTATTTATTTCATTCTTTTGTTTTTGTTTTATTGTTTTCTGATGGCTTATGGATTCAATAGTTTCTGTTTCCCTAATCCTATTTTTTGGGAAGTTATTTTTTTCCTTGCATTTTTGTATTTCCTTTTCAATTTGGTCAATTGTACTCCTTAAAGAGTTGTGTAAGATTAAAAATTAATATATGATAACTCCAAGCATTATATTTCATAACATTTATTAATAATCACTTGAATTAAAGTAATAAAATAGCCTGTTTAAAGAGTAGTTTCCTGGGCCATGAAAGCGAGAAAAGAGCAAGAGAGAGAGAGAGGTGTTACAGAAACATTTATCTACAAAACCTAAGGACACAACATGAGGACAAAAGAGGAATGCTGGGAAATATAGTTCAAGGTTACAAAATTCTAATTACACAATTCCCTTATGGTCTTTTGGGAGATTAGTTTCCCCAATGGATCATTTAAACATAAGCAACTTATAATTCTAAAGATCTTTAACTAAAAGTATATACAATATTACAGTTTCTAAAGGGAAATTATAATAATTTGGGGATAAGAGGGAAATAAAAGAGAAAAAAAACAAAACCAATGATTGCTACATTGACAAAAAACCAATTTGGGGGCAGTCCCCTTTGGCATAAGAGTATACATTTAAAATAAATTTGTTCAATCCCCCACAATTCAAATTCACTATATCCCAAATTTCACTCTGACTCCTTTTGTGCAGTGTGTGGTTTCAGCAGCCATCTTCATTGTGTCAAACAGTTCACTTTCTGAATTTGGAAAGGTAGCAAATTTCTTATCCTAAAATTACTCTCAAAAGAATTTAAACTTTGCATTATAGGATAATAATACAACCCCCCCCCCCCCCCCGAGGAAGCTGTTGACAAACTCAGGGATCACTCAGGGATACATGACTGAGTTATAACGTATATGAATCAATTGTCAAAAGAAAAATCAAAAGCATCAACAAATACAAATAAAAGAGAGAAAATAACTTCTGGATGAAATCTAAAACATCAAGATCTCATGTGTAAAAGTTCTAAATAAGGAAAAATAAACTTATAACAGATCCTTGAATCAAGGCTCAGGTAAAGAAATTTATGTCCTACAAGCTTATAGTAGCAACTGTGCACTTATCCAATCAGCAGCCAGGACTACAGAAAATTTACCGCAATATGAAAGAAAGAAAAGGCACTTGATTTTAGTAACAAATGGGAAATAGCATTCCCTGGTCTGATTTAATATTTTCTTTCAAGGATAGCGGAACCAGAATTGTAGCCAAACTTTGATACTTGGTAGAATGTGGCATGTCAGATGACCTGCATCTGACATATGTAAAACAGCCTCAACCTCAAAACCAAAACAAGTACAAGTCCTATGTTTTTGTGGAGAATTTCATCAATCCCACCAGGATCCAAATGTTTCTCACCCCAAAATGAGATAAAATTCCTTTTTAACTTGACCATGATCCACAGTGTGAGTGCAAAAGATTTTCACTGAGTAACAGTAGTATAAGAAGTAATGCAAATTCAAGATATACCAAAATTCACAAAATTCACAAAAAAGCACATCAAATTCTCTAAAGGTTAGGAATAGAAGTTTTGTCCAACTAGTTCATGGAATTTCATAATGATATTGTCTCTAATTCAAGCATTACTCAAGGAAGGTACAAATAAAGACAGTGAAACAGCATAGATAACTAATATCTAAAACAGAGTAACAGAATATGATTCAGGGTAACAGAATAGTATAGAATAAATTAATATGTGAACTTAAAAAAATTGAATTTTAAAGCAAATACTCAGCAAATATAATAAGCATGACAAGATATGGATGTTGAATTCAAGAGTCCTTTTCTTCAATTCCAAAAGACTTTTTCATGATTTGGAGGAGAACAACACTGGAAGAATTAATGTCAATAAAACAATGGATTCTGAAAAAGCTTAAAATTCACCTCCATAACTCCTTAAGTTTCCTTCCCCTCCCCAGTATCATCATCCATTAATATTCCTTTAGTCAACCTCTGGGGTTACCCATACCCACACTGAGCACAGTGTGGACAAATTCTATATTGTATGTGTTGCAGAAATTGAACAGGCCAAAATGACAAGGGGGCATAGGGAGATGAATCTCCCCTTTAAATCTCAGAATTACTGAAGCTATCAACTGCAAGGTATCCAATCAGTAAACCCATGAACTGTAGTAAGAAAAGATATCCTGGAGCTGTAAGTTGCATGAGCTCAGTAAGGCTCTCTAGAAACAGGAGCTGTTCGATATAGGCAGGAAACTGGGCCATGCTTGCAATCTCTACTACCTGTTCATTGGGGGCACCACCCTGGTATACGCTGCATAGGAGTAAAAGCCTCACAAGGAATATTTGGGAGAAGAGTTCCATCCCTTCTCCCCGACAGGGGTAAAACCAATGGCCCTGTGATACCTCAATCCACACACCCCACATCATGGAAGCCCTCCTGGATTAGCCAGGCTGGGGTTGGAGTAGATAGCATGTATTTTCTGCTCCATGCTGTGTTCCCCTGCTGAAAAGTATCTAGCACAGGCTTAAGACCCATTTTGGGGGGTGGCAGGAAGGGAGGGGATTTATATTTCACACTCCACACAGAAAAAGACAAAAGTGCTTCTAAACAACTCCCAAAGTTTCAGGCAATTGGGCATGGACTACAGTAGCTCATGGACAGCAAAAACAGCAAGGAACACCAGGTAATGTCTGGTCAAATCTTGGAGGCAGTAGCAGTAGAAGCAGTAGGAGCAAAAATGTGGCTTTGCAAAATTTATCTACTTCCTATTCTTTTGTCAAAGGCTTTCTTAAAAATAATAATCCAAGGATTCTATCTCTTTGTGGCTAGTCAAAAATGTAATACTAAAATTAATATACAATAACTCCAAGTACTTGAATTTTTAACTAATTTTCAAGTGCTTATATGTGTTCTTTGAGGCCCAACATCCTTTCACATGTTCCTTTGAGTTCTCATGTGTTTTGTAAAAATGCATATTTCTTGATGTTGTTAATAAAGATTAACCTTCACTGACAATGGTGAAAGTGTGGTAAGGGATACAGTAACAGGAACAGTGTGAGGGGGGAGGGAAGAGCCTAAGATAGAGTAGGAATAGCAGCTATCTCTCTCCCTCTCCCCTGTGAAAACAGGTTGCCAGTTACCACACTGTATCCCCAGAACAAATGGTTCACAGGGATTGATGACAAGCTCCCCTGTCAGCTACACTAATGGATGACTTCAATTCCTTTCACTCAGAGAGGATCTAGAGGTAGGTCCCATCAAGGGGCCTTGCCCTAGAGGAATGGCCTCAGGTACTCTTATAGAGATCTGACCCTAGTTCTTGAAATATGCCCTTTAACTTGTATTGAGAGGTTTGACAAATATCTGACTACAAGTTGAAGGTTTAATATTGGATTTTAGGCAAAATGGATAAGAGAGAATAGGTGACTCTGTGACCTACATGTGGACCTCATGGTCCTTAATCTGAAAGACATGTAATATTACTCAGTTAGACATCTCCATTCCTTCCCAGCTAAAGTAATCCCTCATTTAACTTATCTATCTATTTGACCTAAGAGAATTATGAAGAAATAAGTTCAGGAATGCAGGGAAGGACAAGGGAGCTATGCTCTCCTTCTGAGAGTTCATAGCCCCCCACACCCTTCCACCTTAGGGGTCTGAGATGTCTTTTCTTCAGTTTTTTTTCTTTTACTTCAGGAGGGAGGTAGGAGATGTATGTTAAAAGGGAGATCACCAATAAGCTTGAAGGAAGAAGCAGAATCTTCTCAGGTGGCTTCGGTGATTCCTCAGCCCCTCAAAAAATGGTCCTGACAGGTCCAAGTCCCAGGTCAGAACTCCCAAGGCTCCTCAGAGCCCTCTCAGAACCATTTTTTTTCTTCCCAGCAGCCCTTACTCCCCAAATGCTATTGGTCTGTCTCAGTTCTCCTCTCAGATTCCAAATCTTCCCTGCCCCCATCCTTACAGTTTATTTTTTAGCATTGTTATTCTCCTTTGAATTCACATTTTGATCTTCCATATCCCTAAAGTAAGATTCTAAGGTCAGGTTTTTCTTCATCTTTTGCTCATTTATTCATTTATTTTTTTCTAGTGCTTTTCTATCTATTGAGGTTCTTCTCTGCTGCTGGGATAGAGGAAACAGTATTAAAAACTTGTAGAATATTCTTCCCTAATACATGACATAGGTCCATATACCTTTGTTTTCAACAGAGTGTCTGTTGAGGATGTGAACCTGTGGGCTTGCTATTGAGTGGCTGATATGGACTCTATTTGGCCACATTGCTGCCTCAGGTTCTATGCAGCTTAACTGCCTCAGATCACATGAAAATGTGATAACTGGTCTGAGTTCTGCCAATTCCCATGGATGAAACACTCCCACAACCACTCTCTCTTCTTAACCTAATGAGTTATGGTCCTCCTGCTTTCCAATATTTTGTTCCTCCTGCTTTCCAATATTTTGAGGAGATTTATTTGAGTGAATGAATATGTGTGTGTGTGCATGTGTGAAGAATTCAGTAAGCAGAACATCCTTCACTCCACTATTTTATCTCTAGGTATGCAATTCATTATTAGTTACTCTGCTTTTGCTACAGAGAAAGCTCCTTTAGATGTCTGGATAATAGAAGTCCACAATCTTTAATCTAATACATCTCTGTGACTGGCATATATACTATTTCCAAAATTTGTCATATAGTTCCATTTCTGTTCAGAGTGTATGACTCCAATATACTCCAATCATGACATCACTTCTAGTTTTCTGTCCTTTGACCTTGACTCAAATATTCTTCATCATGATTCCCACATCTAGTTCCTGGATTTCTTTCCATAAGTATAAATTCTTCATATCCAATATGTTACCCCATTTTACCTAACATATCCTTTTGAATGAGATATCTTTTCATATCCATAAGTTAGTAATGTATTTTATCCCACTCAGTCTCAGTAATGCAATTGAGTTAAAATTCATGTCTGTTCATTAGGACTTCTAAATCTTCTTTATTAGTTTAGTTTAGTTCCACTGAACTTTGCTTATTTGTGTATATATATATATATATATATATATATATATATATATATATATATATATATATATATATATTTGAGGCCATGGGTTATATACTACTCATCCTATTATATTTAGGTGAGCAAATAGTATATTTTTTCTATGGGAGTTCTTTGATGACTTGTTCAAATTCTCTTTCTGAGATAGGGTTATTTTGGTATTCTATTTCCTCTTTTATTCATCTAGGCATATTATTTTTTGAAAAATATTTGCTCATTTCACCTAAATTGACATATTTATTGCCATATAATTGGGTAAAATAGTTCTTGATAATTGTCATAATTTTCTCTTTATTAGAGATTAGAGCATCCTTTTCAATTTTGATACTTTAAATTTGATTTTCTTCTTTTTTTTTAAATTTGATTTGCCAGTACTATATATTTTATTTGTTTTTTTAATGTACCAGAATCTAGTCTTATTTATTCATTCAATGGTTCTTTTAATTTCAATTTTATTAATTTCTTTCTTAATTTTTAGGATTTACATTTTTGTTTTTTCTGGGGATCTTCAAATTGTTATTTTTTCTACTTTTACATTGCAAGCTCAATTTATTCATCTCCTCCCTCTCTCTCTCTCTCTCTCTCTCTCTCTCTCTCTCTCTCTCTCTCTCTCTTTTTTTTGATATAGGCACTTAGGGATATAAATTTTACCCTGACTACTGCTTTGGCTGTATTCCATAGATTTTGATATGGTTTCTCCTCATTGTCATTCTCTTCAATGAAATCACTAATTGGTTCTATGATATATTTTTGTCCCACAAGCTAAAAGTACTAGATTATTTAGTTTCCAAATAATTTTAAATTTTCCTTTCCATGATCCCTTAGTAATTATATTTTAATGTATTATGATTTGATAAAGTTGAAAGGCAAAGGTTGAGGTACCCCACTAGTATGGTTTTATATTCTGTTTCCTCCTTAAGGTTCTTTATTTTCTCCTTTAGCAATCTGGGTGCTCTATCATTTGGTGCATAAATGTTTGGTATTGATATTACTTCATTTTTCAGAGTACCTTTTAAGAAGGTGTAATTTCTTTCTTTATCTCTTTTAAACTGATCAATTTTAATTAAACTTTGTTTGATATCATGATTGCTACTCCTAATTTTATTACTTTAGCTGTTGCATAATAAATTCTGTTCTAGCATTTTATCTTTAATCTGTGTGTGTAATATTGCTTCAGATGTGTTTTTGTAAATGTCATATAGTAGGATTCTGGTTTTTAATCCACTCTGTTCTCCACTTCTCTTTTATGGGTGAAATCACCCCATTCACATTAAGAATTATGATTACCAACTATGTATTGCCCTCCATCTTATTTTTCCCTTTTGATCTTTCTCTATTTCGTTTTACCCCTTTCCTTCTCTCCAGTCTTTTGCTTTTTATCATCCTGCACTTCCTCCATTACCCAATTACTTCCTCCTTACTTTGTCTTATCTCATTTCTCCTTTTCTATAGGGTAAGATATCTACATCTATAACCCAATGAGTACATTTGTTTTTCCCTCGCTGAGTCAGTTATGAGAATGAAGTTTAAGCATTGCTCATCACCACCCTTATCCTCTTCTCTCCTTTATGCTTTTTCATGCTTTTTTTGTTCTATAATTTACCCCATTCTGTCTCTCTTCCCTTTTCTCTCATTGTAATCCTCTTTTTCATCTCTTGATATTTTATATATCACATCATATCATATGCATACATATCATATCATACATATCCACAATTACATACACATCATATATTATTCATCATCATATACATCATATCATCATAATCATATTACATCCACACCCTTTTTCTAAGTATATTCCTTCTATTCTCTTTATTACTAACAGTAATTTTTGAGAAGTTCATATATCTTCTTTCCATTTAGAGATACTTACAATTTGACCTTACAGAGTCCCTTAAATTTTCTCATTCTTATTTGCCTTTGTAGGCTTCTCTTGGTTCCAAAGTTTGGACTTCTTTTTGTTGTTGTTCTTTTTTAGGTCTGACTAATTCTTCAGAAATACTTGGAAATTTTCTTTTTTTCTGTTCTTTTTTTTAAGTTATTTTATTTGGTCATTTCCAAACATTATTCATTGGAGACAAAGATCATTTTCTTTTCCTACTCCCCTCCCACCACCTATCCCATAGCCAATGTGCAATTCCACTGGGTATTACATGTGTTCTTGATTCAAACTATTTTTCCATATTGTGGGTATTTGCATTAGAGTGCTCACTTAGAATCTCTACTCAGACATGTCCCCTCAACCCCTGTAGTTAAGAAGTTGCTTTTCCTTGGTGTTTTTACTCCCACAGTTTGTCCTCTGCTTGTGGATAGTGTTTTTTCTCCTAGATCCCTGCAGATTGTTCGGGGACATTGCATTGACACTAATTGAGAAGCCCATTACATTCAATTGTAACACAGTGTATCAATCTGTGTGTATAATGATTTCCTGGTTCTGCTACTTTTGCTCTGCATCACTTCCTGGAGGTTGTTCTAGTCTCCATGGAATTCCTCCACTTTATTATTTCTTTTAGCACAATAGTATTCCATCACCAAAATATACCACAATTTGTTCAGCCATTCCCCAATTGAAGGGCAATCCCTCATTTTCCAATTTTTGGCCACCACAAATAGTTCAGCTACGAATATTCTTGAACACATCTTTTTCCTTATTATCTCTTTGGGGTACAAACCCAGCAGTGCTATGGCTGGATCAAAGGGCAGACAGTCTTTTATTGCCCTTTGGGCAGAGTTCCAAATTGCCCTCCAGAATGGTTGGATCAGTTCACAACTCCACCAGCAGTGAATTAATGTCCCTACTTTGCCACATCCCCTCCAGCATTCATTCCTTTCCTTTGCTGTCATGTTAGCCAATCTGCTAAGTGTGAGGTTATACCTCAGAGTTGTTTTGATTTGCATCTCTCTGATTATAACAGATTTAGAACACTTTTTCATGTGCCTATTAATAGTTTAGATTTCTTTATCTGAAAACTGCCTATTCATTGTCCCTTGCCCATTTATCAATTGGAGAATGGCTTGATTTTTTGTACAATTGATTTAGCTCTTTATAAAATTGAGTAATTAAACTTTTGTCAGAAGTTTTTATGAAGATTGTTTCCAAATTTGTTGCTTCCCTTCTGACTTTGGTTACTTTGGTTTTATTTGTACAAAATCTATTTTATTTTGATGTAATCAAAATTATTTACTTTACATTTTGTGACTCTTTCTAAGTCTTGCTTGGTTTTAAAGTCTTTCCCTTCCCAAAAGTCTGACATGTATACTATCCTCTGTTTGCCTCATTTACTTATACTTTCCTTATTTATGTGCAAGTCATTCACCCATTTTGAATTTGAGTTGTTGATCCAAATCTAATCTCTACTACACAGTCTTTCAATCTTCCCAGCAGTTTTTATCAAATGAAATTCATATAAAAAAACTTGAAAGTGAACAAATTAAAAAACCTCAGAGAAAACCAAACTAGAAATTAATAAAATCAAAAGTGATAGAACTACTGAACTAATAAATAAGACTAGAAGCTGGTACTTTGAAAAAACAAACAAAATGGATAAAGTACTGGTCAATCTACTTAAAAAATAGGAATGAAGAAAAGAAAATTAACAGCATAAAAAATGAAAAGGGGGACATCACCTCCAATGAAGAGGAAATTAAGGAAATCATTAAAAACTACTTTGACAATTATATGGCAATAACTATACCACCAATATAGGCAATATGGATGAATATTTGCAAAAATATATACTGCCTAGACTAACAAAAGAAGAAATATAATTCTTTTTTTTTAAACATTATTTTATTTGGTCATTTCCAAAAATTATTCATTGGAAACTAAAATAATTTTCTTCCCCCCCCCAACCCCTTTCATAACCGGCTCATGATTCCACTGGGTATCACATGTGTTCTTGATTCGAACCCATTTCCGTGTTGTTGTGGTCATATAGTGTTCATTTAGAGTCTCTCCTCAGTCATATCCCCTCCACCCCTGTAGTCAAACAGTTGCTTTTCTTTGGCGTTTTTACTCTCACAGTTTATCCTCTGCTTGTGGCTAGTGTTTTTTAGATCCCTGCAGATTATTCAGGGACATTGCATTTCCCTAATGGAGAAGTCCATTACCCTCGATTGTACCACAGTGCATCAGTCTCTGTGTATAATGATTTCCTGGTTCTGCTCCTTTCGCTCTGCATCACTTCCTGGAGGTTGTACCAGACTCCATGGAATTCCTCCACTTTATTATTCCTTTTAGGACAATAGTATTCCATCACCAACATATACCACAATTTGTTCAGCCATTCCCCAATTGAAGGGCATTCCCCTCGTTTTCCAATTTTTGGCCACCACAAAGAGTGCGGCTATGAATATTCTTGTACAATTTGTATTCCAAATTATTTATTTTGCAATTTGTGACTCTTTCTATGTCTTGCTTGGTTTTAAAATCTTTCCTTTCCCAAAGGTCTGACATGTACACTATTCTGTGTTCGACTAATTTTCTTACACTTTCCTTCTTTATGTTCAAGTCATTCCCCCATTTTGAATTTATCTTGGTGTAGGGTGTGAGGTGTTGATCTAAACCTAATCTTTCCCACACTGTCCTCCAAATTTCCCAGCACTTTTTATGAAATAGTGTATTTTTGTCCCAAAAGCTGGGTTCTCTGGGTTTGTCGTATACTGTCCTGCTGAGGTCACTTGACTCGAGTCTATTCCACTGATCCTCCTTTCTGTCTCTTACCCAGTACCAAATTGTTTTGATGACCACTGCTTTATAATATACTCTGAGATCTGGGACTACAAGGCCCCCTTCCTTTATATTTTTTTTCACTGTTTCCCTGGATATCCTTGATTCTTTGTTCTTCCAAGTGAACTTTGTTATGGTTTTTTCTAAATAAGTAAAAAAAAATTGGAAGTTCAATGGGTATGGCACTAACTAGATAAATAAGTTTGGGTAGGATGGACATTTTTATTATATTGGCTCATCCTAACCAGGAGCAGTTAATATTTTTCCAATTGTTCAAGTCTATTTTTAGTTGTGTGGAGAGTGTTTTGTAGTTGTGTTTATATAGTTCCTGTGTTTGTTTTGGGAGATAGATTGCTAAGTATTTTATTTTGTCTAAGGTGATTTTGAATGGGATTTCTCTTTCTACTTCTTGCTGCTGAGCTGTGTTGGAATTATATAGAAATGCTGATGACTTATGTGGGTTTATTTTGTATCCTGCAACTTTGCTAAAGTTGTTGATTATTTCAATGAGCTTTTTGCTTGAATCTCTAGGATTCTTTAAGTAGACCATCATGTCATCTGCAAAGACTGATAACTTGGTCTCCTCCTTGCCTATTTTAATGCCTTCAATTTCTTTTTCTTCTCTAATTGCTACTGCTAGTGTTTCTAATACAATGTCAAATAATAGAGGTGATAATGGGCATCCTTGTTTCACTCCTGATCTTACTGGGAATGCAACTAGTTTATCCCCATTGCAGATGATATTAGTTGATGGTTTTAGATATATACTGTTTATTATTTTTAGGAACAACCTTTCTATTCCTATGCTTTCTAGTGTTTTTAATAGGAATGGGTGTTGTATTTGATCAAAGGCTTTGTCTGCGTCTATTGAAATAATCATGTGATTTTTGTTGGTTTGCTTGTTGATGTGGTCAATTATGTGGATGATTTTCCTAATATTGAACCAGCCCTGTATCCCTGGTATAAATCCTACTTGATCATGGTGAATGACTCTTCTGATCACTTGCTGGAGTCTTTTTGCTAGTATCCTATTTAAGATTTTTGCATCTATATTCATTAGGGAGATTAGTCTATAATATTCTTTCTCTGTTTTTGGCCTGCTCGGCTTTGGGATCAGAACCATGTTTGTGTCATTAAAGGGATTTGGAAGAACTCCCTCTTTGCTTATTATGTCAAATAGTTTGTATAGTTTTGGGGTTAGCTGTTCTTTAAATGTTTGATAGAATTCACTGGTGAATCCATCAGTCCCTGGGAATTTTTTCTTAGGAAGTTCTTTGATTGTCTGTTGGATTTCTTTTTCTGATAAGGGATTATTTACGAAATTTATTTCTTCTTCTGTTAGTCTAGGCAATTTATATTTTTGTAAATATTCATCCATATTCCCTAGGTTGGTATATTTATTGCCATATAGTTGGGCAAAATAGTTTTTAATTATTGCCTTAATTTCCTGTTCATTGGAGGTGAGGTCCCCTTTTTCATTCTTGATGCTGTTAATTTGCCTTTCTTCTTTCCTTTTTTTAATTAGATTCACCAATACTTTGTCTATTTTGTCTGTTTTTTCAAAGTACCAGCTTATAGTCCTGTTTATTAGTGCAATAGTTTTATCACTTTCAATTTTATTAATTCCTCCCTTAATTTTTAGGATCTCTAGTTTGGTTTTCTACTGCGGGGTTTTAATTTGTTCAATTT
Source organism: Monodelphis domestica (assembly GCF_027887165.1). Lineage (NCBI taxonomy): Eukaryota > Metazoa > Chordata > Mammalia > Didelphimorphia > Didelphidae > Monodelphis > Monodelphis domestica. Next base: position 171,975,479 of record NC_077234.1, read on the forward strand.
CAAGTTTTTTGATTTGCATTTCTAATTCATTGATCTCTACCCTCCCTAATTTGTTAATATATGCACTCAGGGATATGAATTTTCCTTTAAGTACTGCCTTGGCTGCATCCCATAAGGTTTGAAAGGATGTCTCACCTTTGTCATTTTCCTCAATGAAATTATTAATTGTTTCTATAATTTCTTCTCTAACTAACTGATTTTGGAGTATCATATTATTTAATTTCCAATTAATTTTTGATTTGGCTCTCCATGTACCCGTACTGATCAATAGTTTTATTGCTTTATGATCTGAAAAGGTTGCCTTTATTATTTCTGCTTTTTTGCTTTTGAGTGCCATGTTTCTGTGACCTATTGTATGGTCTATTTTTGTGAATGCGCCATGTGGTCCTGAGAAGAAGGTATATTCCTTTTTGTCCTTATTTATTTTTCTCCATATGTCTATTAACTCTAATTTTTCTAAGATTTCATTCACCTCTTTTACCTCTTTCTTATTTATTTTTCGGTTTGATTTATCTAAATTTGATAGTGGTTGGTTCAAGTCTCCCACTAATATGGTTTTAATGTCTATTTCCTCCTTCAATTCTCCTAGTTTCTCCATTAGAAATTTGGTTGCTATTCCATTTGGTGCATACACGTTGATTAGTGATATTTCCTCATTGTCTATACTCCCTTTTAACAGAACATATTTACCTTCCCTATCCCTTTTGATCAGGTCTATTTTTGCTTTGGCTTTGTCAGATATGATTGCAACTCCTGCCTTCTTTCTAACAGTTGAGGCCCAAAATGTCTTACTCCATCCTTTAATTCTAACCTTGTGAGTATCAACCTGCCTCATATGTGTTTCTTGAAGACAACATATGGTATGGTTTTGGGTTCTAATCCAATCTGCTCTTTTTCTACGTTTTATGGGTGTGTTCATCCCATTCACGTTAAAAGTTATGATTGTCACTTGTGGATTCCCTGGCATTTTAATATCTTCCCCTTGTTTTGACCTTTCTTCTTTTGCTATATCCTTTTGAACCAGTGATTTACTTTAGGTCAGTCCCGCTAATCCCATCCCTTGCTATGCTTCCCTTTCTAGCCCCTCCGTTTTTATGCTTCCTTCCCCTCCCCCCTCTCCTTCCCACCCTTTTGTATTCCCTCCCCCTCCCCATCCTTAATTTCCCTTTCTTTCTTACCCTGTTGGATAAGATAGAATTCAGGATCCCACTGGATCTAGATGTTCTTCCCTCTCAGAGTTGATTTCACTGAGAGTAAGGTGTAGGTAATTCCACTTTAAGCTCTCTTCCTCTCCTTCTCATATGAGAGATCTTCCCCTCCCCTTCCCATGTGTATCTTTGTATGGAAACGATTATTCTATTTGCCCCCCCCATTTCTTGAAGTAAGACTTAGTATTGTCGATGATTTCCTCCTTTCCTTTTCCTTTCTTTGCTCCCCTTTCACCAAATCTTCTTGATGCCCCAATCTTTCCCTATGCATGATTCTTCTAATTACTCTTATGATACATACAATTTTTGAGAGTTACACAATTCATTTTCCACACATATTAATATATATATATATATAATTTGATGTAAATGTAGTCCTTATAGAAGAAAGTTTGACTTAAAGAAAAAGATAAGATTTATCTCCTTTTCCCTTTCTTTCATTTTTACCTTTTCATGTTTCTCTTGTTTTCTGTGATTAGATATAAAATTTTTCCACTAAGTTCTGGTCTTTTCTTAGCAAATGCTTGGAAATCTTCTATTTTGTTGAATACCCATACTTTTACTTTTTAGTCAGTTTTGCTGGGTAGTTGATTCTTGGTTGGAGACCCACCTCTCTTGCCTTTCTAAATTTTGTGTTCCATGCTTTGTGGTCTCTTAGTGTGTTAGTCACTAAGTCATGTGTGATCCTTATGGGAGCCCCCGTATATCTGAAGCTCCTCTTCTTGGCTTCTTGTAGGATTTTCTCCTTTTCTTGGAAGCTCTTGAATTTGGCGATTAAATTCCTGAGGGTTGTCTTTTGGGGATTTAGTATAGAGGGTGTTCTATGAACCCTTTCTATTTCAATTTTGCACCGTTGCTCCAGAACATTTGTGTTCATCTCTGTTTTTTTGGGCAGACCAATAATTCTCACATTTTCTCTTCTTCCTCTGTTTTCCTGGTCTCTGACCTTTTCAGTAAGATATTTTATGTTTTCTTCTAATTCATTAATTTTTTGGCTTTGCTTTATTAATTCTTGCTGTTTTGCATGCTCACTGTCTTCCACTTGCTTAATTCTGATCATTAGTGACTGGTTTTGTTTTTCCGCTTTGTCAGCCCTTCTATTAGATGTTCCCACCTCTTTCTCCAATTGTGAAGTCTTGTCTATCAGACTGCTGATCTCTTTCTCCCATTTTTCTTTCCAGAAGCTTTCCATCTTTTGGGCATGCTCACTATCTTCCAGTTGCTTAATAGAAATATAATTCTTAAATAATCCCATATCAGAAAATAAAATTCAACAGGCCATCAAAAAAACCCCAAAGAAAAAATCCCCAGTGCCTGATGGATTCACAAGTGAATTATATCAAACATTCAAAGAACAGCTAATCCCAATACTATACAAACTATTTGACAGAATAAGCAAAGAGGGAGTTCTACCAAATTCCTCTTATGACACAAACATGGTTCTGATTCCAAAGACATGCAGATCAAAAACAGAGAAAGAAAATTATAGACCAATCTCCCTAATGAATATAGATGCAAAAATCTTAAATAGGATACTAGCAAAAAGTCTCCAGCAAGTGATCAGAAGGGTCATTCACCATGATCAAGTAGGATTTATACCAAGGATTGTTAAGATTAAAATTTAGGGCAGACTGAGGCAGGTAGAAATTAGTTTCTCTCTGCAAGGAGTATTATATTTTTAGAGGTTTATTAAGGATTAAGGATTAAAGAAAATACAGGTTAAGGAAAATGTGCCTAGGCCAGAGACCTACACAAGACCTCACCTACATTATGGAAAGAACCATGTCTGCTCCAAAACGGAAGTCCAAAAAAAGAGCTCAAAAGCCTTTATAATCAGCTTAAATACCTTCTCGATCTCGCCCACCCTAGAATTCCGGGATTACAAAGCATTTTGGGGAAGTGGAACAAGTGCTTGTGGGGATTGAAGTCCAGAGTTCAAATCTCAATTTTACAGGATGTAGGGCTGGTTCAATATTAGGAAAACCATCCACATAATTAACCATATCAACAAGCAAACCAACAAAAATCACATGATTATTTCAATAGATACAGACAAAGCCTTTGATCAAATACAACACCCATTCCTATTAAAAACACTAGAAAGCATAGGAATAGAAAGGTCGTTCCTAAAAATAATAAACAGTATATAACAGTATATTGAACTTCCAAAAAAAATTTTTTTTACTATAAAAAAAAAACATAACAAAAGAAGAACAAAGGATCAAGGATATCCAGGGAAATAATGGAGAAAAAAATATAAAGAAAGAGGGCCTTGCAGTCCCATATCTCAAACTATATTATAAAGCAGTATTCATCAAAATTATTTGGTACTGGGTAAGAGACAGAAAGGAGGATCAGTGGAATAGACTCAGGGTAAGTGACCTCAGCAAGAGAGTATATGATTAAGTCAAAGATCCAAGCTTTTGGGACAAAAATCCACTATTTGATAAAAAACTGTTGGAAATTTT